>NW_028270163.1:43594243-44219243 GCF_037043375.1 Chiloscyllium plagiosum
ACAAACCTAGATTGCTGTTAAGTCTTGCATCTTTTGGAGTGGATTGCAGGTTTTGTTTCATTAATATATAAATCCCAGAACTTCTTTCATTTGATTTTGAAACAGATATCATTAAAAATCATTCAGAACTTCCACCTTTGCTAGCAGAAACTATTGTTATATTCTGCAATGGTCTCAGTGGCAGCTCTTGACAACGCCACCTTATGCCACTTTGTTTTAGCTTCCAACCAACACCTGCAAAATCTCACCAGAGATCTAAATTGTAAATGTTTTGTAAAATCGCAGGTACCACAATCGCAGGAATCCTGAAGATGGGCTCATGCCTGAAACGTCAATTCCCCTGCTCCTTGGATGCTGCCTGACCTGCTGCGCTTTTCCAGCAACACATTTTCAGCTCTGATCTCCAGCATCTGCAGTCCTCACTTTCTCCTATCACATTCAACACCCATGTTTCCACTGAGTCTAGAATCTAGAACATGGGCCACAGTCTCAGGACAAGGAAGAGGACATTTTAACTGAGATAAGGATAAGTTTCTTCACTCAAAGGCTCATGAATCAGAAAGCTGGGGATGTGTGTTCATTGAGCATGTATTCAAAGCAGATGTTAATTGAATGTTTGGATACTAAGGAAATTGAGGGATGTGGCAACAGTGTTGGAAGGTGCCATAGAGATAGATGATCAACTCTGATCTTATTCAATGATAGAGCAGGCTTGAGGGGCCAAATGGCCTACTTATGTTCTTATTTATGAATAAGGATAGAGCTCCTTTGATACCAGTACCCATATAATCAAATTTCATATGTAAGTCTTTTTATAGACAATCAGCACAACTGTTGGATCCACTGCAGTTTGATGCTATCACCATCAAATCTATATATGAATATATTCCAATGAGAGCTGATCAATAGCAATAAGAAACAGCATTCTTGGTTAATTGGCATCTCAATTTCTACCCTTGTCCAAGCACTACACCCATTGTGCCAGCCTATCGCTATCTATGTGGTATCATTCAACTCAGCTAACACCATGAATCAAACCTGGGATCTTTCTGACCTGCAAAGTTTAGCACTACATGTGAATTAATTTATTTGACCAAACATTGTTCTATTAAATGAGACTATTGGGCTGCTTTACCAAATTTTGTTTTATTACTTTAATAGTTGTGAGGCCTTCAAATTTGCACAAAGCAAACTATCCCCTTCTCACCTCCCCCAGCACGTTAGAGTGTGACTCCCCATTTCCACAAAATCCTCGACCTAAACGAACAGCTTATCTTGATATTATTCTCAGACACATTGGATGACCCAGACACTGAGCAAAGAGAAAGTTTGGTATGGGAGATAATAAGTCATGGCAAAGTCCCTCAGGATCCCCATCCATTTGAAATGTAAGGGAAGTAGAGAAGCCTCCTGCCATCCTGATGGTGTCATTTTCTTCCGTATTGCACCCAAGTCATCCAGTCCCAATCGATATATGAAGCTTAACTTATAATTAGAATTATTATCACATGTACTCATATGTGCAGTGAAAAGTTTACAAAGTCACCACTCACAATGCCATCTTAGACACAAAAGTACCTAGCTAGAGGAACTGATGAATAAATTAGAAAAATGCACAAATAAAATCTTTACAGTCCTTCATGCTACCTCAGTTACAAGGTATCTAGCTTCGAAATCTTGGTAATAAAGTAGAAAAATAAAGAAATAAAAATGTCAGCATTATAGTCCTTCAGCAGACCACGCTGGGCCTTTCCTCCAGTCCGTGCTGGGTCTCGCCTCCAGACCGTGCTGAGACCCCACCTACAGCCTGTGCCAGGACTTCTCATCTACGACCCATTGAGTTCCAGCTCTGGGACCACCGCAGTTCCGCTCCAGGCACCAAGCTCCGCCGCAGCCAATGGTCCTCCAAGTTCTTGAGTCCTGGTTCCAGGGCTACGAAGCCAGGAGGCCTCAATCCCACCACCACTGCCACTGACGACCACTCCGGCTTACCCACGACATCAGAAGATGAAAGAAAAGAGAAAGAGAAGGATAAGAAAGGAGAGAGACAGAAGGATTCGACTGGCCTGGAGCATATGGGCTCAGGAGCCCTATTGCTCCCTACCATGCTGGCGCTGCCACCTAGACTTTATATTGGTTACATCCTTCCTCTGAAGAATATTTCCAAATGCCTGACTCCTAGTTTCTCAGAGTATATGAGATAAAAGAAAGCTGCATCATCCTTCAAAGTTTATTAATTCTCCAATCGCTGCATGGTTTTTTGAATAATCCAACTGACTTTACTTCCAATACCAGATTGCTCCAGACATTCATTTGCTTGCCTAAAATTATAACACTTGCCTGTTTGAAGATCAGGTATTTAACAAACATATTTTAACACACGATCGTCATCTTCCAGGTGTGATACAAATCTGAATTAGTAACTTGTTCATAAACATGGATGTTTTTGCTGTGACTAGCTGACAAGCAGTGAATTAGCTCTCCTCGATTTAACCTCTCTAGTCTGTCACTACAAAGGTTTTCACCCCTTTCTTGTACAAATTGTTCCTCCCTTCAATGATGTGACTTGGTACTAGTGCCCCTACTTTAACAGCAGAAGAACTGTGTTCAAGTTCCACTTGCTCCAGAGGTGTATCATAACACACCTAAAAAAATTAATTTCAAATAAGATTGCCGTGAGCAGTAAGGAGCCAACCACAATGTTTTCTCCTTTCAAAGAAAGAGTGAATCTATTAACTGAGAAATCAGAAGAAGATAAGTTTAAAAACATGACATCAAGCACATTGCTATTAAACTGACACAGATTCACGATCACTGATACAATGTTAAAGGGAATAGAATCCAATATATGAAAAAAAAACAGCATGAGTGGATGAAAGTTTGGCAAAACTAACCAAGAGTACCATATCCACTAAATTGCAATCAAAAAGTGGATTTTGGCAACTACTCCTGGATAAAGACTCCAGAAAGCTAATTACATTTATTATTTAAGGACTCATTAGGGATAGTAACGTGGCTTTGTGCATGGGAAATCATGTCTCACAAACTTTAGTGAGTTTTTTGAAGAAGTAACAAAGAAGATCGATGAGGGCAGAGCAGTAGATGTGAACTACATGGACTTCAGTAAGGCGTTCGACATGGTTCCACATGGGAGACTGATTAGCAAGGTTAGATCTCACGGAATACAGGGAGAACTAGCCATGTGGATACAGAACTGGCTCATAGGTAGATGACAGAGAGTGATGGTGGAGGGTTGTTTTTCAGACTGGAGGCCTGTGACCAGGGAAGTGCCACAAGGATCGGTGCTGGGCCTTCTACTTTTTGTCATTTACATAAATGATTTGGATGCGAGCATAAGAGGTGTAGTTAGTAAGTTTGCAGATGACACCAAAATTGGAGGTGTAGTGGACAGTGAAGAGGGTTACCTCACATTACAACAGGATCTTGACCAGATGGGCCAATGGGCTGAGAAGTGGTCAGATGGAATTTAATTCAGATAAATGCAAGGTGCTGCATTTTGGGAAAGCAAATCTTAGCAGGACTTATACACTTAATGGTAAGGTCCTAGGGAGTGTTGATGAACAAAGAGACCTTGGAGTGCAGGTTCATAGCTCCTTGAAAGTGGAGTCGCAGGTAGATGGGATAGTGAAGGAGGCGTTTGGTAGGCTTTCCTTTATTGGTCAGAGTATTGAGTACAGGAGTTGGGATGTCATGCTGCGGCTGTACAGGGCATTGGTTAGGCCACTGTTGGAATATTGCATGCAATTCTGGTCTCCTTCCTATTGGAAAGATGTTGTGAAACTTGAAAAGGTTCAGAAAAGGTTTACAAGGATGTTGCCAGAGTTGGAGGATTTGAGCTAGAGGGAGAGGCTGAACAGGCTGGGGCTGTTTTCCCTGCCGTCAGAGTTTGAGGAGTGACCTTATAGAGGTTTACAAAATTATGAGAGACATGGATAGGGTAAGTAGACAAAATCTTTTCCCTGGGTTCTGGGAGTCCAGAACTAGAGGGCATAGGTTTACGGTGAGAGGGGAAAGATATAAAAGAGACCCACGGGGCAACTTTTTCACACAGAGGGTGGTACGTGTATGGAATGAACTACCAGAGGAAGTGGTGGAGGCTGGTACAATTGCAACACTTAAGAGGCATTTGGATGGGTATATGAATAGGAAGGGTTTGGAGGGATATGTGCCGGGTGCTGGCAGATTGGGTTGGGATATGTGGTCAGCATGGAAAGGTTGGACCGAAGGGTCTGTTTCCATGCTGTACATCTCTACGACTCTATGACTCTATATTAAACAATGGAATTGCATCTGCTCCCGCACTAGATATTTTTCAGACAATAATGTGCAGTACGTCAGAAGGATACGATGGTGTAATACTCCTCCTGGAAAAGATACAAAGTAGATGGAACCAGAAATGAAGAACATGACCAAAGTGTTAGAACAGTCAAAACCAAAGAGAAATGCCTGGATAACTAGATAATAGTTTCTGAAGTGTAAATGGGAGTTGCATGTGGAGGCCATACAGAATCCTCATTGCAGCAGACTGCGAAGGAGCTGCCCAGGAAATTGAAGATTTCCCCCAACAATATTCATTCCAACTGGACGATTCAGAGGATTCCACTGCAATTAAATAAATTGTTACTCAGGAAAAGTTTACAGTATTTAAACTACACAGACTCTTGTATAACTATTAAACAGAACCCTGCAATTGACCACTCATATTCTCACCTACACCTCCCTCAAACCCTTTAAAGCCCCATTACCTGAATCAACACCTCCCTCTCCCCGGGAACCAACATTCCTTCCTCCTCTTCTCCCGGACCTGACATTCTCTAGTCCAGACCTGACACGTTCCTAATCTAATATGAACAGAATATGTACAAAAATCCTCCATAATCTGATGTGAAGAGAATATGGATACAGATAAGCTGTAAATAAGGAGTGATTGTAGATGCATTCCAGCAGCAACATTTTGGGAGACTGAATGAATTTAGACTCCAAAAACACAATAAATAGCGTATTGCATCGCACAAAGTACAAATGAATATACAAACAGATTATCTTTTTTAAGAGTTGGTTGAGGGGTAAGTATTGACCAGAAAAGTAGGCAAGCTCCCCTTCTGTTTTTTATTGCAGGATAATTTACTTGCATCTAACATCTCATCCGAAAGATGAGAGTCTGACAGTGCAGCCTTCTTCCAATGCTCTGCACTGATCCGTCCATTTAGCTTCGGTACTTAAACTGAAAATTGTCTTCACTCAGTGAATATTACCACTGAGCAATGACTGACACCATTTAAATAGATATAGTCAAGTTATACCCTATGGTGAAACAATCAGATTCAAATATGAAGAAAAGGACAGGCTCGTTTGCCCTATTGCTTTTCACTGCTTCTCAATTTTTTTTAATAGCTGTATTTTGACAAAGTTCTTTAAAACAAGCTCTGGAAGAATGTTTCCTAGGGTGTGTGCTGTGAAAAGTGAATTTTTCAGTGTCACCTGAGAGGTGACATGATGTTTAGTTAACTGGTCATTTGCAGCAACTGGAATTAAAATAAACTGTAAGGGATCTAGTCATAACTACCTCTTATATTTGTGCATGACAGCTGAAATGTCTGACATAATTTCATTATCTACACCATAACAAATGGAAGTGTCCACTTTAATTAGTATTAGGAAAATGACATCTCCGTTTTATTAGAGCTCAAAGATTAAAAGGATTCTTCTATATATTTTTCTCTCTCAATTAACACGGTTCTCCTCTTCCCTACTGAGTCTTTCCTGCTGCAATAAATTGAAACAAAATCTCTGCAATGAAAGCCCCTCAAAGCTGGCTGAAATTAGTAAAGCCCGTCTTCATTTCAAGTGCTAATGCACAGCAATGTTTAAGCAGGCCGAATGAATTAGAAATCCCATTAAAGCTCAATGAGAGTAATCAAATGAAAATGGTATTCCACTTTCATAAAGAAAGATTCTTATTAAGATGGAAAAGCAAACTAGACAGAAGCTAGCAGACTTGGGCCAGAGAATAATTCAATAAACTGGCACTTTTCAACAAAGTCGGAAATACTCGAGCACAAAACAAAATTCTGTCCATTCAGATCATTTGTGTGCTTTGGACTTGGAGCAGCTCTGAGCGATTGTTATCCCATGACTGTACCACCAACATAGGACTTAATAACACAAATTCCAGTCCGTTCAGCTATGATTGACAGGTGCAATCCTTTTCCTCCTCTGTAGTTGGTCCTAAAGCTCGGTCAGAAGTTAAGATTTATTTTGACAAGCATCACTGGGTGTTTGGAATGGAAGCTGCCACTGGTATCTAGTGCTGGAAAGATGTCTGGCACAGATTAAAATGTACAGTGCACCCCTGGCCTTGTAACCACTCAAATGACAAAACAGATTTAGAGATGAGTGACTGGGCTCCATTTTCAATTTGTGTTTATGAAATTCATTCTCCCTTGTCCTTCTGGGTGGTGGTGATGGTGGAAAAAAGAGTGAAAGAGAGAAAATCTGTCCTTGTTTCTTTTTCTTTAGGTCGGAATGGATTTGAGGAAATCAAGGCATAAAGAGTCAAAATATGCTCCCAGTCTCAGGCTGCAAGTGGCTCTTCTACTTTGCTCAGTACCAATTATTTGTGTTCCTGTAAGGTGTATATTGCTTAGTAAACAAAGGTGCTGCATAAAAACCATTACAAAGAAAATGACTGGCATTACTGTCTTTTCAAAGGTTCCGGATATTTGTTTAAGGCTTTTTATATGACAGATTCAGGTTCATCATGGCTAGTTAAGCTCATGACATGTGACTTCAGCTCCATCAGAAAGCCCACTGTGAACTTTACTAGGCAGATCCACTGGAGGAGACAATCCAGGGTCTTAGTTAGGAACAAAAATCTTCAAACAGTTGCCAGAAACATGTCATCCGCTCAAGCTAGGAATGTGAGAGTTTTCTATTTAATCATTAAAGCGTATCTTAACTGTGAACATCAGCACCCCTCTGACACCACCATCACTGACAGTTCAACAAGATGAAGACAAGATTGAGTTAGATTGAGGAGCTAGACAAATATATAAACTCAAGGCAGCGCTGATTGTGAACAGTTATAGGTTGGTTAGAATCAGTCAGCATTTTCCTCCAGGTTTTCCCACTCAGTTTGAGTTGTTTGAGTTTGTTTGCACCATTTCAGGATTTTTAAAAGAGCACGATGTAATACATGCTGGGTTAAAAAAAAAATACTGGTGATCTTGATTTTCCTCGTGTTTTACTTTTGTACCCAGTTTAGCTGTAGGACAGAATAGTCACGGTCCTGGGCAGACATTTTTATCTCTCACAGATAACAGAGGAAACCGTTTGTCTGAAGCTTACATAACGCATCATGCTTTGATGAAATGTCTGAAGCAGTATAATTGAATTGTCTGAAGAGGGATAATGAGACTGAAGAACTTTTACCATAATTTCATTCAGTCCATCACTGGTGTTTCTGAATTTTAAAATATTTATTCATTGAAATATTTATTTTGCATCCCTCATCTTCCATGACAAAATGGTGGTGAGCTACTGTACCTTCTTGGAATGTTTCAGTCTGCATGCTGTAGTACTGTTAGGAAGGGGTTTGAACCAATAAACTGTGAAGGACCATCAATAATAGATACAGATCAAAATAGTGTGTGACTTCGAGGAGAACTTATCGATGATGAGGCAAATTAGAGGGACAAAAAAAATCAAGGATGATGGATCCCAAGAAAGCAGGGCAGTACACCTGCCCAGAAAGAACATTAGAGCTGGCAGTAGAAGGAACAAGAGGTCAGATTTTTGGGTCTAGTCATAATGAGGAACAATAGGCTCTGCAGGAAGGGCAGAACTCCAGGCATCCAGAAGGCAGGGCTGAAGAAAGAGGGTAAGACGAGAATGGAATAGTGTTGAATCGATGGGCTTCAGATTGGTTCCACAGGTTGGTGCAACATCAAGGGCCAAAAGGCCTGTACTGCACTGTAATGTTCTATATTCTATTTTCTATGTTCTAAAATGTTAACAGAGGCCAAATAGCCTTCACAGGAGCTGATCTTGGATGACAGAGAACCAGCAGACGGTGAGTGCCCAGGCAAATGGTGATAGATATCTGGGTGTCACCAAAATTCTCACAACTCTGATCACCATCCCAAGCTATTGGCCATCAAAGTCATTGTAGCTTTAATTTTCTTCACTTCAGACTCCATGCGAGGACCAGCTGTGGGGACATCTCACTGACCATTGATGACCTCTTTGTCAGAGCTGGACAGCGTATTTATTTAACAACAACCACAGCCTCACTGTGACCCAGGACTCGAAGATTCCTTTCCAATGGGTGGGTGTGCTTTCTGGGAGCTGCTGGGATGCTTCTTTCCTCCATCAATCCTGAGCGTCTCAGATTGTCACTCAAACCCTGAATTGTGTGGATGGACCCAAGTGATCAAGGAATATTCCTTGGGTAGCCATCTTCTTAAGGAATATTCCCTGTACCCTGGGATCCATCCATGAAAGAAAAGGCATACAGGCAATACAACCCATCCTACCTGCTCAGTACAATAGCCATTAAGCAGATCATCAAACTTCTGAAAATATGACACTGGTGTCGGGACCATTCAGCTGGGTGGACTCTAATCTCCTCCTGCAAAGATCTTGGTTGTTGTGGTGGTCTACGTGGCCCTCCAGGGAACTGTGAATTTGGAGGAGAATGAGGACCTGGAAGGTAACAGATCATCAGAGGAGCAGCAGGAGGAAAGAGAGAAGGTGAAGTCAAGAGAAAGAGGGAGATGGTATTGAAGAGAGGGATACCCCTTGTGCGTGATGACTTGGCATCCTCCTGCCATTCTCACAGCATTAGATCCAGGGCAGCATCAAGGCAGCAAGGGATAAGCTTGCCCTGAATGCCCGACATCCAGTTCCCCTGTGACTTCTTGCTTCTCTCTGGTGCTGTGAGAGACTTCATCACCAACCACAGGTCTCTCCAGCAGGATAACCAGCAGCCTCAGTGGGAAGTCCAACTGACCCACACCTCATTGGACTCATCGCCATTTTGGTTGTCATTGGATGGGGAATCCGCACCAATTAGAGAGTTTCCCATGTGAAAATTCAAACTTTAATCCATTTCCCACTGACTACAGGTTTCTTGATCAAAAGCCAGCACCGTTCTTGCTTCCCATCTTCATG
Organism: Chiloscyllium plagiosum; assembly: GCF_037043375.1. Taxonomy (NCBI): domain Eukaryota; kingdom Metazoa; phylum Chordata; class Chondrichthyes; order Orectolobiformes; family Hemiscylliidae; genus Chiloscyllium; species Chiloscyllium plagiosum. The sequence continues at coordinate 43,603,436 of NW_028270163.1, forward strand.
TCAAGAATTCAGTTTGATTAACACCTTGAACTTACTCAAGGTGAGGTCAAAGGATTATTTGGGCCACAGGAAAGAGCCACACTTTTGAGTGCAGATTCCCCTCTCATGTATCAGGCCCCCTTCTATACTGTACTATTTTCTGATCCTATCATTCTATGAACTGACACCATAATTTTGAGCTTTTCAAAGAAAAGTCACTTTGGGTTTTCGATCTGGGTTTAATGGGAGCAAACTAAAATAGGATGCTGGGAAAGTATAGAAGATCCCCAGAGTTGTAAACTGAACAATATCCTTCCTGATTGCTCATCAATTAATGTTGGCTAATCACCATATTATATAAGGTTTACTGTCCCTCACAGAGAATTGGCAATCATCTGTTAATACACACAGGGCAGAATATAGCACACTCTATATGATGGGGATGGGATGGCATTTAATCAGGCAGATTGGTGAGGCCCTGGAGTTTGCCCCCCTCTACTTTGGTTAATTCTGTGTTGGAAAGACATGTAGATGGCTCACCTGCCCCAGAGACAGTTAATGTACACCAGACAGGCCATTATCCCCCCCAGTGTTGGTATTCACCCAATAGTGGATCAGCACTCACCATACAGGGAAACTAAAATGCTAACCCATCTTTGCTGATGTTTCTTGTCAAGCTCTCAGCTCCTGATCGAGGCAACCTAGCCCCTAAAACAAGATCCCCATCATAGCACCCTGAATGAAGGCCCATACTCTAAACGCTCTATGCTACAGTACCATTCAGACTAGTTTTGGTCCATATGGCAGGGATAGATTCTTCTCCAGCTTTTGGACTCGCCATTGTCAACAAGCAAACATCATGAAAGAGCACAATGTGGGCTCTAGCCTGTGGATTTTACTTCTGCAATTTAATGTTTGAGTCTCTCCAATTAGGTTTCCACCACAGTAAATGTATTAAAATGCCACAAACAAAGTCCTAAATTCCATCCCTTGTGTTTGTAACCATGGTACATTCCCCACCCACATCCTTCTCAATCTCTCTGTAAACTTTGACATGGTTGTCCTTCTGAGTGTCCACTCTGTTGTCTGAACCCAGAGGACATTTATTACTTGATTGTATCTATTTAATCATTGTCATATATTTCTGAATATAGCTTCTCTTCTCAGACTTGTATCATAACTTACACCATGCCTCTCTTCTCCTCTGCCTGAGGTCCCCTGCATTGAAACTCCCATTCATGTCTTCGTTATCTCCAGAGTTGATCATTCTGTTGTTCTCTTGTTGCTTTTCATTTCTTCTCACCTAGTGAAATTTTGGACTTCCAAAAATCTGCTTGTTTCCTAATCTTCACCAAAACTGCTGACTAGTAACATTTCTCATATATGTTGACCTCTGCTTCTATATCTCCAAATTTTTATCATCGTGCTTGAATCTCACAGCTCTGGTCTTGTTTACCTCTAAAACCAGCCTCACCTATCCAAAATTGTCCATGCCTCATAATTGTGATCTCTGGTACTTTGCCTTTGTCACACTCCGTAATGACATCTATTTTTGGTAAACCTTCCACAAACCCAGATCCTCCTTAAAATCAAGATTTTGATCACCAATGTTGTTCTTTGGTTTGGTAGCAGGCTACACCTATGTGAAGTGGTTTAGGATATGTTAAAGGAGTGATATCAGTGCAAATGATTGATGCTGATTGCTGAATCAGAATTCTACACATTAAGTTTCTTTCAGTGATTCTCTGTGTTAGAGATTTTTTGGAGATAGAAAATGAGGATCAAAAGAAGAATGGAGTAGGTTTATTCACATCAGGGTTTTGCATTCTGCATCTGCCTTTATCTATGCTATCGTCTATACATTGTTTGCATTTGGATTCACGTTATCACCTCAGCTAGAGTCCCTATTCGAATTTAATTCCCAGCCAACTCAAACATTAATGCGGTCTTTGCAACTCTAGGGTCGTAATATTTTGCTGACCTTGCTGCACTTTGGTGGGGACTGCTAGGAAAAGTTTATGGAATGCAGACAAAGTAGTGCAGCAGTTGTAAAAGTGGGGTAAAATCAAAGTCACGGATGGCAGAGGAGGAATAGTCTCCTCTGGAAACCTGAGCTCAACAAGTTATAAAGTGTCCAATGTGACCGCATTGTGTGCAATCTCGATGTTGGCTGTGCGCATATTCTGGTTCATTTAACCTTTAATAAACTTTCAAGCATTTTGGCTGCATTCAGTTTTGGCATCCAGACACATGACTGCAGCCTTTGTCTATGCTATTACAAAATTCATGTGCCCAATCATTCCCACCCTTGCCCCAATATAGTCCTGTGTTTGTCCATCTGTGGCCCGATTGCAAACTCAAATGTGCACAATATTGTATTCTTACCCCTTTTTAAGCAATTATTTGTAATGTTGCCCTTCAGTAACATCATCATTAAGTTTCTGCATGTATGGAGGTGATACCCAACTCCATCTCTTCTCAATCAGCAGGGATATTTTGCTGTATATTTAAATGGCCTGTCTGAAGTCAAGTATCTTTGAAGTGCCTTAACTTCGTACAGCTCACCTTCTGATGGAGTTGACCTGTTTGATTGTTGCCAGCATCTGTGTATCTCTAGCACCAATAACAATAGATTCACTGACAAGTCCATAAGACCATAAGACATAGGAGCAGCAGTTAAGCCATTCGGCCTATCGAGTCCACTCTGCCATTCAATCATGGATGAAAGTTTTTTGAACTCCATTTTCCCACTTTCTTCCCATAATCTTTGATCCCTTTGGCAATCAACAGTTTATCTATCTCTGTTTTAAACATACTCAATGACCTGGCCTCCACAACCTTCCGGGGCAATGAATTCTACAGATTCACCACTCTCTGGCTGAAGAAGTTTCTCTTTATCTCTGTTCTAAAATGTCTTCCCTTTACTCTAAGGCTGTGCCAACAAAGAAGAAAGAAAATTTACAGCCCAGGAACAGGCCCTTCAGCCCTCCAAGCCTGTCTAAACCTATCGCCCAATTTCTAAGCATCTGTATCCCTCTACTCCCCACCTACTCATGCATCTGTCCAGGTGCACCTTAAATGAATCTACTGTACCTGCCTCTACTACCTCTGCTGGCAATGTGTTCCAGGCACCTACCATGATCTGTGTAAAGTACTTTCCGTGTGTATCCCCCTTAAACTTTCCACCTCTCACTTTGAACACGTGATCTCTCATTATTGAATCCCTCACCCTGGGAAAAAGCATTCTCTATCCACCCTGTCTACACCCTTCATGATTTTGTAGACCTCAATCATGTCCCCCCTCAATCTCCTTTTTTCTAATGAAAACAATCCTAACCTACTCAACCTCTCTTCATGGCTAGCACCTTCCATACCAGGCAGCATCCTTGTAAACCTTCTCTGCACCCTCTCCAAAGTGTCCACATCCTTTTGGTAATGTGGCGACCAGAACTGTACACAGTATTCTAAATGCGGCTGAACCAAAGTCATGTACAATTTTAACATGATCTGCCAGCTCTTGTACTCAATACCCCACCTGATGAAGGCAAGCATACTATGTGCCTTCTTGACCACTCGATCCACCTGTGCAACCACCTTCAGGGTACAATAGACCTGCACACCCAGATCTCTCTGCTCATCAACTTTTTCCAAGGGTCTTCCGTTTACAGTATAGTTCGATCTAGAATTAGACCTTCCAAAATGTATCACTTCACACTTGCCTGGATTGAACTCCATCTGCCACTTCTCCGTCCAATTCTCCAGTCTATCTATATTCTCCTCTATTCTTTGACAGCCCCTTTTGCTTTCTGCTACTCCACCAATCTTTGAGTCATCTGCAAGCTTACTGATCAGATCACCAATGACCTCTTCCAGGTCATTTATGTTTATCACAAACAACAGTGGCCCCAGTGCTAATCCCTGTGGACCACCACTGGTCACCTTTCTCCATTTTGAGAAACTCCCTTCAACTACTACTCTCTGTCTCCTGTTGCTCAACCAGTTCTTTATCGACCTAGCTAGAACACACAGTGTGACTTCACTTTCTCCATTCATTTACCATGGGGAACCTTATCAAACGGCTTACTAAAGTCCATGTATATGATATCTATAGCCCTTCCTTCAATTATCAAATTGGTCACTTCCTCAAAGAACTCTATTAAGTTGGTAAGGCACAATCTCCCCCACACAAAACCATGTTGTCTATCATTGATAAGCCCATTCTCTTCCAGATATAAATAGATCTTATTCCTCAGTACCTTCTCCAGCAACTTTCCCACCACTGACGTCAGGCTAACTGGTCTGTAGTTACCTGGAAGATCCCTACTACTCTTCTTGAACAGGGGGACAACATTAGCAACTCTCCAGTCATCCAGCACTTCACCTGTGTTTAAGGATGCTACAAAAATATCTGTCAAGGCCCCAGTTATTTCCTCTCTCGCCTCCCTCAGCAACCTGGGATAGATCCCATCCGGTCCTGGGGATTTGTCCACCTTAATATCCTTTAGCCTACCCAACACAACCTCTCTCCTGATGTCAATGTAATCCAGAGTAAGCAAACCTCAGGTCCTCATTTCTCCTGCATTGTTAGATAAACCATTTAGTTCTGAAAGGCTTTTTGCTGAGGCATGCTTTAAGTTCCAAAAGGATGTGGAGAGAGGGTACAAATGGATAATGACTGAGATGGGCCTACCATCTATATCTCCTCATTGTCTCAGGAATAAAGGAACAGATTTTCTGAAGAGTGGAAATTACACACAGACTACTACTCTGCCTGTTTATCTTTACATGTTTCTGACAGGGGGTCACAATCAGTGGGGAGGTGATAGCCAAGTGGTATTATCACTGCACTGTCAATCCAGATACCCAGGTAGTGTTTTAGGGAACTGGAGTTCAAATCCTGCCATGGCAGATGGTGGAATCTGATTTCAATGAAAATCTAGAATGAAGAATCTAATGCTGACCATGAATTAATTGCTAATTGTTGAGAAAAATCCATCTGATTCACTAATGTCGTTTAGGGTAAGAAATTTCCATCCTTACTTGGTCTTACATGTGAATCTAGACCCACTGCAATGTTGACTCTTCACTCTCCTCGCGGCAATAAATGCTGGTCTAGCCAGCGATGTTCTCCTCCTATGAATGAATTTTTAAAAATGTGGAGCCACGTTTCCATCCTGACATATCCCTTGCAGCACAGAATTGTCAGAAGATGACAAATCAGGCTTTCTTTTTCCCAGCAGTCAGTAATATTCTGTGATTTAAAGGCCTGACATTACAGATGTAAAAGGGCAAACATGTAATGCAAGTGCCAAGCTAGGGTGCTGAAGGAGCATAGGGTGCCAGTTGAGCAGGGATAGAGTGCCAGATAAGTAAAGTGTCAGGTTATTAGGGTGCCAGGTAAGTATGGTGCCAAGAAGGTGGACTGTTAAGTGATGCAGTGTTTAGGATAGGTTGAAGTGAGGTGGACATTTCAAGTCTGGGAGGTCAGTGAGTGAATGTTGGAATTCTGAATCCAGATGGAGGGAGAGGTAGTGGTAGTGATGGTGGTGGAGTGGAGGAGTTATAGGATTGGCAGAGGGGAGTTTTCAATTCCAGCAGTAGAGGTCTGTGTTGAGTCCTGACGAGAGAATGAGATTTCATTTAAGGCCTGAGCAGAGAGGGTTTGTATCACCTCTCGGCCATAGCATGGGGCAAATAATTCTTGGGCAGAAGTTGTCGGGTTCCAGGTGGAGAGGAGAGTGTTGAATCAGGGTCTGTGTGCTGTAAGGAATCTAGGGGAATTGTGGTTGGAGAGTTTGTTGTAAATTGGTGAGGTGGGGCAGTCAATTTAATATTTACTCAGAAATTATGCCATGTTTTTAATTGTCTAACTTTTCCTGAGCAATTATTTACTTTACAGAAGTGGAATCCTCCTGATTCTCTCATTTCAGTGGATACTTTCAGAGAGTTCCAGATGTAGGGGAATTGTCCAGTGGATTTTTCAATTTCCCAGGAAATTTTTTAAAAATTCACTCATGAGACGTGACTGGCCAGCATTTATTGCCCATCTCTTGTGCCCTTAAACTGGGTGGTTTGCTAGGCCATTTCAGAGGACAGTTGAAAGTCAACCACATTACAGTGGATCTGGAATCACATGCAGGCCGGACCAGATGAAGATGGCAGAATTCATTCCCTGAACATTAACTCCTTCAGAGCCTGTTACATCAAGGATTCCACACTGTCCCACTGCACAACCACCATCTCTGTTGCTGAAGCAGCTCACTGTGCATCAGAAAACTTAGGCCAATGTTGATAACGCCATTGTACTTGATTGCTATCATGTACCAAACCACACCTTTTCTGAGACATGAGCCTCTTCCTATTAGACTACCTTGTGGCTTTTCCCAACCACTCTAGGTAGAGTATTCACCTAAAGGAAGGAGGGTGGCAATGAATAGTGATCAACAGAGCATCAAAATGATAATGATCCATCATAGAATAATCATTCGGGGTAAAGTAGACCAGCTGAATCTCTTTGATGCTGAAATGGAGTTTCTACCTCACATTTGTTCTAATGCTGAAACAGCTTTCCCATATACCTAAGATCTTACCCATTTATGCTTTACATAATTCTCTCTGCTGTTGAAAGTCTCACCCACAACTGAAACTTCAACAAATATCATAGAGTCAAGAGCACAAAAACAGACCCTTTGCTCCAATTCGTCCATGCTGACCAGATGTTCTAACCGAATCCAGTCCCATTTGCCAGCATTTGGCCCATATCCCTCTAAACCCTTCCTTTTCATATATCCATCCAGATGCCTTTTAAGTGCTGTAATTATACCAGCCCTCCACCACTTCCCTGTCATTGTAGTGCTCTTCTCATTCTCGCTTGGTGAACAAATTTTGATAATCAAATTTCCTTATTCTGATTTCTGTCTTGCAGCTAGATATTCTAATCAATCTGTTCAGAGATGTTAGGTCATGAGGCCAGTTACTGTTGGGGCCTGAACCTGGGCCATTGGGACCAGAGGTAAGGGCATTACCACTGCGTCACCAGACCCTTATAACTAATGGACAGAATATCTTCAAAGGAGTTAGAAAGAACTCGAGGCCATTACTTCCTGACCCACTGACAATGTACACTTAACATTTTTGTTCTAGCATAGTTCCACTGACTGCACGCAGTGTGTCAATCTTCACGGCTAAACTCTTGACTGCAGCTCCCTCCATCATCTCACTGATATTTTTAATTTAAATATTTCTCCAGCCTGTTTCGAAATGAGTTGCTGGAACTTACAAAAGCACTTGTTATCATTGACTTTGAAATGACAACTAGGATGGGGAATAGGAAATAAAAGGTTTCAGTCAGGAACCAGATGGTAACCCTGGCAACTCATTCCAGATTGCCTCAGTCATGTATGTCAGCAGGGAAACTGTTCTACCGGGCTGTTACTGCTGCATATAGCTTTCCTGAAAATGGCCAGTGACAGCAAACCCTCTGCTAGGCTCCTCCTTGACATTGATGGGGTGGGAGTATGGGCAATGCTCAACACAAATATTTGCAAATTGCACCACGTCTACATCTGTTTACTATAGCTGTGCGGAAAGTTCCTGCTGGAGCGACACAATGCTATCTGAAGAAGCAGGCAATGTGCATATGATCTTGTCTTGAGTAAATGGGTGGTCTGTGCACCATATAAGACATCAGAAGCATATAACAGCTGGGCACTTTAAAGAAAAAAAAGACCTGCAATGCTGAATTACCTTTCATTTTACCTCTGAGGATTAGCTCCCTTTTTAAAGAATCAATTGAGGGTTTGCCGAACTGAATGGAAATAGAAAAGTTCAGGTTGAGCAGGGCCTGAAAATGCTTCCAAAATCTGCTGGTGACCATGCGAAGGATTATTATGTATCATTTAAAAAAAAAACCTCTTAAAATGGAGTTTGGAGAAACAGCACTTGGCACACAAGCCAGGAAAGGTTGAAAGGTTTAACTTGTTATGCTTTTGTGCCTTGACACTAACATAATATTTCTGAGCCATATGGTCTAAAAAACACAAGTGGGTACTCACTGAGCAGTCTAATCCATTAAAAATAAGCATTTGCGGACTGGCTCACACTACGCACTCTACAGCAATTGTATGCCTTGCAAAAGCAATGTTCTGGCTCCTTGGCTGCCAAACTGTCTCAGCACCGAGAGGGAAAAGTCACGTTCCTTTGCAGATTGCAGTCACTTCTACACACACTTTGCAGAAAAGGGATAGCAAACAGCAGTACAACTGGGATTCACAAGTGGTTAATGAATGTGGCTGAGTTGTTGTAATGTGCTGTTTCGGGACCAGAGTCGAGCAGTAGAACGGTGCTGTTTGATTGAGAATATTTTAAAAATAAGACTTATCTATTTACATCGGCTGGCTAATGTAGCATATGAAAAAAATCACAGCACTCCTTTTGAAATCTATATCTGTTTTCCTTAACCCCTGAAGGTCCAACCAATCTACTTAATTCATGCTCCACAGCACCCATTGCATACTCATTAGGCACTTTATAAAATCCTTATGCCAGTAATAAAAAACAGTTACAAAATTGTAAAATCCATTTTAACATTTGTGGCTGGGATACCCCTCCAGGCAGTTTCAGCTCCTTGGTACATCTTCACTGAAAAAGTGAGGCAGAGACCAATAATGCAATGCTGGTAAAGTGGGAGTAGCTCTAAGCAATTTCCTGATCTGTTTAAAAATGATTAGGACTGTTGATTTCATCCTTGGGAGCACTTACTGCACCAATGTAGCCAATGACTTTGAAAGGACAGTGTCGAAATTCTAAAAGGACTCCACATAGGTTCTCAGTGTCAGGCCAGTGGAGCCTCAGAAATTGATGTAACCATCCAGTTCCATCAATTTTCCGAAAGCTCCCTCCATTCTTGCTTTCAGTCTTCCAGCAGGAAAGCTGCAGAATCTCTGTGAAGTTTTTGAGGAGATTTACTAAAGCCTTCTTTGTTGCAATTCAATTGCAAGGAGTGTACATATTCCCCCCGGCACAGCGATTTGAACTGTACATATTGTCTAAATCCATCAGGCAGACATGGATAGGTTCCCTTGTCCAAAAAAAAAGTCAGTCATGGGACTCGGCCAAAGTTGCCTATCTCATATGCTGCAGGCAAGAATGCCCTGAGGCGTGGTACATTGGCAAGACCAAGCAGACACTACGACGATGGATGAATGGACACTGAACAACAATCTCCAGGCAAGGATGTTCCCTCCCAGTCAGGAACATTTCAGTGGTTCGGGACATTCAGCCTCCATCCTTCAGGTGACCATCGTCCAAGGTGGACTTTGGGATAGGCAACAACAGAGCGTGACAGAGCAAAGGCTGATAGCTAAGTTTGGTACCCATGAGGATGGCCTCAACCAGGATCATGGGTTCATGTTACGCTACAGGTGACCCCACTACACTATACACTCTCACACACACCACTCTTAAATATTCACAGTCACTCTCATACACACACTCTCTCAGGCACACACACATACATCTCCCCACACTCACAAGCATGCACGCCTTCTCAGAGGCTAATACTCCGTCACATTCACACACACGCTTCCAAGCGTACAAGTACACACGCTCTCATGCGCACTCACATTCACGTGCAACTCACACAGTCTCTCTCTCTCTCTCTCACACACACACACACACATGCATGCACACACACATATAAGTCTATGGGGTGAATTTGCAGAATTGTATTTGCAGATACATTTTATTTTACTCAACAAGTGCACAATCTGCAGGCAGTCAATCCATGTGACATTTTAAAAATTCCTACATTGGAAATAGAATCAGTCTGACTCACACAGACTTTAACCTCACACCTTTAATACATTGTCTGAGCTGAGATGGCACCTTTTTTTAAATATAAAACCTTATATCTTGAGAATGTGATTTAAAAGAAGTTCTGGGATTTACAATCTAGGTTTGTTTAACATATTGTTTCAGTTACATGACACTGTGATCTTTTGCTATAAATTCTGTGTCTTATTATCCTGCTCCACAGCTACCTGATGAAGGAGCAACACTCCGAAAGCTAGTATTTTCAAATAAACCTGTTAGACTCTAACCTGGTTTTGCATGATTTAAAAAAAAAAATCTACAGTGGTTCATCAGCAGCAAACTGGCAGCTACATGTTTCTGTGATGAGTTTTGCATTCAGGCAGCTTCTGAAGATTACGGGAAGATGTGTGATGAAATAGACAGTGGCAAACTTCCTACAAATGACCTGGATATTGGACATGTAAAGGTCCAGCTCATCTGAGATGATGAGGCCATAAAGAAACTTCTTTTGTCTGCAATTAACATAAATGTAAAGATAATATTGAGGCAGAAGAATGGCCATTTTACCCAATGCCTTCACTTGCCTTATATCTAATGTTAACACTGCATAGAAACATAGATACATTTTGATACCACATTATCAACATTACTCACATCAATAGAAAAGCATTTGTTTCTCAAGATGATAACTAAAGCTGAAACAAAGCTAAGAATCCTTAAGCACAGTTCTGAAATACTTAATACTGTACAGTAGCTGAGGTGACACATATATATATGGCTTGATGGAATGTGAGGGGCTCTGACTCAATAAATTCCTTTACATCCATTTTGTTTTAATAAAGAAATCTACAAAATATCATTCAAGGTCTTGACATTTCTGAGAATCAAGTGAAAAACAAGGCAATTTAGTTAAAGTTTTACTCCAGTTCAGAAATTAAATTTACTGAATAGGTTGGAATATTTTCACTGGAACGTAGGAGGCTGAGGAGTAACGTTATAGAAGTTTATAAAATCATGAGGGGTATAGATAAGGTGAATGATGGATGTTTTGTTTTCCCTCAGGTAGGAGACTGGAGGCCATATTTTTATGGGGAGAGGAGAAAGATTTTCAAAAAAAGACATGAGAGTCAACTTATTTGACACAAAGAGTGATTTGTCGGTGGAATTAACATCCGACGGAAGTGATGGATGTGGGCACAGTTACAACATTTAAAAGACATTGGGATAAGTACATGAATAAGAAATGTTTGGATGATGTGGGCCAAGTGGGACTAGTTTAGTTTGGGATTATGGTCGGTATGGACTGTTTGGACTGAAGGGTTTGTTTCTGTGCTCTATAACTGTAAGATTCTATGACTCTATAAATCACCAACTGCCATAAGCCATATTCAATGTTCATTCTGAAACACCACATTAGATGTGAATCACCCATTATTTGTGCAAGACCTGCTGAATCTTACCAATTAGATGTAAGAGCCATAAGAATTATGAGCAGAGTAAGCCATGTGACCTCTTAAACCTGCTCTTAAACCTTCAAAAAGATAATGGCTGATCTTCTACTTCAAGCAGACTGTTTCTTCTTATCCTTTATTGCTTGATTCCCTGATTGTAGTCTTGGTATTTTTATACAATATGCACTGGCTAAATGTGCCATGTCAAACTGGAATTACCAAAGTAGTCTGAGTTCTCAGGAGTTCAGCTGCATTTCCACCTTTAGTCCATTTTAATCAGTCTGTTGCAGCAATCACTGCATTCCAGTTCTTCAATTTTCATTCATTGCCTGTTAATATATGTTTCATATGTTGGAAGAGAAGCAGGTTTCGTAGAACTGTTGATGCTTGGTTTCCTGGCACTTGAACATAGTTCAATTTGTCTATCAAATGATTTATGGGTTATCTTACCTAATGATTTGTGCTTTTCCCTTCTGTTTCAGCTTTCTCATATGGCACATATGGTATGCCAACTGCAGAACCCCAAGGGGTTCTCCAATAAGCATGTTGGACTTCAAATGACATTTTCCCCCTCCTGTGCAAGAATGAACTTTGACATGATCTATATAAAAACCCTGACAGTGGCACGATTTCTCTTCCAGCAAGTACCAGATGGCATCATACTTCATGTATGGCTTTTCCTTTGAGAAATCATGTGGAATTAATTTTTCAACAGTCCACATTAAAGTCAATTTCCTCCACTGATTATTTTAAACATACAATAAAGTTTAAGATTACCTTGTAAACCAATCATTTAGTAATGATTGTTTGGATTGATTGTTTTAGTAATTCAGACTTGCCAAGGTATATTTTGCCAGTACGTATTATATCGAGATATAAAGACTCCACACACTTCAATTTTCTTAAGTACCAGAAATGACTAAATTTGGAGGGGTGGGATTTGCTACAGAAAAATAATAAAAGTTGAATGAGTATTCACACGGTGAGTCATTCACCAACTGTTTGTAGGCCATTTGTCATCCATACCTTGATGCAGGTAGGCAAGCCACACTCTTTCAGCCATCCTCAGTCTCCAACCAAAGCAGCTTACAGTATTAGGCCCACACAATATAGCACAAGTTCTAGGTATAATGGACATCATTGGGTACTCTTACCATCAATGATGGCTAGAGACCAGAGTTGCAGTTATGCACGTAATTATGGAACTATCCTCCAATCCCTGCATTTTGTTGCAGAATTCCTTCTGCTCTGGAGATTAGTAGTGAGGTGGGAGTATCATGAGACTAGCAGCCAAGGCTAATACTTTGGGCATGTGCATTGAAACTTCACCAGGATTAGCTAGTAGAATTTAAGCACAATTCATGATTCTGGAGTTCCTTTTTGAAAATCTAGTCTCAATACTGACATATTTTGTTCTTAAAATTGACCTGGTTCATTAATATCTTCTAGGGAAGGACATCTGCCATCCCTAATTGCTCTGATCTATGTGACTCCAGGTTGCCAGCCTATCAAGCGACTCAGTTCAAGGCAATTTGGGATAGACAACTGACCATGGCAGTGATGTTCATGTCCTATAAAACAATATTGATAAAGAAAGTACACAGGAGACTCTGTGCCGTAGTTTCCATCAGGGACTCTGCAAACTGAAATCTCAAGTCCTATCCCATCTCTAATATTTCAGCTGGCAATAGTGGTCCAACTATTTTCTGTGCTGTATTAAAACATCAGTCATCTTACTAGCCAGCTGGTATATAAAACACACGTTATTAAATTCTCTGAAATAATTAAACACAGTAGCACCATCATTTAATTTAAAGAGATTTGTATTTAATGTGCACTTCATGGGAAATAATTGCATGTATTTAAATCCACATACTGCAATGGGGGAAGAAATTTATTTGAATCTGGTGGGTGTATTCTAGTGCAAAAATATTAAATATGCAAGAAGCATTGATATGACTACTTCCATCTCCAGAATGGATCACAACAGTTGGACTGTCTTAACTGAAATTTATGTGTTTATATATAAAATCCTTCTCTACTGTATTCAGAATAACAGTACCATCCCTATATGATTTATCAGAATGAGGAACAAGAACCAATTTAAGGGCAGGTAAGCAAGTGATGGAGGTATGTTTGGATGAGTCTTATTATATATCCATATTCTGACTACTTAATTGTACCTCCTAGAAGGATGGGCAAGGAATTTCATTCAGGGCATCCCAGAAAAGATCTGTAGACCTGCTTGTTAATGAAGAGTTGTGCAGATGTGGATGGTGGGGGAGGGCTGAGGTATGGAAGAGAAAACTCGGGAACAGTAAATTGTGGTCACTGGGTTAGTTGGCAAATTGTTTGCAGATACTACCAACAGCAACACTGTTACTAATTCACAGCTGTAAATATTAAGCTGCCAACGTTTGACAGAGAGATTTGACTACATTCTCTTGATTTTTTCAGGTGGTTAAGATGACCCCTACTTTAGTAGTTTTAATCACTCAAGTGCATTACTCTATACTTCAGTTTAAATAAGCCATCACCCCTGTCACTGGTAGCAAAATACAGAAAGGTCACATTGGATGGGATGAACAATCGGAACCATTCACAGTTTGTCTTTAAAAAACTCTGCTTCCATTTCTTTCTCATGGTCTTTGCCACTAATTTCCCTCCAATGCCCTGATCCTCACCTCTGGAATCAAGAACTACAAGCTTTGAATAGAAGAAAATTTACACATTTTCATCAAAAATATACAAAATGAAAAATAGCTCAGACAGGGCTTTGGAAAGAAAATAATTAATTAACAATTCATTTATTTTATTTAACCTAAAGCAGTTCCCACTTGCTGAAATGTAAAATAAACACAGTGGATTCTGTCATCCTGGTTACCTCCACTAAACAGCTTTTTAATTTTGTTAAACCAGACTTGAATCTGGATCACCGTTTTTGAGTATCACAGCAACATTTTTGTATCAACCATGGGAGGAAAGGGGTGAAAGACTCAGGTTAGAAATAAATATTGTTGGAAGTGTTTAAAACGTTTATATCACATGCCTCTCCCTATTTCTTATTTTTAATATGTTAACACCTCTTAAAATGGTGCACCAAGGGTGTTATCCAAATATTTACAATCCATCAACAGCCAATATCATGAACAGTGGTTTTGAGTCTTTAAGAAATATGAGGAATGACAAAGTTCTGGTCACTGAGATGAACAGAAACTTTCTAAGACTGCAGCCGTCCAAAGATTGAGTCGTGACGAGAAATATAAGATTTTAAGTCTTGAATATGAACCAGGCAAGAGGGGACTTGATTAAGGTAAACAACATTGTAAAATTGAATCTGGAATGCTACTTCAGGACAAATGGGAGCAGGTTCAAATGGAAAGAGCCAAATTCAGGACTGGTATCAAGGAGTTCTTTGTACAAAGAATGATCAACACATGAAGTAGACACGCCAGCAAAGGTAATTCCCCTGGAACTATTTAAGAAAGAGTCATAAACTGTTGATGAGAGATTGAATATTCAGGATGAATGAGCCAAGATGAACCAAATGAGGTTCCACAGATATTTCAATCCTGTGGTCTTAAGATCTTGTACAGATAATTCTGTCGTTTTTGTGTATGCAGCATTTCGGAAATATAAGGGACTAGTTTATGATTAAAAGCTTGGTCAAAACTTTGTCACTGAACCAAGTTTGTCTCCAATCCAGTGTTACACATATCTTAACATTTTGACATTAATTTTGGGACTTTGCCAAATGGAGGCGGAACAAGACCTAAGGGGTGACACACTTGCAGCACAGAGTACAGAGAGACCAGATATTTGATTGGTCATAGTTTTTGGGCTTCCTTGTAATTTTACTGTACTGTGAATGACAATCAGATACCCTGATACAATCAGATCAGCTCTGATGAAGAGTCATCTAGAGTTGAAATGTTAGCTTGCCCTCTCTCCTTGGATGCTACCGGAACCACTGTGATTTCCAGCACTTTTTGTTTTCACCCTGATACAGTCAGTAGTTTGGAAATTGAATGAGTTTGGTCAGCCCAGATGCTACTCCATTGTTTAAACTATGATAGAAGGCACAGTAAAGAGCCAGGGTGGGAGCTGGAAGTTACACAGGGACATAGATATATTAAATCAGTTGACCAAATTGTGGCAATTAGAATTCAATGAGGCAAAGTCATAGAGTCATAATGTTGTACATCATAGAAACAGGCTCTTTGACCCATCGTGTCCATGGCAACCAACAAACACCAAGTCACATTAATCCTATTTAGCTCCACTTGGTCTATCACCCATTGTGCCCTGACATTTAAGTGTTCATTCAGATACTTCTTAAATGTTGCGAGAGTTCCTGCCTCCACCACCCACTTAGCATGATCCATTTACCTTCCAACACTACCTGGATGAAAACATTTTTCCTCAGATCTCCTTGAAACCACTTTCTCCTCACTTTAAACTTATGCCTCTGGTCTTAGATAGCTGCAGGGAAAAGATTCCCACAATCTACCTTGTCTGTGCCTCTCATAATTTTGTATACTTCAATCAAATCCCCCTCAGACTCTTCACACTATCCAGTCTCTCCTCATAACTGAGACTTTCCATGCAGGCACCTTCCTGGTGAAACTCCTCTACACCAACCCCCCCCCTCACCCACTCCCCCCCCCCCCCCCTCCCCACCCACTCTCCCCCCCCCGCAACCCCCCTCCCAGTGCAATCACATCCTTCTGACAAGTGTGGCAAGGCAACCAGAGCTTCTCACAGTATTCAATCTGTGGCCTTATAAGCCAATCCTTATAAGGTTGTAACAAGACTGCCTTGCTCTTATATTCTACACCCTTGCTAATGAAGGCAAGCATCCGTATGTCTTCTTCACCAGGCTGTCCACCCATGCTGACACCATCAGGAATCAACAGAGTTGTACACCAAGGCCCCTTTCTTCCTCAGTATTCTCTGGAGACCTCCCATTCATTGTGTATGTTCTTCCCTGATTGGACACCCAAAATACATCACCTTGCACTTGTCAGGATTAAATTGCTCTGCCCAATTTACCAGCTGATCAATATCGCACTGTAGCCGGAGACTGTCCTCCTCACAATCAACAACAGCACCAATTTTCATGTCAACTGCAAACTTACTGATTAAGGCTTCCACATTCCTGTTCAAGTCATTAAGGTACATAAAGAACAGCAAGAGTCCCAGCACCAATCCCTGCAGTACACCACTGGTCACAAAATCAACGGTCCACCATCACCCTTTGCCTCGTATCTGTAAGCCAATTTTGGATCCAGTTTGCCAACATGCCTTGGATCCCTTGGGCTCTTGTCTTTTGGACCAGCCTTCCATCTGGGACTTTGTTAATCGCCTTTTTAAAGTTTGTGTAAACCACATTAACTACATTACCCTCATCAATATGTTGAGTCACTTTAAAAAACACTCAATTAAATTAGTCAGATAGGATCCCCTTTAATAAATCCTTGCTGACTATCAAATATCAATTCCTGCCTTTTCAGTGCTGATTAATATATCCCTCCCTCAGAATTGTTTCTAATAATTTCCCTACTCTGGCATCAGACTAACTGATCTGCAATTACCGAGCCTATTCTTGCTGTCCTTCTTTATCTTCCAGTCACCTGGCTCTTCTCCTGTGGCCAGTGAAGTATTAAATATCTCCTCCACCACCCTCCCTTGCCTCCCATAGCAGCCTGGGCTACATCTCATCAGACCCTGGGGACCTATGCACCTTCACTTTGGCTAAAACATCGAATGCCTCCATCTTGTTAATCATAAAATGTTCTAGAACCTTACCAGCCCAACTGAAATTCCAGGCTATAATGTCATTCTGCTCTGTGAATAGAGATGGGAAGTATTCGTTTAACATCTCACCCACACCCTCAGACTCCATACAAAGTTTGCCCTTTTGGTCTCTAACATGTCCCACTCTTTCCCTGGAATCCTCTTGCTGTTAATATACTTATAAAAAGCCTTAGGACTTTCCCCGATCCCATCTGCCAAAGGCACTCCTGACCCCCTACACTCTCTATATTTTGGAAGTGCCTCCCCTTTTGCAATGTACCATATCTGACATATGCTTTCTTCTTTTTCTTTATCAAACTCATGTTTCACCTTGACATCCAAGATTCCCTGGACTTTTTGCCCTTGCCCTTCACTATCGGAACATGCTGGCCCTGAAATCTCACGATACTACTTTGAAGTGATTTCCACTTTCCAACTGGACCCTTATTTGCAAGTAACTGCTTCCTGATTATGCTTGTTAAATACTGTCTAATATTGAAATTGACCTTTCCCCAACTTAGATACGTAACTTCAGTACTTCCCTCGTCCCTTTCCATAATGATTTTGAAACTTATAGAATTATGGTCACAATCCACAAAATGCTCACTGAAACTTTGACCAGCTGACCAGCTTCATTCTGCAGGATTAAAACAAGCACTGCCCCCTCTCTACCAGGGCTAGCTACATTCTGGCACAAAGAAACTCTCCTGGATGCATTTTAAAAATTTCACCCTGTCTAATCTTTTCACAGCAAGGTGACCCCAGTTAATGTTTGCAAAGTTGAAATCCCCTCCAACTATAATCCTCTTGCTCCCACGCCTCTCTATGATTTGCCTACACATCAGCTCCTCGATCTCCTTCTGACTGTTGGGAGGCCTATGGTATAAATCCCAGCAAAGTAATCACCCTTTTTCAATTCCTGAGCTCTGGCCATATGACCTCATTTAAAGAACCTCTGGGCCATCATCCCTCATTACTGCGTTACATCCCCCCACCTCCAGCCATTGTGTCTGAAACTTCAGGAATGTTGAGCTTCCAGTCCTGTCCTTCCTTCAATCATGTCTCACAATATCATATTCCTGTGTGTTGATCAATACTCTAACTTCAGCTGCCTTACCAGTCAAACTCCTTTTGGTTTTGTGATCCTCACATGTGCCTTTCCTGCCCATGTCTGCTGCAACTACTGGAATGTCTTGACATTCCTTTTGTATGTAATTCAACCTTGCTCCTGACTTAAAACCTACTCTACATCCCATCCCTTTGCTAAATCAGTTCAAATCCTTCCCAACAGCATGAGCAAACCTCCCAGCAAGGATACTGGATCCATTCCAGTTCAGGTGCAACCCATCGAGCTTGTACAGACGTGACATACCCCAGAAATCCAAAGCCCTCCCTCCTTTGACAGCCCTTTAGCCACATCTTCATCTGACCTCTCTTCCTTTATTGACTGCATGGCCCTGGAAGTAATCTGGAGATTGCAACCTTAGTATTGTTCTTTTTAATCTACTACCTAACTCTCTAAATTCAGAGGACACCCACGCAGACATGGGGAGGACATGCAAACTCCACACAGATAGTCACACAAGCTGGAATTGTACCTGAGTCCTTGGTTCTGTGAGACAGCAGTCTTAACCACTGAGCCACCCAGTTACCCAAGTGCCCCATAACCACTGGTCAGCTCCCCTTACAATTAAGATCCCCATCACCGTAGCTCTCCCAGTCCTTTTCCTCTCTTGCTGTGCAGCACAGCCAACAATGGTGTGACAAACCTGGCTGCTGAGAGAGTTAAAAATCACACAACACCAGGTTATAGTCCAATGGGTTTATTTGGAAGTACAAGCTTTCAGAGCGCTGCTCCTTCGTCAGGTAGCTGTACTTCCAAATAAACCTGTTGGACTATACCTTGGTGTTGTTTGATTTTTAACTCTGTCCACCCCAGTCCAACATCGACACCTTTACATCAGGGCTCCCCTGAGAGGCGATTCCCCTAAACAATATCCAACACTGGATATCTGTTTGAAAGGGAGATGGCCACAGCAGACCCCTGCCCTGCCTGCCCACACCTACTAATCCTTCTGGTGGTCACCCCACTTTTCTGCCTGTGTCGCCCTTAATGATCGAGGCAGTAGCTCAATAAACGTGCTGTCCACAAGGTCTTCAGTGTCATGGATGCTCCACATTGAGTCCGTCCACAGCTCCTCCACAGGTGCTCTATGCAGTCAATCAGGAGTTGCAGTGGAACACACTTTCTGCATACGTAGTCACCATGGAGACTGACAGTGTCCCTGATTTCCCACATACTACAGGAGGAAGATTCCATGTGGCTGAATTCCCCTGTGATTGAGAACTTTACCAACACTAAACAAAAAACAAGGGGACAATTACTCAACCTCAGTTACTGCTCACCAAATCAGATTTCCCACTCTCTCTCTCCTTGTCTATTCCTAACAAAGTACAGGCCACAAAACAAGGACTTTGCTCTCTGTCTCTCTGCAGTCTCTGAAGATGAATCCTAAGCAGACAATTGGCTTGCCCTACATCACCTTTTGAATAGTAATGTCACCTCAGGAGCTCTGGCTCGGGATTGAGTGAAGGTTCCACCTGCTGTGCTGCACTCCTGCTGCTGCTCTGAGTGAGTTTGATCAGAGCACCCCCCCCGCTCCTCTGGCATTTATCTGGGTGGCACAGTAGCTCAGTGGTTAGCACTACTGCCTCACAGCGCTCAGGACCTGAGTTCAATTCTAGCCTTGGGTGACTGTTTCTGTGGAGTTTGCACATTCTCCCACTGTCTGTGTGGGTTTCCTCCAGGTGCTCCAGTTTTCTCCTACAGTCCAAGGGTGTACAGATTAGGTGAATTGGCCAAGCTAAATTATCCAAGTATGTATTCAAGGTTGTGAAAGTTAGGTGCACTAGTCAGGGGAAATGTTGAGTAATAAGGTAGTGGAATAGATTTGGATGGAATACTCTTCAGAGGGTCAGTGTGGACTTATTGGGCCAAATGGCCTGTTTCCGCACTGTAGGGATTTTATGATTCTGCTGCTGCCATTCACCCCCAGGTTCACTCCACTCCTCAGCATGAGATCATCCATTTTAGCTTCAAGAGAAATGATACTTCCTTAATGTCAAAAAATTGAGCTTTGGAGGAATAAAGCACAGGTCATTCTGCTATAACGTGTGTTTCGTTAATGCGAATTTGATATAACGCAATTGTCGAATTGGGGACATGGTTTCTAAAGTACAAACTTTTAAAACATGTGTTGGCTGTAACACGATTACATCGGCAACACTTTAAGCATTGTTTCTAAAGTGCGATTTTCTTTTAAGGTGCAAGAACACAACCATTACGTTGTCGATGAACTACCGTACACCGATTACTAAAAGCTGGTGCAGAGCTAAAAGCAGTAATTCAAAGGGTGTATGGAAGGTTGACGTGTATCTCATGAAAATTGGAATACAAAGGACAGGGAGTTCTGTTTCAATTGGATAGAGTCTCAATTATGGATAGGATTCCCCTCGGACACAGAGCAGAGTGGTTTCACAACAGGAGCTCAGAAGTAAGAATGTCTTACTGTAGTTATAAGGGCCTTGAGGAGACCATACTTGGAGTATTATATGATGTTTTGGTCTCTGTACCTAAGAAAGGAAAAACCTGTAATAAAGAAAGTGCAGTGGAATTTAACTATGATGACATCATGTACGGCATGACTGTACAATGAGAGATTAATTTGACTGGGCCTGTGTTCGCCAGCGTTCAGAAGAAAGTGAAGGGATCTGATTGAAACATATGAATTTCGAATAAGGTTGGACAGATTCCCTCATTTGGAATCTAGAACTGGGGGTCATTGTCTCAGCATATAGGGTAGGCCATAAACGACTGAAATGAGGAAAATGAATATGTAGAATTCAAGTCACTGAATATATGCAAGAAAGAGACAGATACATTTTGTAGACTTTAAGGGATAAAGGCACCTGGAGAGAAAGCAGGAATGTGATACCCGGATGGAGGATCAGCCATGTTTCTACTGAATGGCAGAGCAGGCTCAAAGACTGAACAGCTTATTCCTCCTTCTAGTTTCTACTGGAGAATAATAGGTTCCATAGAATCCCTACAGTGTGGAAGCATCAAGTCCACACCAACCCTCTGAAGGGCATTCCACTCAGATCCACTTCCCTTCTCCTGTAATTCCACTCAGTTCCACTCATAATTCCACTCATTCCACTCAGATCCACTTCCCTTCTCCTCTAATCCTGCATGTTCCCATGGCTAATCCACCCAGCCTTCACATTCCTGGACACTATGGACAATTTAGCATGGCCAATGCACCTAACCTGCACATCTTTGGACTGGAGTACCCAGAGGAAACCCACGCAGACACGGGAAGAACATGCAAACTCCACACAGTCAGTCAGTCACCTGAAGTTGGGATCAAACCTGGGTCCCTGGCGCTGTGAGGCAGCAGTGCTAACCACTGAGGCATGGTGTTCAGATTGTATGGACTACATTTGCATTTGCAATATTTTCATGTTATTTCACTAATAGATATTTGCCACTCCTATATCGGATTGTGGTAATAGGGGTTCAATTTACTTTAAAATGTCATGCAGCTTTGCTCAACTGCTAATGTAGGTTTCAACAAACATATTTAAACACCCTCTTTCCAGGACACTGCTGCTTGGAGTCTTCATGGCTGCTGGTGATGTGGTCCTTGGCTCATGAACGTAACTCACCTTGTAAAACAGGAACACCATAAGATTTTCTTAAACTTAGAATATTGAAGGTGAGGCCTCAGCTGGAGTACTGTGTGCAGCTTTGGTCCCCTTATCTGACAAAGGATGTTCTGGCTGTGGAGGGAGTGCAACAAAAAGGTTTACCAGAGCAATTCCTGGGATGGTAGGACTGAAGTTTGAAGAGAAATTAGATTAGTAAGGACGGTATTCATTGGAGTTTAAAAGAATGAAGAGAGAGTCTCATAGAAGCCTATAAAATTCCAACAGGGCCACAGAGGGTAAATGTAGGAAGAATGTCCTGATGCCTGGGATGTCCAGAACCAGGGTTAGACTGAGGTGAGGATACAGAGCTGATCCTGTGGAATTCTCTGTCACAGAAAGTGTCTGAGGCCAAAATATTGAATGATTTTAACAAGTTGGACATAGTTTTTACGGCTAAAGGGATGAAAGGGAATGGGGAGAAAGGTGTCACTGAGAAATAAGGTACTGAGATGGATGATCAACCATGATCATTTTAAACAGCACAACAGGCTCAAAGGGCCAAATGGCCTACTCCTGCTCCTATTTCCTATGTTTCTATGTTTTATATGTACAATCATCGTAAATGATAATATCCAGTGATCTATTAGACTGTCCGACATAAAGTTGCATAATAAGTGAAAATGACAGAGGGTGAAATTAAGGCTATTTTTGAATTAAATGAATAATGTCAACAGATTAAAAGGTCAGGCTCACCTATTTCAGGCTGTTGTAAAGTTGTAAAATAAATATTATGTTCAGCAATTCTCCCTACAGAGATTTACCCTGCTCCCTTTAACAAGGTTTCCTGAACTGGGTAGCAGAGATTGGGTCCAGATTTTCCATTGTTTATCACCCGAATTTTGGTCGATCTTTGTTTCGTTGGCGCTGGCAAAGCGTCGAGTAAAATGAGAAAACCATATCGATCAGACCATTTCCACAGTTGTAAAACCCCCACAGTCCCCAGAAGGGGAGAACCATCTAGTTCCTGTTGCACTCTATCTAAAACTAACAAAATAGGTGGTGAGAACAAAGACATTTCAGAGTAACTTGTACTTTCAAATAAACGTGATGGACTATAACCTGGTGTTGTGTGATTTTTAATTTCACAATAAGGTAGAGAGAGCACATGAAAATAAACATTGCCTCCTCCACAATTCGGAATTTGAGCTACCATAGGTAAAAGTCTTTGATTTAATACCACTTTTATCTTGTGCCACACAAAGTGCCCCCAACACTGCACTGCTGTCGGCAAAAGGTGAGATTGCACCACAAGAATTTGAATGACAGATCTTCTGGGACCACAGTAAGCCAGAAAGGAGGCAGAAAACGTGGACAGTTATTGGGATTATCATCAGGATTGTTACCTGAACTCCTCCCTGCCTCCATCTATCTACATTCCCAGGCAGGAAGGACACTGAGTGACTATACTTCAATTAAGACTCTCAAGCAGTCAATTAATGCCCACTTAAGGAGCACTTAAAGGCTTATTCCCAGCTAGGGTAAAATGGTGCCAGGTGGGACAAATAAGAGTCAGAAAGCCTGATGGAGATGCTGGCTGCCTGATAGGGGATAATTTGTGAACAATCGAGGGCATGGACATGGGGCAAGTCAGTGGTTACTGTAAGCCCATATCCCCCTCGCTCTTAGTGTGCAAGACATTAACCCCTTTCCTGTTAGACTGGGGGGTCGCTATACCAATTGCGACCACCAGTTTCCTTGGGAGCACTACTGAAATCTGACCTCTTATTGGCTGGGAAAAAGGGAAAATGCAGACATTCCTGAAAGTGAACATACTGGTCATACTGGCACTCCATCGTGAAATACATTAGATAAATCGGACAGGTAGATTGACTGATTTTTTTTTCTTCTGGACACACTAGGTATAGGTGACCAGGGCATCCTACCCAGTGTCCTCAATCAAGAGGAAAGCTTACTGGTATCTATTTAAGTACAAGATACATCAGACCTTCTTTCTTAGAATGAGGCATACGTGTCCCTGGGCCTTTTGCAGACATTAAATGAGTCTAACTCAGAAGATTCCAATCACAGACTCCAAAGTAAATATGGATCCACATTTACATGATTTAAAGAAAGAAATAATTTCACTTTTACACTGTCCTCCATGTCCTTGGGATGTCCCAAAGTTTTTCATCACAATGAGTTACTTCTCATCATTGGGGTTTTGCAGGCATGGAGCGAGAGCCCCCCAATAATAGTGAGGAAAAGAAGGTGTTAATTTGTTTTTCTGTGGTATTGGCATCAGCTAAGAGAACATCCCTATCTGTTTGAATTCTTCTGCAATATTTTTTATAATCATCTGAACAGGCTGAACCTTAAATTACTTATCTTGACCTTGTTGAAGATTTTGTGTTTGTATACCAATATTAAGCCTGAAAAAACAGTGGTGTTCCCACACCCAGGACCTAATATGAAACATTAATTACCATGCAGCAAAAAATATCTATCATTTAGCATCTCGAAATTGTGAAAAAAATGCCTATTCTTTCCATCTCAGGGGGTTGTGAGTCTTTGGAATTCCCTTCCTCAACAGACAGTAGAAGTTGAGCCTTTTAAAACTTTTATGGCAGAGGTTGACAGATTGTTGATCCTAAAAGGATAAAAGATTATCATGGGTTTGCAGGAATGTGGAGTTGAGATTAAAAACAAATCAGCCATGATCCTATTGAATGGTGGAACAAACATGAAGGGCCAAGTTTTCTACTGTTGTTGGTATGTTTGTACTCTTTTTCTCAATTGTAACATCAAGATGGGTTTGTTAGTTCATGTATTGGCATTATCTGTGCCCTCCTTTGACAAAACATTTGTGTAAGGAGTTCACAGTTTTCTCCTCCCTGTTACTTTTCCCAGGTCTCTTCTAAAGGTGCTAGGATTCATTTCCCAAATGCTGATATCATTCCTGTGTCTCACCCAGGAGGCCACTCTGTTCGGCCTGTGTGATAGTCGTTAGGCACAATCTTGATTTAGACACCATGAACAAGTCTGTAAAATATGACTAGGCAGTAATCAGAAACAAGAGCCCTGGTTAAGCTTTTCCTCTCCTTGGATTGGATTGCAGTCTTGGATTGCAAACCCTAACTGCATCAGTCCCATTGCTTTATCTGAAGTCCCTGGTCATTCATTTCCCACTGACCAATCCCCATTCAAATAATTACAATTCACATGTTTACCATTATGAATTGAACCAATTTCAATTACAGATTCTCAGCTTTGTTAGTGATCTCTTGCATACTCTTAATTATAACAATTATTTTGTAAACGCATAAGAACAGTCACATCAGAATTTAGCCTGGTGCTGTTGTGTGGTTTGACAAATGACTCTTAATAAAATTATCATTCTATTTCTGCATAAAGTGGATCTTACATTCCAAATATATATAAATGGGAGAAACTTTTCTTCAGAAAGCAATTTGACTTATTCAGATGATGTAATACTCTGGGCTTTGACTGTTTCAGTCTCTGGTTCACCAATAGTTATAGAGAATGTTTGCAATGCTATCATTTATTACAACAACCTGAGCTGAGCTCACACACAATTAATCTGAGTTTAAAATCAGGAATGAGTAATCTAGAGTTATAACATTAGTTGTATTTCCAATCAACGTTTTATTCCAGTGTTGAAGCCAATCCACAGTCAGAATCGAACAAGAAGTGCCTTGTAAATTGGTCTAATACGTTTGATAATTTTGGAAGTTCCATTAACTTGTTTTAAACAAAATGCAACACAAGGTTATTAAAACCTTTTGAGATCTACAGGAAATGTGACTGTTGGAAGCCAGGAAATTATAGGCTTATCAGAGAGTGCACTCTGCTGGTCTCAAAAGAAGTATGTTTGTTCTCTGTCCTCCTGTTCTGGCTTTTTGTTTGAAATTGATCGAGTCTTGGAAATTGTGTGCTTCATCAGGCCTGCATTGAATTGGGCACCAAACATCTTTTGAAAAGTTAAGTTGAAATGTGCATTAGATTTACACATTAGCCTTACGCCTAGCAAAGCTTTTCACCCAAAAGTGGCCGATAAATCCTTTAAAAACCTACTAACTTCAATCAATCATGCTTTCTAACCACTGAACTATTCCAGCGTTGCGACTTAGTTAATTGGATATCTAAAACATTTAGAAAGAAACAGTTCGCTCAGTGCTTCATCTTTCTCAAACGCAATGTTTAGGAAAAAAATTAGCTTCTTTCTTTTTGAATCTTTTGTATGTAACTGTGTATTTGCCAGAGGTCCTGGCACTGAGGAAAAGGTAAATAAGTGACCGTTCCACTGAGACTTTCACCTGATTTATTTTCCCTTGATGAAACCTTAGAAGGTGAGATGTTAATATATGTCGACAAGCCACGGTGATAGAAATATGGTGTCGCTGATGTCAATATATTATCACTTTACGTCTGTTTCTTTTGCCACCAAATATAAT
This sequence comes from Chiloscyllium plagiosum, assembly GCF_037043375.1. Lineage (NCBI taxonomy): Eukaryota > Metazoa > Chordata > Chondrichthyes > Orectolobiformes > Hemiscylliidae > Chiloscyllium > Chiloscyllium plagiosum. The sequence goes on from NW_028270163.1 coordinate 43,629,657, forward strand.
ATTGAGTAAATCACCCAATGAGACAAGCATGAATTGTCAAGTGGAGATCCAGCACGCTGAAATTAAAAAGAAAGAAGGACTTGAATTTATGTAGCACCTTCCATGACCAAACACTTTAATGGCAATGATATACTTTTAATGTGCAATCAGGGAATAAACTAGTCAATTTATGCGGGACAAACAACAGATAATCTGTTTTGTGATGTTAATTGAAGGATAAACATTGGCGTGGACACCAGGAAGATCTGCTACTCTTCTTTGAAATAAGGCTGTTGGATCTGTTGATGTAATGGTCTTGGTTTAATATTACACCTTTGACAGCACAGCACTCTCTCAGAACTGCAGTAGTATGGAAGCTGGGACTTTGGCATTCAAGTTCTGGAATGGAACGAATGAAACATCTGATTTTTTTAAAAGGAGATGGAAACAAAAATCAAAGAACTAGCTCAAAATCTGAACATCACCAACACACCACCCAGTACTGCTACCCTCAACTTGATGCCAACAAACATTTAATTCTCTTTGGTTTGACAATTTGCAGGTTACATTTATTATGAATAATTTGAGGCATCATGAATTACTCAGATACAAAGACCTAGATTTTCAAACCCTTGGTGGGACAGGAATTAAGTTTTGTGGTCCTGATCGTTATTTTGTGATTCTGATGGCTTTAGGAGAGTTTATTTTCTCAATGAGGCAGCACGGGTCGGGGGATGGGTGTGAAGGAGCTTGAAATATATTTGTCGCTCGTAATAGCTCTTCAAGGAGCTGTTTAAGAGCCAGTCCATTTCCAGTGAGCCTGACTAGTCTTGTTCCCATTAGTGCACAGCTGTCAGTTCACTGTGAGACTCAAATAAATTTCTTTGGCGTCATTATTGCATTTAATCTGTGGGGCTAAGGAAAGTTGGCGTGATCGATGCTCCTAACCGGCTATTCAATGGTAGTTCTTTGCCCCCCTCGGTCCACTTCCATGGCTGACCAAAGAGTCATATAGTCATACAGCACAGAAACTGCCTCTTCAATTCAACTCATCCATGCTGACCAAGTTTCCTAAATTCAACTAGTCCCATTTGCCCATTTTTAGCCCATATCTGTCCAAAAAGTTTCGATCCAAATGTCTTTTAGATGTTGCACTTGCACCCACTTCTACCACTTCATCTGGCAGCTCATTCCATACACTCACCACCCTCTCTTTAAAAAAAATACCCCTCAGGTCCCTTTTAAATCTTTCCTCTTTCACTTTAAGCCTATGTCGTCTAGTTTGGGATTTTTAATCATCTGCCTTCACCATTGTTGCCAAGGAAGTGGGCCCTGCCTCCTAGGAGCATCAGCACCTCTAACTGCTGAGTTTGTCCCCTGGCTCATTAGGCTGCTTGAAGTGGATATTAATTGGGGTCCTGGAATTGATATGGGCTCTGGGTTTCTGACAGTGCACTGAAAATCTGGTCCAAAGCACTTCCATCATTGGAACAATGCATTTAGAGAAAAGAAGCATATTGACAGATGGTGCTGTTTCAATCTGTGATGCAGAGTCATTCAGACAGAATGTTAACCTGAGGACCTATCTTCTCTCCAGGCAGATTCAAAAGATTCCACTGCATTGTTATGAAGAAAATCAGGATATATTTTTTCAGTGGGATCCTGGCCAACTTAGTAAAAAATAAAATTGATCTGATCATTATCGCATCGATGTTATGGAAACCTTGAAATCCAAAAATTGGCTTTCATGTTTCCTACATCATAACAGTGAATGCACTTCAAAAGTATTTCACTAGCTGTAAAGTGCTTTGGGACTGTCTGCTGTTATAAAAGGTGCTATATAAATGCAATTTACCTTTTTTGTTACAACTGGTGCATATCTCTCAATTATTAGATTAGTGAACCCATCATTATGTAACTCCTCTGCTGCTCTCTGGTACTTTAAGCTCCACAAGCCAAATGGTCCACTTCTGTTTCTATGTTCTCATATCGTCTGAAGGATGTAATGGTGCAGGAGTGAGGATATTAAAATTGAATCACACTTTATGAGGTTAGGAAATGTGTATTTTTTTCAGAAAACCTATTGCCTTAACGCTCTTTGCTCTTTTTTAAAAACACAGATTTTTTTCTTTCTTCTGATAATTCAAATTGTTGTAGAGATGAACTTGAATTTGCAATAAGCAAGTTTCAAAGCAGCATTTGATCAGGTTATCAGAAAGGCACCCATATCTTATAAAAGATTTGAACTTCCATTCATAAGGTGCATAGATTTCTTTAGTTTGTCATTCTTTGTCAATATTTGGGTGAACGTAGAGATAGGAATTGTTAGGATTTAAAGTCTCAGTGGTTAGCATTGCTGCCTCCCAGCGCCAGGGACCCAGGTTTGATTCCTGCCTCGGGCGACTGTTTCTATAGAGTTTGCACATTCTCCCCTTGTCTGTGTGGGTTACCTTCAGGTGCTCCAGTTTCCTCCCACATTCCAAAGCTATGCAGGTTAGGTGAAATGGCCATGCTAAATTGTCCATAGTGTCAGGTGGATTAGTCAGGGGTAAGTATAGGGAAGGGGATTGGGTCTCGGTGGGTTACTCTTCTGTAGGGAATCCCATCTAATTTAATATAATCTAAGATGAAGTAGCCCACAATTCCAGAGGAGAGGAGTTTTTTTCTCCCGTTTTTCCCCAAATTAACTCGGACCATGTCACTTACCTTGCACTCGCCTAGCTTGGAGTTTCGTTATCCTCACAAATAGACAACAGATGTTTAGCATCTGCATTGAGGAAGCAGAATATCGGAAACACATACAAAGGCTAAAAGTGAAGAGGCATGAATTGGTTAAAACTGAGGGAAGTGTATCACAAACTAATATGATTAGCTTAGCTGAATTAAATGGACAGCACCACTTTTAAATCACAATTTCATTTGCACTCAACATCCTTACCACAGTCCATAAACCAGTTGAAAGAAGTAATATTTTATACCTCATATTGTCGATCAACATTTGATTTATTTGCAAGAGTTTTGCTTCAGTTTTGCTGGCAATGTACATACTCTGTTTTATTCTTTCTTCAAACATCAAACCAGAACAGGAAAGTAAATGCGATAAGCTTATTTGGAATGCTCTCTGATTTGAAACAGAAATCCTTGGTGCACGAATCAGTCTGCATTGAATCCTGGCTCAACTTCATTTAAATCTTTGTCAAGAAGTCATCCAAAGTGAAAATAAAATTCAAGGTATAGAGTTTAAAACAGGCACCGAATCCATTGTGGCTAGCAAGCTGATCCAAGCATTTTGGCCAAACCAAAAGAGAAGCTATGGGGTCATGTGAGGTTCCATTCACATAAAGTGACATTTAAATAGATTTCTTTTTAAATTAATTCATGGGATGTGGGTGTCACTGGCTGAGCCAACATTTATTGTCTTCCTCTAGATCGGACTACCTTGCTAGGGCCATTTCAATGAGCAGCTAAGAGTCAAACACATTGCTGCAGGCCTGGCATCACATGTAAGCATGACCAGGTCAGGACAGCAGATTTCCTTCCCTGAAGGATGAATCAGATGCATTTTTTATTTATGACAATGGTGACCATTAGGCTAGCTTTATTAAATTTTAGATATTTTTCTATTAAATTCAAATTTTGCTGTCTGCCATTGTGGGTTTCAAATCTATGACTCCAGAATATTAGGACAGGATTCTGAATTACTTGCCCAGTGATATTATCACTCCCCCTATTAGAACAATAATAGCACAGGAGAATGCTGAATACAGATGTGGTCTTGCCAAGGTACATAAAATGCTTAATTCATGGAGAATGGTGAATGAGAGAGCTATGCAGCTTCTTAACACAAGTTACTAGTTACTATTTCTCCATGAAATGCCAATTTTGATTTTGTGTATGACCTTAGCAAGTTTGATGAGAAGAGTAAGCTTCACATTTGGAGTTTGTAGAGTTGATGTGTACATGTGAAAACTATGCAGAAGTTATGATTTGGAGATGCCGGTGTTGGACTGAGGTGTACAAAGTTAAAAATCACACAACACCAGGTTATAGTCCAACAGGTTTAATTGGAAGCACACTAACTTTCGGAGCGCCACTCCTTCATCAGGTGGTTGTGCTAAACAACCACCTGATGAAGGAGCGACATTCCGAAAGCGAGTGCTTCCAATTAGACCTGTTGGACTATAACCTGGTGTTTTATGATTTTTAACTATGCAGAAGTTGTTAGTCAAAAGCTGGAGTTGGGGGTGGGTAGCTGTTAGAACACAGCAAGCTGGAATCCAGTCCTGAAAGAGCGTTATACCTGAAATGTTGACTTCTCCATCTCCTGATGCTGCCTGGCTTGCTGTGTTCTCCTGGTCTCCTGCTTGTTACTTAGGATTCCAGCATGGGCAGCTTTTTTTTGTCTCTAACCACACATAACTTGTTGGTCAGTAGTTGTTAGTGAAGGTGGGAAACTAAATTAATGTCCCACTCAGTAGACGATTAAAACTTAACTTTGTACACTGTCATGAAACTTTCATCCAATCTTTGTTCGAAGAGATACATTGATGCCACGCCAGATCCTTTAAGATATAAAGCAGTCGAGATAAGCTTAAAACTTTCAACGTCCATTCCAATTGCTACTCATCATTTGCTCCACAATAATTAGAGAAACAGAACATCTAGTTTTATGCATGCATGGTTGTTTGTGAGTAAACCCAGATTGCTGGCTATTCCTCATTCCAAAATTGAAGCTAGTATCCTTTTGTTTTACATTACATGCTAGTTCACAATCGCAACCTGATTCAGTTCCCTCAAGTGAATAATGAAGGAAACGTTTGCCCTTTTTAATTAGCAAATCAAATCTGTTTAAATCTACCAGCAGTGATGTAAAGTGAATTTGATCCCATATCCTGTTGAGGTGGCATCTTGTCCCTTTGGCAGGATGCACATCAGACTTAACAAATTACTGCCTGCCTCACGCACCACGCATTGGAAGCAGATAGAAAACCGGAACAGCAGGAAGGAGGTCTGAGTCAGGCTAAACGGCTGGGCTTGATTACACTTTCTGTAGCATTCCTTTTAAATATCTGATAACATGCCTAGCGGTAAGGCTAGGCTGAGTGTAGCATTTACACCATGTACTGTCAGATAGAGAAGTTAGTAGTTTAAGAGTAACTGTATGAATAGCTGCCATACATGGAAAGAGCATGGCCCTTTACTGTTCTACAGTACCCCTACGTTTGCTTGTTTCAAAAAACATTCAATACTGAAAGCGTTAAAAGAGAACTGTTCTGTTTGCTATCTTTCAGAGCAATATGCTGATGTGCTTTATGCACACTGACTCCTTTCCAAAACATACATCTTTAAAATTCAGTATTTAAATATTCTGACATTTCAGATGATAGATGCGACGTTGAAAGTCAAATGGTGTATTTTTTGAAACAATAAATAATTAAAGCCCCTGTGCCGTCCTGTCAGTCATCTGGAGTGTTTGCATGATGTGCAAAGCAGACGTTTGCCAGTAGCAAGTGAATCCTTTGGAAGTCACAAGAAGCTCTTGGTACCTCAGCACAGGGTTTGGGATATGTATTAAGCTGAGCCCGATGACATAAATGATCAGCAAAGTTGTCATTATGTAAGATTTCCTATTTGAAGGGACAACAAGCCATCTTCTTGAACCGACAATCAAAAATCTTATCCAAACATGGTTTGCCACATTGCCTGACAGCTGCAAAAGCCCTTTCTCACAAATAAACTGACAAGTATCACACAGGCAGGCCTTCAGTCCCAAACCATGTAAATCCTACCCAAGTAGACATCCAGTCATCACACAGACATGCCATTACCATATGGCTGCATGCTGTCCCGATGGAAAAGTAGGAATCAGACCTAAATTCATGAAGAGTCCATACTGACGGAGGCTTGCAATGTATTCAACACCAAGCAATTACCCAAATCTGTTGGGCTATGTTAACCAGACATACAGCAAAAAATAAAGCCACCAGTTTCAAAACATACAAGTCTATTGTTCACTCACTGAAACTGTTCTCCATCCATTGACATAAAAGGAAGAAATCCAAATATTCATTGAGAAAACGCTTAAGCATTCTAAACAACATTTTCCTTGATGCCTTCCACAGTAACCTCAAAAGAAAGCTTGAATCAGTCTATCCAGTTTCAATTAATTTGAAAAGCTCTAATTAAAGCAGAGCAGAGAAGACACTTCACCAGCCATCACCTATTCTTAAAGACTTCAGAGTTCTCAGTTTGATTCAGAAAGAAATTATGTTTCCTAAATTACCAAGCTTGGATTTACCTCTTGCATGGGTGAGGACCAAGGCAGTTGACAAACAATTCATCTGACCCATCTGTATGTGACCGGAAACATTTGCGCACACACATAGGCCTCCTGGTCGTTATGAAGATTGATCTTTCATGAGAATCACCAACTTAAATTAAACAGAAGTGAAATTCTGGAAGACAGTAGGCTCTTGACCTAAGATAATTAATGAGCTGTGGTTCTGGAGGCAATCACACTCCAGAGGGAGATAACATGCACCTAGCAGTACCCTGGTGATGTCCAGAGGAGACAGTCTTCAAGGAAAGGCATAGAGAATGAAGATTACTAATTTTACTGTTCCTCTTCCAACTTCCTTCTTGAGTTGCCAAGACAGTGTGTGACTGCTCTGTCAAGTGATTAAAATCATGTTGAGGTCTTCATCAAATCCTGAAAATTTAGCAACAAAAAACCACTGTAACAGGAATAGAGAGCAAGTTATGTCTGCCATTTCACTCATCTATTTGGCCTATTCCCATTGGGTGTGGTTACAATCAAAGGGAATCCTCTCTGAGATTTCCCAGTCTGCAATAAATTAATCCCTTCTTCATGTCTCACCACCTACCCCCTTGATTCATTCTACAGCCAGTTCTTTACCACCTAATTATTATCCTTGACACTGGCATTGTTATGGCCTCCTCCATTCATGCACTGTCTCTCTTCCTATGAAATTTATTAACATGACTATTCATAGCTAACCTAATTGACTATGGCCTGTCAATTATTTTTTCTACAAATCCTTATTGAAATCCCAACATTGTGATTTTTGGCCATTGTAATAAGTCTCTCCAATTATTGAACACCAGAAACACTGGAACCATTATTTCTGTCTCTACCAAATAACCTGTAATTTTGCAATCAAAGTTGATCTCTGTCATGTGGCTTGTTCTCGCTGAATCAGACTACGTACAACCATATTAGTCAGTTTGACCCGGATTAAGATTTGAAACCTGGTTTCTGATATTTATCAACATTTCTTATTTTCTCCTGTGTTACCTTCTTAAAATGTTATCATGTCTTTATCAACCCAGTTTTGAGTTTTTCCAGTCCACCTTCTGCCTTCGTGAATTCTATTCCCCCTTAAGTGTCCAACATGCACATTTGTCAGCCCCATATGTCCATCAATGCCATCCCTGCTGATTTTACTGGGTCTCCATTTCCCAGTGGATTGATTTGAAAAACCTTATTCTCTTTTGTGAATCATTCTGTAATCTTGCCACATTATTCATTTGCTAATTCTCCAGCTTTTCATCTCATCGCATGTTTTCACCCTCACAGCTCAGACTCTACCTCATCCCTATTCAGATTTACTCCATCTCTGGTATCAGTCCCTCATCCATCTCTGCTTTAACCTTCACAATTTACTCTTCCAGTTCTCTGACTTTGCTGCTTCCTTTGTCCAACTTGTACGTTTTCTCAATATGCAATGTATATTACTCTTCATAATACAGATGGAAGTTCTGGAGTTCCAGGTAATATTGGAGTTTTCAATGGATGGTGATGATATATCGTGTTTTAAAATGAGTGTTGTGTGATTGCTAATCATGAACATTAATCTTTCATTATTTGTAATACAGAAGTGGATGAAAATGCCATTTATAAACCACAGCTCATGGACGTTACAGAGAGTAAGATAAGCATAAGCAAGGCTAACAATTCTCTATTGCTGCTTACATACACTAGTACTATTACTAAAACTTGTTATGAGTATTGCTGTGTGGCTTGGAGTGTTACCTTAAATGAGACTCAAGGAATGCAACGTAATTATAAAGGACAAGTAAGTACACACAGTACGTCTGGGTTGCTTTAGGTCACTTACATTTGACTAAAAGTGACTGATCAGTTGAACTTTGCCTACGCAAGATGGTATCGTTCTAGATTACTGAAATAAAATTAAAATAACTTGTAAATGAAAAATGATCAGGGCTGAGTAATTAACCTTACTGATGAAACCCAAACAAACTCTGACACCAGTGACCCAAAGCAACCGCCTCAGCAAGTTCATATGGGAAATAGGTGAGATGTCACAATGTGTACAGACTGCATTGAGATTCTGAAGGCTGTCACCTCTCCTGATATGAAGGAATGTGGTGTCATATGCTAGGTCATGCATGCTTAACCGGAATTGCATTTTAATCAGAATATACCAAATTATATCTTTGAAACATTCACAGAAGCTCACTTTTATTTCTCATCTCCTCATGTGCAGGGCCTTTGCTGTGTTTCCATCTGAGAGATTGTATACTGGTTGCAGTATCTAGACACAGTAAGCTCTAATGACTGCAGCTGACTGGCTTTCTAATTCCAGGTATTGTCCCCAGTTAAGCAACAGCCAAGCTTGTGTAACATTGATTCACATCGCTGCAATTGGACAGCTACAACTCCGAATTGTGTAGAACATGCAGCTCAGAATCAGGCCATTCAGCCAATGATTCTGGTCAGTTCTTTTTGTTCTCCTTTCATCCCTTCTCTTTTCTGTGTTTATCTAGATTTCCCTTAAATGCATCTGTGCAATTTACCTCAATTATCCCTTATGGTGACAAGTTGCATGTTGTAACATACTGTCTGTGTAAATACATTTTCCCTGAACTCCCTATTGAATTTACTAGTGACTATCATATTTATGGCACCTGTCAAGTGGAACCATTTTTGTTGTACGTATTCTCTAACACACAAAGGATATTTCACAATAGAATGCCGAGCACTAGCATGTGGCTCCAGCCACCCAAAGTAACCTAGATGACAGTGACCTTCAAACTTCTGAGCTTTTCACAGCCTCTTCCAACTTGCTGCTGGCCCCTCCCATCGTTTCCCTTCTGAATCCATGTCGTACCAATAGTAATCCATGCCTGTTTGTACTCACTCACCAGCTGTCAGTCATAGTAATGCTTTCTTTCGGTGATGGTCCGTCAGGACGGGAAAGGAAAAATGTTCTCCTGATGCTTTGCATGGATTGTTTATTTTATTGAGCATGGTAAATATCAACTGTCATTTAAGAAAATAATTCTGAGCTATAGTTGTTTAATGTTGTCTCCTTGCACCTTGAGCTGAATGGACAATGTTTGCGTCTTGGGCTGAATTCAATTTTGCAGTCAGTTAAATCTGTATTTCTATATGTATCTGGGCATTTTCCATTGTATTTTCTTAATTGTACTGAGTGAAATATGTACTTGCCAACTGTGCATAGCATTCAAGTTAGGTGCAAGATTGTTGGAGAACTAATCATGCAATAACATAGGTGGACAGTCTTAGAACATAGAACATAGAACATAGAACAATACAGCACAGAACAGGCCCTTCGGCCCACGATGTTGTGCCAAACATTTGTCCTAGCTTAAGCACCTATCCTTGTACCTATCCAATTGCTGCTTAAAGGTCACCAATGATTCTGATTCTGCCACTCCCACAGGCAGCGCATTCCATGCCCCCACCACTCTCTGGGTAAAGAACCTACCCCTGACATCCCCCCTATACCTTCCACCCTTCACCTTAAATTTATGTCCCCTTGTAACACTCTGTTGTACCCGGGGAAAAAGTCTCTGACTGTCTACTCTATCTATTCCCCTGAACATCTTATAAACCCCTATCAAGTCACCCCTCATCCTTCGCCGTTCCAATGAGAAAAGGCCTAGCACTCTCAACCTATCCTCGTACGACCTATTCTCCATTCCAGGCAACATTCTGGTAAATCTCCTCTGCACCCTCTCCAAATCTTCCACATCTTTCCTAAAATGAGGCGACCAGAACTGCACACAGTACTCCAAATGTGGCCTTACCAAGGTCCTGTACAGCTGCAACATCACCTCACGACTCTTGAATTCAGTCCCTTTGCTAATGAACGCTAATACACCATAGACCTTCCTACAAGCTCTATCCACCTGAGTGGCAACTTTCAAAGAGCTATGAACATAGACCCAAAGATCCCTCTGCTCCTCCACCTTACTAAGAACCCTACCGTTAACCCTGTATTCCGCATTCTTATTTGTCCTTCCAAAATGGACAACCTCACACTTGACAAGGTTGAGCTCCATCTGCCACTCCTCAGCCCAGCTCTGCATCATATCTAAGTCCCTTTGCAGCCGACAACAGCCCTCCTCACTATCCACAGCTCCACCAATCTTCGTATCGTCTACAAATTTACTGACCCACCCTTCGACTCCCTCTTCCAAGTCATTAATAAAAATTACAAACAGCAGAGGACCCAGAACTGATCCCTACGGAACTCCACTTGTAACTGGGCTCCAGGCTGAGTATTTACCATTTACCACCACTCTCTGACTTTGACCGGTCAGCCAGTTCTCTATCCAACTGGCCAAACTTCTCACTATCCCATGCCTCCTGACTTTCCGCATAAGCCTATCATGGGGAACCTTATCAAATGCCTCACTAAAATCCATGTACACTACATCCACTACTCTACCCTCATCCACATGCTTGGTCACCTCCTCAAAGAATTCAATAAGACTTGTAAGGCAAGACCTACCCCTCTCAAATCCGTGCTGGCTGTCCCTAATCAAGCAGTGTCTTTCCAGATACTCATAAATCCTATCCGTCAGTACCCTTTCCATTACTTTGCCTACCACCGAAGTAAGACTAACTGGCCTGTAATTCCCGGGGTTATCCCTGTTCCCTTTTTTGAATAGGGACACCACATTCGCCACTCTCCAGTCCCCTGGCACCACCCCCATTGACAGTGAAGATGAAAAGATCATTGTCAATGGTTCTGCAATTTCCTCTCTTGCTTCCCACATAATCCTAGGATATATCCCGTCAGGCCCGGGGGACTTGTTTATCCTCAAGATTTTCAAAATGCCCAACACATCTTCCATCCTAACAAGTTTGTCCTCTAGCTTACCAGTCCGTTTCATACTCTCCTCTTCAACAATACGGTCCCTCTCATTTGTAAATACTGAAGAAAAGTACTCATTCAAGACCTCTCCTATCTCTTCCGACTCAATACACAGTCTCCCACTACTGTCCTTGATCGGACCTACCCTCGTTCTCGTCATTCTCATGATTATCACATATGCATAAAAGGCCTTGGGGTTATCCTTCATGCTACCCGCCAAAGATTTTTCATGCCCTCTCTTAGCTCTCCTAATCCCTTTCTTCAGCTCCCTCCTGGCTATCCTATATCCCTCCAACGCTCTGTCTGAACCTTGTTTCCTCAACCTTATGTAAGCCTCCTTCTTCCTCCTTACAAGACATTCAACCTCCCTCGTCAACCAAGGTTCCCTCACACGACTATATCTCTTTCCTGCCTGACAGGTACATACATATCAAGGACACGTCGTATCTGTTCCTTGAAAAAGTTCCACATTTCAATGACATCCTTCCCTGACAGCCTGTGCTCCCAATTTATGCTCCTCAGATCCTGTCTTGCAGCATCGTATTTACCCTTCCGCCAATTGTAAAACCTGCCCTGTTGCATGCACCTATCTCTCTCCACAACCAAGGTGAAAGTCACAGAATTGTGGTCACCATCACCAAAATGCTCACCTACTAACAAGCCCATCACTTGTCCCGGTTCGTTACCAAGTACCAAATCCAATATGGCCTCCCCTTTGGTCAGACAATCAACATACTGAGTTAAAAAATTTCCTGGACACACTGCACAAACACCGCCCCGTCCAATCTACTTGATCTAAAGAGCTTCCAATCAATATTTGGGAAGTTGAAATCGCCCTGACTACTACCCTGTGGCTTCTGCACCTTTCCAAAATCTGTTTCCCAATCTGTTTCTCCACATCTCTGCTGCTATTGGGGGGCCTATAGTAAACACCCAACAAGGTGACTGCACCTTTCCTATTTCTGACTTCAGCCCATACTACCTCCAAAGGCAGATCCCCCTTGAACTGCTTTTCTGCAGGCGTTATACCAATTCTAATTAGCAATGCCACCCCCCCTCCTTTTTTACCCCCCCCCCAATCTTACTGAAACATCTGTAACCAGGAACCTCCAACAACCATTCCTGTCCCTCTTCTATCCACATTTCCGTAATGGCCACAACATCGTAGTCCCAAGTACCGATCCACGCCTTAAGTTCACCCACCTTATTTCTGATACTTCTTGCGTTGAAGTATACACTCTTGAGCCCATCTCTGTGTCCGCAAGTGTTCCCTATCAGTGCTACCTTCTCCACAACCTCCCTACATTCTTGGACATCCTGAAAAACAGCTAACCTACTTGCTGGACTATAAGTCCGGATCCCATCCCCCTGCCAAATTAGTTTAAACCCCCCCGAAGAGTGCTAGCAAACCTACCACCCAGGATATTGGTGCCCTTCTGGTTCAGGTGCAACCTGTCCTGCTTGTACAGGTCCAACCTTCCCCAGAATGCAGTCCAATTGTCCAAATACCTGAAGCCCTCCCTCCTACACTATCCTTGCAGCCAAGTGTTCAACTGCACTCTCTCCCTATTCCTTGCCTCACTGTCACGTGGCACCGGCAACAACCCAGAGATGACGACTCTGTCCGTCCTAGCTTTTAGCTTCCAGCCTAACTCCCTGAGCTCCTGAATGACCTCCCCACCCCTCTTCCTACCTACGTCGTTGGTGCCAATGTGCACCACGACTTCTGGCTGCACACCCTCCCCCTTAAGGATTCTGAAGACACGGTCCGAGACGTCTCGGACCCTGGCACCCGGGAGGCAACAAACCATCTGAGAGTCTCGCCCATGTCCACAGAACTGCCTGTCTGTCCCTCTAACTATAGAGTCTCTTATAACTAGCGTTCTCCACCTCTCCCCCTTTCCCTTCTGGGCCTCAGAGCCAGACCTCATGCCAGAGACCCGGTCACTGCAGCTTACCCCTGATAGGCCACCCCCCCCCCCCAACAGTATCCAAAGCGGTATACTTATTGTTGAGGGGAACGACCACAGGGGATCCCTGCACTGCCTGCTTCCTCCCCTTCCCACCTCTAACTGTTACCTAGCTACCTCTGTTCTCTGGCGTAACTATGTTCCTGTAGCTTCTATCTATCACCCTCTCAGCCTCAGTTCATCCAACTCCAGCTCCAGTTCCCTAACGCGGTCTGTGAGGAGCTGGAGCTGGCTGCACTTCCTGCAGGTGAAGTTGTCAGGAGCATCGATGGTCACCCCTACCTCAAACATCCTGCAGGAGGAACATTCCACTGCCTGTGCTGCCATAACTCTACACTTAGTCTCCAAAACAAGAACACTAAGTCGCTTACCTGTCCAGCCGACTGAGTCCTTTTTTTTAGGTTAGAGGAGGAGGGAGGGTGGGAGACACTACACGTTTAGTGTCTCGGGTTCCTTCTCCACTCAAACTTCTTACCTTCCCAGAAGCCTCTGTTGACGACTTCCGGGTTCCCGCTCCTAGTTGAAAAAAAAACACAGACTTCAAAAAGAAAAACGTTAATTTAAACTGGTCTCGGCTTACCTTCCGGCTTCCCTCTGTGTGCGCCCGCTGTAGCACTAAGATTAAAACTAAGTCTTAAAACTAAGATTCACAGAAGTAAATGGATACTAATTTCCAGTCGAAGTCGAAGATCCAGGGCTTGAAAGTGAGCTTTTCACTTTCAGTCCCTGTCGATGCTTTGTCACAATAGTGGTAAAATGTAGGCTATCATTTTCAACTTTCTTCACTCGATTTTATTCTCTGAGATTGTCATTCTGAGACCTTTCATGGATTAAAACAGATTTTAAAAAAACACAAACACCTACTTAAAATGACAGCAGCAATCACCTGACCATAGAGTAAGGCAAGTTCAAGAAATCAATGTGGAATAAACAAAATCATCTGAACTGAAATTATCATTTTGACTAAAGCTATCAAAACTTGTCAATCATATGAGGTATCAAGAAAATCATCTGCCTTGCTTTAATACACACCAGCATGAGAAATTGCACATATTGACCATGAAAGTTGTTTGCGAGGATCCAACTTAGAAAGACAATGCACTCAGACTCAGGAATACAAAAATTAGTAATTTTTAGTAGTTACTTGACAGAAGTGCAGACAGAAAAAAAGGAAGAGGGATTGCCTCCTTTAGGTCATTCTTTGCTTACTTGTCCCTTGACATCAGGAGACATGTTATCTCATGCAGATTTCTCCTGATTCCTTTTCAGATATTGAATAAACTGCGATAAAAATGAATCAATATTTTAGGAAATAAGGACTGGAAACTTTTCTCTCTCCCTGTTTTCACTTCACCACTTTGTGAACAGCACCTGGTAAAGGATACAAATCAGAGAAACAACCATTTACCATGAACTAAAAGGTATCTACAAATGTTACCACTGCTGAGGATACCAGTTAGCAATTAAACAACTGTGGTCTCAGGTTAAGAGTCGAACATCTCAAGAACTCTAATGACTTTTAAACTTTTATTTTTCCTGTCTTTGTGTTAAACTTATTATCGATGTATTTGTGTGTTGATTTTGTGGTATTATATTTTTCGGGCTTATTAGGGATTAAAACTCATCTTTTATTCCCTCAAGAGCTTATAATTAGCTCCTTTATTTTGATTTAAGTTAAATAGCTGTTTGCTAAAAATAAATATTGAGGTCAATTGAGGCCATATTTAAAAGAGCAGAGCCCATTTAGCCCTCCTCATTTGGTCATAACAGTTTTTCCAAATATGTTTGTATTATTTCTGTGTTAAGAGTACAAAACTGGCAAATGATAATTTCATGGCTCTGATGCGTTGGTTGTCACTTCAATGTACGACTAACAGCAGAACCTTTAGCTGCCTCAGCTAACCTTCCTCCGATAACCTACTCCTCGATTTCACCAAATCATTTAATGAACTTCTTCAAATTGATCCTCTCAGCCACATTTTTGACTATTATTTTGAATTTCTCCCTGTTAGTATCTCATCCTCCCCAACACTGTATTTCCAATTTGTCAAGCTCCTTGGAATGTGGATCTTCTGAATGACTCTACTTGCCTTGATATAAGCCATTGGCTTGATGCATGAACTGTACAATTCCTACTTGAGAAAATGGCACCAAGTCAAATTCATCAAACACCACTCAACAAAGAAAAGACATGAGTTTCCTCCTTTAGGTCATTGTTTGTTTACTCCTCGCTTGACATCAGTAGACGTTTAATCTCATTGAGAATTCTCCAGATTCCTTTTCAGACATCAAACAAACTGCACTAAAACAATTCAATAGTTTGGGAAATAAAATATCAAGGTATATTAAGGTATAATTAATTCCCAATGCCTCTGAAATTGATGAGTAAATTCTAAATCTATGCCATTAACACAGGGTATACTCAGTCAGCTAAATACAGTAGAAAACAATTTGCTTTGTCCTGACAAAAAAAATGAGAACATTTTCTTCAAATTTGTGATTCTTGGGAAAGAAACATTACTAGTTCCATTCCACCAACCAGTCACCAACCAGTCATTTCTAATGAAGAGCTTATGCCCATAACATCGATTCTCCTGCTCCTCGGATGTTGCCTGACCTGCTGTGCTTTTCCAGCACTACACTCTTGACTCTGATCTCCAGCATCTGCAGTCCTCACTTTCTACCAGTCATAACATATCCTGCTTTAACACTGCAAGAACCAACATCCTAGAAATGAATACCAAAATGTTTCCTCTTAACTGTGTGAAGCCCATGATTGGACCAGTCCTGCACGATACATTGTTTGTAACTGCATGTTCAAATCTCAAGTTTCCAGAGTTTCAGTGCAGAGGTCAGCATGGTGGCTCAGTGGTTAGCACTGATGTCTCACAGAGCCAGGGACCCAGGTTCGATTCCAGCCTAAGGTGACTGTCTGTGTGGAGTTTGCACGTTCTCCCCATGTCTGCGTGGGTTTTCTCCCACGGTCCAAAGATCTGAAGATTAGGTGAATTGGCCATGTGAAATTGTCCATAGTTTTCAGGTATGTTTAGGTTGGGTACATTAGTCAGGGGAGGCGTATGGGTGGGATACTCTTTGGAGGGTTGGTGAGGACTTGTTGGGTCAAATAGTCTGTTTCCACAATATAGAGATTCGATGATTCTGTGATCCAATCCACAATCTGAAGGATTCACTGTCCAATAAGAGTTGAGGGATTGACATGTCTTAAAATGTAACCCCACATTTTGTTTGCGCTACATTTGGAGTACTCACTTTCCTGCAGAAGATTGGTTTAAATTTCTACCAGATTTATTTATGACATTAGCAGATGTTTCTCCTTAGAAATCTCAAACTATTTTGTAATTTTTTTATCTTTTAAACCCCATTATTTAATTTTGCAGTGAATTATAGATGCAATGTAAAACCTACTCATTTGCTTTCTAGCTAAAAATGTCATGGTACAGTTACTCATTTGCTAAACCTTGATAAATTCTCCTTTGCAAATGGTTCATGTGCCATTATCCAACATCAACTGAACCATAGATGCTCTTGTCAACTGTGGTTCAGTTGTACTTTTGTTTTTCAAGCAGAAGACTGTTCAGTTAAGTCCCAAATAGAGACTTGAGAATAGTAACTTTGGTAAAAGAGGGAGGCAGCGCTGTTGGAAGTGTACCTTTATTTGGGATATTAAACTGAGGCCCTCTCTGCTTTCTCAGCTGGATGTAATAGGTACTATTTTGAAGAAAAGTGGGAAAACTTGCCTAGCGCCGTGGCTTATATATTTCACTCAATAACCAATACTGAAATAGATTGTCTGCTGTGGTGTCAAGCTACTGTTCACAAATTTGTTGCTGCATTTCCTAGACTACAACACTTCCTGTACTTCCTCATTGTCTCTTTATTGTTTTCAGAATACTGAAGACTGCAAATTTTGAACAGCATAGGTATGTTTAACATTGCTTTCAGGTTCAATGAATGAAAAGTCAAAACATTGCAGAAATACAAAAGAATGAAATCTTACTTAGTTTCCAAATCAAATTTTGTCATTGGAGTCCTGTGTCCTTTCTATCTCTAATTCATGTTTGATATGGAATGATCATTTTTAAAGTTCAGGGATTGTATTACGTATCACTGAAGTTTGTATGTCCAGATAAAATCAATAATCCCACCATTCCAATGGGAGGTGTCCTGAAAATGAGTGAAGGCAATCATCATAATAATTCTGCAGCTGTACTGTGCTCCCCAGTATCAGCTCAAATACAAGGAATTTGCCCTTGTTTGTCATAAACTTTGACTCTGTCTGCACGCAAGTGATCAATTGAAATTCTTCTGAAGGATAACTTGGGAACATCCCAGGATCCTTCAACTAATTTCACCACACCAGATTAATTTCAATTCTGTTGGTCCATGCCGTTTAATTTTCACATTAATCCGCATTGCTTCCGTTTAAATCCAATTGATTTTCCCTGAGGCGCTTTTGCACATCCTTATGTAAGAAGTGAAACGAGCTGCGTAAACACAAGTTTGTTCTTCCCTTTTAATTCTGTTGTATTCGATCTACTGGGTATGATTGGGAAAGGGAGTGGACTTTGTTTGATAATATGAAAAAGCGAGATAGCAAATAAGAAGTCTATACCACATCTGCCCAAACTTTTATTTCCAATGAAGTCTGCCACAGTCTTCCTTGCCAGGTAACTGGAGCCTATCAATTAATTTAGCCAGCTACTTGTCAGGAAATGTATGTAAACAAGTTAAGAACACAAAAACATAAGAACTAGGAGCAGGAGTAGGCCATCCGGTCCTTCGAGCCTGCTCTGCCATTCAATAAGATCATGGCTAATCTTTTCATGGGCTCAGCTGCTCTTCCCCACCCTCTCATCGTAACCCTTAATTTTTTTACTGTTTAAAAAAATCTACCTTAGCTTTAAAAACATTTACTGAAGTAGCGTCAATTACTTCACTGGACAGGGAATACCATAGATTCACAACCCTCTGGGTGAAGATGTTCCTTTTCAATTCAGTCCGAAATCTGCTCCCTCTAATTTTGAGACCAAGCCCTCTTGTCCTAGTTTCACCTCAGTAGAAACAACCTCTCTATGTCTACCATATCTGTTCCCTTCATAATTTTATATGATTCTTCTAGATTCCCCCTCATTCTTCCAAATTCCAATAAATATAATCCCAGTCTACACAGTCTGTCATTAAATCCGGCAGCTCCCCTCACTCCTCATTCCTTTCCTCTGCACTTGCCAGTAATCCACAACTCCCACAGCTACACTTCTTCCAATCCAACATGAAGTATGGAAAATACCAGGTATTGTTATGAGGTTTACGGCACTTGATCTGATATGAACTGATCAGAGAAGGCTAAATATCTATGTTAAGGGCAAGTCACCTCGAAAATGTTTTGATGAGTTACCATATAAGATAGGTGATGACTGCTGATGACCTTTTTTTCCTACCCTGCCAACCATCTAACATTCAGTAAGGATCCACAAAAAAGATAATTTACAACAATGATCCTAGATGGAGGAAACCTTTGAACCCAGACTATAAGAAAGGTCCAAATTTCGCCAGGAATTGGACTGTGACCTATTTGATTTTCAGAAATTGCTGACTCAAAATAGGCACTCACACATTAGCATAGGCAAGACATGCTGCAGATATCAACCAATCTGACATTGGATCATAAATCTTTCAGTAACCTTTGGAAATATTGAAATTGCTCCCCAAAATTGCTTATTAATACCCTACGTTATTCCTAATAAAACAGGTGCAATGTTCCAATTTTCATCAAACTGATTTTCCAAAATTCTTCAATACAAAAGGATAGCCTGAATAATCTAACTGCAAGCAAGTTTTTGATCAGTTAGTAACACTTATGACGAGCTTTTCTACTCAACATCAATATAAGTAAAAATCATCTTCTGTGCATTACAAAGCAGAACTGGAACAGAGGCGGGTTTCAGAATTCTTACAAAAATTAATTAACAATAAATCTAATTGTACCCTATTTTGTCAGTCTTTCCAATCACTGTGAGACTGAATTGATTTTAATTATTTTTTTAAAAAAAGGGTTTCTGTTGCCGCATCAGCACGCAGCCCCCTTCCAACCACCCCCCCCTCCCCCCCCCCCACAAAAATTGAGACAGTCTTGCTTCTTCGGAATTGCATGCAGTTATTTTATGTTAAATAAAGCACAATTCATGTGACTAGTTAGTGCATTTTGTGACTATTCTCTGCTACATTATCTGCAGAAGGATTACCTTGGTCTAATTTACCTGTGTAAACTGTGGTGCACATAGCTATAAAATGACGATTTCCGCCATTGAGGCAAATATATGTATAATTTTAGCACACAGCCTGTGCCAACACTATTAACCTTTATACAATAAAGTCCACATTGTTTATTGTCTTGAATAGCTCGAGTCTATAGGGGCCTATTCATTTTATGTTAATTTGATTTGGGTTTTACTTACTTCAACTGAACAGATTCCCAGTTAAATTATAAAACTGTACTGCTAATGCAGGTAAGTAGTAAATTATGGGTAACCTATACAGGATGGAGGCATTCTGTCCAAATGATGAGAAAAAAATTAAAACGACCTTGGATTGCGGTCTCATTTTATTTTGAGACTGTGTGT
This sequence comes from Chiloscyllium plagiosum, assembly GCF_037043375.1. Classification (NCBI taxonomy): domain Eukaryota; kingdom Metazoa; phylum Chordata; class Chondrichthyes; order Orectolobiformes; family Hemiscylliidae; genus Chiloscyllium; species Chiloscyllium plagiosum. The sequence continues at coordinate 43,649,415 of NW_028270163.1, forward strand.
GTGAATTCAGCAGCTTACAGTAAAAGCAGTGTTCCAGTGTTCCGGAAAAAAAAATCTGGTAGCCTTAGGCAGTAAGGCAGTAATTCCAAGAGGAATAGTCTGTGACTTGGCAAACTTTATTCTTCTCTGTCTATATTCCAGTGCTGCTTGGAGCCAGCCTAAGACTCAGGTGCGGTCTCTTATTTCTAGCCCTTCTGGCAGCGCCATTCAAGTGCAGACAGGAGTTATCAGTGCAGATGTCTCGACATAACCCACACAGAGACTTTGAAGAATTAGAGTTCAAATATTATGGCAAGGTGACAACATATCCATGGCTTATCTCACAAGAAGGTGACAACATGGCCGTGTCTTATCTCACAATGGCATTGCCTCTTTTGTTGGTTCAGCAATACAAATCCGAATCAATCACTATGATAACAAACAGTTTTTAATTGTTTTTTTTACGGGGTCAGTGCCGGCTGTATTTTCTGGTCAATAACATTGCATTGGACAGCAGAGAAATTACTTTCCTTGCTTCAAGGAGAAAGTGATTGGTGCAAGGCTCTATTGATCAGAAATAAATGATTGGATGAAGTTATTGGTAATCAAATCTCACCCTGACCTGGTCACGTTTTGGATCATTTTCACACACACAGTCCTCTTCAAGGTTCATCCATTTAAGAACTCACCTGCTTCAGCACCAGTAATTTTATTCCCAAATACAATAACATTTTGCATTTTTATGGTGCCTAGAACATAATAAAACGTCTAAGGCTCATCACAGGAACATTTATAAAGCAAATTATGATCCCAAGCCACATTAGGACATCTTTGGACAGATGTTCGAGAGCTTGGTTATGAGAAATATCTTAAATGAGGAAAGCAATTTAGAGAGATGGAGAGGTTTAGCGAGGGAATTCCAGAGCTTAGCGTCCAGTAAGCAGAATGAATGATCGACAACGGTAAAGGAGTTTAAAGTCAACGATGTTCGAGAGACCAGAATTAGATTACTGAGGCATTCAGAAGGGCTTGAATGATTACTTAAATAGAAACAATGTATAGAACAATATGAGGAATTGGTGCTAAGTTAAAATGCTCTGATATTAAGCACAGACATTGTAGATTCCTTCTGAACCACAATAAGTCTGTGATTCTGTGATTCAGCAGCAGGAGAGAGGCAGGAACAGTGGCGAATGACATTTTAAACTTAGAGTTAGATGGTTTTAGCAACTGTGCAGAAATGTAATCTTGTCAAATTTAACAGCAAAGGTACCATCTGGCTCAGCTTCACCTGTTGGCTAGAGAAAGGGATGGAATTATTGAAAAATGGAAAATTGATTGTGAAGACCTAAAGCAATGAGTGCAGTCTTCCCAATGGTTAATTGGATGATATTTCAGGTCATCCAGTATTGGATTGGCAGTATGACAATTTAAAGGTAGTAGAGAGGCCAGGAGAGTTGGTGGTGAGATAGAAGTGGGTGTCATCAGGTTGCACATCAAAACTTTAGTGTTTTCAAATGATGTTATTACTGGCAACATGCAGATCAGAAAAAGTGGGGAATACAGGATACTCTTTGAGAGACACCAGTGATAATGACGTAGCTGTGGAAAGAGAAGCCATTGGACCTCTGGCTGGTTGGAGGATTGAGCTATAGGGAGAGGCTGAACAGGCTGGGGGTGTTTTCCCTGGAGTGTCAGAGGCTGAGGGGTGACCTTATAGAGTTATACAAAATTATGAGGGGCATGGAGAGGGTAAATAGACAAAGTCTTTTCCCTGGGGTCAGGGAGTCCAGAACTAGAGGGCATAGGTTTAGGGTGAGAGGGGAAAGATATAAAAGAGACCCATAGGGCAACTTTTTCACACAGAGGGTGGAACGTGTACAGAATGAGCTGCCAGAGGAAGTGGTGGAGGCTGGTACAATTGCAACATTTAAGAGGCATTTGGATGGGTATATGAATAGGAAGGGTTTGGAGGAATATGGGCCGGGTGCTGGCAGGTGGGTCTAGATTGGCTTGGGATATCTGGTCGGCATGGACAGGTTGGACGGAAAGGTCTGTTTCCATGCTGTACATCTCTATGACTCTATGACAGAACCAGACAAGTCTAGTAGCGCCCAGATGGATGAGATGGAACAGCCTTGGATGAAGATGATACGATCAACTGTGTCAAAAATTAAAGGCTGGTCAAGAAGATAGAGGAGAATTCCTTTAATCTTCGCAGTCACAGAGGGTGCAATTTGTACCTTTGATTTAAAACCCTTTCAGTAGTGTGGCAGGGAATGGGAAGTTGATTTGAGGGAACTTGAGTATGGTTTTCCAAAGAAGATTGACAGGAGCTTGGGAAGTGACAACATCTCCAAAGATTCTCAAGACAATTGGGAAGTTGGAGATCGGGTGTAGGATGGAGGATCAGGGGTTAAGTACCTGGCTTGACTGATTGCACCTGGCCGGACGTCACAAACTAAAATGATGTATTTCCACCTTAGCAGTGGAGCATCTGAAATTCATCAATTCCACTGACAAAATGCCAAAGTGCCTGGGGGTTTATATCTTTCTCCTCTAATGCAGGTTTATGTTTTGCTTTAAAAGAATTCAGGGATTTATTATTATGAAAAGCAGTAGAATTAATAAATCTCCGTGTTAATTTGATTGTCCAAGGGGCATGGAAATTACATTGCACTGAAGCTGTTACCTTGTACTAGATCACAGTCAACAGACAAAGTCCTTCAGTTGGTGGAGCCATCAGTTAATCAATTCCCCGAAGAAATTCAGAACAAGGAAATCAACCTCTAGTCCTGGACATTAGAAGAGATACATGGTCCAGTTGTGACATAGGTTTATGTTTATGTTTGTATAATTATGTTTGTATTGATGATATAAGCAGCTTATCCACTTTAAGAATCATGATTTAATAGCATTGCTTAAAAAATGGCTTTCATCTTCATATACACTCCCTCGATGCTACTCATCCATTATACGTCTGCCCTATATCAGATGCCATCTAGAAAATCCCTCATCTGCCCCATGTCATCTACTCTGATGTACCTTCCTATGAACTATGCTTTTCTTGCAGTTTTCTGCTGAGTATTCTTTCATTGATCCAACCTTCATCAACTTCTGATCACCATCACATCCCGTCACCAGGTATTTGACCACTTTTCTTAACTTAGTGCAGCACATCAGAGTACATTTTTACAGCATTTGATGTGCTATATAAATACAAGCTACTTTTAATGCTGATGAGATACATGATGAGTAAAATACAAAATGAAAAGCATTCTGTTTAAGTTATTTTACAGTTGCTAATTTAATTAGGGCACGTACATGATCTCACGGGCAGAGTCTATGCTTATCCAATAAGAGAAAGGGGTGACTAAATGGTGATTAATACTGACTCACTTCAATAGGTTGATTGTGATGATGTTGTATTTTGCTTATTTTCTGGATTTGTACTTCTATATTGTGTGGGTTAAGAAGAGGAGGATATAGTTTTAGTTTCATTTCTGAGTACTGTGAGTGTTGTTACTGTGTTTGTCTGCTAACTTGTTCCATGAATTTAAATAAACCCCTCAAAGTAAGCCCTTGAGGTGAATAGTTCAGTCCTGTGAGACCGAGGGTAAAAGAGAGAGAAAAAAGGTTAAGCTGTGATGTTGTATGATACAGGGAGCCAGAAATGTGTTTATCTGCAAGAGCAACCAACCAGGAAGTTAGTGAGTGAGCAAGTTTCCTTATGAGAGAGTAGCCAGCCATTCAGAGATTTCAAAAGCCCTGTAATATTCACAGCATTTATCAGTCTCCAAAACAGGACAAAAGTAAATAGGTCCTACCTAATTTAGAGGTTAGTTAGAGAAAAGCTACAAAAACTGAAGGCTTTGAGGGGTAAGAGAGGAAGACATCCCGAACAAGGTTGTTAAATGCATTAACTTAAGAAACACATGTTAAGGATTAAGTGAGCTATATGAGCAGTTTTCTTAAAGTCTCATTGAGAGAAAATAATTGAAGAAGGTAATATTGAGTGAATGCCTAAAATAAACCAAATACAACTGTGCCAACTGAATAAGTGGTGACCCTACAGTGAGGTTTGAGTTTCTGCAAGATTGTTGTGAAGTGTTACGACACAGGTTAAATCCCCCCCTGCTTAATTTAAAACCAGCAACACAGAAAAGATTTATCCCATGCAGTAATCTGTAAAATTTAAATGGCCAAGAACTATGTAAAGTAAGAATTAACAACTTTATTTCTTAAAGTATAATAGAGAATAATTAACTCACCACTATTTACAATTTCTTTCTCTAACCTATCTTTTACCTTTCCTTCTATAATACTAGTCTGATAAAACTCACAATTAAGATTTACAAAACAACACTTCTTATCTCAAAACTAGGCAGCTTTAGGTTCTTGCTTTCAGGTCTTCCTGTGTTTCTTTTCTCCTTGTTAGGAATTTCTGCGTTATAGGTTACTGATCGAAAAAGTACTTTTAAGGGAGATATTTTTACAAGCAGTCTGTTACATGCTTGGACTTGGCAATTCTCCTCTCAACTATTTGATTTCCCTCGGTCTTATACCCAGACCATTAAGATTGTCAATATACTCAATTCAAACTTGATTGGAAATTGGTATTTCTTTTCGGGTTATAATTTAACCTGATTGGCCAAATTCAAATTTGTTTTTGTCTGCAGACATTGAGCTAATCAAGTTGTTCTACTCAGTGTTACATACATTGTTGCCTTATTGAGAACTCTTGGTGCTGTGTCCGGTTGTTCTGATGCTTTTAACTCCAATATCTTCATAACAGAAGGTAGTAGGGCTTAATCTTTATTTATGACAGTTGTAAGAAAACCATTTCAAATAGTTGTTATCTGGTGTAAAAATAGTTTTTTTCCCTGCTGTATAAATGTGTTTAACTTTTATTAAAGATACACATTAGCAGCCTCTGGTGAATACATTCAGTGACTGACCACTATAGTAATCAACCACAGAAATAAAGCTGATGGGATGCAATTCCACCAGGCTCTGGTGGTATGGGCTTTGGCATGATGAGTGGTAGAATCTGGCAGTTCGATGAGTCTCATTTTGATGTCCAAATCATCTTATGGTGTCACGTACACTTTTCACAAGCAAAATATCAAGGCTCACATTAGGCAGTGTCAGTTCCCTCATCATTGTGATCTTCCTAAGCTTTCCTTACAAAATGGCTGTCAGGTAAACTCACCATGGAAACCAGAGTAGGCTCTTGATGGGTTGAGATGGTTACTTGCTCCAAAATATGTTTATTTTTTTCATGGGTAAATGACAGAGCAGGGTATGATTCACCAGCCCCATTTATCCTTTTGTTGTGAGCAATGGCACTCCACTCTCACAGAGGTATTGCCACTATCCTGGCATCCTTCAATGCACTGGCACTTTGCCCTCCAAGGATAGACTGGTTTAATAGGGCATACCAGCAAACAGCAGTGGACAGCTGCATCTGGTACATGTACCACAGAGGGACAGGAACCAATTGTACTGGGGCTGCTCCCTTACTCCCAGAGAGCAATTAAAATGCATGCTTTGCCTTGCATTGGCAGTTGGCGCAGTCACATGACCAGGCAGATGGCCGAATGGAAAGCAGGTACAGCTTGTCATATATCAGTGTGCAATGAACCTCTGTCTACCACAAAGTCTCAGTAATCACTCCAAACACATGGCATGAGCAGCAAGCAGTGGATCATGTCTGAACGTCTGAGGGGGACAGTCCACAGTGAAGTCCATGGGGGCAGACATCAGTTAGGAGGATGGGTGGCAGCATGTATAGTCTGGCACAGCAACATACCACCCCACTCCCACTTTCCGAGTCTCAGGCTTTGGTCCACATTCGTGTATCTGGTCATGGCAGTGTTGCACAGGCAGACTGAACCGATACACAGCAGGGAGTGGGTCAGCATCAGTCCTTCATTCCTACCAGTCTGTGGGGTAGGTGTGGCATCAGTGGGAAGATATCTGTTCACCTGCTAGAGGTCTGGGCATATGAGAGTTGCTGCTGGCAGTTTGGATCACTTGAGGGGGTGGGTCACCACATTTTCATGGCTTCTGTTTACAGAAATGAAAGGACAAGGGCGGGTTGGGGTAAGGGGTTGACAAATAGGCAGTTGTCGGCCTAGTGTGGGGAGGTGAGAAGTGTGTGGAATTGACAAAATGGACAGCTGGAAGGCAGAGAGGGTGATGTCAGGGGTCTCAGTGGGATGGCAATGCTGAGACTGAATGCCATTGGCACAGGGCCATTTGCTGTTATTTCCCTGGTGAACCACATGGAGAGCACACAATGTTGAGGTGAAGGGAGTGACAATGAAGGGAAAGCGAAATGACTTCTCAGACAGGAGGCTGCATCTTCAACCATTCCTTGGGTATCCACAGGGTAACAACACTGGCCTCCAATACAAGATATCTCAGTAGCACAGACATATTCCAGTAACCATCCTGCAGCATTACCCATCTCTTTGTGTTGTACCTCTACATCTCCATCAACGCTGGGCACCTCCCTTAGATTTACATTCCAGCAGGCCAGACTGTAGACAGGAGTCACATTAAGATCGAGGTATTGAGAGAGTCGATGCCATGCACAGGCATGGCTACCCTTGCTCCCACCTGATGGATTTGGGACTCATTGACCACCCCAAAATATTTTGGCCAAGGATTGTTGCCACAAGGTGTGATGGAGTGCCTCAAGCCCAAACAGAAATGGGACAATCACATGAGTGTAAAGTGAAATGAACAAACTGTTTACAAAACCTTGTTTGCAAAACAAACTGTATAAATTACCTGCTCAGCTATTTATCCCATATGTCTTGAGTCTCTTTATCTGTTTCCTGCTGTGATGTACAAAGCCAGTCTCCAGCACAGAAGTGGTGGAAAGAGTCCACTCTTTACTCAGGCACCGGGATATGGTTACCTCTAAGTTCTCACAGACGCAGATCCTGTCTTGTCCTGTAAGGAAAAGTATCCTTGCCTTGGAGAGTGTGAGCAAATATATTTCCAGCACATGCCTGCCTGCATCACCCAGCTTTTTATGGGAGCTTTTCTCCAGTAATGAAAAAACATTGGTGAATGAGGAAGTCTCAAGTGCATGCCACAGCTGCTAGTGCTGATGCTAGTTGGGGGTAAAGGTGTTAAGGGAACAAGTAGGCAGCAGGGAGGGCATGCAGGGCTAGTGGTGAAGGAACAAGGGGGTTGAGAGAGGAAAGGTGTTGCATGTAATAGAGATGGTCTGAGAATAAGCTTTGAATGGAGGTGGGTGAGATAGCAGCATACTGCACTTACTCTAGTGGAGTGCAGAAGGTCATTCACCTTCAAGCAGCACTGCAGCTCAGTCCTTCTCACTCTGAAGGTGGCACTGACCCAGGTAGTGATCTCCTCTCCTTTCGATCATCCTATTCACAAGGACCTCAAGTTCCATCTCAGAGAAGTAAGGACTAGCCTCCACTTCTCCATCATTTCCCCTCACCCCAACCACAGTTGAGCAGCACAGCTTCCACAGGCCAGCAGGCTATGGAGAATGGCGCGACCTCAAAGGATACTGGTCTTTGGGAGGACCTTGTACTGAGTAGCAAATTACTCCAGGAACGCCAAGTGGTAAGGTGGGACGGAAACTTGCCACGAAGCCTGAAGCTCCAATTAGCATAACGGGTTTGGCAACATTTGTAAGGAAATACACCTGGCCACGTGGCAAGCATCACTTCACCAACCTCAACGTAACATCAGCTTAGCCAAAAGAACATAAAATTCAGCCCACAGTCTATTAAGCCAGGTTTCACATTGCGATCTGACTTGACCAGCAGTATCATCAACGAGGATCATAATAACATTGGCTAGGGTGTCAAAATAGATTGCCTTTTCACTATTCAACAAGGAAAGCATATAAAATAAGAATGAATGACAGGGTGATGGTGGGTGGGGGGAAGGAAGAGAGGTTTAAATAACAGCAAGAGGGATTTCTCAAAGATTTAGACAAGCCCATTGCATTTTATACCCTAATTGTGAGTTTAAGCTCAATACATTATATTTGTTATCCCATTTCTTACCCTTTGAAACTATATTAAAATGTTAAGAAAAACTGTCCAACAGAGTGAATTATAAATCTGAACTGCAATCTAAATGCCACTGTGATTTTATTTGACTTTCAAGTCATGATATCTAAAAACACAGACTGATTAATAAAAAATTCCATTCATTATGAACAGTAATCCAAACACATTCTTCGTGTACAAACAAAACATTGCATGGCCGTTGACTGAAGCAGTTTTCAATGATTTTATGGCTAACATTTGTGTTTCAATATCCACACTTGGGCTAATGTTCTGTTTGATTATTCCCCCTCCCCCCAGCTCTTTGCATATAAAAATGAAAACAAATAATGTCATTGTGAGATGTTGCAGGATAGGCGGCCATGATATTAATGAGTCTTGGGCGGAGTTTTCAACAACCTATTACTTCCATTGTCTCTCATTGAGCTGACAGAGTTAAAAGAAAGCTGAAGTGTTTTGATCCAAAGTTGAAGTCCTCAGCAACATTGATGTGTCTTTATCTTTGTTAGCTTACTCAATGGATGCTGTTGAATGCTATGCAGCCTCAGCCCCCACCCTAACCCTAACCCTACATTTCCTGTGGCTAAGCCACCTAACCTGCTCATCCCAGTGCACTGCAGGGCAATTGAGCATGGTTAATCCACTAACCTGCACATCTTTGGACTGTGGGAGGAAACTGGAGCACTCAGAGGAAACCCACACAGACACAGGGAGAATGTGCAAACTCCACACAGACCGTCACTCAAGGCTGGAATCAAACTCGGGTGCCTGGTGCTGTGAGGCAGCAGTGCTAACCACTGAACCACCCCAGTCCATTATGATTAAAGTGGCTTTTCAAATGATCATCATTACCAACTTACATGAACCACCCATCACTATACCTAATTGCAGTTGCAGCATTTCATCTATTGCTGTCAGTCAGTTACCACACAATTATGTAGTAAATGTGAGTGGTGAGTTCATATTCACTGCCAGCAACTTTTACAATCTCATACAGTCATCTACATTCCTAGAGTACTTGCATCCAGTAATCCCTTAGAAGGCATGATATCACTTTCTGAATGAGATATTCCAGCAGTCTTGTTACTATCACCACACTGCTCCAAGACAGCCCTGTGTACTGCATAACATTAATTTCAACACTTTATTGCTTTAAGTAAGTTAATCCTGTCTGTTCAACTCCAGGGAGAAAATACGTGGTATATGTAGTAAGCTTTACTGTGAAAATGTGTGAAAGGTGCATCAATGTGGTAATCCTTTGACGAGGTGTGGTAGTTGGTGGCGATAAAAAAAAATGCTGGAATGTCACAGGAGAAAGAGCACTGTTGTACATGGGTCTGAAAGGATTGACATTTGATTGAGGTTAGTAGCAACACCATTGTGATGATACCATGAGAACTTGGTCAGAGTAAAGAAGTTGGAAACAGATCTGGGGTGAATGGGCATCTAGCAATCTCTGCAATAATAGATATTAGTCATGTTACTCCAAAGTTGTAGCAGTGATGCAATAAGCTTTTTTCTTCACTCAAGAAAACTCTTCCAAGTACATCATAATAATAGATATTCTCATCCATATTCGATCACATAAGGCTACATGTAACACATCCCATTGTAATTCTAAATATATCACACAATGTTTCACTGACTAGCTGTCATGCAAATTTGGCATAATTATGGATTGCTGAATTATGGACTACTAAAACAACATCAAAATACTGTAGATAGACATGGCTGAAGCGAGAATTAACTAAACAGAGAACTCATTTAAAACTTTGACCAAAAATACGTCTTTGGTTTAAAAATTCAATCCTATCCCACGTTTCACAGTATAGATGGAGAGGGGCCAGAGTTGACATAAGCAGCTTATAGCTGAAAATGTGTTGCTGGAAAAGCGCAGTAGGTCAGGCAGCATCCAGGGAACAGGAGAATCGACGTTTCGGGCATAAGCCCTTCTTCAGGAATGAGGAAAGTGTGTCCAGCAGGCTAAGATAAAAGGTAAGGAGGAGGGACTTGGGGGAGGGGTGTTGGAAATGCGATAGGTGGAAGGAGGTCAAGGTGAGGGTGATAGGCTGGAGTGGGGTGGGGGCAGAGAGGTCAGGAAGAAGATTGCAGGTTAGGAAGGCGGTGCTGAGTTCGAGGGATTTGTCTGAGACAAGGTGGGGGGAGGGGAAATTAGGAAACTGGAGAAAGCAGCTTATAGAACAAGGCTGGGGAAATAATAATGGAAATCAAGGAAATGGCAGAAGAGTTGAACAAATAATTTTCACTGTAGTGGACACTAATTGCATTCTAAATTACTAAATAATAAATAGCAATTACTAAAAGGCTGAGAATCTAAAAGCTTTTTCCCCCACACAATTAAGGGAGGCACTGTGGCTCAGTGGTTAGCACTGCTGCCTCACAGCACCAGGGTCCCAGGTTCGATTCCAGCCTCAGGCAACTGTCTGTGTGGAGTTTGCAGATTCTCCCCGTGTCTGCGTGGGGTTGTTCCGGTTCCTCCCACAGTCCAAAGATGTGCAGGCTAGGTGAATTGGCCATGCTAAATTGCCCATAATGTTAGGTACATTAGTCAGGGGGAAATGGTGCTGGGTGGGTGACTCTTCAGAGGGTTGGTGTGGACTGGTTGGGCTGAAGGGCCAGTTTCCACACTGTAGGGGAATCTAATCTAAAACAATCCATATCCCTTTGTTCCCTGTCTATTCATGTGTCTTTCAAGATGCTCCTTAAACGTTGCTATTATATCTGCAAGCACAACCTCCTCTGACAGTGCATTCCAGGTATTAACACTCTCTGGGTAAAAGACTTGCCTCTCACATTTCCTTTAAACCTACCCTCTTTTATCATAGGTTTATGTCCCTGGTAACTGACATTTCCACCCTGAGAAAAGACTCTGACTATCCAATTTTATCCATGCCTCTCATAATTCTGTAAACTTCTATCAGGTCACCCCTCAGCCTCTGACATTCAAGTGAAAACAAACTAAGTTTGTCTAATCTCTCCGCATAGCTAATACTCTCCAAACCAGGCAACATCCTGGTAAAACTTTTATGTGCCCTCTCTGGAGGTGTGGTAACCACTATTGTATGCAATATTCCAAATGTGGTTGAACTGAAGTTATATAAAGTTATTCACATTGGTAGCAAAAATGGGAAGTTGGATTATTATCTGAATAGTGATGGATTGAGAAAGAGGAGGTGCAGTGAGGCCTGGATGTCCTTGTACACCAGTCCATGAAAGTAAACTTGCAGAGGCAGCCAGTGGTGAAGATGGCAAATAACATGTTGGCCTTCATGTCAGAGAATTTGAGTACACGAACAGGGATATTGTGTTGCAACTGTGCAAGGCTTTGACAAGACCACACCTGGGGCATTGGGTGCAGTTTTGGTCCCCCTCTCCGAGGAAGGATATTCTGTCAATGGAGGAGGTACGACAAAATTTTACCAGATTGATTCATGGTTTGGAAGAACTAATGTATGAAGAGAGACCAGATAGATTAGGTCTATATTTTGGCCTGGATTTTGAAAACTTACAGCTTAAATTTTGCTGTACACATTTCTGTGTTTTTTCAAAAGCTCTAATATTGAAAGAGATGATGGAAAAACAGAAGAATGAGGGAAAAGGGTATAGTCAGTGAAGATGTGAGCTTTTTAACGAACAAACCTTGTTGTTTTGTCCTTTTGCTTTTGGGGAGCATTGAGACAAAATGACAGCCCGCCAACATGCTGGATGAAGAAACATTTGACAGAAGGCTATAGATGGGGAACTATTGGCAACGGGTCCTGACAATTGGGGAAGCAAACACTGCATATCTATGCATAGGGGTGGATCCGGAGAGAAAAGCTATTGCAGGAATCCAGGGATCTGTGCATGGCAGGGTTCAAGGAGAGATTGGCTATCCCAGAAAAGGAGGAGCTGAAGATTGGTACTGCAAGTAGACAGGGAGAGAAAAGCTAACATGTCTGAAGAAAGAATGGTTAGAGCTCAGGGAGGCAAGGAGTTAGACCATCACTTAACTGGAGATGTATAAGTCATCAGAATTTACTGGCTGGTGGGGGACGAGGACGAGGTTTGATGTTGTGGTGAAAATACAGGGAGAGGTTGCAGTCAACAGTGGTTGAGAAGTTGGGCTCATGCACCTAGAATCCCTGGTCAACATGGGAGGGCTGTAATGCGCAGTCATCCCTTTAGAATCAGAGAAAGGTAGTGGCATAGAAAGAGGCTATCCAACTCACCAAGTCTGAGTGGTTGAATAAATTAGTCTTCCATTCTAATTACATTTTCCAGCATCTGGTGCACACTTTTGCAGGTTACAGCACTTTAAGTTCTGATCCAGGTTCCGTTTCCACCTCAACTGCCAAACTAGGAAGCAAATTCCCGACACCCAGAACTCTCTGAGTGAAAAATGCCTGGTCTATGTTTTCTGTTGGTCTGAGTCTATCTGACAGGCAAATTGGGGACTTTGCAAACTTGCACAAAATTTTTGAACATTTGATGACTGTGAATTGTGCGTCTTAATTTCCAGAGTGCTATTCTTGTGTAGTTTAACATGTGTAATATCACTGACACACAGTGATCAGAAGAAATCACTGCCATCCTTTTCTTAAAAAGTGAATTAAATGAAGGTATCATTGGAGGATATAACTTAAAATTAATTCAAGTTTGAAAGTTAGATATGGAAAGTCATGGAGTCATAGAGATGGCAACAGACCCTTCGATTCAACCATAATTTCAAGCTAAACTAGTCCCACTTGCTTGTGGTTGGCCCATATATGTCCAAACACTTGCTATTTATGTCCTTATCCAAATGTTTTTTAAACATTGCAACTGTACCCTCATCCACCACTTGTTCTGGAAGTTCATTCCACACACTCTGCATAAAAAAAAGTTGCCCCACATGTCTTTTTTAACTATTTAACCTCTCACCCTAAAATATGCCCCCAGTCTTGAAATTCCCTATCTAGGGAAAAATACACTGATCATTCACCTTATCTATACCCCTCATGATTTTATAAACCCCTATAAAGTCACCCCTCAACATCCTACACTGCAGTGAAAAACATTCTAGCCTGTCCAGCCTCTCCTTATAACTCAAACCATTCATATCCAGCAACATTGTGGTATTTCCTTTCTGAATCACCCCCCCAATTAATACAATAGGGTGGCCAGAAGTGGACACAGTACCCCAGAAGAGGCGGTATGAACATGCAAAAGAAACGAGAGATGGATGTGTGGCAGGGGTTGAGCTAGCTCAGTTGGCTGCACGGTCAGTTAGTGAGGCCAACAAAGTGGGTTCAATTCCCGCACTGGCTGAGGCTACAACAAAGAATTGACCTCCTCAACCACTCCCCTTGCCTGAGACGTGATGACCCTCCGGTTAAACCACCAGCAGTCATCTCTCTCTCTAATGAGTGAACAACCCTATGGCCTGATATGACTATGGCGACTTTACCTACATTGTATGGGAACAAGCCTGATATCTGAGCATGTGTTGGAGATTCAAGCTTCAGTCAAATCAAATGCTGAATTGATCATTTTCATCTCTGTTAATTGGGCAGAACTCATGTTTATGTATTTTTCATATATATCTGTTGTCATGTAATGCCATTCCCTGCAAAGATGAGTAATGAGAGGAAGGAAAACGATAACTGATAGTTATAATGTGGGTAAAATTTAACTGATACAAAGAAACCTAGTGAGGCAAAGAATGAAATAAGAGGAGAAAGTTCACAAGTGGTCCAACATCTCAAATAGCTAGCTCACCGACAGGGAGCTGAAGCTTCAGATGTCTATCAATTACTGAGAGTAGTTCTGGGCATAAGATTGCAGCACAGATGGGGATAGCCTGTCCTGCTGCTGAATCGGGAAAAGGTTTCAAACTGTGCAGGATCGTACAGTGTTTGCAGCAAAAAAGTCTGACAGGAATGAGTTGAAACAGTGCATTACCTTTGCCACATTGGAATAACCTCACTGATTGCGTATATTGCCACACAAAGAGCTTAATTTTCAAAATCAGACCTAATAATCACCACTTCAGTTGATGGGAGGTCATCATGAGGTCACATACTTTGGTGGTAAGTCAGGCTGCGGTCAGGGATTTAAGAATTTATAGGCAAGAACTGTTCAGCGCAATCTTTGTTTGAAGTTAGATGACCATGTTTTCAAAAAAAGCCTATTTATTTACTTATGCCTATATTTGTTCTTGGTCAGATAACGCATTTAAAAATTGAATAGGATTCTCATATATACTTACAAAATGACAATCCTTTTAGTTTTAAAGGGATGGTATAAGTGAGATCTACGTCGGTCATGTTTCAAGTTTGATTCTAAACAGCATTTGTGTGCAGGCCCTAAATTATAAAGCTACTGACGCTAAATGTGAATATCTGAAAGCTCATTCCTCATTAAAGTGCAATGGAACTTTACAGGGAGTTTGTATTGTGCATCAGTTATTGCTAAATGCTAACACGCTTTCCTTTGATCTGCAAGGTTCTAAGTAAAAGAACCACTCCAGGCTTTGAGAATAAATAAATAACTGGGCTGGTATTTCTGAGGAGGGAGTGCTGCACTATTAGCACTTGCAGTCCTTTGGTTGAGACATTGATCTATCCTCCCAGGTAGTTAAGTGATCTTTTGGCATAGTTTCAACAAAGAGCAGGGGAGTTATTCCTGGTGTGGCAGGCAACATTCATTCCTCAAATGATGCCACAAAAGCAGATTATTTGGTCACTACCACATTGCTGTTTGTGGGAAGTTGTTCTGTACAAATTGACTATTGCATTTCCTACATTACAATGGTGACTAAACTTCAAAAGTACTTAGTAAAATGATGACCTATGGTTTGAAATGATGATCTATAGTTTGAAAAAGGGCTATGTGAATGAAAACCTGCCTTTTTTTTCTTTCTCTGCCCCTCCTGCCAATGCACTGGGGCAGAAAGTCAACGCAGCTCATGTCATCACTGTGCACCCACACTGCACTGGAACTGAAACCAGAAACCATGCAGCAATTTTTGATACCTCTCCCTCACTGTTCCTGTCACTGTCCAATTTCCTTCTCCCTTCACATCCATTTTCTCCACTCTCCGTGCTGTCCCCTTCACCTTCCTACTCGCCTGATCTGTCTCAGTCTCAATCTCCACACCCGATCCATCTCTCTTGTTGCTATGTTCACTATCTCTAGTTGAGAAGCTATGACATTAAACACCAGCTAGTCATCTTTCAATTATTACATTGTAATAATTTATATTAGTCAAATATGTTATTGAACAGTGTAGTGTTTGCAGAGTCATAGGCAGTTATAGATTCCAACAGCACGAATTCGGGCCTTTTGGCCCAAACTGGTCCATGCCAACCAATATGTCCATCCACACTAACCCCTTTGCCCTGCATTTGGCCCATATCCTTCTAAACCTTTCCTTTCCATGTATTTGTACAAATGCCTTCTAAATGTTGTAAATTAATGGCAGCTCATTCCATATGTGAACCACCCTCTGGGTAAAAACGTTATCACTCAGGTTCCCTTTTATTCCTTCCCCTGTAATCTTAAAACCCTCTACTCCTCGATTCCCCCAAAACTGTATGACAAATCTGCTTTTGCTTAACAGCTAGGGTTACATGAAGCGATCTACACATTTTAAAGAGTGGATAATGTTGGTGGATTGGTTACCTTACTGTCTCAAGCAAGGCTGTTTTTCAGACTGAATAGTTGGGGTCACTTTCTACAAGGATATTGCAAAGTTTCTGGTGGAATGCAATGATTTCACAGGCTTGTGCATTGAATCTGCCCCCTATAGTTGTGGTCATAGCAAAACAAACCTCATTAGTTACTGTTGAATGTGATGCTTCCACTGTACACTAACGGACACATGGGTCAATTTGGACTTTATGTGATAGTGTAAAATGGATAGTACTGTATCAGTAGCCCTGTCGTATGGACAAAAGATCTGCTGCACCATACCCTCTGCTCTTTGATTATTCAATGATTGGAAAATGATTTATTTGAGTTTTGATTCACGTTAAGAATTTCTAAGTAATTATATGGGACCCACAATAAGCTCAGCAGGTAGTGACTAAAATTGATCAACTGTTAGAAGATCCTGGTGCAAATACCTACAGGAAGCAAAATGACATTAAAACTATTTCTTTGCCCCATGTTAAATCTGCCTTGGTTTTGGGCAGATAAATCAGCTTAAGTTCCAAAATCAGAAGTGATTAATTGATATTATTTTATATTATTGTTTATGTTGTTTATTCTGAGTCAGCTTGTAAGCTCTGAACTCATGATGACAAATGATTTTGTTAGTGAACTTTGTAAATTACAATTAGCAACTTGTAACTGAATGCGCGGACCTGCCTGATTCAGGAAACCTCAAAAGACTCCAGGGGTTTAACAGATACCCTCTGTGCCCTGCGCTAATCAAGTGCAGGTCTGCTCTCACCAAATATAGAATTTTGTAAACAAACATAACCAGGGCATTATTGGAATGACAAACTTCCTTTAAACATTTCCTTGCATTTTGCTCAAGGGTTTCCGTTTGAGCTTTGTTCTGCAGTGTTAGTCCTACTGGAATGCTAAGGCGACTGAACTTTAACCTATCTGGGGCACAAGATGTAGAATCGTTTGAAGGGAGATCTGCAGGCAGGAAAAACCACTGCCATGTGTGGTTGTTATTTCCGATATATGATTCGATAATGCTCTTTAAGGACTTGAAAAAAATTGATTGAAACTTTTTTCAGACTTTGTTTATTTTGTGTGTCCAGTGTTTTTGAATGATTGACTTGTCTAAAGAGCGTGCTTTTTTTTCTGTTGTAAAATACGCTGACTTGATCAGGTTTGGGTTTCTCGCACTGACGCATGATGACCAGAGTCAGGAGCTGTCAGGTTTTAGCAGACATCTGAGTGACTGTCCCTCATGAGCCTTGATTTTCATTCCAGGTCAAAGTCCAGAGTGCAGCCTGAGCGGAGGCAAGCAGCAAATCCCTGATCCCCCACAGTCAGGGGCCTGAGGACTTTATATCTTTGTTCTTATTCAATGTTCCAAACACTCCTGTTTCTTGCAACCCAACACATGTCTAAAGTTACACTATGCAATTTCTATACCTCTGTCTTCCTGCTTGTTACTGACTTTATAATGGTCCTGACAGTGGACATTACTGCCAGCTCTGTCCAAGTGGTGTTGGACATTAAAAAAAAGAAAGGCCTCACTTGTCTATTGTGGAAACACTTTGAGCCTTCAGTTTCTGTGATGCTATTCTATTTTAGGGCCTCAATGCCAGCAAGAACTAATGTACCTGATTTCTTTTCTCTTCTTGGTTTATCCAAACATCCAACTACAACGAATCCATGCTGTGCCAAATTATCTTATGAGTTTGCTACCTTGTTATCGTAAGGAGGAACACAGTGGCACTGCAGTGACTCTAGGTGACTACAGTCACCATTGCCTCACTCACATTCATGTGCCCTCACCTGCTTTGCGACAACTGCTAAGCCTGGAATAAATAGACTCCTAACGTTGGTCACTGAGTCCCTGAAGTCTCACACGCTGCAGGGAAACACGACTGAGAGGTTAATGGCTTGTATTCACAGAGAGCCAACAAAACTGAGCAGCAATCTGCCACTTGATGAGAATATCTGCCTGACAGTTCTAGCACCTCAGCAATTTGAATTAAGGTTTGAAACTGTGAAAGAAAACTTTCTCACTAAACTTTTAATGTGGCAAAGCTGCAACTTTGAACTGAAGCATCTGCATCAAATAGGATAGCTGTAGTCATTCAGGCCATTAATCTTCGATATGAGTGGGGATAGCAAATAACTGAGCACAGATTGCAATAGCATACTCTCGTGTCAAACCTTAGATGATGAAGATATACAAAATGAGTCAATAATGATGCGAAGACACAAATGTCTAAATTTCTAATTATTTCTTCTCTCTCGTCCACACTTTGTAACGGAGCTTCTTTCATTTATTGAACTGTTTCCATTATCTTTCATCTAAGACATTTCAGAGGCTTCTCCACAGCTTTGGAAAGCTTCTTTTGTTAATTAATGTCATTGAAACCTTATATCTGCAGTGTATTATGGCGTAGACTGCAGACCACACAGCCTCTGTACCTTTAAGACAGTTATATAACATGATAACATTTATTGTTCTGGTATAGAGGTAACCTATGTTGCCCTGAGTCACCGCCTCTGCATAATGAAGGCAGTGTAGTCAGTCAGTTATGTGTTTTTAATGCACAGTATCATCAGAATCCAGATTATCCAAAAAAACCCAGTAAAACCTGCAAAGGGCACATACTGGTCTGACTTGTGTACTTTAAACTGAAGCTCCGGTATGCCCAAAACACTCATTTCCAAGTGTTATTGGTTTTTTAAACAGTATTTCCCTCTGACAGTGTGTACATGTCTGAGGTATCATAGCCATGTAAATAGTTAACATTGTTAATAAACTTTAAGACATCTGTCTCAACAAGAATTCAATTCTGTGTGGTGCATGTCGCATTGGTAACCACATAGAAAACCACAAAGCCGATCATTGTGAGTTGGAGCTCTAAGCATTATATTAGTTCTAATTCTGTATTGGTAAGCTTGTTCTGAGAGCGGACATGCTTTGATATGTGTGCTGCAGAGCGATGAGCTTCACTTTTGAGAGAATGTAGTCAACCCCATTCCTTTCCTCCCTATGGATATTCAGCTGGGACCTGCTGGTAGCTGAGATTCTGCAAACAGGATTTTATTCAAATCAAGGCAGAGGTTTTCATAACCATTGCAATTTACCTCAACCTCCATGTAAAACAGCTTGTTTGAGATGGGTGCAACAAGGGAGGAGTAAACATTGAATACATCTTTGCGAAAATTAAACTTCACCAAATTGTAAAGAAAATGTTTATGGCAAAATTAAACTTTCAATGAAAATGTTGGTCTAAAATAAATTATAACAGCTCCAAATGCCTGTTAAAATGTACACCTTCTAAACTGTGGACATTGAAATTTGGATGGGCTGAGAAGAGGAGGGCAATTCCTGATTCCTCATTGTAAGGTGAAGGTCTGAACATATCTGCTTTAAAACATCCTCTTAAAATCTGCTCCTTTACTCCTTCTTCTCCAAAAGATGCTTCCTGCTTTCAAAGTACACTTACAATTAGTCCAACCAGCAAACCTTTGTACATATGCTGCATCAGGGAATGCCAGCAGATAATTTAACTGTTGAGGCATCTCTACTTTGTTAAAAGGTGCTCTCGTTCAACAGCTTTGGATGCAGGAAGGGATGGTCACCTTCAGCTGCTTTCATTGCTGTATCTCTAACCTTGGAAGACTCCACACCATTGCAGCAGTTCGACATGCAACAATTTAACACAAACCAGGGAATGAATCAAAAATCTTCTTGGATTATGGACATCAGGTGAAACATTCACCAGTGAGCCATTGGGGATTTGTCTTTGGGCTATTGAGAGCTCCTAAAAGAATACTTAACCCACCAGCCTGTCAGCTATCCTCAGTAATGTTCCATACAGAATTCAATATTAAAAGAAAATTCAATCCTTCATCAACTTTGCGGATTAGGAAAAAATAACATCACCCCCATTTTTCGGTTCAGTTTTATTCTAGCTTAATCCTGTTCAGTTTTCACACTGCTAACTGAGCTGGACTGGCACATAGGAAGAAAAGTTAAATGTGTCCAAAAATTGCCAGAAGCCTTTTGAAATGTTTCTGTCTGTGCAGCAAACATTTTGCGGCTGTTTGTATTTTCGAGAGAGGTGATTTTCGGTAATGGTTTCTGTACATCACTGCTGAAAACCCTTTGGGTTATTTTTCTTGTGTGAACATACAGATTTGATTTCATTTTTTTAGTACCTGAATTATCTCAGTGTTCAGAGAAAAGCAGGGCAATTTCCACACGCAGCTGTCAGCACATGTGGACAAAATGTCAAAACAGTGTGATTACATGTGTAACAATTTGACATTACATATTAATCAGACTCGCCTGTGGAAACGTCAGGGTTTTTGATTAATGGGCTGCCTGCTGAGTACTATTTCGTAGTTGCACGTTTGTTATTCGAGATACTGGTGGAATTGCTCCCACACCCCTCAAAATGCAACAAATTGGGCAGCTATTTTAGCAATTACTATAAAGAGCGTTTCCTGTAAGGTGCTGGACTGAGTGTTGAACCAATATCAATATGCTGTCCTGAGTATATTAAACTTAAGGATATCTTTACTTGACAGATTTATGACACATCTCATTTTTATAGGTCCCTTAAGGTCACTTAGGCATAAACTGTTCTATAGTAACAAAAAAAAGGGAGGCTTGCTTCTAATGTGTTACAAATTACAGACAGCCTGCATACATGTTTTATGGAGATTGTTTCCATCAGACACAAGAAGTGTGGAGTCATTGGGCTGCACACATTCTAATTTAACTTGAGACCCAATTAATTTACAGCAGCTTTTATCTCCAGAAACTATTGGTGCATTGTTAGCCTGCTCCTGCTTGCAGTGTGGAAGGTAATTGGGAAACAAAGTCTACTGGTATATTTCCTCTCCAATTGGGATGCTGTGACATCAAAAGAATGTACAAAATAAAGTTCATTGCGTAGGATGAACTGGAAAAACTAGGATTGCAATTCCAACAGTTGGAAGGCTAAAGGGTGAAGAAAATGAGATGACTGAAGGAATTGAATAGAGAGAAAAAGTGAGAGATACCCAAATACAGTTGCATAATTTTAAACTCAGAGGTAAAATCATTGAGATGTGGCTGTGGGAATCAGTTTTTCATCCAAATGATAGTAAAATTCAGTAATTCAATCCCCCTCAAAAGCTTTAGATGTTAGATCAATTAATAATTGTAAAAGGGAGATTAATAATTTTACTTTATTCAGCTAGGAATATGGAATTAGGGAGGATTAAGGAAATTAAGATACAGATCAGTTGTGATCTAATGAAGTAAGACAGCGATAGATAAATGCTTTGGCTGGAATCTTATAGGGATCAGAATGATGTGGGCTATGATCAGGGAGACAAATTCCTGATGTCAGGATTATTGCAACTCATTGCATCTTTTCATTATGTTCAGGGCATCAAGGTGAGATTCTCACTACTCAGCAACAATTTGTCTCTTAAAGGGGATTATTACTTGTCAATGACCCTTGTAAATTCCTGATTAATATGCAGTTTCCAAACGTACCACCCACTATGAGTAAACTCACGCTGAGGATTCTCGACGTGGAAGTCCGAGCGAATAACTGGCGATTTCAGTTTGCCACTTGCTCTGCAGGACCCTGGTGTTGAATACAAGATACCGATATTTCAGGAACAAAATCAGAAATCACTGGAAAACCTCAGCAGGTCAGACAGCGTCTGTGGAGAGAAAGCAGAGTTAATGTTTTGCGTTTAGTGACCCTTTTTCAGAACTGATGGTAGCTAGGAAAAGGTTGATTTATACTCAAAACAAGAGGTTTGGGGGGGCGGAGCGAGGGGGGGGGGCATTGGGAAGGGGCAGAGGAAAGAGTAAAGGATAGGTAGAGATGAAGCCCAGTGATAAAGAGAGAAAAGAAATAATTGGGCAGACACAGGGTCAAGGTCAGCCTGGGAGTATTAGATTTTCCAGCAGTTTCTGATTTTATCTGAGTTGCAATAATGCTGACATCAGGAATTTGTCTCCCTGGATCATAGCCCACATCATTCTGGTCCCTATAAGATTCCGTCCATCCATTCCATCCATCTATCGCTGTATAACTCTATTAGATCACAACTGATCTGGATCTTAATTTCCTTAATCCTCCCTAATTCCATATCTTTAGCTGAATAAAATAAAATAATTAATCTCCCTTTCACAATTATTAATTAATCTAACATCAAAAGCTTTTGAGGGGGATTGAATGACTGAATTTTACTATCATTTGGATGAAAAACTGTTTCCCACAGCCACATCTCAATGATTTTACCTCTGAGTTTAAAATTACGTAACTGTATTTGGGTTTCTCTCACTTTTTCTGTCTATTCAATTCATTCAGTCATCTCACTTTCTTTATCCTTTAGCATCTGCAGTTCTTTTTTTTTTAACCGACATTTCATGCTACGATCCATGGGCATCAGCCATACACATCCTATGTCCACAGACATTGCCATCTGATATATCTAGCTGTTATGAAGCCTCATGGCACATCTCCAATCCACTTACTGTATGTCTTTTCACTCCAAGGCTGCACCTTAGGGTGAAAAAGTGACTGGACTCACAAGCTCTTAACATTTGCCTGTACCTGTGTTTTTGCTTTTGCGGCTTTTGCTGCTTACCTATTATTTACTATCTATGCTACTTAACTCTGTGATCTGCCTGTATTGCTCGCAAGACAAAGCTTTTCACTGTGCCTCGGTACATGTGACAATAAATTCAATTCAAGTGGTGCGCTGGGAAAGCACAGCTGGTCAGGTAGCATCCGAGGAGCGGGAGAGTCAATATTTCGAGCATAAGGTCTTCATGCATGAACTGGCGGCTCTCATTATAATGCTGAAGCAAGGGCACTGTGCACACAGCTCATGGCCTGGACCAAGCTGCAGCTCTGGACTGTTCTTCAGCTCCATAGGTACTCACTCACTTCGACTGGTTGCTCACAGCACCCCTGCCTTGCCTTTTGAAACTTGCCCCTCAGCCAGAGATACCAGGCTCACCATACTGCTGCATTTCAGTACCATTTAGTACAGAAACAAATCCAAGAGGTGTACCATGGTCATCAGGAGCCTGCGGTCAAGTCAAAGAAGAGCCTTTATTCAGGGGACAGTAAGTCAAGGGCTGTCATGTCCAGGGTGAATGTCAGGAAACATGTAGGGCAGTTTGGACTGACAGCACTTGCCCAGATACCCAATAGCCTTTCAGCGATGGTACTGGTCTCAGGGATGCAGGTCTGTTCCAGGATGTTGCAAGTTGTTCTGGTATGGTGAGTGTTAGAGTGAAGCTAGAATCAGATACAAGGGGTGCCCCAGGAATGAGTAGGTAGTTGGTAAGCCAGCTTCGCTAAAATGTGATAGGACAGAGAGAAACCCTCCATGAAACCCAAGGAATTTGACACTGAACCAATAACAAAAGGTGTAAGATTCAGCATATAAAGAGCAAGTGCAGACATATTTCCCTCAATTTACCCTGATTTATTTGAAAGTTGAATCAAATCTGAGGGTAAGAGAGGGATAGAAGATCAGAGAAAGGGGATGAGAGCAGGGATGATGGAAAGATTTTGAGATTGAGAAGGCTTTTGGTCTCTTTTTATCTACCCCTGGAAGAGCAAGTAGAAGGTCGGGGAAGATAAGTGAGTGGTTAATTAAGTGCAATGTGAGTTACAGTAGAGTAATGGAAAGGGGAAGACTTGAGGATTGAACAAATACTTGACAGGAGGTAGGAGGTGGTTAGAAGAGAAGGATATGGTGAGTGGAGAGATTGGAAAAAAGAATGTCTGGGAAAAGTGAATGATTTGAAAGGATAATGAAGGAACCTTCTGGGTACTGCATTTTCCCTGCAATCTTTATTCATGAATTAATTTTGCAATCACAATCTTCACCAAAAATAAAAGGAATTCAACAGAGAGAAAAAGCTTGCTTTGGAGACCCAAAACAGGAACGTAATGTGAAATTCGGAGGTAAAATTATTGAGATGTGGCTGTATAAAGCCACAGATATAAAGAATGGCATCACGGATATAACATCTCGCAAGACATCATGATGTTCAAAATTTATTACAGCTAATTATTTCAAATGTAATAATTGAGTGGTGTGGCTTGGGACTATTCCCCTTAGAAAAGGGAAGGCAAATTTGATTGAAATATTCAAAAACATAAGGGGTCTGGATTTACTGCATAGAGAGAAAACATTCCCACTCATGAAGGAGTGAGAATAAAAGGATATAGATGGAAAATTCTTCCAAAAAAATGCTAGGTAGGAAGATGTTCGGAAAAACATTTTCATACAGCAAGTGGTTAGGATCTGGAATACAGTGCCTTAGAGTGTTATGGAGGCAGGTTCAATCAAGGTATTCAGAAGGGAATTATACAGTAATTTGAAAAGGAGCAATGTGTCGGTTTATGGGGGGAATACAGGAGAACGGCATTAAGTTTTTTTGGAGAATCACTGCAGACATGATTGGCCAAATTTCACTGTAGCGATTCTGTAATATAAAACTTTAGAACTATGAATGTTTGTATTGTAAGAGAAACAGATGCAGACAGAGAGAAAGGAAACGGGAGAGAAATTGAGATGAGAAGAGACAGAGAAAGAGAAAACCAAAGATATCAGATACAGACAAGAGTGACTATCTTGACCTGGGAGTTTGACGAGTAAATTGGAATGACTTCAATGAGCTAACTTTGACACAGGAAGCATCATTCCTCAATAGTTTGATTTTTCTCAGTATTCTTGGCTGAAAATAAATGAGTCGGTAACTCAGGCAGCTTAAGCTGGTCTGTCAACTGGCCATGGGAATAACAGGAAATAAAACATTACAAGACAAGAAGAAATGGTTTTCCTTCCTCACATCTAGTGCCATTTTATAGGCCCAGTTTCTAATCCAATGTACAAGTAACAACAAACACCCAGTCAGTCATTCAGAGAACAACTAGATTATTCATTGAATTGGACAAATAAAAGTTGTGGTAGATTTTTGTCTTTGCTATTTAGGTATGAAACACCTGAGTGGAGGGCTGAAAGAAAAATCTAATGGGAAAGATTGCATGCCCCTTAAAAAGCCACCAGATTTTTTCCCCTCTGTGCTATACTCAAATGCCACATAATCTGCAGGCAATAAGTATTGCACAGTTGTTCAGTTGTACACAGTTTATCTAACGTATCTAAGCCTGTGTTCATTCTCTACACAACAACACCTTACAATTGTTAAGTGCCATTACTAAGTTAAAGCATCTTTTTGGGAGCATTTCCAAACAAAATTTGGCACCTAGCCACAATTATCGGGAAATGATCAAAATCAAGTCAATTGGGGGGAAAGGTGAATTGGTTTCAGTTTAGGACCCAGGCAACTGAAGGAATGGCTAACTCTGGGGAGAGGCACAAATCAGATAAAACAGCACAAATATTTCAGAGGGTGTTGAGTGGAGAGATTATAGAGATTGAGAGAGATGAGACTGCAAAGACAAGGATGATAATTTTAAAATTGTGGAACTGGTTAACTGGGGCAGTCTGTCAATCAGCTGGTAATCTTTCAGCAACGGGATGAAGAGAGATAGAAGTGAATTAAAATTGAGTGTCATCAATGAACACGTGGAATCCTTGCTATGTTTTCCCATGATGTAGAAAAATGCAGCATGTCAATGAGAAGCAGGAAGAGACCAAGGGTCGATCCTTGAGGAATTCCAGAGATAATGGTGCAAGAATGGAAGAGAAAACATTGCTGGTATTTCACTGGATATGGCTGGATGGTTAAGAATAGAAGCAGGCAACATTAATCTTGCCCAGATGTTAGAGGAGAATGGCGTGGTCAATGATATCAAAGGCTGCAGAAAGGTAGGGAATGATGAGAAGGGCTGGTATCACTTTGTCATAGTCACAAAGAATACCATTTATAATATTAATAAGAATCATCATAGCCCTGTGGCAAGACAGAAACCTGATTGGAGGGACTTAAACTATGAGCCTTGGTTCAATTCCCTTTACTATAATTCCTTTCTCTCTCACTTAGTTTCTAACTGCCCCTTAAATACATTTGAATCATTCATCTCAACCACTCCATGTGACATCATCAGCAAAATACATTAATTGTGTTTGGGAATGTTGCTGCTCAGAGACTTTTTTGAAAAATATACAGAGGAACCTCGATTACCTGGCAATTGATTATCTGAATTTTGGATTATCCGGACAAGATTGCAAGGTCCCAATGCTTGGCTAAACTATGTTATCCGGCATTCGATTAACCGAATGAAACACTCCCCGCCTGTGTCCTTTGGATAATTGAGGTTCCTCTGTAAACAACTTTCACATAATTTGAATTTAGGTTCACTTCCTCCAACTTTATCAGTCTAACCTTCTGCAGGTCACCACTAACATTTCAGAGGATCAGTCGCCCACAGTCTGCAATTTTATCACTGAAAATTTTGTGAAGACACAGATCTGTAAGAATGAAAGGGTTAATGATGAAAGTGGTTGCGGCTCATGCGGGCCAAAATGGTTCTGATGCAATTTAGAGAATCAGGTAAATGGAGTAAGATGGTGACAAGTCGATATTGAAACCCCTCACTGTTCTTAGCAGCAGAACCTACGTCCATCTCCTCCCCACCCCCTCCACCCCCATGTTTGCGAGGAAAGCAGGCTTCTGTTATCTCAAGACGCCACATATCACCGTGCCTGTTCCAAATCTGACACATCCAAGCTCACTTTGATTCTGTGCCAATGAAAACAGAGACAAGGCGTCAACAGTTTGGTCACCATAGAGATCAAGTAGCCAATGATGCTGTGCACATAGATTGGGATCAGCAGAACCAACAAAGCCTGATTCACTGCAGCGCCTTTGGATATAAAATTGACTCTGACAGGATGAGGAGAGAAAATACACAACCAAATTAGGGTGACTATAATCTCCCACAATCATTGAGTGATATTAACATGCTCCCTCTTTGCAGCTGGAACAAAGGGCATTTCAATAGGGAGAGAAACCTTTACATCATTTCTTATTCAAAGAGCTCGAGTTTGCTTTTCCTTCTGAATTGACTTCTTCAATGCAAAATTAAAAGTGACATAATTGTGAAATTATTAAACAGACTTTCTAATTGAAACAAAACTTTACATTATGGCAGAAGCAAGGAGACCAGAATCAAATCTTGAAATCTTGCAATTCCATTGATTCTCAGGGAGTCACAGTGGGTGTCATAATGCTACATTAAACTGGAATGGTTAAATCAATGCTTGAACAGGAAAAGAAAAATATTACAACTGTAATCATTTATAGGAAATAGAAAACCTGGGAGGAGGAAAAAAAAATTTTTAAAAAGGAGAGATAGTTAATTCCCTCTGACCCAACAGTTTAATGATTTATTGAAATATGGAAATTAAACTCATCATCTAATTTGTCAATAATAAGTCTTCTTGATACAAAACATAACTCGGCTGGAGATGTGGTAATGTGAAAAATACTGATGACACAAGTATTTTTCTCAATGATGTTTGAAACATGGCTGCGTGATCAGCTGCAGCAATATCTACAATCCAATTTTATATTTAACAAAATGCTTCACAAATTATAAAACTCTGGGATGTCCAGATGATGTGGTAGGTGCAATATAAATACACATTCTTTATTCATTTATCTTCATTATTGAAATGGTCAGTTTAACAATCACGAGCAGGATTTGTAATTTTCCTCAGTTTTTCATTTTGATTCACATTATGAAATAATTTATTAATTGATCAACTCTTGCTCAGGGATGATCCAGCAGAAAAAAAAGGAAAGGGAAACCTGTAAATGGATAATTTGAACTTAATTGAAGCTCACCATACTTCTCCCTGCTCGCTTAAATTGAAGCAAAGGCATTTTTTCCTTATTGTTAAATATGAGATTTGTGCCTTGCTTTATTTATTGCTCATCTTTAACTACTTTTGAGGATATTTGGGGTGAGCGACTTTCTTGATTAGCTGCACTCTATATGGTGTAGATACATTCATAATGCTGTTAGCAAGGCAGTTTCTGGACTTTGACTCAGGAATGATGTTTCTGGATGATGACAAAGGAATGTGGATATATTTAATCAAATTGGGATGATGTGCAACTTGGAGGGAAACTTGCATATGGCAGCATTGCCAAGCACCTACTACCATTGGCCTTGAAGGTGGTAGTTGTTTGGGAGATGCTGTCAAAGAAGGCAAGGCAACTTGTTGCAGTGCATCTCTTGGGTCACATGCACTGCTTCCACAGTGTGCCGGTAGTGAAAACAGTGACTGGTTAAAGTGGTGGATTGGGTCCCCCTCAAACCGGCTGCTGGTCCAAGATGGTGTTGAGATTCTTGGGTGTTGTTGGAATTGCACTCTACCAGGCAAGAGTAAAGATTTTCATCATATTCTTTATGCCTTCCAATTGGTGGAAAGGGTTTGGGCGTTCAGGAAATGAGGTGTTTGCTGCAGGATTCACAGCTTCTGATCTGCTTTTGTAACTGCAGTACTCACACGGCTATTTCAGTTAAGTTTCTAATTAGTGGTGACCACCAAAAAGATTGATAGTAAATGAAAACAGAGACGGAAGTGCTGTTACATGTCATGAGAAGATATAAGATAGTTCAATTTTCTTTTTTTGGAGGTGGTCATTGTCCAGTACTTGTGTAATAAGCAGATTCCTTTCAGTTTTCAGTTAAATGCTGAATATTGTCCATGGCATGTTAAAAAGAGACATGGACTGCTTCAGAATGTGTGGAGTTGTGAATGGTGCTGAATATTGCATAACCATCTGTGAACCATCCCCATCTTTGACCTTATAATGGAGGGAAGGTCATTGATGAAGCAGCTGAAAATGTTTGGGGAATGCCCCGAGGAACTCTGGGATAAAATGATTGCTCTCCAGCAACTATCGCCATTTTCCTCTATACTGGGTATGATTCCAGTCAGTGAAGAGTTTTCACCTTGATTCCCATTGGCATTAATTTTGCAAGGGGTTCCTTGATGTTGAACTAGTTAAAATGCTGCTTCGACATTGAGAGCAGTGGCTTAGACCTCACCTCTTGAATTCAGTTCTTTTATCCAGGCTACTACACAATCTGGAGCTGGGTGAGCCTAATAAAATCCAAGTCAAAAATCAGTAAGCTGAGTAGTGTTGAGTAAGTGTCATTTGATTGGACTATCATCATGTTGCTGATGATTGAGAGTAGACTAATGGAGCTGTAGTTAACAGGACTGGTTTAGTCCAGCTCTTTGTGGATAGGTCTTAACTGAATATTTTTTCCACATTGTTGCACAGGTGTCAGTGTTTTAACTGTTCCAGAGCAGCTTGGTTACAGACATGCAGTTTGTTTCAGAGTACGAGTGTTCAGCAGTAAAGCCAGCTTGATGCCAAGGCTTTTATTTCACACCATATCCCCATTGCATTCAACTGTTATCTCGTGGAGTGAACCAAATTGGCTGATGACTGGCATCTGTGATGGTGGAGATCTAAATTAAAGATTGAAATAGATTATCGACTCAGCACTTGTTGCCAGAGATTGTTGTTAAAATTGGTTCCTCCATTTGTTGAAAATGTCTCTCAAACAGATGGGCTCCACCAGCATTTCAAATGGGAATATTAATGGAGTCTCCTCCTGTTGTTGTTGTTTGTTGAACTTTTCACCACAATTCATGACTGAATGTATTCGCACTGCAGAGCTTTGACTATGGGCTTTGCCTGGCTGTGTCTAAACAGCTTTCGCTGTTCAGCATGCACCAAGTCCTCTGTTGTTTACAACTAATCCTGCTGTTGCTCCTGATATGTCCTCCCACACTTCTCATTGAAGCAGACCTTTTCCCTTTGCTTTGGGTGTTGGCAGATTGAAAGAAGTGCCAGACTATGAGATTGTGATGAAATGCAGTCAGGATGCTACCGATAGCTTACAGAATTCCACTAATGGAATAAATCATCAATGCAATTGCAGAAAGGCCTGCTTCTCAGATATGCAGTTAGATGCATTGGAAAATTGAGTAGTTAATGAAAATATGTGAACGACAAATATCCTTTAACCTTCTCAATAACAAAAGAGATATAGGTGTCAAAAATTAATCTAACATTGGAGTGTGTATTTTGATTTTTGGAGAAGTTATCTGAACAGCAATATAATTTGGCTATAACTACACTACTGAGGGCTGCCCTGTTTCCATTAATGCCTCCTCAGCAGTTAAGATTTCAGTTGTTTTGCCATTGGGCAACTCTTACTGGTTGTATACTATTAAAGACAAGTGAAGTCAGGACCCTGTCCTGCAGGCAAAACACTCAGAGACGTAGCAGTTCAGCAATGAACTGACAAAACACATCACCCATTCAGCTATAAAGCAGCACTGGGACTGGAATCCATGATTTGAAGAGTGCTAAGTGAGTGCCTTAAATGTTACACTACCAGACTGCATTCTGTGCAGCACTTAATTATTCCTTGAAATGAAATCTGACCCAATGCAGTTATTTACATCAGCCAATATGTGTCCGATATTTGTGCTTGTCTGTCACTGCTTGTCAGCTGAACATTTCATTTATAATTTGTTGACCCTTCTCTTATTAATCTAGCAGTCACATTAAAATTTCCACTCTGCCACTTTATTTACAGTTTTCTGTTGGCACAGGTTCTTTCTGGCCTAAGGTGGTATTTCCAGTGGCTGCAGTAGTCATTCATTGCATGTATTTATTTGACTTCCTGCCATGATGTAAATTGTACTTTATTAAGTTGTCACCTAATCGCTCCGGAGTTTTTCAGTTTTAAAGTGGAATCATTTCAGCTGGTAAAGCTGACAATGACTTTTCCCTAACATTGAGTTTGGTGTCAATGTTGCAGACTGGAAGTCTTCCCTGGGGTGCTATTAGCAGGTTGGTATCAGCAGATTCAATAGGGACTGGTCTCTGGTCTGAGTCTGAAGGTTGGAAGTTCTAGTGCCATTCAGAGGAGTGGGTGCACAATTGAGGTTGACACCTTAGCCTTGTGCCATCAGTGTTGCTCCCATTCAGATGAAAAATTAAACTGAAGCCCTGTTTTCCCACCCAGATAAATTTAACATACAATTGTTTGAACATTGAACTGTTCAAAGAGCAAGGAAATTCTCTCCAGTATTAGGGTCAATATTTACCCCTCAGTCAGTATCACTAGAAACAGAACTTTTGGACATTCACAATGTTGCTATTTTTCAGACTTCAGTGTTGCAAATTGGCGGAAGGATTTCTATAAAATGAGCCTTCACTTATAGAGTCATAGAGTCACAGAGATGTACAGCACGGAAACAGACCCTTCAGTCCAACCCCTCCATGCCGACCAGATATCCCAACCCAATCTAGTCCCACCTGCCAGCACCCGGCCTATATCCCTCCAAACCCTTCCTATTCATATACCCATCTAAATGCCTCTTAAATGTTGTAATTGTACCAGCTTCCACCACATCCTCTGGCAGCTCATTCCATACACATACCACTCTCTGTGTGAAAAAGTTGTCTCTTAGGACTCCTTTATATCTTTCCCCTCTCACCCTAAACCTATGCCCTCTAGTTCTGGACTCCCTGACCCCAGGGAAAATAATTTGTCTATTTACCCAATCCATGCCCTTCATGATTTTGTAAACCTCTATAAGGTCACACCTCAGCCTCAGACACTCCAGGGAAAACAGCAGCCTGTTCAACCTCTCCCTATAGCTCAAATCCTCCAACCCTGGCAACATCCTTGTAAATCTTTTCTGAACCCTTTCAAGTTTCACAACATCTTTCTGATCAGAAGGAGACCAGAATTGCACACAACATTCCAACAGTGGCCTAACCAATATCCTGTACAGCCGCAACATGACCTCCCAACTCCTGTACTCAATACTCTGACCAATAAAGGAAAGCATACCAAACACCTTTTTCATTATCCTATCTACCTGCGACTCCACCTTCAAGGAGCTATGAACCTGCACTCCAAGGTCTCTTTGTTCAGCAACACTCCCTAGGACCTTACCATTAAGTCCTGTTAAGATTTGCTTTCCTAAAATGCAGCACCTAGCATTTATCTGAATTAAACTCCATCTGCCACTCCTCAACCCATTGGCCCATCTGATCAAGATCCTGTTGTAATCTGAGGTAACCCTCTTCACTGTCCACTACACCTCCAATTTTGGTGTTATCGGCAAACTTACTAACTGTACCTCTTGACACCGTGAGGTCATGAAGTGATGTAAGCTGAGGCCAGCACATCCACAATCAGTCACATTTCTACTACAACTGAACATTTCCAGAGCATAGGAGAAAGTGAGGTCTGAAGATCAGAGTCGAGAGTGTGTTGCTGGAAAAGCACAGCAGGTCAGGCAGCATCCGAGGAGCAGGAAAATCGATGTTTTGGGCCAGAGCCCTTCACCAGGAATCCCGATGAAGGGTTCTGGCCCGAAACATTGATTCTCCTGCTCCTCGGATGTTGCCTGACCTGCTGTGCTTTTCAAGCAACACACTCTCGACTCTAATCTCCAGAGCATACGATAGTTTTCATCCAGATTTGAATGTGAGTGCCAGAGGAGAGGTGAAAACAATTGTCCTTGAAAACAGGAGAACATTCAAGTGTATATGATACTCAGGATCTCCAGCAAAGCTGGAGTCATTTGTATCAAAGAAAAAGGCACAGCAATAGATGGACCTATATTGGACTGAAAAGAATGTGCTTGTTGATTTGATTCAACAGGACACTATCATCTCTCAGTACTTCTTTAACGTTGCACATATCTTGACTTTGATAGGTAGATTAGATTGATTACACTGTGGAAACAGGCCTGTCAGCCTCACAAGTCCACAGCGACTCACTGAAGCGCAACCCACCTCCCTACCTTTACCTCTTCACCTAACACCATGGGCAATTTAGCATGGCCAATTCACCTAACTTGCACATTTTTGGATTGTGGGAGGAAACCGGAGCAAACCCACACAGACACGGGGAGAATGCACAAACTCCACACAGAGAGTCGCCTGAGGCAGGAATTGAACCCGGGCTCTGGCGCTGTGAGGCAGCAGTGCTAACCACTGTGTCACCATGCCACCCACATGACAGCTCCCTTAATAACTCTGGGTCTTTGTAACCTTTCTGAAAATACCATTATCATAAAGAGGAATATGATTTCCAGTGTGATAAAGAGCAGGCAATGAATGTGTCTTTCCAGCAGCACCTGTATCCTGAGGTGCTTTTGTTTAGAAGGCGTATTATAAGGAAAACAATGAATATTTCCAAACCACTTGCAGTTATGAGATTAATCTGTTAATCCCTGGCAATTCATTGGTGGTCTTCAGATTCCCAGTTCACTATTAATTGAGCTTCTAGCCATTATATTGAGATTGGGCAACAAGAGAGAGTCTATATAGAGACTCTTGCTCCATGAAATGACAATCTGACCATGAAAGCTGAGCCTGTTCTCAATGTAAAATGCAATTTAGTCTTACAAATTTGGATGAATATTGGATCTAGACTCCCGGTAGGGTGTTGTTTCATTTACTTGTGATTTAAGGAAGAACTGTTCTGGCAGGCTAAATTCACATTGAGAGATGAAAGGTTGCCTCAAACTATTCAGCTTGGAAGGGAACAATGACACAGGCACAAGAATCTACAAATGAACTCAGTAGCAACTTTAAGGAACAGAGGAGAGAGAAAGCAGCATGCACTGGTAGTGAGAGGTCTTGTTGACCCCTCTCAGAACCAGTGTCAGTAAAAAAAGCAATCAAATTAAACTGCAACTGTCTTTATCTTCTTGACTGTAAAGAAATCCTCCACTGCCTTCTTTTTTTAAGTTTAATACCTGCGTTTGTGAGTGTTTGATGTTATTTTTTTCTGGATAGTAGGGAATACAATTTTCTTTCATGCAAGAAATCTTGAGATTGAGGCATCGAAACAGAAAGTGCTGGAGAAATTCAGCAGGTCCGGCAGCATCTGAGAAAGAGAGTTACCATTTCAAGTCTGATATGACTCATCATCACAAATTACGTTCGGTGTTTCCTGCAATGGTGGTTGCACTTGAAATATACTTCATTGACTATAAAACTTTGAGAATATCTGGTAACTATAATAAACATGACAGTGCTTGCCAATTCTCTCTTTCATTTGACTGATTGCTGTTGAAGCATGTTTATTCTCTATGCTGATTCATACAGAGATACAATGTGAGGAAGCTTCCTTCTGATAATGAATCAATCTTAGATTGGAACAGTTTCAAAGCATGCACTTTGTCATAACAGAGACTTAAAATATGCACGTCGGCTCTCAGAATAATTTGCATTTTTTTCAGCTGTTAAGATAGGGTGGCATGGTGGCTCAGTGGTTAGGACTGCTGCCTCACAGCACCAGGGTCACAGGTTTGATTCCAGCGTTGGCCGACTGTCAGCGTG
Source organism: Chiloscyllium plagiosum (assembly GCF_037043375.1). Lineage (NCBI taxonomy): Eukaryota > Metazoa > Chordata > Chondrichthyes > Orectolobiformes > Hemiscylliidae > Chiloscyllium > Chiloscyllium plagiosum. The sequence continues at coordinate 43,683,489 of NW_028270163.1, forward strand.
GAGTTTGCACATTCTCCTCATGTCTGCGTGGGTTTCCTCCGGGTGCTTCGGTTTTCTCCCACAATCCAAAGATGTGTGGGGCAGGTGAATTGACCATGCTAAACTGCCCATAGTGTTGGTGCAATAGTCAGAGGGAAATGGATCTGCGTCGTTACTCTTCAGTGGGTTGGTGTGGACTGGTTGGGCCGAAGGGCCTGTTTCCGCACTATAGGGAATCTAATCTCAAGACAGTTGGAGAGCGTGCATTCAAGATAAAGCTCATCAATGTATGATCTAAAATTGCACTTGTTAGTTTCAAGAACAACCTCAAACACACTACAAATTTTGAAGATGCTGATAGAGAACACATGACATTTCAAAAGAAATGTGATCGGAATGAAATATAAACAAAAATCCAGAATTAAGTAGAAAATGTGAGTCGAGTGTCAAAAAGATTAATTAACCTGTAAACAACTAAAATAATGTCAAATAAAGCTCCAGTCTGATAGTCCTTGGGTGCATCCCACTTATTATCTCCACAGATATCTCATGTTCTCTCTGTCATCAACTCTGTCTACTACCAGCTCATAATATCTCCAATCTCCATCTCTGCGTCAGTTCTGTGGCTGAACAAACCATTGTCTGATTACAGATTACAGATTTTTTTTTACAGATTACATTATTACAGTGTGGAAACAGGCCCTTCGGCCCAACAAGTCCACACCGACCCGCCGAAGCGAACCCACCCATACCCCTACATTTACCCCTTACCTAACACTACGGGTAATTTAGCATGGCCAATTCACCTGACCCTGCACATCTTTGCACTGTGGGAGGAAACCGGAGCACCCGGAGGAAACGCACGCAGACACGGGGAGAACGTGCAAACTCCACACAGTCAGTCGCCTGAGGCGGGAATTGAACCCGGATCTCTGGCGCTGTGAGGCAACAGTGCTAACCACTGTGCCACCGTGCCGCCCACAAAGCGACCCGCCCGAGCAGGGACGGCACGGTGGGTGGCACGGTGGCACAGTGGTTAGCACTGTTGCCTCACAGCGCCAGAGACCCGGGTTCACTTCCCGCCTCAGGCGACTGACTGTGTGGAGTTTGCACGTTCTCCCCGTGTCTGCGTGGGTTTCCTCCGGGTGCTCCGGTTTCCTCCCACAGTCCAAAAGATGTGCAGGGCCAGGTGAATTGGCCGTACTAAATTGCCCGTAGTGTTAGGTAAGGGGTAAATGTAGGGGTATGGGTGGGTTCGCTTCGGCGGGTCGGTGTGGACTTGTTGGGCCGAAGGGCCTGTTTCCACACTGTAATGTAATCAATCATCTAATCATATCGTTGCTTCCACACTGCAATGAATTCAGATCATTGTAGTCATTTTTAAATCATCCCTTGTGCTGAGCCTTTACTTCTCCAACATTTTCCATCCCTACATCCTATTCCATGCTCCTTCATTTTCAGTGTTTAACCTTGCCTATGTTATTTTTCCACCATCTACAGCAGAGGCCTTAGTTTTTCAACTCATTATTCTACTTTTACACCTCCCCTGTAAAATACTTTGAAAGCATGCTTACTTGACTCATTCATTCCTGATGAAGGGCTTGTGCTCGAAACATCGATTATCCTGCTCCTCGGATGCTGCCTGATTTCCTGTGCTTTTCCAGCACCATACTCTCAATCCCATTCTTTCTTTGCTGCAAATCTCCACAGGACTGTTTCCTTCCTATTATTGTGATCCCAGCCGAAGTTATGACTAGATAAGACAGATACAGAATGAAATCTGGCTTGACAGATCATACAATTAATGTTTTTGCAATTTGCTGACATGGTGGTTAGTCATGGCTAGATATTCATATAAATTTACAGATGTTCTTGAACAATTAAGCACTAGCTTATTACTCAAAAGAAAAACAAACAAAGGTAGAAGACAATTAGAAAGGCCTTAACATAAGCAACAAAATAAAGTTTCAATCTGTTTCCCTACAGATACTCAATCCCGGTGAAATGTCTGAGTAAGACACCTCAGCCTTTTAAATCTTTTCCAAACTGACTCTTTCAAGTTTCATTCCTCTTTAGTGATGACAACTTTTATTTTACAATTCCTTTCTGTGTCATTTTGCACAAATCTTTCACAATTTTAATGGGCTCAATGCCTTAGTTTGAGCAAGTTGAAGATTTCTATCCAAATTCCTCCTAACTTCAGAACATTTTGCACTTCTTCAGTTCTGTCCTTTTTGTTAATTTTTCTGTTCACAAAAATATTATCCTTAATACCACATTTTACTATGCACACACAAATAGAAATGCTACATACATCAGCATATGCACAAGCATTTATGTCATGCAACACTTGGTTATAGTCCAACTAATTTATTTGGAAGCGCTAGCTTTCAGAGCACTGCTCCTTCATCAGGGAGCAGGACCATAAGATACAGAGTTTATAGCAAAAGATTTTTACGGAAGAAAACATTTGTTCAAAATATCATTTCAGTTGCATGACACTGTAATCTTTTGCTATAAATTCTGTGTCTAACAATCCTGCTTCACAGCCACCTGATGACGGAGCAGTGCTCCGGAAGTTTGTGTTTCCAAATAAACCTGTTGGACCATAACCTGGTGTTGTGTGATTTTTAACTTTATCCACCCCAGTTCAACACTGGCTCCTCCGCATCATAATATTTCCTGCCAGTTTTTGCATTATATTTGCAATTTGTATTTCTGTGTTAAGTTCAGTAATGTTATGCAAGATATTCTTGTTGGTGTAAACTTGTCACACTGTAATTATACCCTTCCATCAATGATGATGGACTTACATTTCAGATTTACATCCATCAATCTCTCAGCCCATGCCAGGGAAACTCCTCAACTGGAACAACATCCTTACTTCTTAAAACCCCATTGATTCTGCTACTTAAGTGTAAGTAATGATAGAAATTCAAAGTTCTACTTAATAATAAAAACAGAATATATAACTTTTAAATGGATAACGACATTTCATTTCTCTCTCTTGATCCAACAAGCCCTGCCATGCTATCCATCTTCAATTAGCAAAACAATTTGTTACTGATTCCCATGTCCAATGCTTTGAAATACATTTGCTTGTTTTAATTCTTTCATGCATTGTGGGTATCACTGGCAAAGCCAACAAGTGTTGCTCTTCCCTTACCTTCGATGGATACTCATAGACATATATATATATAATATATAATTCACACACAACATACTGTACAAATACACATTTATAGATGTATGAATATATGTACATTCCCATACAAACACACAAATATACACATGACATGTTGGCACATATTGTTGTGATCGAGTGTGTGAGTGTCTGCTGTTAAATGCGGAGATACTGTAAAAATGTGTTTCAATGTCCTCTTATTGGTATTTCAAATTACCCACAATCTCAGCTTCATTCTCCTGAGAAAATTTTCAGGTTGAGTCTAATGTCCAACCTCAGGATAGCCAGAGGAAAAATCATCATCACAGATTTCTTGGCAATGTAATATGGACTCTCAACCATCAGCCACTGCCAATAATTGTTTGAGTTTTCTGTTCCAGTTATCTGCAGGAGAAATGGACCAGGACAGACATAATGCAATTTCCCCTTCCTACAGTTAGCTGGAATCTAAAAAAACTGAAATTGCTGTAACGACTGTACTTCTTGTTGGTAGTAAGTTCTTCTGTTTGGGTTAAGTGGCTTATCAACCAATTTCCTGTTCTGCAACGGAATATGATACTGGAGAATCCCTCTGGATCAGTGAGCTCACACTTACTGTGCTATCTGCAATGCTGCTCACACTGCGCCTGATATGAGTCAGTGACATCACTCTCTGCCAACCACTGACATCAGTACATGGCAGAACGTGGGGTGCGAATTGCACTGGTTCAGTGACATCACCTTCCTGCTGCTACAACATCTATCTAACAGATGTTTTTTTTATTTGGTGCAAATTAAAAGTCATTATTCATGCTGTTTTTTTGTCAGTGCCATCAAACTGTTCAGAACCAGCCCAGCTGACCTGGAACTCGCTCAGAAAGACCTTTTCTTTGGCCTGCTTAGACATTATTTTTTTAAAAAAAACACAAATCCCTCTTTTTCACGGAGGCTTTGACAAAAATCCACATTTCACTTTGAGAAATGCATGTGTCATGACCAAAATACATTTTTGTGAGCCAGATGGAGAGATTTGCAGTACTGTCATAATTATTCTCCAAATCCCCAGACTGGGAATTTTCTGTGATTAGCTGGTCCAGATGATTAAGTCTTTTTTCAACGGGAGGGAATGAGATTTTCAATGTCCAGTAAGGTGATAATTCACATCAGCGAGAAGATAAATTGACAATACACATACGTAAGTTATCACAACATGATTGGTAGCTGTTCTCAGTGTTCTGGAGTTAATTTAAAAGCTGTCTGAATGGTAAGCATCTGATTAAACAGATGGAAAAATTGTAAATCTCATGTAACAATGTTCAATTTATCTTGTCTTTTTTTGCGCTCCAGTTTACCTGATGTGTTCTGTTTCTGATAGTGATATTTGCTGAATTACAGAATGGGTAATGGGCCACATTGAGAGAATGTTTATCCATGCTCTATCCCTTCCCCAAGTCAGCCTTTGCCCAGTTATAGAAAGGAGACAATTAAGCTGGAGAGGATTCAGAAGAGATTTACCAGGATGTTGCTGGGTATGGAAGGTTTGGGTTATTAAGAAAGCCTGGATAGGCTGGGGTGTTTTTCACTGGAGCGTCAGAGGTTGAGGGGCGAACTTACAGAAGTTTATAAAATAATGACAGGTATAAACAGAGTTAATGGTAGGTGTCTTTTCCCTAGCATAGGGGACTTCATGACTAGGGGGCACATTTTTAAGGTGAGATGAGAAAAATTTTAAAAAGAGAGGCAAATCTTTTACACAGAGGATAGTTCATGTGTGGAATGAACTTCCTGAGGGAGTGGTGGATGTGGGTACAATTAGAACATTTAAAATTTATTTGGTTAAGTACATGAAGGGTTTGGAGGGATGTGGCCTGGAGCAGGCAGATGGGATTAGTTTAGCTTGGAATTATTTTCAGCATGGATTGGTTGGATCGAAGGATATGTTTCTGTCCTGTGTGACTCTATGACAGTATAAGGTGAGATTTTAGTGTTTTGTAAAAGATAATGAAAAGCCTCTCTTTGAAGTTTGTTGTTTTATTTACGGAAGACTTTTATTTACATTTTTATGAGTTTAGGACACCCCAAAGTGGTTTAGCACCAGTGAAGTGTTTTGAAGTGCAGTCGACTGTTCTTGGGGGTCAAAATCTAACTTTCTTGTGACATTTCATATTCAGCTTAGGCTTTAATTGATGCAGTTGCAGAAGTTGTAGATCTGTCCATATTTATTGCAGGTTTTGGTGTGTCACCATTTTAAATCACTGATTAGTTAATCATTTTATGTATTTGCGAGACTTTTACAGCCTGTGGAATGATTTATTAAAGCGTAAACGCTGATAACTTACAACGTTCAAGAATTTGATATGATGGCACAGATTTTCAAGTGGAGTTTGAATAAGGTAATGAAACTTCTCTCTGACTCTTGGTGCCATCACATGTAATGTGATTATTGGGCAGATAAAGATAAAGGCTGAATTATAGAGAGTGAGGGTTATCCATGATGGTGGCCTGAAATGATGAAAATGACTAGAGCAGAAACTTTAAAAATGTTACAGAGGATATTAAATTTTAGTCCAATTAGCAGATGACATTGTGTCTTCCAGTTTGAATCAGATCTGAAAAGCAAATATTGGCTTTAATTTGTCAAAGACTCAGGTCTACTTTCCAAAACTGAATTGTGTTGATTACCACAACAAAACCATCTCTCAATATTCAGGCTTACTCAGATCAATGGCACTAAATTTCAGACAAAACACACTAAAATGAGTGGCTACTGTCGGACAGTCCAGAGTACATCATGAACTCAATTGAATTTCATCCCCAAACAGAATGACATGTTCAAGGCTTGCATGAAGATTCGTAGCTTGGGTGCCGGTTGCTGTGGTTATGGGTATGTTCGCCGAGCTGGGAAATTGATTTGGAGATGTTTCATCCCCCATCTAGGTGACATCTTCAGTGCTTTGGAGCCTCTTGTGAAGCACTGCAGTACTGTGTCTTCTGAAATTATTGGTTCCGTTTCTGCTGCTTCCAGCTGCCGGTTCTGATTGTTCATTGAAGTGGCTGATAAATTGGGTCCAGGTCAATGTGCTTGATAATGGAATCCATGGATGAATGCCATACTTCTAGAAATTCTCTAGCTGTCCTTTGTTTGGCTTGTCCTATGATCATTGTGTTGTCCCAATTAAATTTGTGGCCCTTGTCATCTGTGCGTATGGCTACTAGGGACAAATAGTCATGGCAATTAGTGGCTAGTTGGTGTTCATGCATGTGGATTGCTAGTTGTATGCCTGTTTGCCCAATACAGTGTTTTGTGTAGTCTTTGCATGGAATCTTGTAAATCACGTTAGTCTTGCATATGATGGGTATTGGGTCTTTTGTTCTGGTGAGTTGTTGTCTGAGCGTGGCTGTCATGAATCCAAGTGGTCAGAGAGGTGAGGCTGTCAGTTCCGAAACATTTTTTATGTAAGGTAGCATGGCTAGTGAGTTAGATCGTGGCATGTCCTCGTCATGCTGTTTGTCTGTTGGGTATCTGCGGATGAAGTTGCAAGGATATCCGTTCTTGGCGAAGACTCGGTAGAGACACTCTTCTACTTCTTCCCTTCGTAAACCTACCGCCCGGGGTGTCAGATACAGACCACCAATCAACAACCCACAAGCCAGGGAAACAGTCAGACAAAACAGTCTCAAGATGATCCAGGTTATGATAATGGACGCACATAACAGACTACACAGGTACAGACAAGAAATTGCGTGCTAAAAATCGTTAATTTCAGAAACAACCAATCAGCAGTGGATGGCCACAACTGAACAGGCCATCACCATCAGACAAAACAGAACCACATACAGAAAGAGAACAGCACTAGCCCTTTTCAGCAGGGTCCTAATGCAGCTTCTCTTGTATGTGTTTGGGTGGTTGCTGTTGTAATTCAGGACCTGGTTGGTGTGTGTGGCTCTCCTGTACACTTATGTGGTGCATTCACCGTTCTGTGTTCTTTGTACCATCGCATCCAGGAATGGGAGTTCATTGTTAGTTTCCTACTCTCTCATAAATCTGATCCCTGTGAGCATGGTGTTGATCCGGTGTATATTTTCGATTTCTGCTCTCTGAATGATAACAAAAGTGTCGTCAACGCATCTGATCCAGAGTTTGGGTTGGATTTGTGGGAGAGCTGTTTGTTCCAATCTTTGCATTACTACTTCTGCTATTTGCCCAGAGATGAGTGAGCCCACAGGTGTCCCATTGATCTGTTCATATATTTGGTTGTTGAATATGAAGTGTGTCGTTAAGCACAGGGTCTAGTAGTTTGAGTATACAGTCCTTGTTGATAGGTTCCCTGTTGTGTCATCAGTTCTGTTTGTCCAGGAGGTTGGCCATTGTCTCCCTGGCTGAAGTTTTGTCAATTGAAGTGAAAAGTGCAGTTATATCAAATGAGACCATTGCTTCATTCGTGTCTATCTTTATGTTCTTGATGTTGTCTAGGAATTCTTGTGATGATTGTATGGAGTGTTTGGATCCGCTAATAAGATGATTTAGTTTTTGTTGAAGTTCTTTTGCCAGTTTATGCGATGGCGCTCCCGGCAATGCCATAATGTATCTAAGTGGTATGTCTGGTTTGTGTAATTTGGATAACCTGTAAAATCTTGGGGTGTTGCTTTCTGGTTTCATCCTTTGTAGGTCAATCCTGGTTATTAGTCCATTTTTTTGAAGGTTCGTAGTGTGTCCTTTATTCTATTGGTTAGCTGTGATGTGGGGTCACACTCCGCCTGTAGGTAGGTGTCAGTAACTGCAAGTAGTATATCTGCTTTCTGAATATATTTGGTCTTATCCATGATAACAGTCATTCTGCTGTTGTCTGCTGGTATGGCATTCTTGTCATTTTTGAATGTTTTTGGGTCTTCGCTCTCTTTGATGTTGAGGCTGTTTGTTTGTCTTTTCTTTGTTAGTAAGGGTACAATGGTCTGTCTGACTGTTTGCTGTGTCTCTTCAATTAGTCTGTTAGTTCTGAGCATACATTCTAGTGCAGCTAGGACGTCTGTTGTTTTTTCCTGTGGTTGTCTTTGAGTCTCTTGGCTAGTACGGCTTTTTCTGCATCTGTGAGCTGTCTGTTGGAGAGGTTTCTTACCCAGGTGTCTGCTATGTTGTCTTCTCTGCTGTTGGGATGCTTATTCATTTTGTCTTTGTAGTGCCATTCTCTTTCTGTGACTGGTTCTGTTTTGTCCGATGGTGATGGCCTGTTCAGTTGTGGCAGTCCACTCCTGATTGGTTGTTTCTGAAATTAATGATTTTTGTCATGCAATTTCTTGTCTGTTCCTGTGTAGTCTGTTGTGTGCGTCCGTAATCACAGCCTGGATCATCCCGAGACTGTTTTATCTGAATGTTTCCCTGGCTTCTGGGTTGTTGATTGGTGGTCTGTATCTGACACAGGGTGGTAATACTTGATTCCTTCGGCATCCATGTAGGAATGGCATATATAAAAATGACAAAAGCACATTTGAGAGCGCTTTTCAGGGCAGGGGACAAGGACTAGCAGCTTAACAGGAGTGAGGACAAGACTTTGTCAGATGTACCTTTTCAGGGCATCTGTGCACCACTGAAAAGGCCAGAAATTGTTGACCATTATAATTGTCCTTGAAAAGTTGCAGTTCTCATGTGGTGTGGGTACCCCCACAGTGCCATTAGGAAGTGAAATAACTTCACAGACGCTGGTATCCCGTCAGCAAGTCATCCTTTATTTGCACATGGAGAGACCTTGACACAGATTCAGCTCCTTCGGAGCCAGCTCACAGAGTGAACAGGATTCATGTCACTCCTGTTCTTATCTGTCAGCCAGGGCTCCGTGGTTGGACCAGATTATCAACACCAATCAGGGAACTCATATTCTATGAGATCCATCTAGCTGATCTCACTACAACCACTACACAGAGGGAGTTCCAGGATTTCAACCAAGCAACAGTGAAAGAAAATAATTTCCAAATTCCAAGTCAGGATGGTGGGTAGCTTTAAGAGAAACGTGCAAGTGTGATGTTTCCTTATGTCTGTGCGGTTGTGTCTGCTGCCCTTTTCTTTCAAGAGGTACAAATCTAGAAGATTCTGTTGAAGCAGCCTTCGTGTATTGCTACAACGCATCTTGTACATGGTAGTCATTTCTGTTGTGGTGCAATAGTGGTGGGGGAGTAGATGTTTACAGTAGTGGATGGGCAATCAATCAAGCAGATTGCTTTGCCTTGGATGGTGTCAAGCTTCTTGAGTATTTTTGGAGCTGTACTTATCAAGGCAAGTGGACAGTAGTCCATCACACTCCTGACTTGTACCTTGTGTGATGATACTAAGTGATATATTTTGTCCTTTTTTTGTTACAAAGTAAGATTGAGGCAGAGGAGTAGTGTGGTCTGCTCAGGCCAACAAAGTACAAAGCTTGGGTTTTTTTAAAAGTTGGAACAATAGAAGCAGCCTAAATGGGTGGGATCAACCTCCCACAGAACTAGTTTCTTTTTCATTTTAGTCTTCAGTAGCAGTTTGTGGGGTCTTCAAGCTGGATGTGGGAGCTCATACTCCTCTCTCTGTCACATCTAAAAGCTGGGGTTCTGCTCTTGCTGCTAGAATTGCATGTGAGACAATCTATTTTACTGAATTCCCTTTGCTGAGGGTATGTTTGTGAGATGTTATTGTATTGGAACAATTAATTAATAGTAGTTAAGCATTTTGATAGAGTCACCGTTAAAAATATTCTTTTCCTTTTATTTTGTCTGTATTTTAATTATAGTGTATGAGAAAAGTGTGTTTTGTTTCAAGCCTGGTAATTTGACCAATCGAATTGCATCTGGAACACAATGCCTTACACTTATCTCTGAAATAAGATAAAGTTAGAGTCTGGTCTATCTTTTCAATATGCTTTGAGGGGTTTGGTCCAGTCCATACCAAATGTAGATTGGTGCCGAGACTTTGGAAGTCAGGAGGTGGGTGACACATTGCAGACTCCTCAACCTCTATTGTGTTCTTGTAGTGTTTCTGAGGCTGGTCCAGTTTACTTTCTAGTTGGTAGGACCCACCAGGATATTGATACAGTGTTGGTAACAGTAATGTTGCTGAATGTTATGTCAAGATGGTTAAATTCTGACCTGTTGGAAATGGTCATTGCCTGTCATTTGTATGGTGTACTTGCTAATTATGTACCTCATTCCTGATGAAGGGTTTTTGCCTGAAATGTCAATTTTCCTGCTCCTCGGATGCTGCCTGACCTGTTGTGCTTTTCCAGCACCACTCTAATCTTGAGTCTAATCTCCAGCATCTGCAGTACCCACTTCTGCCTTGCTAATATATGCCCTGGTTTGAATGTTATCCAGATCGTGCTGTGTTTGCACATGGACTGCTACAGTAGCTGAGGAGTCATGGTTGATTCTGAACATTGTGTTATCGATAGTGAGCACCCCCAATTCCAAGCTTAGGATGGAAGGAAGGTCATTGATGAAAGAACTGAAGATTTTTAGGCTGAAGACATCACCAGGAGGAACTCTTGACTATGACGATTAAGCTGTTCAAAAATGATTGTATCAGAGGTATTTGTGTGCAGTGAGGGAGTTGAGAAGTTCAGAGTACAGTATCGAGAGTTTTCCAGCCCAGGGCGCTACAGTTGATATGGTCACTTATGGCAAAGCAAATAAGAGTGAGGAACAGGCTGTAAGCCAGTGACGAAGCAGTGAATAGCTTTATTCTGCTAGAGGAGATCACTAAGGCACCACAGGTACCATGTATATGCAATGAATTGCTAAGGCCGTTAAATCAGCCGGACTTTTTTTAGAAAATGTTAAACAGTTCTGTATTTGTTGGAATATTTTATAGATGGATTAATTGAACCCCAGATTAATGAAGTAGGATTTACATCGTGTTGTCAGCAGTTGCTGTGTTTGTAGGAAATGTACAACAGTTCTGCTGTCTAAGATGTAGTTATAATTCACTTGTAGGAAATAACAGCAAAAGCACATGCAGACATTAGTTTGGAGACAGGGAGTACTGTGCATCATAACGGTGAACTGGTGACAGCTATGATTGATCATGTGATGAGCTGATGCCTGTCACCACTGCATTTTAAAGCAACAGAGAATGCCTGATGAATTTTTACAGGCTAAAGATTATCTTGAATGTTTATGCAGGACTTGGGGCCTAAGTTCTTCTGTCTATCTGAGAAAAGAAACTACAGCAATGGAATTTTGGGAGATGTCTGCAACTGCACAGTCCTCACTTGGGCCATCATACTCCCTATTTCTGTCATAATTAGTTGTTATCTTACCTTTCCTGATAAACTCTCAATCCTTGCTCTCTTTATGTTTCACTGTAATACATTTAAAGTACATGGGACTTGGAGCTGCGAGCTTTATTTCTGCTTTCCTACTTCACAACTCATCAAAAAAAAAACACGAAATGTTCCCTTTTATCCCTTAAATCATGAGAGCGTGCAGAGCTCTTCTGACACGTGTTTTGATATTTACATGTACCAGCAGAAAGGTGTCTATTATATTGACGGTCTTCCCTCAATAAAGTTAATGTTTCCTTACACAGGCTTACCACATGTATGGAACTATACATTTCTTTTTAATTTGACCTATCGCCACAACCATTAATGACAACACATTTTTGATTAATTTCTTTCATAATAGCAGTGAGGTTTTATTTTGACCAGGCTAAAACAAGTGGCATCCATTCAGTTTATTTTATTATCTCTATTTGTTCATGGGCTATGGGTGTCACTGACTGTCCAGCATTTATTGCCCATCTCTTGGTTTGGAGATGCTGGTGTTGGACTGGGGTGTACAAAGTTAAAAATCACACAACACCAGGTTAGAGTCCAACAGGTTTAATTGGAAGCACTAGCTTTTGGAAGTGCTCCGAACGCTAGTGCTTCCAATCAAACCTGTTGGACTATAACCTGGTGTTGTGTGATTTTTTACTTTTCCCCATCCCTAGTTGTCTTTGAGAAGGTGATTGTGAGTTGCCTTCTTGAGTTGCTGCCGTCCATGTGTTATAGATAGATCCATAATGCTGTTAGGGAGAGAATTCTAGGTTTTTGACTGACGGAATGCTGACAGATTTCCAGTCAGAGTGGTGAGTGGTACAGGCGGTGATGTTCCCATTTATAGTTCTCCTGTTTTTTGCTTCCCATTGGCTAATATATACTTAATCAAACAGTGTACTTGAGCATATCTGGAATTTTGTTGGGCGTGAAATAACTGTTGTTGCAAAAGGAGTTCCGGTTATTGCGTTTCAAAACCCATGTTTCCCAAGTGAACTGCTCAAGATCTTTCTGAGGAAAATAAAGAGCGAGAAGTTGCTGTTATAATGATCAGAATGAGAATGTGAAATGATAAATTCCCAGCGAGAGAAACTGATCATTCAATGAATAGAGCAAACAACTGTGCATCTCCTTAACAAATCAAAGTGGAGAATTGCTAAAGTAAGGACTGAGAAGGAAATGTGGATTAAAATGGGCGAGTACCATGTCAGGTCTGGTACAAAGAGAATTTGCTGTAGCCTGTTGTACAGAAATAAATGAAGAAGCACCATTCATCAGAGGCCTGCAGGCTAACCTAAAATCAAGGCTGTGGCTAGACCCAGGTGTCTGCATCAGTGGATGGGCGTTCCAAACACCTTTATGGGTATAAGACTTTCAACTTTATGATCTGAACGCTTTCTTACCTTTTGGCTTTTTTTTGCTTTTTTATTAAATTTGGTTTTGTAACCAAGATGGCACCGGAGAATGGTGACTTTGTGCGCTTGTCACTGTACTCATGTATTCCTGTACTTGAGTACACATGACAATAAAATCTAATTCTAATTCTATTCTTTTGTCAACAAACTATGGTTCAGTTAGGCACAACAGTAATGAAAGTATTTATTTTGTCATGTACCAAACATTTTGAAATAAGATGAAGTAATCCTTCTTACCTTCCTGTTAAGCCTCTAGATGTGATTGATTATTTTATCTTTTATTTGATTTTCTCTTTTAGTCTTCCAACAACCTAGTGAATCGCTTTTAGAATTAGTGCTGGGGTACAGCAGTGAGCAGATACATGCTTCTTACAAAGTTCTTTTCTTCATATCAGCACAAAAGCTAATGGTTTGACTTTTGTCGTCAGCAGTGAACAAATACTGCCAACCATTCATTTCATATGAACATAGGAACAAAGAGATATGAGAAGGCCATTCAGCCCATTAAGTACACTTTGCCATCCAGCTAGATCATGCCAAATCATCTGTCTTGCACTATCACTATATACCTTGATGTCATTAGTCTCAAGAAATCTTTCCATTTTTATCTTGAACAAAGTCAATAATTGGGTTTCCACAGTTCTTTTGGGTGGGAAATTCCAAAGCTTCACCACTTTCTGACTGAAGAAATTCCTCTTAATCTGATCTTTAAATGACCTGCCCCTTATTCTGAGATTCTGTCCCATGGCTCACTAGCCAAGGGTAACTTCCTATTGCTATCCACTCTGACAGGCTCTGTAAGAATTTTGCAGGTCCTAATGAAATCATCCCTCATTTTATGAAACTCCAAGGGAATCAGCCCCAGTTTCCTCTATTTCTCTTCATGAGACAAACCTGTTATCCAAGGATCAAATATACTTCCAAAAACCTTTTATGAAATATTGCCCTAAACTGACTTTAATTAGAGAGCTGTTTCAATATGGCACCCACTACACGGGACCTTATATCTATGTAGACAAACAACAATGTATCTGTTTCACCAGTTAGATTAAAGAATGGTTAATTAGCAACACAGGATGTACTTGGGGCTTTCAATGCGAATACAGAATTCAATGAACATATCAGGTACAGCAAGTAAAATAAAATGAAGGAAAAGTGGGATTAAAAGATTTTTTAAAAACATTTTAAAATCTCCAGCAGTTATTAAAATCTGAAATAATGAGATGTGAAGTTCTGAAAATTGAACTTTAAGTGCCAGAGAATATTTGGCAATACAGCAGACTTTTTGTACTCTCAAAAGTTCACTTCCATTGGAAGGGATAAGCCTTAACGTTTTCTTCTGAGTTTATCAATGAGGTAAATATTATAACTTCATGCAATTCAAATATTGAATGGTGAGGCTCCTGTTTATTGTGTAGCTCCTAGAGGAGTAGGGCAGCACAGACAGCAATTCACTGATTTCCACATTTGTCTGCTCAATTGCAGTTGCTGAAAGTTATTGTTTGATTTCCTCTTGAATATTGTCGAGTGCTGCTAGTATCACTGTTACTTCGACAGCTGAATCCAGATTGACAGAAATCCCAAGCAATGACTTGGTGGATAAAGATTATTCCTGATGATATAAAAAGAGAAATTGCTGGAGAAACTCATTGGGTCTGGCAGCACCTGTGGAGAAAAAACAGAGCTAATGCCGCAAGTCCAGTGACCCTTCTAAGGATGAGAAGGGAACAGTTGATGAAGGTGGTTCACCAATCACTTTCCCAGGGGATAAGGAGGGAACAGTTGATGGAAGTGGTTCACCAATCACTTTCCCAGGGGATAAGAAGGGAACAGTTAATGAAGGTGGTTCACCAATCACTTTCCCAGGGGATAAGGAGGGAACAGTTGATGAAGGTGGCTCACCAATCACTTTCCCAGGGGATAAGGAGGGAACAGTTGATGAAGGTGGCTCACCAATCACTTTCCCAGGGGATAAGGAGGGAACAGTTGATGAAGGTGGCTCACCAATCACTTTCTCAGGGGAAATTAGGGGAGGGTTTTGAACCTAGCTAGTGTTCCCCACAGCCATGAAAGAATAAAAAAATGACAATATTTCATTATGATGATATTATGGTGCTGAGGGGTTAGTCTGCAGTGACAAAAAAAGTAAAAAGTGCTAAATTATTGCTTGATCATCTTACAAAACCTTGTGATATTAAATAAGCAAATTGGGAATTTAGTAAATATGTGCTGCGGAGAAAATTGCAGGCCCCATAGAGAAAGAACAAAAGAATGGAATTCATTAGATAATTCTTTCAAAGAGTCAAATGACCTCTTTTATTGTACAATTCCATCGTTTTAATGTTCTTCTATCATTCGTGTGGTACTTTGCATTCATTATATATTAAAGTGTTGGGCACGATTGGTCAGAGCCATCAACACTACTGTAACAAGTCACCCCATATTAGGGGCTGACACATTGCTCAATTTTATTTTCCAGTGAAGTTGATGAAGGTGATAATAGAGCTGAGGGTGTAGCTGACCCACTACCACCTTTTTTTTTTAGCCATATTGAAGTTGAATATTAACTCCCCTGATTTTAGATTTGGATTTATTTCCCTTGCAAAAATAGGTTGGGGTTAAATTTGTGCATGTTCTTCAGCCTCAGTAAAGTGAAGATCCTAGAAAACATTTTATTTTCCAACTGAGAAGCTTGTACTTGGATTATCCATCTTTTTAAATGTTGTCAGTGGAAATATTTGAAAAAAACAAAAGCAACAGGCAGTCCCCAGGTTGTGAACAGGTACTGTTCTTGGTTTGAATTGTATGCAAGTTAGAACATATTGCAGGACAAAACAAAGGAACCATTTGTAAGTACAGGAAATGTTCATCTGTCAGATCTTTAAAATGATACACCTGTATGAGATTGCCTTTGTAAGTATGAGTATGTATAGATTGAATAATTGTAAATTGGGAATCAATCTGTAATTTTTTCTTGGACAAGGATCCTTCAGTCCTACAAAACACCATCTTCATGCTAATGCACTTAACATCTGCTCATTTTCAATTTGTTAGAATTCTCAATTGATGGGCCTATATGTTCACTGTTCCAGAGCCAAATAAGGATGTAAATAATGATCAGCCTGGTCTCATTCTTTGATCGAATGAAATGTGGCTGATATTAAATAATCAATGGTGATAGATGCCTTTTGACAGGACAGCAGAACTGGTTACTTTATATGTTGGAAATAATTTTGCCTAAAGGATGAAATATGTAGCAAAATGATAAGAGCTGATATTTCCTCACTCCACACATGGTCTACAATATGAAGATTAGTCCTCTGCTAATCCATATGCTGTCTAGTTATTTATAATCCTGCTGGACAACCCCAACTCACTGACAAGTCAAGTTATTTTATTTTATACTTTGAAATGTTATCATTTCAAACAAATTTATCTTTTCATGGCCATCAAGATGATACTCCTATGTTATTATTAAATATTTCACGGTGTCTCCTAAATGTCAGCTCTCCACCAACATTCAAGTGGTGCTTTGGAGTTCTTAAAGTTGACAGAAAAAGGGCAGTTTAGAATCCAACTCACGAATATGTTCAGCTAGTTCTAGAGTTATGCAGTTTGATTTAGAATTCACTTTGTCTGCTAATAAAGCAAAGATGCACCAACAGCCGCCTAATGCATCCTGAATGTAAAGCATTTCTGTACATTCAGCAAGTTACTAACAGAGCAGAAGTAGTCTGCTTCCAGATATTATAAGTCACGCAATAAGTGAAGACCACAATCTTCAGAAAACAGAGAACTGGACTTTCTGAACAATGGCATTCAGACTCAGATTGTTAGTTCAGTCTTTTTTTATGTTAATAAGAAGCACCACATTTCTGACAAGAGGTTACGATCAGGGTTGCTTCAGAATTGCAGAGTGTATTTTAAATTTTATAGAACCCTCACAGTGAAAGATGGTCCAAAGAAGGAAAGTCATGGCATTTTTTTTTAAGCGCTCAATTGTTGAATTCTGTGATAGAAAAATGCAGCATCACAGACAGCACTCTGACAGCTCCCATGATAGGGTCAGCTCAGTGTGAGGTTAGGATGAAAGGAGGAAAGGCTGCTGGCTGATTCCTGGGTACCTAATAAATAGAGTGGTCAGTGGTTAAGATGCTAGGTAAGTAGGGTGTCAGGTGGGTAAGCTGCCAATGTGCAAGGTGGGTAAATGTCCAATAAGTGATGAAATGTTTAAGATAGGTTGAGCCGAATGGAGAGATATTGGGTCTGGTGGGGTTCAGGAGATGGTGTCACGTCCGCTGACTGGGTGAGTCAGGTCCTGGTGCACGCCAGGCCCCTGAAAGAGCCAGGCCCAATCTGGGTGGGTGAGGGAATGGGAACAGGTCAGGAGCATTCATGGGCTCCAGGAGGGAGATTGTGGATGTTGTTCAGTCCTAGCCAGATCCTGAGGGAAGGGGAATGGAATCACGTCCAGTAGCAAAGAGTGAGGAGAGGGTGAGGCTCTCTGGTCCTAGGGGTGGGGACTGAGTGTTGAGTTCCAATGGCAGGGTGGGGTTGTGTGTTTTGTGTCTGGGGGAAGAGAGAGAGTACTGGGTCAGGATCTGGGGCATGTAAGGAGTTGGGGGAGATGATGTTGGAGAGGTATGCAGTCATTAAGTTGGGAGGCCAGTTTAATGGCTAGCCAGATTTAGATGCTGTGTTATTTAAACAACAGCAGGATCCTCCAAATTCTCTGATTTGAACGGAGATTTTCAGAGGGTTCCTAGCAAAGAGAAATTGCCAGTTGGAATCTTCATTTCCAGGCAATTCGCTTGGGGTCTGCTACATCAGGTTTCTGTTTTGTCATGATGCACATCTCCCATCTGGACTGCACAGACATCTATCTGGCTATCAGAAAATCCGAGCCAAGCTATAGAAGATTGTCTTATCCTGAACATATTTTAAAATCCTAATGTTGCAGCGCCATCTAGGTGAATGCGTAAATTGTTCCCCTCTCCTTTCTCCAGCTACCCTTTTTCCATCGTCTATGAGCACTGACATTAAATCAATATCACTTCTGTAACATTTAACTGGGAGTATAATGTAACTTGTCATTCCGGACCATTTGAGAAAACATGGCCTCAGACCTTTCGAAATATTTTATTCAACAAAAATTGTTAACAAAGGATTAAATTTAAAATTAGAAGTGAAGATTGCTCAAATATTTAACTATGTTAAATCTCTCTTTCAATATGTTCTTCACTGTAGCTGGACACAAACAACTAAATTAAACAGAGGTAAGGATCTTGGGTACAGAAATGAATTGTTCCTTTTCCAGGTGGCATTAAATCGTTTTGCCAGCGGTTTTACTGATAGCAGCTGCTGTGGCCAGTATAACTTGCACTATTCATTGGCTGCATACATCTTCAAGAAGTCTAATTTCATGAGTGCCTAATGCAACCGAACAGCAGTCTGCACCTCCCGTAAGGGAGCTGCATTCTGGTGGTCTCACTGATTCTGCTTTTGCAATCAGTATTGAATTTAGTTAACCCATTTCACTGCGATATTGTCCTTAACTTATGATTTCACAAGGACAGTACCTTTTCACATTTAACATCTTGAGTATAACATTCTGACTGCTATCAGCAGTTTTTGCTTGTCATTTATATAAACGATTCAAATGAGAATTTGGGAAGGCACGGTTAGTAAGTTTGCAGATAACACCAAAATTGATGTCAGCTCTCTGATGAAGAAGCAACGCTCTGAAAGCTATTGCTTCCAAATAAACCTATTGGACTATAATCTAGTGTTGTGTGATTTTTAATCTAAATTGGTAGTATAATTGTCAGTGAAGAAGGTTAACTAAGATTACAAAGGGATCTTGATCGATACAGCCAAAAGGCTGAGGAATGGCAGATGGAATTTAATTTGGATAAATGCCAGGTATTGTATTTTGGTTAAACCAACAAGGCCAGGACTTATTCAGTTAATGGTAGGGCCCTGGTTAGTCTTCCAAAACAGAGAGACCTAAAGGTTCAAGGACATAGTTCCTTGAACGTTGCGTCGCAGATAGACAGGGTGGTTAAGAAGGTGTTCAGCACATTTGCCTTCATTATTCAGACCATTGAGTATTGAAGTTGGGATGTCATGTTGAGGTTGTACAGGACATTGGTGACGCCACTTTTGGAGTACTGTGTGAAGTTCTAGTGACCCTGCTATAGGAAGATATTATTAAATTGGGAAGGGTTCAGAAAAGTTTAACCAGGATGTTGCTGGGACTGGACAGTTTGAGTTTGAGTTATAAGGATAAGCTGGGACATTTTTCATTGGAGCACAGGAGGTAGAGGGTTGATTTTATAGAGGTTTATAAAATCATGAAAGGCATAGATAATTTGAAATGCACACGTTTTCCCCCTAGGATGGGGAGTTCAAAACTAGGGGGAATATTTTTAAGGTGAGAGGAGAAAGATTTAAAAAGGGAACTGAGGGGCAACTTTTTCACACAGAGGGGTGGTTCATATGTGAAATGAACTGCCAAATTAATTCATAGATACTGGTGCAGTTACAACATTTAAAAGACATTTGGACAGGTACATGAATAGGAAAGGTTTAGAGGGATATGGGCCAAATGTAGGCAGTGGGACTAGATTAGTAAGGGACACCTGGTCAGCATGAACACTTTAGACCAAAAGATCTGTTTCTGTGCTGTATAACTCTATTACTCTATTACTGAAACATTGTTCACATGGACAGCACAGTGGCGCAGTGGTTAGCTCTGCTGCCTTGGGCAACTGTCTGTGTGGAGTTTGCACATTCTCCCTGTGTCTGCGTGGGTTTCCTCCGGATACTCCGGTTTCCTCCTACAGTCCAGGTGAATTGGCCATGCTAAATTGCTTGCAGTGTTAGATGAAGGGGTAAATGTTGCTCTTCAGAGGGTTGATGTGGACTTGTTGGGCCGAAGGGTCTGTTTCCACGGTGTAAGTAACCTAATCTGTGTCAATTCCCCCATCAGCCATACTGTTGACTACAACAAGGATATAATACACATTAGGTAAAAACAATGACTGCAGATGCTGGAAACCAGATTCTGGAGTGGTGCCAGAAGAGAACAGCAGTTCAGGCAGCATCCAAGGACCAGTAAAATCGATGTTTCGGGCAAAAGCCCTTCATCAGGAATAAAGGCAGAGAGCCTGAAACGTGGAGAGATAAGCTTATCTCCCCATGCTTCAGGCTCTCTGCCTTTATTTCTGATGAAGGGCTTTTGCCCGAAACGTCAATTTTACTGCTCCTCGGATGCTGCCTGAACTGCTGTGCTCTTCCAGCACCACTAATCCAGAATATAATACACATTATGCTGTCCAAAAATGGATACAAAGTATTGGACTAACCATTCTGATGGTTGATCAATCAGGCTTGAATTAGGCAGAATGTTCCCAGTTCTTCCGGGTTTAGCATCTCCAAGTCCCAGAATCTTATGTACTGATTGTGCAAATCTGTACTCCTCCAGAATTCCAGAAGCTTGATGAGTCTTACCTTTTATATCACAAGACCTGAGTTATGAGGAATGATTGGAGAGAAATTTGGAGCTTTTCAGACTTGAAAGGCTTTTCAGACTTTGATGTCCAAGATCAAAAAATATGGAAAAGTGAAATCTGTAACACTGCTCCAAGTTAGCCATCACTTGAGTAAAGCATTAAACTTGATCTTGAGTATCTATACCTTTGTACCTGAAATGGCACTATAATGTGGCAATTGTAAACTTTTCACTGCACTCATTTGAGTATATGTGGCAATAAAGCTAGTTCAATTCAATTCAGATAGCAAAAAGCAAATTAAAAACCCATGGTAGTCAGTTCGAAATCATATAATGAATATAATACAGAGATAGTTGTGGATTCAAAACCATAACACAGTTAAATGTGCAATCAGTTTGGGTGAAAATAAGGAATAGCAGGGGAAAGATGTCCAGGATGGAAGCAAACCATAACCTTATAGATTTGACACATTGTAGGATAACGTATAAATAAAGAAATAATGGAGGAATTTAGGAATGGCAATACAAATGAGATGGGTGATTTGAATTTATATATTGACTGGAGAAATTAGAGGGGCAAAGGTGACACGGAAGCTGAATTTGTTGAGTGATTCAAGGATTATTTCTTAAAGCAATAGAATCATGGAACACCTACAGTGCTGAAAGAGGCCATTCAGCCCATCAGATCCACACCGACCCTCCAAAGAACACCCCAACCAGACGCAGCATTCCCCTCCCCCCAACACACACACACGCACACACACACACTATCCCCATAATCCCGCATTTCCCACGGCCAATCCATCTAACCTGCATATCTTTGGACTGTAGGAGGAAACCGGAGCAACTAATGGAAATGCACACAGACATGAGGAGACTGTGCAAACTCCACACAGACAATCGCTCGAGGCTGGAATCAAATCCACATCCCTGGTGCTGTGAAACAGTAGTACTAATCAATAGACATGGTGGGGTTAAGTTGGATAATCAATGAAAACAGACATGGGGAATCTCAGTGCATGACTAACTTGTGTGTTCCTTGTGTGCCAGATGAGATGGTAAATGGTGATGACTGTTTCTCTGAAATTGCTGCTGAAGCCAGTATTACTTGCTCTGTTCTTTAGCTCGATGCCTCAGCAAGGATGAGGTCTCTCTACCCCCAAGGGTCCCAGCCTCATTCCTGATGAAGGGCTCCGGCTGGAAGCGTCGATTTCCCTGCTCCTCGGATGCTACCTGACCTGCTGTGCTTTTCCAGCAACACACTTTAAACTCTGATCTATAGCATCTGCAGACCTCACTGTCTCTCTGCCTCAGCAGGGAGCCCACTACAGAGTCTTTAGCGCTATTTACCTACAGCTCTCTACTCTCGAAACGGGGTGCATCGTGGCTGTGAGCAACATTCAGATTCTTCTTTCAGAAGTGAGTTTTGGCTGTAAGACTTCAAATAATGGCTGAAGATGTAGGATAGGGTGTCCCATGCTTTTCAGTCAGTGTACTGGAGGGCTTGTTGTAAGGCTGGAAAGGAGGAGAAATGTCCTGAATCCACATGCGGTCCTCCAGACATATGCTGAAGAGTCAGTGAGGACAGGTAGCAGCAGATAGCAATGCCAGGAATGTTACTCCAATGAAATTGATAGAGTGTGGTGATGTGTGTTAATTTCAAATAGGAACTCACACCATCTACTCAACAAACCTCATCTACTGTTCAACTGTATGACCTCCATCTTCCAACAACCTAGATTCTCTACCTAGATTCACCCTTTCAATTCATCTCTTTCATTTCAGCTTCACTCACTGTCACAAACCTTGCACATACAAATCACAGCCAGTGCACACTGACAGCTACTCAGCCATGTTAGCCAGAATGCCCCAAGTTGCAAGGCAGTAACTGACATATTTCCCTCTTTCTTGCAGAATAAGATGACACAATACTTAATTGGAGGCAGCAGTAAGAAATGGTGGAGGACGAGCGCATCAACAATTTTCAATCTCCACAGAGGAGAATTGGTTATGACGGGTAGAGGCAAAAATGTTACTGTGACTGTTACAGATCTTAGGAATCGATAATGAGGGCATCAGTACAGCTAATTCTGCTTTTTCTCTTTCCACTTCTCCTTTGTCCCATAATGTCTTCTAATTCACAAACTACAGGTGCTGTAAAGACTCAGTTCTTCCTTTCTCGTCTTCCCTCATTACAATCAATCATTGACATTTTTCAAATCCCGAAGATTTTAACCTTCCCACTCACAAGAAGGGGGAGACAGAGAGAAGACAATGAAGGTGAACAGACACTCCAGTTGATCTTATGCTCATGATGACCAGCTGAATCTGACACCACGGGTGCCTTAGAGGTTAAGATTGAGAAAGAGCTTAGATATGGAAAGACACTGGCACACGACAAAGTGAGGATGGGAAATCAATTCCCCTTTGCTTTAACCCATCTCTTGGTTGGTCATAACAATTTTTTTTGGCATGTGGTTATTGCACTTTAATTAAAATATAATTCATTAGAATATGAAGAAGCCAACAACAAAGTTTTTCTTGAGCGAGAGGAAGAAGAATTATATTTAAAAAACCATGGAGAAAAACATTATAAAACACAAAACACACGCAGTGCTGGCAATAGGTTTAATGCAGAGAGTCTCAGAACAGACAGAGGAAATAATAGTTACACAGTTAAGCAGTTCTTAGTGATGTTGAAGTGTTACATGCTTACCAGGGTTACAGTCAGTTAGTAGCTGACTCGTATCCATCAAAGTAGAAGCTTCAATCGATATCCTTGGGCTCGAGGTGAATAATTCTTTTCCCACTTTTTTTTCCACTGGATGGTGTCTTCCAAAATAATGGGAGAAACAGACAGAGAGAAAGAGAATTCTAGCTCTTGTTGTTACAAATTTATTTTCCTTCTATCTGGTCTGCTCAATGTGATTCAAATGTGACTCAATGTGTATTCCAGAATCTAGCTTCATTAACTTTTCAAACTGATCAGCCACCAAATGAGCCATTCTTCTCCGAAAATGTGTAATTATTATGTATGCTTGAATAGAACACGAGACGCAAATCTCTTGACAATGACTTAGTTACCTAGTCTCGATATTTTTGAATAAACATGGAAATTGCAGTGTCAATCATTTAGTTTATCCATATGGGCTCACAAATCTTGCCTCAATGTGTGGTCAAGTGACCAAAACAGTCAGCTAAGTTCTGTATTTTGTTCTTTTCTGAAAAAGAAACATTTTAGTCCATGCAAAGGCTGAGGTAAACCAATCAGATGATGGAAGTTAAAATTGGATAGATATTTACTACTATTGGAAATGTGCACAGGAGCAGGGTGGGAATAAAAGGGAAAGAGTACTACCCAACTCATCAGAATGTGCTGTTGTACACTAATTCTGTCACAGATTACTTGCATGAGGATGTTGATGGTGTTAGGCTATCAGAAGAAGGCTAATGGGTATAAATTACCTGGTGCCCAGAAATCTTGCTGATAAACCTTCATTGAAGCCAAAAGACACGAAGGAGCACCATACCAACTTGATCTTGAGGATTGAATAGAACTTAGAGCTCACTCTTTGTTTCATAGGACTATCTACAAAAATGCTTTCTCTTTAAATGCAATATACTGGAAATCTGAAATAAAATCTGGAAGTGGTGAAGAAACTCAGAAGGTCTGGCAGCATCTTTTAGAGAGGCTGAGTTAATGTTTCAAATCTAATCTCTCTCTCTCTCTAAAGATGCTGCCAAAGGAAAGTTATACTGGACTCAAAATGTTAACTCCTTTTCTCTATTTACAGATGACCCCAGACTTGCTGAATCTCTCCAACATTTCATTCTTTACATTTAACATGGTTTGGATCATTTAAGTTTTGGAAGATTACGGAAAATGGATTTATATCAAATTTTGTGGGAATACCTGAAGTGATTTCTTTGAAAGTGGTCATTGAAAGTTCATAGCATACATTGGAGACTTTTAAAGAATAAGGCTTAGTGTAAATCACATGGCTAGTGATAACTGCTTGCTTTGCTGTTGACCCTGCTGCAACTGGGTTTTGAACAGTGACCGACTTGGAGATGTTCTTGACTTGTCTGGTTCAGTTTGAGGGGAGTTTGCTGAGAACAAGGTGAGTTGGAGAGAAGTTTGCACTGAACTGCACAGTTGATCCCTTTGACTTAGAATCATAGAGATGTACAGCACAGAAATAGACCCTCCGGTCTAACTTGTCCATGCTGACCAGATATCTGAAATTAATATTTATTTTTCGAAACAAAACCTTTTTGCTGAGGTGTGAGTGATGCCCTTTTAACCTTCTGAAAGAATAATTTTAAAAATCCTCAAAACTTTATCAGGAACAGCTCAAGATTGTATTTCCTGAGCAAGCTGTGCCTTTAAGGTGAGGTGACACCCAGGTAGTATTTTCACTTGACTGCCAATCCAGAGACTGAGGCAATGCTCTGGAGATCTACGTTCAAATCTTGCCATGGCAGATGGAGGAACTTGAATTCAATAAAGAATCTGGAATTCATAATCTAATGACCATTAAACTATTGCTGATTGTTTGGAAAAAAAATCATCTGGTTCATTAATGTCTTTTCAGGATGGAAATTGTCATCCTGTGATTCCAGACCCACAACAAACTGGTTGAATCTTAATTACCTGCTGGGACATTAAAGGACAGGAACTGAACAGCCAGAGACTCCAAATCCCGTGAATGAATTAGAAGACTTCAGAGGTGTTTGTGTGTGTGTGTGTGTGTGTCGCTGGTGACTTGATAACATCTGCTGCACCAGATTCCAGAACATAAAATAAACACAGAGAATCCTGCAGAAACTGAGCCGGTCTGGCAGTATCTGTGGAGAGAGAGACAAAATTAAAGAAACAGGACTGGGCTCTGAGTTCTGAAGAACAGTCACACCAGCCTCGAAACAGTAACACTGTTTTTCTCTCCCCATGAATTCTGCCAATCCAGCTGAGTTTCTCCACCCTTCTCTGTGTCTGTCTCAGATTTCCAGCATCCGCAATATATGGCTTTTATTCGAGACTCCAGCACATTCAATACTTCATCCCTTTTTGCCTGCAAGAACAGCCCATTAGCCACAGTGCTTTTGTTTCTGGAAAGCCAATCTCTTCAGAGAAATCTTTTTGTTCTCTTATTCTGACGAGTGTATGTTTGTATGTGTGTTTTGAGGATAATTAGAGAGATAAGCACTCTTACTTCTATATAACTGACTGCCATATTTTATTTAATAAAATCTTTAATTTAATTTAATTTGATTTGGTTTATTAGTGTCATGTGTACCGAGGTACAGTAAAAAGTTGTCTTATGTGCTTTACAGGCAAATCGTACTGTACCAGTGAATCAGAGAAACGGCAGAATGCAGGATACAATGTTACAGCTGCCAAGAAGGTGCAGAGAGAGCTCAGCATTAACATTAAAATGGTCCATTCAAGAGTCTAATAAAAATGGGAAAAAGCTGTTCTTGAATCTTTCCGTTCGTGAATACAAACTTTTTTATCTTCTGCCCAATGAAAGACGGTGAAAGGGAGTATAATTGCTATGGGAAGGGTCTTTGATTGTGTTGGTTGCTTTCCTGATAATGTGGGAAGTATAGATGGAGTCAATGGATGGAAGCTGTGATGGACCAGACTGTGTTCACAACTCTCCGTGGATCTTTGCTGTGTTTGGAAGAGCAGTAGCCATACCATACTATGATGCATCCAATTAAGAAACCTAGTTGATGGATATAATTATTTAAAACAGATGTAGATAAGCCATATATTTGTGATTTATGTACTTTGTGTTATGACCCAAGGAATAGTGGGACTAGATCGGCTAGTGTCATCCTCCAGCCTCAGTTGTAACACCACTTCCAACTGCACATCAGCAGCACATTGAAAGAGTGCAGCTCTTTTTGGAATACAGGCAAGGAAATGTGTATGCAGTCAATGTCACCCTGTACCATGGAAAAGATGATAGCATGCATGCCAGTAAATTTGACAAGCTCTTACATTGTTTGTTGCCAGTACGTAATGGTACCCATTTAAAATTCCATATTTGACTCTAGAGATTATTAACCATTTTAGCAGTGAATTTTCTCCCACTTACATTTGTACCAGATTCACCATACCATTATGCACCATATTGTCAATCTGCTGAGAACAGGTTTGTTGATTAATTCATTAACGGTCACACAAAGGAAGTTTCAAGGAATATCCCCCAGCTAGACAACAGAAAATTAAACATTAGTGTTCCTTTTGTACTCAATATGATATCATGATATGATAATATGATAAAATTTCGATATGATATCACTTACTAGTACCACTTTGAAATAAAGATTTCCAAGTATCTCGTCAATGAGGAGTATAACATGAAAAACAAAGAAGGATATCTGTTTGAGTTCACATTATGCTATGATTACATAAGGAAAGAAAATGATTATAATTTTTCATACAATACAATTTTTAGGCTGGTTTTTAAGGTATGATGGCATATCTCTAATGCTATATTCTGGTCTCAATGCCTCAGGCACTGTTTCAGCCATTCTGTTAAGAATGTGAACTAATGCTTTGTGCTGCTTAATAAAATATTCATAAGCTAATTGGAATGCACTTCAAACATGCTTTTGTGTGATTTGAATCGGAACTCCAGAGGCATGTCAGGAAATAGCCTCAAGTGACATAGCACAGATAATGTAGCCATTTCCTCCTCGGGCTAAAGAAAATGAAAACTATCTCCACAATCAAATGATACACTTCAAGTATTACTCCCAGATGGCCTGAAGAGTTTATCCATTACTGGTTGGGCCAAGAAGGAACCAGACTGATCCCATCTCTATCCAGATCATGATCATGATGGTCAAAGAAAACTGGCCATTGAAACTCAGGGTAAGCTGTGTCAAAATTAAGGCAAAGTTTCTGATATCGTGCCTACCTTCCAGTAATAGCACATATATCTTAAAGAAAGCAAGAACTTGTGGAGAGACAAGAGAAAATCCTGAGGATAGAGAAGTGAAGAGAAGATCTGATAGAAGTGTTCACAAGTTATGAGGGCTTTTGATCCAGTAGATGGAGAGCAACTGTTACCGCTGCTGAGAGAATCAGAAACCCTGAGGAGGCAGAATTGATGGAATTGGCAAAGGAATCGAAGGGAAAAATTAGATAATTGTCTTTCTTGCACAAGTTGTTGGTATCTGGAGTTTGGGTCAGTTAGTTCAGTTGGCTGGACAGCAGTTTTGTGTTGCTAACAGTGTGGGTTCAATTCCCACACTGGCTGAGGTGACCATGAAGGACTCTCCTTCTCAACCTGTCCCATCACCTAAGGCATGGTGTCGCTCAGGTAAACCACCATCAGTCATCTCCATCTAATGAGAGAGCAACCCCATGTCCTGCAGGGCTGCGGTGACTTTATCTTTTGTTATGACCTGGAATACACTGCTTTAAAATGGTTTAAAAGCAGAGTTGTAACTTTTAAAATAGATATTAAAAAATATTTGAAGAAGGAAGCATTGACTGACTGTGAGGATCAAACAGGATTGGGACAAATTGGATCACTCTTTCAATGAGACACCACAGGCACATTGGCTCAAATGGCTTCCTTCTATAAAATTCCATATCTCATCAAATCATAATGCAGGAGATCCCAAAGCATGAATTACTGCTGATGTTTAGTCACCATTTGTAATGTGAAGATGTTGGATGAGAGCAAGTTCGGGTTCATAAAAGCAAAACACCATGACTGCTGGAAACCTGACAAAAGAAACAGAAAATTGCCGGGAATACTCAGCAGCTCTGGACACATTTGTGGGAGACAACCAGAGTTAAAATTTCAAGTCAATGATCACATATCAGAATGTTCCAATGAAAGGTCAACAAACTGCAAGAACAACAGATTCGGTCTTTCTAGATTTTTCTCACAGGATGTGGACAGCATTGACTCAGCCAGCATTTATTACCCGTTCCTAAATGCCCTTGGGAATGTGGTAGTGAGCTGTTTTCTGCAACCACTGCAGTCCACTTAGGAAGGACTCCCACAGCGCTGCTAAGCAGGGAGTTCCAGGCATGTGACCACATGACAATGAAGAAATGATGGCATAGTTCCAATGTCAATAGATGTGAACCTGGAAAAGCACAGCACGTCAGACAGCATCTGAGCAGCAGGAAAGTCAACGTTTTGGGCCACAACATTGATTTTTCTATTCCTCGGATGCTGTCTGACCTGCTTTGCTTTTCTAGCTTCATAGCATCTGTAGTCCTTACTGTCTCCATGACACAGTTCCAAGTCAGGGCAGTGCGTGACTCGGTAAGGAACTTGCCATTCTCGCTGTTCTCAAACATCTGCTGCTCTTGTCCTCTATGTACTGATCACTGGCTCAGATGGTGCTTTTGAGTGAGCCTTGCTGATTTACTGCAGTGCACGATGCAGATGGTTCACACTGCTGCTGCTGCTGCTGTTGCTTTTGTGCATCGCTGGTGGAGGGAGTGAAGATTGAAAGACCATTAGATGGTTGCAATCACATCCAAATCAAATCCATCTTCAATAGTGTCAAGCTTCTTGAGTGTTGTTGGATTTGCACTCATCCAGGTGAGGGAGAGTATCCCATCAAACACTTGACTTGAGTCCTGTAGATGGTAATCCTTTGAGGTGTCAGGAGGTAACGTACAACATTTTCAGCCTCAGACCTGCTCACATAATCACAACATTTAAAGGGAAGGTCCAATTCAGTTTCTGGTCAATGGATTGCTCTAAAGCTTGCTCGAGCATATTGTCAAGGCCCACATGTGAATGATGGTCATATGGAAAGACACTGGTGAATTGTGGGTAGGGCCAGGAGGTCTGTGATTGGCAAAAAGGAAGATGAAAATTGGAGAATAAAGTTCATAACACAAAAATAAATATTCTTGAGTTATTTGACCCTTTGAGGCCGTTCTCACCTCACACTGTTTTATGACAACTCGTAATAAAATGCCTTGTCGATAGCAGTACAATGGCTGAAGCAAGTGAACCATTTTTGTATGGATGTGGTAGATTTGACAGCAGTTGGATTGCAAATTAAGACTTTGAGAATAGGAGGAAGCCCATTTCAAAGCTGGGTTTTCCTGCAGAATACATCTCGACCATCCAACAGGGTGCGAATAATAGGGGACTTATTTCATCTTGAGATGTCAGATTCCAAATTTGTAATTCTAATGGAATTTTATAGAAGGAAGCCATTTGAGCCAATGTGCCTGTGGTGTCTCATTGAAAGAGTGATCCAATTTGTCCTCTTTTTCTAATGTCAGACATTTGTATCAATGGTAAGGATTAAAATAAAGGACCAAACAATTAATATTTTATGCAATTGTAATACACATCATTGTTGGTCAGTGCATTGAGTACAGGAATTGGGAGGTCATGTTGCATCTGTACAGAACATTGATTAGGCCATTTTGGAACACTGTGTGCAATTCTAGTCTCCCTGCTATAGGAAGGATGTTTTGAAACTTGAAAGGGTTCAGAAAAGATTTACAAGGATGTCACCAGGGATGGAGGGTTTGAGCAACAAGGAAAGGCTGAATAGGCTGGGGCTGTTTTCCCCGGAGCATTGGAGTCTGAGGGGTGACCTTATAGATGTTTATAAAATCATGAGGGGCATGGATAGAATAAATACACAAGGCCTTTTTCACAGGATTGTAGGAGTCCAGAATTAGAGGGCAAAAATTTAGAGTGAGAGGGGATAAATTTGAAAGGTACCAAAGTGACAACATTTTCACACAGAGTGTGGTACGTGTATGGAATGAGCTGCCAGAGGATGTGGCAGAGACTGGTACAATTACAACATTTAAAAGGCATCTGGATGGGTTTATGGATAGGAAGGGTATAGAGGTATGTGAGCCAAATGCTCACAAATGAGACTAGATTCTTTTAGGATATTTGGTCGGCATGGATGAGTTGGACCAAAGAGTCTGCTTCTGTGCTATATATCTCTATGACTCTATGATATCACTCTAATGTTTCCAATGTTCACTTTCACGCCAAGTTCATGCCAGCTGTTATTAGTCTAGCTAAGACATCTTGTAATCCTTTTGGTGCTTGTTATGAGGTACTCTGGTTTCCTCCCACAGTCTAAAGATGTGCAGGTTCGGGTGGAATGCCATGCTAAATTGCCTATAGCATCCAAGGATGTACAAGCTAGATAGATTAGCCTTGGGAAACACAGGGTTACAGGGATGTGGTCGGTCTGGGTGGAATGCTCTTCAGAGGGGCAGTGTGGACTCGATGGACTCCCATACTGTCGGGATTCTTTGATGATATGATTCTTTTTCATCTGCAAAACTAACTGATGTTATTATTTCTCCACCTTTCCAATCTCAAACCCTGATAGATTGTTTCTTTAAATGTGTCTTTAATTGTTGCTTCTGCATAGATAAGAAAGAGGACTGATGATTATCAATATTTTTGTTGAACATCTATTCCAATTCCTTAAGGTTCCAACACCTCATTGGCTACTTTCACGGCTGCTGGCTTCGTGTGGCTCAGTTGACAGTGCAGTACATGGACCTCTGACTGAAAACATTGGATCTGAGCACAACAGCTTAGGCTGTCACTCCAGTGCAGTACAGCGAGAGGATGCTGTATTGCTGGAGATGCCATATGTGATAGGAAAATGAAGTTTCATCCATCATCCTCAAAGGATGTAAATGATCTGATTGTTTTATTTTGAAGAAGGACAGGGAGGTTACCCCTACTGCTCTGGGTGACATTTTTCCATCAGCTAAGAACACCAAAATAGAATGTTATGAAACTTGACAGGGTTCATAGAAGATTTACAAGGATGTCACCAGGGCTGGAGGATCTGAGCTATAGGAAGAGGTTGAGCTATAGGGAGAGTCTGAATAGGCTGGAGCTATTTTCCCTGGAGCATCAGAGGCTGAGAGGTGATCTTTTAGAGGTTTATAAAATCATGAGGGGCACAGATGGGGTAAATAGACAAAGTCTTTTTCACAGAGTGGGGGAGTACAGAATTAGAGGGCATAGGTTTAGAGTGAGAGGGGAAAGATTTAAAAGGTACTTAAAGGGCAACATTTTCACACAAAGGGTGGTGCATGTATGGAGTGAGCTGTCATGGAAGAGAGTGTTTACATTCTGAAATTATTAAACCTAATGTTGAGTCCTGAAGGCTGTAATGTATCTATGTGGAAGATGAGGTGTTATTCATTCAGCCTGCGTTGAGATTCACTGGAACACTGCAACAGCTCTGAGGCAGAGCATAGGTGTTCTGCAAAATGGTCATCCAATCCACATTTCATCTTCCAGTTGAGAGGAGACCACATTATGAGCAGCCAATAGAGTAGACTAGATTGAATGAAGTGCAGCTAAATTACTGCTTCATTTGCAATTACGGTTTGCAGAAGGTGCCATGGGAAGATGCTGGAAATTGTGGAGGAGTAGACCAGGGTGTCCCAGAGGGAATGGTTCCTGCAGAATACCAACAAGGGAGGGGAGAGGAATATATGTCTGGTGGTGGCATCCTGCTGAAAGTGACAATAATACTGGGTGCAGAGGTTGGTGAGGTAGAATGTGAGTGGAACCTATTGATATTGTGGGAAGGGAGGGAAGAGGTGAAGGTAGAAGTGGGGGAAAAGGGTTGGTTATGGCTGAAGGCCCTGGGCAGGGAATCCTTGGTTGACGGAAAAGATGGAAATTTCTGAGGCCCCTTGTGGAAGGTAGCATTGTCAGAACAGATGAGATGGAGATGGAGAAACTGGGAGAATGGAATTGAGTTCTTACAGGAGGTGGAGTATGACGATGTACAGTTGTTAACTGTGGGAGACAGTGGGTGTGTAATGGATATTAGTGGCCAGCCTATCCCCAGAAATGAGAACATAGATGTTGAGAAAGGGAAGAGAGAGGTCAAAGGTGGACTAGGTGAAGGTGAGAGCAGGATTGACAGTGGAAGTAAAATTAAATCAATGTTTCCAATTCGAAATGAGAGAGAGAAGCAGCACTGATGAAACAATTTGTATACTTGAATTTTACAGTAAGAACCAGAATAAAATTTGCCTAGTGATATAGTCTAACCTCTGTTCCAGATGGGTAGCCTGAGAAATGAAAGTTTCCTGAGTAATTTCAATGTCCATAGTAGTTCAGAGGTAAACAATAGAACTATTAAGCTGTTTTTATGTCGGAGAAACAGCAGGGTGGGTGGGAGGCAAGTTGATTTTTTTTCCCCTGTAAATTCTTCCTAATTTAACTCAGTCTGATGATTGATATGACTGGCGCTGCGTATTCCTCCTGAGCTTTGTGTATTCACCAACTTACGATACTCTCAGAATACAATGAATTTATTCCTCCCGAGGTCTGATTGATGGATTTGCAAATCCCCTTGAAGAGCCCAGCTGTGGTCAAGCCTGAGTTCAAACAGAAATTAATAACTGACAATGCAAATCGCAGATCAATCTGCGAACTGTGTTTACACAGGCATACCAGGATGTAATGCAGTCATTTCCCTTGTTGATACACTTTCCAACAGTGATACAGGTCAGGATACATGGCTGAAAGTGAACTCTGAGCAATACTCCATGGCAGAAAACTTTAAATGCATAGAATTCTGACTGCACATTATTGGTGCATTGCAATGTGGTGGGTATGCCCAGTTATCACTGAAAATGCAATGTATGCTACATTGGTTGGGGTACATGCACGTGCAAATTAGGAGCAACCCTCCTGTCTTTCTCATACCTGTCCCCTCTTCCCAGACTTTGGTTAAGGACCTCAGCTGCCTGCCAAGTGAGAGAATATACCCCACTCCATGACGAGCAAGCTGTCTGTCATGTTATGGCTGACACCTGCGCTTGCCAGTACTTTCCTGATGTGAGGCAATTTTCCACAGTCTTGTCAATAGCCTTACTTAGTGCACACCATCTTTACCACATTAGAAATGTGCCCCAAGTTAATGTGATCTAATTCCTAGCCTTTCAACTCATCCCTAGAGTATTCAGAGCAAAGTTTATTCCAGAACACCCACTAGCCCCTTCACCACCCTCAGTAATTGCGTGTAAGTGTGTGCTATCCTGAATTTAATCACTGAATGGATACTTATCACAAGAGGCAATTCAGTTAATCTTCACTCATCACAAAGACCAAACCAAAGTATTCGATGACTGCTTAAATAAAACAAGAATTTTCCAACGAAGAACCCACTCAGAGACTCATTCCATGTATTGATCTTTCTTCATGGAATTCTAAATTAAAGCTGTGTAATATTTTCAAAATGGCAGCAGTTTGTATTTTGGTACCAAATTCAGAAAAAAAATCCCAATATGCTTTGCAGAAGTATCAGCAAATGAGCACTGAGAAGAGACATACCAGGAAGAATGGTCAAAATGCTGCTAAAAGAACATGTATTAAGAGAAGAAAGATGTGACAAGTTGGATGGATTTTGGAGAGAATTCCAGAATGTTGGGTTAACACTGTTCAATGCATGGCCACATTTGTTGGAGCAATGCAGCAGAGAAAGCATTAGATGCCAGGTTCAGAGCTGGGAATGGGCTGGTAGGGTAACTTGTAATACTAAAGGATGATACAGAGATGTGTGGCAGGAACGGCACTGGCAATAGTGTGGGGTCTTATGTGGGGCAGGATAGAAGCAGCAGACCTTTGAATAAATCTAAGCCTATAGAAGACAAAACATGGGAGGCTTTAAGGAGGAACTTCTATCTTACTGGAATCATGCAGCTTGACTGTGACAAAGTTAAAGATGAGTCTACAAAGGAGACAGATAATATTCTGGAGTCGAATGTTGGAAACATTATAAAGAACAGTGCATGAAGTCAGAACATCAGTAGAGTCTCAGGTGAGCTGACTGCGTTGCAAGCAATCTGAGCTAACATTAGAGCGTGTCTCGGTGAAGTGAAATTGGTGGCAATATGGAATTCTGTAGTGACCGGGCTTTCTAGCATCAGCTTGTTTGACATCCAGAGTTGGTTAAACAGCAAGGGTGCATTGAAGGATTGGAGCAATCTGAGGGTAGAAGTCATTGAAACATGTACAGTCTAATTTTATGACCTCAATTACGTTGTTAAGGGACAGCATGTTGATGAGGAAGAGGAGGGAGACATGGATAGTTTCTTTGAAAAACTTTTGAAATAACAATAGCGATAGTGGAGATATTGAAAGAGAAGCCATTCCAAAGTTTATGAAGATCTTCCAGATGAGCAAACGAGGAGACGTTTTGGAGGAATCTGGTGCAGTCAACTCTGCCATGGCTAGTAAAAGATAGATGTGAGAAGAGAGGAATGTATCAAGAAACTACTATCACATCTTCTACATTGGTGAATATTTTAAAGAAAATAAAATCAATTTTTACGTCCAAATGAAATTCACTTCTCTGTCTCTGAACTGTGTGGAAATGTTTGCAAAACAGTGTTATCACCAAGGGTGTTGCATCAAAATCATGCTTTCTGACAATATGCAGCCCTCAGACCTAAAACAGTTACAGTGCTACAGTTAAAGGAAAGAGGAGTTAAGAGGAATTTCATGCATTCTTGAACAAATTCACGACATAATTTACCACACGCGTGGGAGGACAATTGCTTTTGGGTTATGAAGCTGTGCAACTGAGCATATCATTCCACAATTGGCTATCTAGCCACTTTTATCAGCTTGGAGCACTGACAGGAATTGAGGTAGCCTGACGCACTTTCCCTGTATCTTTTAATGTGTCATCTGAACAGACAACAAAGATTAGAAGGTTAAAGGAGTCCAAGATAAGAATTTTTGCCGAGCTAATTTTTAGACATTGTGTCTACGTCTAAATCTGTATTTTATCTTTGTATGTGGATTATCAACTGTGCCAGTACTGGACGACTAAGAATGTATATATGTGTTAGGGGCTCCCAGACAAGTTGATATATCCTTTGATGAATCAGACTCAGTTGATATAAGGTAACACTAGAAAGCTCAATACTCAAGATTTTAAAAAATGCTAGAGTTATTAGAACATGAACTAGTAATTGTTCAAGTAAGTCCGTTTGTTTAAATGCAACTTGCTAAATTACAGGAAGGAAAAGTAAAAACAAATAATTGCCTCGGAAGGTAAAGTTGCAAAGCATGGTTGAAGAACATGAGGACTAGGAACAGGAGTAGGCTGTCTGGCCCTTCAAGCCTGCTCCGCCATTCAATAAGATCATGGCTGATCTTTTCATGGATTCAGTTCCACTTACCCACGTTTTCACTATATCCCTTAATTCATTTATTTTTCAAAAAAGTATCTACCTTAGCTTTAAACGCAATTACTGAAATAGTATCAACTACTTCCCTGGGCAAGGAATTCCATAGATTCACAACCCTTTGGGTGAAGAAGTTAATTTTCAGTTCAGTTCTAAACCTGCTCCCTCTAATCTTGAAGCCATTCCCTCTTGTCCTAGTTTCACCTACCAGTGGAAACATCCTCTCTGCTTCTATTTTATCAATTCTGTTCGTAATTTTATACGTTTCTGTAAGGTCATAAGTACATTTGAGTTTAACACACTGTCATCGTTTCCACATTATAAGTTACTTTATTCAGCATTAGCTGGAAGTCAGGTGTCACCAGCAATGAAATACATTTTTTTTCACATTGTATCTGTTCAGATTTGAGAGTTTTTATTCTTAACCTTTCAACTTCACTGTGGGTGGCATAGTGGTTCAGTGGTTAGCATTGTTGCCTCACAGCACCAGGGACCCTGGTTCAATTCCTGCCTCAGGCGATTGTCTGTGTTGAGTTAGTACATTCTCCACGTGTCTGTGTGGGTTTCTTCTCATAATCCAAAAATGTGTAGGCCAAGGGACTTGGTCATGCTAAATTGCCCATAGTGTTAGGAGCCTTAGTCAGGGGTAAATATAGGGTAGGGAAATGGATCGGGGTGGGTTACTCTTTGGAATGTTGGTGTGGACTCGTTGGGCCGAAGGGCCTGTTTCCAAACTGTAGAGAATCTGATCTAATTTATACTGGCATTGGAGGCGGTCCAGAGAAGGTTGAAAAGGCTGACATCAGGAATGGAGGGATAATCTTAGGAGGAGAGGTCGAGTAAGTTGGGAGTAAATTCATTGGAATTTGGAAGAACCTTATTGCAACATACATGATTCTGAGGGGACTTGACAGGGTAGATGCAAGAAGGTTGTTTTCTCTTTTGGGAGAATCTAGGACAAGAGGGTTTAATCTCAGAATAAGAAGTCACACTTAAGACAGAGATGAGGAGAAATTTCCCCTCTCAGAGGGTAGATAGTTTGTGGAATTCTTTACCACAAGGGTTGAGGAGACTGTGTCATTAAGTATATTTAAGGCTGAGCTAGATAGATTTTTAATCAATAAGAGTCAACTTTAATCAGTCAGAATCAAGAGTTATAGAGACAAAGCAAGGAAGTAGAGTTGAAGATTATCAGAAGAGCCATGTATGGTGCAGAGGATTTGATGGGCTGAATGGTCTACCCTGCTATGTCTTATGGCCTATTGTCTAAATTCTATTCACAGGAACAAATTTATCTAGCACTAGATTGACTATATGAAAACTGTCATCTATAAACAATGTTGTTATGCATGGAATCAGGTAGTAACAAGTTAACTGACCACATTGTCTATTTTGGTACATTTCATTGACGTGTAAAATTGACAATAACAGCTGAACATACTTTTCTTTGAGCTGTATCATGAACCTTTTACACTAAACTGAGAGAACAGATGAAGCCTCAGTTATCTCATTGGAGACAAGTTATTCAGCAAAGCAGCACGTCAGTGAAATGTCAGCCTAAGCTATGAGCTCAAATCATGCCTGTGGCTTGAAGCTTGCTTCGAGGAAAGAGTGGTATATTTGAATCAAACTAGTGCTCTATGGAAATTTTCTGCTGACTGCAGAACCTGCTTGAGTTTTGTTAATTTGACGTAGATGTGTTTACTTTTTACTTCAACCACTGCAATTTAACTCATTCAGTTCTCACTTTGACAATCCACATTTCCCAAATCAACCTTCTCAGAGATGTTATACCACCCTTGGAGGAGAAGAAGGGACTTAAACCTAGGCCTCCTGTCACAAAAGTAGGGACATTACCACTGCACCAGAGGAACCTGCTCTTCATTTTCCTATGTTGAGTAAACTGCCCTGACCAATTATCAGATAAACCGTGAGAGAGACTAACAGGTAAAAGAGCTAAAGTCTTACATAATAAGTTGTAGTTTATTACTGATAACAATGATACAACTAATGTTAACTATTGTACTTGGGTATAATTACAAGTATCAGGACTCAGGTACTACACGTCTCTCTTCATTGAGACCTCATCATCGTTTTTCCACTAAAGCCTGTGCAGCATCATTACATTGTTTGGAGCTTTTACAACTTCAATATTAGCTCTTTCAGATTATCTATAAAACATTTTTTGTCTTAATTTCCCCTGGAAAACATACATTTCCTTTAATAAATATGCTTTAATATATATATAAAACTTACCACATTTACTATTATCCCTTCACCTTGCAGGTCTCTGACTTTAAAGATATATGATGTCTGAAGATAACACATTTCCTTTTGATTTGAAAGATTGGTGGGTCTTTGGCTTCAGGACTGTTAACCCTGAAACAAATTGCTATGAATCACTTCTCTGCCAGAGGATCCTTTTTCTTTTGGACATCATTTGCACAGAATGTTGTTCCTACTGAGCCTAGAGTTGGTGTCTTGCTTATCTGTAGGACCCTTAAGTTCCTTTGCAGGTGAATACATCCCTGCTAACTTAAGTAATTTGTCAATAACATCAAGAGGGGGATCTTTAATCTCATATATGTCCATCATGGAAGATGACTGTTTTGTTTAAGTAACTACTTTCCTCCTTGTTGGGTCATGGATTTCTAGATCAGGCAACTGTTTTTTGATTTGAACAGATCCTGATTTTATGAAATATTCTGGATGTTCAGGTTAGGCAATTTCTTTATTTTTGGACTGGATCCTGAGTTTGTGGAAGTTGCTCTGTCTTTTATGGAATTGTGTGCAGCTGATCTCCAGTTAGTTCAAACCCTCTTTACTTTCAATCTGTTGTGACATCGGAGTTGAAATGTACAAGCTCTTTACTGCACTTTGCTACAGATGTCTTCTTTCCACCCTTTATGGTGAAATAGGCATCTTCTCAGCATCAGTCATGTTACTGGAGGATTGCCGCCTTCACAGCACTAACTTTCTCACTGTTACTAACAATTCTGCTATCTCAATTTGCTCACCAGACTGTTCTGTGTTCTGAACAACTTCAGTGCAAGATTTTCTTTTGAAGAGATCTGTTGTTTTAAACTGTATTCAGACTCTTAAACTCTATTGCCTAGAAATACTGAATCTAATTCCAGAGATTAAGGCCTTTAGGCAGCCATAGACAAAGCCAGTGTTGATGAAAATCAGGGCATGGCAAGATGTCAGAACTGGGAGGATTGTACAGATTAGTACATCAGTGATGTACATCGTATGATTAAAAGACATTGATAACGTTTCCTGCCAATCTTAATATTCTGTTCTTAACCCAGAGTACCTTCAGCAAATTGAAGCAAATGAATCCCAGTGGCTGATCATTTCAGACCAGAATTATGATTTAAATGTCAGAATTTAATTGTAGACTCTGGAATTCAGGTGTAAGACAGGATGTGTGTTTACACAAAGATATTATTTGCTTTAAAGTTGTACATGTCATTGCACCAACAGCAGAGCATTGTATGTACTCAGGCACTTGGAACTGCTCAGAATTAACTGAGTGAATAACTGTACAAACTGGGTCAGTGCAATATGATTTACTTAAATACAAAGCTGTTCCTATAACAGTGTGTAATAACTACATCTTTCATTCACTTCCTCTTTGAAAGTCATTGCCTGTAATTAAACTTTTCTTGCAAGGAAAAGGTCATGGTTACATTCAAATAGAGTTAAGTTAATGTAATTTCAATAAAGATTCCTCATTGTACATGATGGCATGTAAAAAAAAGGACATTTTTCCCCATTTGTTCATGATGTGCCAATGGAGGTTTAAGCTGGGATTGTCATCAGCATCAGAAGACATGTGGAAAATGGTAGCGGAGACTATGCGTGAATAATCTGATCAGAGAGAGATCAGCAAGCCAAAAATATAGATGGTTTTGAGATCTCTCTCCTAAACTGCTTTTTTTCACAACATTACCAGTCCACACTTGTTCTATATGTGTGACTTAGACCTCAATATATTATTCACCATCAAATATGATGTTAATAAAAACGGATGTTGACTGATATTACCAATAATTTCTATGACTTTGTTTCCTATATCACTTGTCACCTAAAGTCTTGTTCCTTCTCTAAAGTTAGGCTCAGGTTCCTACATTATGACTTGAATCTTATTTTTTTGGCTAAGGGCTGGTTGCATTGAGGTTTTTGGATGGTTTACTGTCACGAGGCTTAACAATATTTCTCACTATATCTTACCAAACTTATCTTATTAACTACCAACACTGCCACAATGGCATCTCTCTGCTCATTTCTAGTGCCATCTTAAAGTGCACTGTTCCAGAACAATTCATTACTCAGCAGATATCTGTCAAATGATGAGCATTCCTTGTGCCCAGACCATAATTACCAGGCTGCTGGGCACCAAGGTGAGCAGTGGCATTCTGAAGCTGGCCTGCTCAGTGACAAACAATGTGAAGATGTTGAAGACAGGGAAGTTGTTGCTGGGATCCTCCAATAAGGACCTAGAAGAGGGGGTGGTCCAGAAGAGGAGCCCACAACAACAGACCCTGGTAACCTGATCTAGCTCAGTGTGGCGCCCATCATCTAGCAGAGCTGTAAGAAGATTGAAGGCTTTCTCTTCCCTACCACATTAATTGTCACGTTTGTTTCTCTCTGCTACCTCACATTCACTCTATCTCTGCTATTGCACCTACATCCTACCTACGCTCATGCTCTGCCACTCTCGCAATTAGCTGCAACAACGCTCTTCATTCACTCTCATCCAACCCACTAACCTCTCACACTATTGACCTCATATGCCGTCCACACTACCTACACTCTCCTTGGGAACGTCTTTCCATCACCTGCACTAGTCCTAACAAAGTCTAGCACAGCGTTCAGCTCATCCAATCCCTCTGATTCTCTCACTGAAGGAGAAAATAGCCAACAACAGGACCAAAAGGTTCCAGATGGGGCGCCTGCCATCTGACCCCAATCCTTTTTGAGTAGAAAATCCTGGCCCTTTCAGAAGAGGATCAAAACTTCCATGTCCCAGCAACTGAGTGAATACCATTCTTCATTCCGCATCAAAATTCCCAGAAGTGCCTTGAGGGACATGTCTGGACAAGAAGTGCACAGATTTCTGGCTGATCCACTATGTCTCCACCATGGAGATACCATTTAGTGTTGAGAAACACGGGTTACAGCCAGTGGTGAGCTGAAGTCACCAAGTACTCACTCTGACTTCCACTTTGAGAATTCTCAATGCCTGGCCTCTTTAGTGTATTCAGCAAGCTAGGAACCTGAATATTAATGAGGTGAGTTGCGCCATCAAAGAGGCATTTAGCTAGCTCCAATCCCCCTCAATTAGCAACTGGCCATTGCCAAGTGAGAAATTTGTCCAGTCTTGGTGTATTCAAAGCAGATGAAGCAAGTTGCTTTCTACGACAACTCATAAGTAATGGGACAGAATCAGGAGTATCAAAATTCCTTGGAATACTTTACAAAGTTTGTGTGTGTAGGTTCATAGTTCCTTGAAAGTGGATTCACAAGTGGATAGGATAATGAAGAAGGTGTTTGGTATACTTGCTTTTATTGGTCAGTGCATTGAGTATAGGAGTTGGGAGGTCATGTTGCAGCTGTACAGGATATTGGTTAGGTCACTTTTGGAATACTGCCTTTGACTCTGGCCTCTCTACTATAGGAATGATGTTGTGAAACTTGAAAGGGTTCAGAAAAGATTTACAAGCCTGTTGCCAGGGCTGGAGGGTTTGATAAATAAGGAGAGACTGAATAGGCTGGGGCTATTTTCCCTGGAGCATTGGAGGCTGTGTGGTGACCTTATAGAAGTTTATAAAATCATGAGGTGCATGGAAAGGGTGAATAGCCAAGTTCTTTTCCCCAAATTAGGAAAGTCCAAAACTAGAGGGCATAGGTTTAGGCTGAGATGGGAAAGATTTAAAAAAGAGATCTAAGGGATGATTTATTCATGCAGAGAATGGTGCATGTATGGAATGAGCTGCCAGAGGAAGTGGTGGAGGCTGGTACAATTGCAACATTTAAAAGGCATCGATGGGTATATGAATAGGAAAGGTTTGGAGGGATATGGGCCAAATGCTGACTAGATTAATTTAGGATATCTGGTCAGCATGGACAAATTGGACAAAAGGTACATCTCTATCACTCCATGCTCTATAGGTGTTGATGCAATCATCACAAAATATACTAATGTTGTAACAGGATACAATCTGATTATAGCTGTGATACCTCTATTTCGAAGAGAATTATATTTTAGATAGATTGCTTAATAGATGTGTTAAAATAGCTGTCAAGTATGGTAACATGAAGTGTTCACCTGTTAAGAGTGGCTTTGACCCTTGCTCACGTTACGCTGAAACTACCAAAATAATCAATGTATTTTTTTCAAAAGCAAAGGGGGAAGGTGAGTATGGGGTGTTGATTGAGGCTGGAGCAGAAATATACACTGAAGCAGGAGCAGTGGAAAACTAGTTAAGGACAGGAAAACCTTTAGAGGGACTGCAACAGAATGGGTCTCTCTCATATTAAAAGTTAAAGTGAAGAAACAACAGACTTCTAAGGAAAGCAAGGAGTAAATTAATGAGATCTTATAGGCTTCAGAGTGTGCCATGACTGGTTACCTTCCTCCAAGAATTTCAGATAAAATGTCGATATTTTTCATTGAAGTCAAATTTGAAATACTGCTGAAAATGAGTAAAATACATTTGTGTGTATTCCTACTTAATGTTGGAACGTAGAATTAGCTGAACATAAAAGCTTCTGATATTTGAACACCTTATTCTATTTGTTAACTGGTTTATGGAGATTTCATGGTCCATTTATAAAACACAATCCCTAACATCTAATAGAAGATTCTTCCTAATACAAATCATTTTGTAAAATACCGGATGACTTCAGAATTTGAGTTTATTTTAAACAAACTTGAAATGTCAAAAAAAAAAGTTGTTTTCAATCAAAGTCAGAATTAAGCTGTTGGATTGTTACCCAAGCATAAAAGGTTGACTCAAAAAGTAGCCTGATTTTCATACTCAATTGGGCACACACATGTCTCTCAAGTCCCATACTCATAAGGTTGACTATTAATTGCCCTCTGTAGCAAGACTCTAGGTTGAACAGGGTTATTGAGAATACACTATAACTGCTAATCTGGCTATTGATGTACACATCCCAAAAATTAATTCCAAAAGAGAATTGTTGTTTTATTTTAAATCTGGGATTGCCCAAAAATTTAATCCATTGGATTAACTAAAGATATCAGAAGTAGTAAAATTATCGATAAAGTAATACATCTCATTTTATAATCACAGTAAATCTCTCTGTTTTTCGGATTTTTTTCTAAATGCAGCTGTCTGTTTAGCAGCAGCATAGAAAACTGGTGTGGCAGTAAGACAATGCATTGGAGGAGCAGACAGCATGGAGGAGTGACAGTGAGCCAACAGGGGACAGAAACTAGATTCAAATATAAAATGACTTTTGTGGATTCAATATCAACCTGTGAAAGACACACCCACTGCCATTATATGACAGTTATCTTCTTTAATTGGCGATAGGAAGTCTTGCACTTATATCAACTGCGACTAAAATCTGATGACAGACCCCTTGCATTTTCTTCTGTTGCCCTGGAAACTGGGCATTTCAGTTGGAAAATCAAAGTCACAATTTGTTTCTCGTTGTTTTTAGTCAGATCCTCAATCTTTCTGATTTGATCTTCTTTCAAGAACTGTTTGATTAACGTTCACTTTGTATGCATCTATATAAAAACAAATTTGACCGAATCTAACAGTTGATATATAATGATGATTTGGGGAAAGGGAAGAAACCAGCCATGAAATGATATTCACAGATATTATAAGATTAGTTTTAAAAACTGCAGATGTTAGGAATGATTAATCAAATGTAAGAATTGAGAGGAACGTCTTCAGTTCTGAATGTCACATTCTGTCCCATTTTAGTTGCTAGCATATTAGTCCTCCAGTAACTCCTGATTCCCCAAAAATTGCTGTCTTTGTTTCCAAACCCCTTTGCAGTTTCACTCCACCTTTACTTTGCATACTATTCTCTGGTGTCTGC
The DNA here is from genome assembly GCF_037043375.1 of Chiloscyllium plagiosum. Lineage (NCBI taxonomy): Eukaryota > Metazoa > Chordata > Chondrichthyes > Orectolobiformes > Hemiscylliidae > Chiloscyllium > Chiloscyllium plagiosum. Next base: position 43,727,137 of record NW_028270163.1, read on the forward strand.
AGTTAAATAACGCTGTCTGTCATTCTGCCATGTTCCTCCCCATCCTGTGTGCTCAACCATTAAGGAAGGAGCCACATTCGTTCTGCACCCTGAAATTCTCTTTGCCAACATCTCTGACTCGCTACATCTCTCTGCTCGCTTTAGAAATCCTCTTTGAGGTCCACCTGCTCAACGCGTAGCCATAGGTCATATATCTCAACTTGTCATCTAACTTCTATTACATCCCTCACGACTGCCACATCATGAAACACTATGATTAGGCCAATTCTGCAAACAGCTCACAGTTCACATTTTTTAGCTTTTTGTCATTACCTTACTCAATTGATCATTTTAATTCAGGCCTATGCACAAAACATGCAGTCCAGAGTGTAAGTGACATATGTCTTTACTGAATGCAATCCTGACACAGTATCTGGATTTGGTGTCATAAGAAAACAGCAAAGGAGAGTTTATGTATCTAGTAAGAAAATACTACAAAAACAGTCCGCTAGACGCCTTCAAAAAAGAAGCTAACCAGTGTTTTTTAGGCTAGTATTTGTTTTTGTTTTGTAATTAAATGTAATTATTGCCATGTGTGCACCTGGTCCTTACTTAGAATCCTTCGCCATATTTTACATAGCACTGATTAATTAGAAGCAGAGTCATTTTGCAGCTTTCTTGACAGAAAACCACTGATTAAACAATTATCTTAATTTGCTGTATTAAGGGCTTCTATTTTGAATTTGTTAAAACTACCACAGTGCTCATCAGGCAATTTTCAAAACTTCCCGGGAGTCCTTATGTAGAACTTAGTTAAAAAGACCAGCTGTTCAAATTGTATCACACACTGTATAAGGTGGTGTATTCATCACATTGGTATAACGTCCACCTCCTGTTTTAACAACACCGACTTTAGTTAAATACCAGTTCTATTATAGAAAACAATATTTCACAGTATGGGACAGCAGCTAGCAAGGAAAAATAGAGGAAACAAAGGGAGAGGTGAAAGCATGGTCACAGAGAAGGTCGAAGGAAACGGTTTGAAAGCAGGAAGGGACGTGGTGAGGTGGTGGGAGTTTGGGAGGGAGTTCCTTACTTTTTAAACACATTTCATAAATCACATTAGTATAACATACGAAAGTAAAATTTATCTTCTCAGAGGCAAAAAAATAAACACCAAATCAAAAATTCAGCACCTTTTAAACTATAAATATTAAATACTGTAAACCAAAAATGTCTGGCAGACCATGTCCTGGATGTATATTAACAACTGTAGAAAATTCAAAATAGTTTGAATGTAAGGAACGAAACAATATTTTTATAATAAAACCTCTCATCTTGTCTTTGTTTATATAACAGCCAACGAATAGGAAGAAAAGAGCAAAATATCACAAGATAAGCAGTGTCCCTTATTTTTCCATATGTCACCACCTCTGTGGAGTTACTCCCCATCACATTCACCACAGTTAATTAGCTGAACTCCCACATATTTCTTTAATGTATTGCCTGGACGATAATATCTATCCAGACAATCAGGTACAATATATGACAGCAGAGCTATAGGCCAATTGCTGCAAAGTGGGCTAGGGCTTGGTAGCTCATTTTTTAACTGACTCACCAACACAATGGCCTAAGAGGCCACTTTCTGTCTCTTGAACGTTCTATGATTCCATCAAGCAAAACCAGAGCAAAAAGAGTATTCCTCTCTTCGGATTTCCTGTGCTACACTGGTAGTGATGGCTTTTGTCATCTCCTATTGCAGTTCAATGCAAGTGGATGCTTTGCAAAAAAGATGGCGTAGATTAGGTCTTCTAAACCCGGGGTCTGTCTGCTTCTCTCCCTCGCTTCACCCACCTTTTTATCTTTATTTTCTCTTTGTTTTTACTTAGGTCTTGTTGAAGAGCTGAGTGGCAGTTGGGGCATCGATGGTGAATGGGCCCAGCATGGACATGTGGCAGTGGGGTTGGAGGTGGGTTTGGGCTCCTGGGGGGATCCGTGTCCAGCGCAGATTCCTAGAGGTGGCAGTGGAAGTGAGTTTGGGCCCAGTATAAGACCCAGTGGCAGGGCCAGAAGGTGCACCAGCAAGGTGGCCCAAAGTGGACTCATGGTGGCAGCATTGTTGGTGCCTGCATTGGTGAGGTCCAGCAAGGACTCAGAGTGGCGAGGGCGTTGTTGAAGGCAAGAAGCACTGAAGAGTGCTAAATTTCATTCTAATGGCAGCGACATGGCAAAGTGAACCCATGCCTGGCCACCCATAGCCCATAGAGGGGCTCTTAACGAGAAGGATTGTGAAGTCCAACACTTTCTCTTTATTTTGTTAATTTTCTGCCTTTAGTCTTAGATTACCTTTCTGTGTTTTAACCTGACACCGGAGAGTGGCGACAGTGTAACAAAATACACGAGACAATAAATAAATCAAATTGGAGTTGTTCACATCACAGCTGCAACCAGGAACAGTCCAGGACCATGTTAAAAGAAGCAAAGGGGAAGATACAGCAATACTCGCCATTGATGCCATCACTGCAACTGAGCTCTTCACAAAGAAGTAAATAAAAGAAAAGAGAAAATAAAAAAAAATGTGGGAGAAGAGAGAAAAAAAAGGCGGACAAGCCCCAGGTTTAGAAGTCCTACTGTCCCGCCATCTTTTTTGTAAAAAAGGCTAACCACAGTGGAACCCCAATGTAACATGGTTACAACACAATCATGAAGACAAGCAGCTAAATTAGTGCAAGTTCTTGAGCTATTGATTAAGTAAACAAACAATGGAAGTACATCTTAACATTATTTGTAATTTAGCCAGCTAGAGTTTTTGGCTATTCAATAGTTTTTTCTTCTCAAGTGTCATTTGTTATAAATGTAAATTATGCTACTGTTTCTAAGATTGTCAAGGTCTCATTTGGCAAAGTGTCCTTTCACAGACCAAACTTTCCTGATGAGCAATATCATGAGCACTGTCTGCCTGAGACAGTTACAACATTCCCTATTCCTTCTTGTCTGTCAGTCACAGATCCCACCAGGAACTCAAACCCACCTCCAACTCCACTGCCATGAGTCCACGCAGGGCCCGGTCACCATCGATGTCCCAGCTGCAACTCAGCTCTTCAACAAGAAGTAAGTAAAACAAAGGAGTATGGCGATGGAATATTCAATAGTTGGCATGATGAAAACAACAGATGGGATAACTAGAAACAATGATGCCCTCTGTAATTCCCTGACAACCCACATCGATTGTAATAGCTGATGCTTCTCCCCAATTCAGCCAGCATTACCAACCCCAGACCAACCCAATCTACAAGTAGAAAGTAAGGACCGACAATGCTGGAGAGTTGGAGTTGAAAAGCAGCATCCAAGGAGCAGGAGAGTCGATGTATCAGGCATAAGCCCTTCATCTTTGCTTCCCGATGCTCCTTGGATGCTGCCTGACCATGCTGCCTGACCTGCTGCGCTTTTCCAACCCAACCCAATTGTTTTGGGGAAAATCACCAGTCTCAGAGTTAGAGTTGGGGTTCAATGACAGAGTTTATTGGCCATTAACATCTCTCTCTCTCTCTCTCTCTCCAAAGATGCTGCCAAAGGAAAGTTATACTGGACTCAAAATGTTAATTCCTTTTCTCTCTTTACAGATGATCCCAGACTTGCTGAATTTCTCCAGCACATCATTCTTTATATTTAACATGGTTTGGATCATTTAAGTTTTGAAAGATTACGGAAAATGGATTTATATCAAATTTTGTGGGAATACCTGGAGTGATTTCTTTGAACGTGGTCATTGAAAGTTCATTGCATACAATGGAGACTTTTTAAGCTGAAAAATGTGTTGCTGGAAAAGTGAAGCAGGTCAGGCAGCATCCAAGGAGCAGGAGAATCGACATTTCGGGCATAAGCCCTTCTTCAGGATCCTGAAGAAGGGCTTATGCCGAAAACATCGATTCTCCTACTCCTTGGATGCTGCCTGACCTGCTGCGCTTTTCCAGAAACACATTTTTCAGCTCTGATCTCCAGCATCTGCGGTCCTCACTTTCTCCGAGACTTTTTAAGCTGGAGTTCTCTTCCTGCTGGCAGAATCAATCTATTTTACTGAATTTGCCTTTGCCTAGGGTATGTTTATGGGATATTACTATAGTGGAACAGTTGCTGTTTAGTACTTATGTAATCTATTATTCTGTTAAATTTTCCAGTAAAGTCAAAGTTACATCAATTCATCTTTCTTTTGTTTGTACTTTAACTGTAGAGTAAGAATAAATTGTGTTTGACGTAAAGCTGTGTAGTGCAACCAATGGAATTACATATGGAACACAGCATCTAACATTTGCCTTTAAATATGAAAAAAATATGGTCTAGGCTATTTCCTTGATATATTTGAAGGAGGTTTGGTCTAGTCCATAACATTGGGTAATACTCGAAGCAACAACAGTTCATTATATTATATCTGAAATAAACAATTATGTCTTGATGAAACATCAGATTTAACTTCAAATAGGTAAACATTAGTATTAGCGGATAGGGTTTATTATTAGAGCACCTGGTACTGCAACACTGGTCTTAGCACTTCCCAGAATTCCTTCGTAACTTCCAGGAAAAGTCCTTTATATGCTGATGGTGCAGCTTCTCATATGATCTTAATTAATTCTTTGTCAGGTACTAACTGCTTTGTACAGCACATTCGGTGCTGAGTGTACCCAATGTTGATTACTTTTCCATTATTGCCTCTGATGCCCATGTGTGTAGACATTGAATAGATATTGATGAAGTATCTCTGTGTTAGTAAGTTAGCCAACTGATACATGCTATCCATATCATGTCTGGACGACAGGCATTTTGTCAAGGTATGTTTTACCATGAGGTGGGAAGCATTGTTCTGATCACTAGACTAATCAAAATTGTCGAATTGTATCCGTTAATGGCAGTATCATAACTTCAGTTGAAACACCAAACATAGAAAATCTTTCAGCTGTGTCTAAAATACTATAAATGGAATTTCTTAGTCAGTGTCTTGCTGCATTCGGTTGTTATTGCTCTGTTGTATTTACCATCATAACCAGTCAATTCTTGTTCCTATGACTGGATATATTGAATCATATGTAAGGGGGCCTTACAATTTTCCAGCTACGACCCTCAGGCACAAAGACAGAAAAATCAATCCCAAAATGCAATGTGAGACCAAACCTGTACGATTTCCTATGTTTGGAAGAGACAGAATGAAAATAGTGTACACATTTGAGCAGCGTGAATGTCAAACATTCAAAAACATGAAAGGAATTGCAACTTAAACTGGCTAGATTAATAAAATTTGTGCAACTTTTAGTGATGGTACTATTCCGAGTAAAGCAACTATAGCGGAGGGCGGGGTGGGGAAAACAAGGGGAGGTGGGAGGTGGGGTCACCATGTGACATGCCCACTAGATGGTTGTGGTGTTTTTCATGGCAACATTTTCTGCACAGATGGTAGGAGAGACTCAACAACTGCCAGGTGGGAACTGAAATGTGTGTGTTCAGCTGGGCAGCACCAGCCAAGGGTTTTATCTGTTTACTGTTCGTTCACCAGAGCTCAGCAGAAATGATAAGTATCCAAGAAAGCAAACAGTGCTAGCCTTGTGTGTGAGCTCAGTAAATCTCAGCAATATCCGAGACTTGCTACTTCCCTGCTTCTTTGAGGGAGAAAAGCTAAGAGACTTCCCAATTCTTAAAATACAAAAGTCTTTGATTCTCTTTTGGCCTTTTACACGGTTACAATTGATGCATGAGCATGATTAAAAGTAGAGAAAAATCTTGTATTTATATGCATGCAATGTTTCCTACTCATCCATGTTTAGAAAAGCCCAAGCAGGGGTGGGGAGGCAAAGGCCAAGTGGTATTATCACTAGACTGGTGACCCAGGTAATGTTCTGGGCACTTGGGCTCAAATCCTGCCACGGCAGATGATGCAATTTGAATTCAATGAAAACCTGGAATTCAGAGTCTACTGATGATCACAAAACCATTGTTGATTGTTAAGAAAAACCCATCCAGTTCAGTAATGTCCTTTAGGGAAGAAATCTGCCATCCTTACCTTCTCTGGCCTAAATGTGACTTTAGGCCCACAGTAATTTGGTTGACTCTTGGGCAATAAATACAGACGTAGCCAGCGATGCACATCCAATAAAACAAAGATTTCATTTCTGGACCCATTTAAGTGTGATATTTTAAATTTTAAATCAAAACTGTCTATTGCATTATACCTCAAAGTTGTATACAGTATATCTTTAAGAGAAATCCTTCTGACATCATTGCTGTATCATAGTTTGTGACCAAAGTACAAAGGTCTCAGACTCCATCTTAACTGTGACCATTTGAGGCATGACTTGCTGGTGGGAGTGTGCTGCTGTTTGTAACTAAATAGCTTACTATGAGCCCAGACACTGAAGTGCCTGTGACTATAATATATATACCAGGACTGAATGTAAATGCTGGTTCAACCTTATCCATGTCTTACTGCCTTGGGCAGGTACATAAACCCTGCTGGAGTTAAAAGCCCAAAGCACAGTAGCAGATCACTGTCCACCAATCACACATCACTTAAACTAAAGAACACTTTCCAAATGAGATCCATGATACTTTCATCAGAATTGTACAGTGACAAAATCAACCAATCCTTGAGGCCTAACCCACTGTCCTTTTAGCCTCTCCCACTTGTTCAATGAGTTCATAATTGATCGATGAGCTAACTCCATATACCTGCCTTTGGCCCAAATTTTATAGAAACATGAAACTGTCTGTAGATAAGCAACAAATTTGTATAAATTGCTTTAATCAAATGCTTTTATGATGTTGTGGCTTTATTGTTTTACAACAAAATAAATGGAAAAGAAAGTCTCAAACTGCAGAATTAGAATCCCTACAGTGTAGAAACAAAACCTTCAGCCCAACAAGTCCACACCAACCCTCCAACGAGTAACCCACCTTGACCCATTCCATATATTTAGCCCTGACTAATGCACCTAGCCTACACATCCCTGAACATTATGGGCAATTTAGCACAGCCAATCCACCCTGACCTGCACACCTTTGAATTATAGAGGAAACCCACACGGACGCAAGGAGAATGTACAACTCCACACAGGTAGTTGCTCGAGGGCAGCACGGTGGCACAGTGGTTAGCACTGCTGCCTCATGGTGCCAGAGACCTAGATTCAATTCCTGCATCAGGCAACTGTCTGTGTGGAGTTTGCACATTCTCCCCATATCTGAGTGGGTTTCCTCCGGGTACACCGGTTTCCTCGCACAGTCCAAAAATGTGCAGGTTAGGTGAATTGGCCATGCTAAATTGCCCGTAGTGTTAGGTGAAGGGGTAAGTGTAGGGGAATGGGTCTGGGTGGGTTGCTCTTCAGAGGGTCGATGTGGACTTGTTGGGCTGAAGGGCCTGTTTCCACATTGTAAGTAATCTAATCCAAAAGGCTGGAATCGAACCTCGGCTCCTAGTGCTGGGAGGTAACAGTGCTAACCACTGAGCCACCCTAATTTTACTTTGCATTGGTAAAGAATAAAGGTTCAGATCTTCCAGTCAAGGTCACAATCCTTAATTCTGACCCTGATCAGACAAAAATAGGCATTTATGAGCTATCCGTGCAAACGTCTGGGTTAGAATCCTTCTCATGTGAAGCCATCTAGTTAAGGCCATAAATCCAACATTTAAATTAAAAAGATAAATTACAACACTACAGGAAAAGAGAATATAACAACCTCTTAATTCCACCAGTGAAATAAGATTTAAGTTAATTATTGGAGACAGTATATCCCTGAAATCTTATAGTAAACTTACCCTAATCGCTGAATTAAATTTGTGCAGATTGTGGAACAAATCCAAACTGTCTGTACTGTCTTTAAATATTTAGAGTAAATGTGGTGGTTGTATAATTAATTGCTTCGACGGTAGGTGTCTATTATCATTTTAAGACCACTTCTTTTAATGCCCCATGTATGTTGAAAAAAATCCCCCTTGGTAAATGTGTCTCAGTCTTTCTAAAGTCTTTGTACAGTTTGTTCATCTTCTTGTTAGTACAAGGACTTCAGACAGTGAGATGGGAGTGTGGTATGTTAGAAAGTAACAACTGTAAATGTTTAGGTGGCGAGTTAAAATTTAATGTGTTAGCTACAGCCAATAGAGGGTTAGTCATATCAGTTAGCTAGGTTTTGTGTTCCTGCAAGATGTGGTCAATCATAGATGCTGAGAGCATCCCTGATCATTATATCTGCAGGATATAATCCCAGCTTCAGCTGTTCACTGAATGAATGGATCAGCTTGAGAGGCAGTTGGAGACTCTGAGGAGTGCACTGATGGCGGACAGTGTCATAGATAGAAGTTATAGAAACATGGTCACACCCAAGGTATAGGAGGATAGATGGGTGACCATTGACTGGGGCAGTTAGTCTGTGTAGGAGTGCCCTGTAACTGTCCCCTGTCAAACAAATATCCCATTTTGGCTACTGATGATAGGGATAGTCTATCTGGTGACAGCAGCAGCAGTGGCCAGAGCAGTGGCACCATGACTAGTCCTACTATACGGAGGGGAAGGACAGAATATAGTAGAGCAAGAGTAATTGGAGGTTCGGTAGTCTGGGGTGCAGATAGGCACTTCTGCGACTGCGAGAGAGAGAGACTACAGAATGGTATGTTGCCCACTGGTGCCAGTGTTATAGATGTCCCTAAGTGGTTACAGGGCATCCTGAAACTGGAGGATAAACAGATAGAAGTCATTGTCCATATTGGCACGCATAATATAGGTAGGAAGAGTGACAAGGTGTTGCAGTGACAATTCAGGGAGTAGGATAGTAAACAAAAAAAAATCTAAAACTATACAACATTTAGGGTATTACTCTCAGGATTACTCCCCATGCCATGTGGAACTGAGGCTAGGAACTGAGACAGAGCACAATTGAACATGTGGCTAAAGAACTGGTGTAGGGGTGAGGGCTTCAGATATGTGGATCCAGGGAAGGAGGGACTTGTACAAGAAAGATGGGTTGCACCTAGACTGAAGGGGCAAGGATATCTTGGCAGGGAGGTTTGATAATGCGACTCAGGAAGGTTTAAACTAGTGTGGCAGGGGATGGGTACCAGAGCAGCAAGTCAGTAAGTATAAAGACTGGAGAAGAACTTGAGTCTAAGGCAAATATAGTTAAGAGAAAGAGCAGTCAGGAAGAGATCACTGAGCTCAGCGGAACTGGAGGCTTGGACAGTATTTGCTTCAATGCAAGATGTATACCGGGTAAGTTGGATGAACTTAGACCCTAGATTATTGCATGCAATTGTAATGCTGTTGCTATCACAGAGATATGGTTGAAAGTGGAATATGATTGGTGGCTTAATGTTCTGAGATTTTGATGTTTTAGATACAGAGGAAGAAGTAAAAGGTGGGGAAGTTGCATTACTGGTTAGAGATCATATCATTGCCATGTTGAGGGAGGACACCTTGGAATGGTCTTGCAGTGAGGCATGATGGGTCAAGCTCAGGAATAGGAAGGGTGCAGTCACAATGCTGGGATTGTACTACAGATCTTCCAGATGCCAGAGGAAGATAGAGGAAGAGATATGCGTCAGATTCTGGAAAGATGTGAAAATAACAGGATTGATGTGGTCAGTGATTTTAACTTCCCCTATACTGACTGGGACTCTCTTAGTGCTGGGGGTTTGGACGGGAGCAATTTGCTAGGTGTGTCCAGGACTGTTTTTTGAAACAGTATGTGAATAGACCAATGATAAAAATAATTAGTCGTGACAATCACTTAACAAGTGTTTAAGGCCACGTATACTGTGCAGAAGAAAGAGCTTGCACCCCCCCTCCCCAACGAAAGGTGATCCATACTTTTCAAAGTCAGCTACACCAGATCACAAAAGCATGACGACAAAATAAACCGAAAGTGTTGCAGATGCTGGAAATCCGAAACACAAACAAAAATTGGTGGAAAAGCTCATTAGGCCTGGCAGCATCTGTGAAGATAAATCAGAGTTAACATTTTGGGTCCAGTGACTCTTCCTCAGAACTGAGAATATTCTGGGGAAGGGTCACCAGACCTGAAATGTTAACTCTGATTTCACAAGTGTTTCCAGATCTGCTGAGCTTTTCCAGCAATTTCTGAGTTAAGTAGCATGACTACATGGCTGATGAAAATTCTTCCGAGCTACCCTAGAAACCAACCTCATCTATCGTCTTAAAGTCACAATCACGTGTGTCAGTGTTTTTTTTTAATGTGCTACATTGGAATTATGTGAATTAGTACCAATAGCATTGCTGAGTTGTTGGCAGTTTTGTTCATGGACTTAATGTTTTTGATGGAAGAAAATCCAGGATTGTTTCTTTGACCCCCTCCGTAAAGCAGAATCTCAATTTTTTAAAATTTATTTTAAGGGCCAGAGGTGGAATGACTACATGAACCCACTTTCTAAAGAAACTTTTTTGTGGTAGTGAGAAACAACTTCTTCCGCTTTTCCCAGCTTTGTATGTTTGATCAAAAGGCTGTATTGATAGTTAACCAATGAGTTGAATCCTCTTAAGTCAATGAGCTAAGTCTGAGTTATGGCAGAGGAAGACACATGTTATGACTTCTTCCCAGTAATGCAAATCACAGAGTTATTGGAGCAGAACAAATATTATTACTGTATGTATCATTTTACCATTAATAATTTTATTGCTCAAGAGTCGGCATGCTTTGTTCCATGACTTGCAATCAATATACAGTAGAAAGAAATTGGTGCAATTTATATCAGTTGTCATTCATAAGATCAAAAGCAAAAAGAAAACACAATCCACAGAGACTTATTAACAGCCTCTTTCTTTTGTTGTCGCTTGAAGACCAGTGAATGTTAAGATGCTAAATTCAGGTTTAATGTTCTCCTACAAAGGAGATTTTCTTTTCTTCTGCAATGTTCACATATCCTGACAGATATGAACATCAGTATTATTTACTGTTCAAACTCACTCTTGTCGGTTTCACTAATTCTGAAACAGAATTCAAAGTTGGCCGAATGATTCTTCCAGCATCCATAAGAAAGAGTAATTGAATTTGATCTTTAGGTCCTTCTATAATCTCATTCTCAAAGTTAGGAGGATGGTTGATAACAGTGTTAAATGGGTTATTTTTGTTTCTGAATTCCAAGACATACTAGTAACTCTTTTGTGGGTAAACCCTTCATGTAGAGAAACACATAAATAGAAAATATTTCTCCTCCAAAACTGTTTATTTATGTTCAAGCAAGATGTCAGAAAAAAGTCATTGAAACTGCAATGTTTGTTTCTACAGTAGCTGCTGGATCTGATTAGTAGAGTGGACATTTTGTTGTACAGTACTTGTTACAGAAATTTCCCTCTTTCTCACTGTAACCAAATCCATGGGACCTTTCTTGGTAATTGCTGGAGCAGCCACTTCAGTGGTTATTCTGAAGGCTGACCAGCTCCACAGCAGAACTTCATCACCATTAAACATCTACCTCAGGAACGATTATGCATGACGTTTACTTAGCAGGTAGGGAAACAGTTTGTGGAAGTCAACATCTACCAAAAAATAGGGACATGTAAATTCCTTGAAGATTCAGACATTCCAAAAATATTCTCAATATTCTATTAAGGAAATGGGATTTTGTCCTATTTCAAGAGAAGATTCTATGGATCTTTTGTTGGTAAGTTCATGTGATCTATGAACCACTGATGACTTGTTCTCATTTTCATTATTTCAGTCTATAACATATTGCATAAATGTAGAAATTCATTTAACCTCCAACATTTTAAAATTGTTGTCTGGTGAAACTTCCAAAGCCATCCACATGCCAGAATGAAGTATCTTTTCTGCCATTGACCAACTGAGAGGGTTTATCAGTCTGATGCGCCTCTATTAATCATTACACACTGAAGGCTGAACATCTACTAATAATGCTCATTTGTTCTATTGCCCCAGTGATTCAGGTAAAGGTCTTTGTCAAGCACAAGTACTTTCAATGAATCCGGGTCCCTGGTGCTGTGAGGCAGCAGTGCTAACCACTGAGCCACTATGCTGCCTATGGCATTTTTTTTAAAACAATCTCAAAAATTTGAAGAAACTTATGAGTATCAGAAAGGATTTAGAATAATTCCATAGAATAAAACCTTAGTTAAGAGAGTTGTTCCAAATTTTTTCATAAAACAGAATAAATACCTAAAACGGTTCATTTTTTTCAATATAAATACAGATTCAAGAAAATATGCCAACAAGGAAACAAAACCTAATTTTTAGCAAATGCACTTGAACTGTCCAATCCTCAGGAGCCATGAATAATTGATTTACTTTCTTTGTGGTCAAAATGAGACAATTTCTTGCATGTATGTATAGTACCAGAGATTATGATCCTTTTACGAAGATTTAAAAGGATCTTTTCTCAAATTCACATCAGCAACATGACAAAGTAACACTACACAAAATTGATCTTGGTACTCACAAAGGTCTCAATTTCTATGGCATATGTCTTCCATGTCTCAATATTAATTCCTTTTAATGTCAACTACAAGGGATCTCTAGCATTCAGGAACAACAATGCCTTTAAGCAGACTATGCAGTCAAAGAAATACACTAAGTAGCCTTCATTTTTTAATCAATCTCAAAGAGCAAAATAAAAAATTGATACATCAACATGAGATGAAAATGGGAGTCAACAAAAAAAAAATTACAGATCAGCCTCGGGCGACTGTGTAGTGTTTGCACATTCTGTGTCTGTGTGGGTTTCCTCCGTGTGCTCCAGTTTCCTCCCACAGTTAAAGGATGTGCAGGTTAGGTGAATTGACCATGCTAAATTGCCCATAGTGTTCAAGGATTGTCGGCTAGGTGCATCAGTCAGGGGTAAATGGAGGATAATAGGGTAGGGGAATGGGTCTGGATGGGTTACTGTTTGGAGGGTCGGGGTGGACTTGTTGGGCCGAAGGGCCTGTTTACACACAGTAGGGATTCTAATTCTAATTCTAATTCTAAATGCCCAGATTTGAGCTGGACCTGTTACAGAGACCAATATCTTGTCCCCCAGTATATTCCATTAAACTCTTCTGCCTGGTTTTCAAATCCCTGGTTTACAGCATAAACCTTCTCTAACCTGCCATCCTCCTGGAGTTTTCAGTTCTTTTTGTCAGTCCCTCCTTCTTTACATCCACTCATTGGTAGCTTTCAGCTTTTTGAGTGCAATTCTCTGGAATGTCTACCTTACTTCTCCCTGCCTCACTTCTCCCTGTCTCACTATTACAAACATTCCCATTATCCCTCCCTTTTATAATAGGCATTCGCTCATTCTATTAATCATTTTGCCTTGGCCACTACTATGAATGAAGTATTTTTACAAGTATCTTTACATCAAAGAATGCTTGTACTGTACAAAAGCAGGTCATTTTTGTTGCGTTGAATATAAATGCTAATAAGTAATGCTAACCATGTTGAGCTAAAACATTCTGAACATCAATCATGAGACATCAAAATGTCTTCTATACTTAGTTTGGAGTAAAAATGATCTCAGCAAATACATTTGGATAGATAAGGTGGATTGTATTCTAATATCACAGTACTTACATCCCACATACATGGTTACTTTTGGAACAACGGAAGAATTTTTAAAAATTTTCAGATGTAAACACCACTGCAAAGTTATAATTTATTCTCCATTCCTAGTTACATTTATAGAGTCAAAGAGTCATAGAGATGTACAGAACGGAAACAAACTCTTCGGTTCAACTCATCCATGTCGAGTCTCGTCCCATTTGCCAGCACTTGGCCCATATCCCTCTAAACTCTTCTTATTCATATGCCCATTCAGATGCCTTTTAAATATTGTAATTGTTCCAGCCTCCACCACTTCCTCTGGCAGATTATTCCATACACACGTCACCCTCTGCATGAAAAAAGTTACCCATTGTGTCTCTTTTAAATCTTTTCCTTCTCACTTTTAACCTATGCCCTCTAGTTTTGGACTCCCCTATCCTAGGGGAAAAGACCTTGGCTATTCACCCTTTCCAGGCCCCTCGTAATTTTATAAACTTATATAATGTCACCCCTCAGCCTCTGGATGCTCCAGCCTATTCAGCCTCTGCCTACAGCTCAAACCCTCTAACCCTGGCAACATCCGTGTTAATTCTTTCTGAACCCTTTCAAGTTTCACAACATCTTTCTCACAGCAGGGAGACTAGAATTACATGTTGTATTCGAAAAGTGGTCTAACCAATGTCCTGTACAGCCACAAAATGACCTTCCAATTTACATACTTGAAAGGTTGTTGCTATGTTTACTACTGAGGAACAGGTATCAGTGTTTAATTTCTGCATTACCAATCATAAGGACGATAATGTCGCCTCATAGTTTGGTCAAGAGAGAAGTTATACCCATGAACCTGTTACCTATTGCATCTGAATACACAGCAGTTCAAAATTAATTTTATTCATGGGTTTGTGTTGTTTGCTGAAACATATCCTTCTTAGCATAAGCCACTGTTATTAGTGGTTATGGAACTGAGTGAAATATAGCTTTCGCTGATTGATTTTGTCAGTAAATGATTCAGAATTTTTAGATTTGTAGTGCAGTTTAATGTTTAGTCTAACAAAGGAGAAAAGCAGAAAACAATTCAAAACCCACATCAAATCATACTTGATTAATGTAAAGTCAACCTCTTCATATTATGTGATTATATTTGAAGTTAATTTATTATCTTTGAAGTTGCAATTAACTTGATTCTAGCCATGCATTTTGAGTAATGTCCTTATCCAACTTTAAAACATGCTTCTGGGTATATCCATTAAACAGCTAAGGCCTCTATTTCTGTATCAATTCATTGAAATTAATTAAAGCATCATACTTAAATAGTGGTTGTTATAAGATTTTTGATTTTTGCATGGATTAGATACATTGCATAATATGGTCTTAGTAATTGTGTGTCATTTGGGGAAACAATGGTATGTAATAAAAAAAATAAATTGAGTAATATTATTTCTCCCGCAGAGCAGGAAGAACGCATGGAATTCAAGCCACAGTACAAAGTGATTAATGGTTCAAAGAACTTACACTCTACAAGGTCACAAAGGTCTGTGTGTAAGAGCTTTTCCTTTCGGCCTGCAGTACATGTTATAGCACTGTAGGGGGATTTCCAACAGAGTTTAAACCCTTGAGGACCAAGAAGAAATGGGTTGTAAAACTTGTTGCCTTGTGTTTCTGGTTTTTGTGAGTTGTAATTCATCGTTTTTATCTTCCCCATACTAATACGTTTACCTATTAACGTGATCATACACAAGACTTAATGGTGTCCCGATCAAAAGAATGCTAGGAATCTGTTTGTATTCAAGCAAAACTAGCTAACCTGTGGTCCAAATGATTGATTTGGAACCCTACTGCTTTAAGTCAAATGCGCTGGGAACAGGTGTCTGATAATATATCTTCCTTACATCCTCTCATGGTGCAAGAGTCACTGCAGCTTTAATTCTGCAGACAGTTCTGACAAAATGGATTGGTTTAGAGACAGCTTGCTTACAAATACACAAATGGATTGAAAATTCCATCAAAAAAGTTATGAAGAAGTAAAGTGAAAATGAGCAAATCTATAATTATACTGAGAAGATTTATCTGTCTAAACAAGATGTTTGAATTGAATGGTGTGACATGTAAATTTTTAGGATCATTAGAATGTCCCCAGTTCTGTGGAGTCCGTCTTTTTCCACGTATATTGAACAGAGTTAAGGAAGAGCAAAGGGCATGGATAATGTTCCAGGCCTATGACGTTTTGGTGATAAATTCTGAGGTGTTAGCTTCACCTTCCTTACTCACAGATGCTGCCTGAGCTTCCGAGTGTTTTCAGCATTTTCTGTTTTCAGTTCAGACTTCAGGCATCTATGTTATTTTGCATTGTAAAGGCTAAAAATCAAAACATGCTTGGGTGAGAGAGCACTCAAGTGTTTCTTTATGAACAGCACAAGCTGTAACATAAGCTAAGCCATTGCCTTGATTCACTTGTGTCCCTTGAAGTTTGGTATTGGCATGTCTGGGAACAAAGGAGGACAAAATGGCACATCATGCATGAGCTCTCAGAGTTTTTTAATAGGCAGAGGCAGGTTTGTTCCCATACTGCTACTGGAGGCGATACCATCGCCATGGAGAGGTCAGCAACTGTGGAACAGTTCATTGAGAAAGTGGAAAACTCTCAGTCATAGACTTTGTTCAGTTCAGACTCTACAGGCTACATTTAGTAAATATCTTTATCCCTTTCACTCTCATTAAGAAAAAAAATCTGTCATTAAGGTATGTTGTAATGTTGTGAAATAAATTAGGTGAAAGAGCAAAGAAAAACAAAAGAACCAACTTCATTGCCTGGAATTTTAATTAACGACAGAGCTGCTAAAAGATTGAATCTCTCAGAAGCTAGTGATTAAGATATTTAATGCAATTTGGAGATAAAGCCTTGAAATTAGATCAAACATTTTAAAATGTGGAAAATCATTCTGTCTCTCAGAACAAAGCTGATTCACTACATGGATCAAAATGGTACATACCAGCAGATCCTTTAATACCTGTATGTTACAACAGTGACACTTTTACATTATACTATACTCCCTCTGCTTAACTATATGAATGCAAAAGCAGATGGCCTCTGCCTACATCCAGCAGAGAACATTTCCATTGTCTGGAAACTCCAGTGTTGTATAGTTTGTCATGATTACATCTTACATGTTAAAGTTTTCAGCAAACTTAATGGCAGGGAATACTAAAGTCCTGAGCATAAGTACAATACAACTTATTGACATATTGACAAACCATACAATACACGGGCAACAAAAAAAAAATGCCTGTGAAGAAAAAAGACTGAGATGAAGGAATAAATCTGTCATGCTGTGTGCACTTGAGTGGAACAAGCTAAATACACTACCTTGTTTCAAGGAAAATTACTGTTTTGTTTAAATGAATGAATGAATTACGCAAGAGATAAATAAAACACTGTCAATGTATATGATATTTTACAGACCAAGGCGGTAATGAGATGAAATGGTCAGGTTTGGTTAAAACAGAACCCAGAGACAAAGTGGAAGACAGTGACAGTAGTGACAGTGGAAGAATAGTAAGTGTTGGACTTTTTTTGTGTGGGTGCAGCAGTTTTGCTGTGCAAAAAAAAAGACATCAAGACATCAGCTGTCACTTTCACAACCACCTCGCAAGTGAAATCTTCCCGTCACAACTTCAAATCAGAGTCTCTTTCAGATATTCTGTAATCCAAATGATAACACAGGGTGCCTCATTAAGAATGCTAATTGAGGTTCTGCATTTGATTTTGAAACATTAATGCCTTTTTGAAGCTGTCATTGTGGTTGGCATCTTCAAGGATGCCATATATTTCTTAAGAGAGATCACTGGAGCCTACTGTCTTTATAAGATTGCAGTTTTTTTTTCACCATACCAGGAATTATCTTCATCCATAGACATAACACAAAGTCTACACAGTAGTAGTCCCTTCAGAGTCTCCCTATTATGTGATCTCTTACATTATTTTAAACACATCTTATTGTTCACACATTTGAGTGTTAACCCTTTACTCTTTATCTCCCCACAATTTGACAATATTTGTACCTTCCTACATCTCTCCCAATCCTATCAAAATCTCTGTGAATTGATGTAGTTTTCCCCATCCAGTTGGTAGTTTACTCCAAGGTGTTTGAAGATCTGTGTTCTTCAACTTTACACTTGCACTCTGTGAATCATCAGAGGATGGCAATTCTTTGGTCATGTTCTCTTTCTGGACTTTGGTCTTTGCAAAAAGGTACAAAAAAGGAAAGGATTCTATTTTAATCAACCCTGCTTTGACCGATGTAAGGAGGGATGAATGAAGAAGAACGAGTTTGTCCCTCCTCATCCAAGGGCTTAATGGCTGGAGACATTTTATTTGGAACTGTAACAAATTTATGAACTACATCTGGGACTGATCTTAACAAACTGGAATAGCACTGTCCCTAGTTTGGTTGATGATGCACTAATTGCTATTACTTTTTGGTGGAGCTGGATGGCAATAAACTGGAATTTCTAATGAGAAAATTATTTATTTTTTTCTCTCAAAGGATTTCTGCTGATTTACATTTTAATTGTGAGCATGATCCCATCTGAAGAATTCTCACATTAGTTCATTTATTTGTACAAGGTGTGCTAAAATTTGTCAGTTTGATTGACTATTCCAATGAACATCTGTAAGTCTGTTATCTTTCTGCAGGGTTTGAGGGACAGAGGCAGTTGTTTCAGATTTTTTTGTTTACTCTTAGTTGGATAGCACCTACCCCCCCCCCCCTGGAATTGAATGGTGGATGGATGTTATTTGATTCAACCATTTTACTTCATCTGAAAGATACACCTGTCCCAGTGCCAAGTTTAAAATTAATTTGATGGCCATTTAGTTTAAATTCAGCACACCAAAACTTCCCTTTTGATATTTTTATTACAAGTACAAAAGTTGTTTCACTACTGTCTGACTCTTCAATATCTTGAACATTCCTCTTTCCTATTCATGTTTCCTTATATCTTGGGATTAAAATCTTATTACCGTGACAGACTGTTTCAATTTAACCAATCTTCCCAAGGTAAGATATTCCACATTTCTTTTGGGGGGGGGGCAATCTTTGTGTCGATGCATCCCCTTTCCACCATAGCAAACACTACCTAATGGCATCTACTACCCTCTCTTTGCTCTTTCCTAGTTTCAGGTTTGGTATGCCTCCACTTTTGTGCCCAACGTATCCTACTGTCTTGATTTATTTTCACCGTAAACCCTTTTTATTGTCTTGAATTGAGACTATTGGCATAACTGCTCCCTCCTTGGAAGTGGTAAAGGAGGTGGGGGAATAATTGGATGAGCTAAGCCTTGAGAGAAACTCATCCACATTGAGCAACCTCTGCAATAACTGCTGGGTGAGATGGTCCATGGATGACTTTAACTCACCAGCAATGTGAGGTCCTTTTGTGGTCAAGTAATTACCTTCTTGATTGCCTGTCTGCCTTGTGGGCAAAAAAAGTGGCTAAGAAAGCCAGGGCAATTGGCCTGAGCAGTTAGGGATTAGGGTCTCCACTTGGACAGGGGCAATTGGAGGCACAAGTGGAGGCATTTATTATCCATCCCACATTGCCCTTAAGAGGTGAGGTAAAGGTGAGCTATCTTCCCTGCTACAGTTAGGGAGTGATTTCCATGAATTTGAACCAATGAAACTGAAAGAACAATACTACATTTCCAAGTCAGGATGGTGAGTGGTTCAGACAGAAAGCTGTGGATGATGGTGTCTTCTGTCCTTATCCTTCTCGATGGAAGTGGCTATGGGTTTGGAAAGCATTGCCAGAGGATCCTTAGTGAATTACTGCAATGCATTTTGCAGTTGGCATCTATTGCTGCTACTGAGCATCAGTGATGAAGGGAATGGATGCTTGTGGATATGGTGCCAATCCAGCAGCTCTTTGTTTTGGATGGTGTCAAAATTCTTAAGTGTACTTGGAGCTGTATCCATCCAGGCAAGTGGGGAGTATTCTGACACACTCCTGACTTGTGACTTGCAAATGCTGGATAGGTTTCAAGTTACTCACTGCAAGAATCCTAGCTTCTAACCTGTTATTGTAGCCACTGTACAGTATGTAGTACAGTTCAGTTTCTGGTCAATGGTGACCTCCAGGATGTCAATAGGGGGGGATTCAGTGATGGACATCCATTAAAAAGCCAAGCTTGATGGCTACATTCCATCTTGTTGGAGAATGCATTACCAGGACTTGTGTGGCATGAATGTTCCTCACTACTTGTCAGCCTAGGTCTTGATATTGTCTAGGTGTTGCTATATTTGGACATGGACTTCAGTACCTGAGAAGTTGCAAGTGCTGCTAAACATTGTACAAGCATTGGAGAACATCTGCGATTCTGACCTCATGTTGGAGGGACAGTTGTTGATGAAGCAACTGAAGATGGTTGGATGAAGAACACTCCCTTCAGGAACTCCTGCAGAGATGTCCTGAGCTGAGATGACTGATTTCCAACAAACACTACCATCTTCCTATGTGTCAGGTTTGACTCCAGCCAGCAGAGAGCTTCCCTTGATTCCCATTGACTCCTCTTTCATTCGAGTTCCTTGCTGCCACACTCAGTTGAATGCAGCCTTGATGTCAAGAGTAGTCGTTCTCACCTCAGTCTGAAATTCAGCTCTTCTGTTCATGCTTGGACAAAGGCTTGATATGGTGAAATATTTGCCCTTGCTTGACTCTCAGCTTTTAATGAGCTGATTGGCAGGTGATCAGTTAAGTTCTCTTTTTGGTAGGATTAGGAGTTGGCACATTTGCCAACATCTAATATGCTAACCCCACACGTAGAAATAATGTGGAAAAATTCCATGCACAAGTGCTGTTTCCTTATTTCAGCTCAACTCAATAGTTGCACTATTTTTGCTAAAGTCAAGTCTTCTTTGGAATATAAGAAATCCAACAGAGTTTCTCCCACATTCTGACTGTGATTCAACCTCAAATCAGGTCATATTTTTAATACACAATGGCCTACTAAGTTGTTGGTAAGGGAATCCATGCTGTTACCTTGATATTGCTTCCATTTATTACATTTACCATGATATTACAATTTGCTGAATACTGAAGTATTCAACAGCTCCTATAACCGCATCATATGTAGCTGCTTCACCATTTATCTCTTGCCTTGCTACAATATTGCCCACAATGCTGCCAATTGAATTGAGTACAGTCCAGTCTGAGACTTTATTTGATTTGGCACTGACCCTGAACATTCCTGTATCTAGTGAACCACCCATGTCAGTTTGACCACTACTCTGCTTGCTGTGGGTATTGTGAGTATCGGAAAAGATTCCATTTGTGGTATGGTCTGTTCCATGGAGCTTGCTTTTTGCATAGTTTCATTTTCACAGTCCCTTTTCCACCAGCGCCTTCTCAATCACAGGCTATTCTTTTAGAGAGCTGCCCCCCCCCCCCCAACCCCCACCCTACGCTCTGTCCTGTTGCTGGCATTTGCTGTCACCATCTGTAATTTTAATGGTATTCTTGGAAATAGTTAGATACTCCAAAAAGAGTTTTCAAGACGGATTTATTTTTCCTGAAGGTGTTAGATTTAGACTGTAGAACTAAAAGGATCAAAGGGAATGGGGAGAAAGGAAGAAGAGGGCATCAAGTTGGATGATCAGCCATGATCAGTTGGATGATGGAGCAGGCTCAAAGAGCTGAATAGCCTACTCTTGCTTTTGATTAGATTAGATTACATTACATTCCCTACAGTGTGGAACCAGGCCCTTCAGCCCAACAAGTCCACACCAACCCTCCGAAGAGCAACCCACCCAGACCCATTCCCCTACATTCACCCCTGACTAATGCACCTAACACAACGGGAAATTTAGCATGGCCAATTCACCTGACCTGCACATCTTTGGATTGTAGGAGGAAACCGGAGCACCTGGAGGAAACCCATGCAGACACGGGGAGAATATGCAAACTCCACACAGACAGTTGCCCGAGGGGGAATTGAACCTGGGTCTCTAGCGCTGTGAGGCAGTAGTGCTAACCACTGAGCCTACCGTGCTCTTATTTTCAATGTTTCCATGTTGTTTATTAGAAGTTGATATAGTCTGTGGTCATTTTGAGATCAGTATCTATTCGATATTCAAAACTCTCTACACTTTCTTAGTCTGAACAAAATATTTGCACAGTATCACCTCTCTTCAGACTCTCACTTAACATGTGACCTGTTATGTCACATAGCTTACTAGTTCCATATTTGAGTCTTAATCCTTGCCTCAACATCAACTTTACTCAACAGCTTTGGTATTTGTTCACTGATTCTGAGAAATTGTTAGCTACAGAGCATCGCTTCCAGCCATGTTTAGAGGGGACATCAGTGGCATGCTGACCTCAAAAATACTGTGGTTAGAGTCAATGAGTCTTAGAGATGTACAGCACGGAAACAGATATCCCACCCAATCTAGTCCCACCTGCCAGCACCCGGCCCATATCCCTCTGAACCCCTCCTATTCATATACCCATCCAGTTGCCTTTTAAATGTTGCAATTGTACCAGCCTCCACCATTTTCTCTGGCAGCTCATTCCATACACGTACCATCCTCTGAGTTGCCTCTTAGGTCTCTTTTATATCTTTCCCCCACCCCAGGAAAAAGACTTTGTCTATTTATCCTATCCATGCCGCTCATGATTTTATAAACCTCTGTAAGGTCACACCTCAGCCTCCGATACTCCAGGGAAAACAGCACTAGTTATTCAACCTCTCCCTATAGCTCAAATCCTCCAACATTGGCAACATCCTTGTAAATCTTTTCTGAACCCTTTCAAGTTTCACAACATCCTTCCGATAAAAAGGAGACCAGAATTGCACGCAATATTCCATCAGTGGCTAATCAATGTCAAATCAGCCACACATGACCTCCCGACTCCTGTACTCAATACTCTGATCAAGAAAAGAAGGCATACTAAACACCTTCTTCACTATCCTATCTACCTGTGACTCCACTTTCAAGGAGCTATGAACCTGCACTCCAAGATCTCTTTGTTCAGCAACACTCCCTAGGACCTTACCATTAAGTGTATAAGTCCTGCTAAGATTTGCTTTCCCAAAATGCAGCACCTCGCATTTATCTGAATTAAACTCCATCTGCCACTTCTCATACCATTGGCCCATCTGATCAAGATCCCATAATCTGAGGTAGCCTTCTTTGCTGTATTCCATGAGATCTTGGAAGTACTCATGATTTAGACAAGCTGTGAGTGTGAACTTTTTTTAGCTTGTTTTGAATGCATTCGCTACTGAATTTGAATTTTAGGATTATATAGCACAGGAGGAGGCAATTTGGACCATCATGCTTGGGCCAGCCTTTTGAGCGGACTTCGTCCCACACCCTACTTCCATCACAATAGCCCTGATAGCTTTTTGATTCATTTTCTGTTACAGATCCAATAATCATTTGAAAGTTTCTGCTGCATTTGCTCCCATCACCCTTTTAGGCACTGTATTCCAGACCACACAATATTTTTGTACAGTCTATGACATTTTGGCACTTCTTCTAATTATTTTACATCCAGTTACAACCTCTCCTGCCTGTACTCAGTCTTTGGAAGCAGTATCTGTTTGTCTACATGTCTATGTCTCCCTACATATCAATCTCTCTCTATTTATCTCTCTTCCTACCCGTGTCTCTCTCTCTCTCTCTCTATTTATTTGTCTCTATCTGTCTGTCTAGCTCCTATCCTTCCATAATCTCTCAAATTTCTCCAGTGGAGTCAAACTTGGAGAATTTTTCAGTCCAGGGCCGGCTTCAGTGGGCTTGGTGTTTGAACTACTATTGTAGCTGGAAGAGAAGGAGGACACTGAAATAAAGGAAACTCAGAAAGATGGCAACTCTTAGGAGCTCTAAGCTAACACAGATGCACAGGTCCAGAATTTCTGGCTCGAAAGGAGGATTCCACTTCACTTGCCACCTACTGATCAATCAGCTGCAATAGAAAACAAGATTGTTGTGCATTCCTACACATGTCAAAATTCACTGCGATTTCAAGATCATTACAAACTCAATAATTGATAGGACAGCATCACTTTGATTGAGAAACATTTCTTCTTCAGCTATTAGTTTCTGTGCACAACCTCTTCAGGATAATCTTGGAACAAGAAACATTGGATGATAAAATACAGTTTTGATGCAGTATGAAAGTTAAACAGAACTAGTTTTCGAATGGAACATTACTGTGTAATGTTTTTTAAGAAAGTGATCTCCAATAACAGTTCTTCTGCCCAATACTTAGTGAATTTGGAGGCAGAGCTAAATCACAGGAAAGTAGACTAAACAGTGGTTGTGGTGCATTGCCCAGCTTTGTCAGCTGATTGTCAGTAGAAAACGGCATGCAATGTTTTCCCGGAGACATCCTTGGAACGTCAGCTGCCCCATCCGCTGCCTATAATAACAGACATTGTGCTGACAGTGTTTGCACAATCTACAAGAAGTATGAGAAACAATTGTGTGGAGGAACCATCTGTCTGCGTAGATCTGACACAGAAAGAGTAGGTTTAAAACATACATTACAATACATGTGTTTGGACCATAGAATTAGGAGACTATGTAGTATTTGGGCCACATTGACAGTTATGGTATACAAATGGTATACAAATGGTATACAAATAACAAAAAGTTGGTTTTGGCTACAGCATGTATGCGTTGAT
Organism: Chiloscyllium plagiosum; assembly: GCF_037043375.1. NCBI lineage: Eukaryota > Metazoa > Chordata > Chondrichthyes > Orectolobiformes > Hemiscylliidae > Chiloscyllium > Chiloscyllium plagiosum. The sequence goes on from NW_028270163.1 coordinate 43,751,330, forward strand.
GAAAATACAGATGTAACTATAAGTTTTATGGTAATGTGTGAAAGTGAAGAGATACCCACAGTCCCTTAACTTCTCATACATCGAATGCATTTTCTTAAATATCTATGGGGTAAAAAGAAAATTTCTGAATACAAAAATTCAAGAGGAGGTTAGAAGGTGATGGAAATGTATAGAAATACCTATTGATACACAAAGAGCGATATAGATCCTTTATTGTAAATATATTTGGAACCATTTTTATGCCATGTGAGAATAATCTTGCTGAAGGATGACATCTAAACCAATGGCCTGACCTTATCTTCCATGTGCTATTTGACTGGTGGAATTTCTAGTGTTTTACACTTGAAGAAAGGTTAGGTCTCATGGAATACAGGGAGAACTAGCCATTTGGATACAGAACTGGCTCAAAGGACAGAGGGTGGTGGTGGAAGATTGCTTTTCAGACTGGATGCCTGTGACCAGTGGTGTGCCACAAGGATCAGTGCTGGGTCCTCTACTTTTTGACATTTATATAAATTATTTGGATTTGAGCATAAGAGGTATAGTTAGTAAGTTTGCAGATGACACCAAAATTGGAGGTGAAGTGGACAGTGACAAAGGTTACCTCACATTACAGCAGGATCTTGATCAGATGGGCTGAGAAGTGGCAGATGGAGTTTAATTTAGATAAATGTGAGGTGCTGCACTTTGCAAAAGCAAATCTTAGCAGGACGTATACGCTTAATGGTAAGGTCCTAGGTAGTGTTGCTGAACAAAGAGACCTTGGAGTGCAGGTTCATAGCTCCTTGAAAGTAGAGTCGCAGGTAGACAGGACAGTGAAGAAAGCGTTTGGTATGCTTTCCTTTATTGGTCAGAATATTGATTACAGGAGTTGGGAGGTCATGTTGCGGCTGTACAGGACATTGGTTAGGTCACTTCTAGAATATTGCGTGCTATTCTGGTCTCCTTCCTATTGGAAAGCTGTTGTGAAACTTGAAAGGGTTCAGAAAAGATTTACAAGGATGTTGCCAACATTGGATGATTTGAGCTATCGGGAGAGGTTGAATAGGCTGGGGCTGTTTTCCCTGGAGCATCAGAGTTTGAGGGATGATCTTATAGAGCTTTATAAAATCATGAGGGGCATGGTTAGGATAAATAGACAAAGTCTTTTACCCTGGGATGAGGGAGTCCGGAACTAGAGGGCATAGGTTTAGGGTGAGAGGGGAAAGATATAAAGGAGACCTAAGGGGCAGCTTTTTCATGCAGAGTGTGGTAGGCTTCCAGAGGAAGTGGTGGAGGCTGGTACAATTGCAACACTTAAAAGGCATCTGGATGAGTGTATGAATAGGAAGGGTTTGGAGATAAAGGGCTGGGTATTGACAGGTTGGGACTAGATTTGGTTGGAATATCTCGTCTTCATGGACGAGTTGGAACGAAGGGTCTGTTTCCGTGCTGTACATCTCTTTGACTGAATGACTCTACAATCGGTTTAAATATTACTACGCTTAATACCTTAATTATAGCCAAAAAATTCATTAAATCTTTGATCCGTCCTGGTGGCATTGTAATATAAATCAGCTTTCACAACGAAACCCTTTGGGGTTATGAACAGATGCATTGCTGCATTCAAATGAGATTCCTCTGTCAGCAGAGCACTGACATTTTTTAAATTGGCTAATGCTTTCATCGCTATGCGTGACATTGGGATGTCATCTGAATGTATTAACATATTTGTTGTTAATTCCCAATACAAGTCTCTATGTGACTTTGTAACAGCCCTAACTGTGTCTCACATTTCAACTTAAGTGGATAATGAACAACATTATGATCAAAAATTTGTACTCACTAGGGAATTACAGTGATTTGTATTATTAATATATGGTTGAGTTAGAAAAAAAAGCAGTTATTACTGACTCAATGATAGTAATCTTTATTCAGCATCTTTGCTACCTATATTTTATATATTGATGACCAATCATGTGGTGTCATGCAACCATTCGGATCACTGACCAATAAATTTGAAAAAAAAAATCAAGTGGTCCATCACGAGCAAGTGAACAACATTATAAGGTGGAATCATTTGGAGAATGAGTTATGGAATTTGCCATTCTCATCAGAACGCTTTGCTAAATAACATTTTCTGTGATGCCATACAAAGGACACACAGTTCAAATAACCTCAGGGGGGGAAAAAGTCTTGCCATCTTGTTTCCACTTCCAATTTGGCTTACATTATTCTGTGAAGGCTGTTTCCTCAGACAGAAGAAGCAATTATCAGGTTTAGATGCTGGATCCTGCTCATATGTGAAATCAGGTACTATGATGTATTTATGCCACAAGACCATTCTGGGGGGAGCCATCAAAGGTGAGCCAGAGAATGTCACAAACTTACATTTAAACAGGATATTTGAAGGAAGAGGAAGAGCAAAACATGTACAAGAGTAATGTGAACCGCTGCTACATCGGTTAACAATCAGTTAAAAATTAACAATTTCTTCTCCTCCCATTCTCTGATACCAACATTTCCTCACCCAAGATCCACCTTAAAACCAGCCTGATACTGTGCCAGTCTAAAACAGACATCCATTCCTTTCTTGCAACTAACCCACTGGTTATACGATCCAGCCTTCAGAACAGAACAGATTTCTTTCTACCATCATTGTCTGGCTCACTGCAACAATCAAGTGCCGAATCATTAAAGTCACTCCTAAATCTCAATATCATTGATACGGCATGAAATATTAGACTCAGCTAAACAGATCATGGGCATCCCAATGCTTTGCCATTGCAATCAATATTGCATATGACTGGGGTAGGTCAAATAGTTGCTTCCTTAATGTGTCGGCACACAATTTATTTCTTTAAAACAAATTCTCTTGTGACACCTGTTTGCTGAGAATTCTACAGAAAGTAATAACTGCTGAAGGAGAAAGAAAATACACTGTATTTATTTAGTGGCTTTCATGATCTCAGGATGCTCCAAAACAATTTTATAAACAAGGCTGTAATCTTGATGTATATTCACTACAGGAAGCGATACTGTAAGAGATACTGTAGGGGATGCAACAGCCAAAGTTCACAAGCAACCATGATCTGATGTGATAATCTGACGTTAGTTGAGTGACAAGTATTGATCAAGATCTTAGAGAACTGTGTCCTCGCTGTTCTTTAAAATCTGCCATTGAACCTTTCACACTCAATTTAATATCTAGTCTGAAAGATGGCACATCCAAGACTACAGAACTCCCTGCGTACCACATTGGAGTATAAGCCTAGCTTTTGTGCCAGGGTTTTTGAAGCAGAACTTTCAAGACATGAGTATTAATCACCAGTTTGTCAATCATGACCTCTTCCAATTTCTTTCATGTCATTGCAGAATAACATGAGTCAAACAAAGCTAAATACTTGTAGAAACATCTGGCATTGGTGAAGAATACAGTCAATGTTTCCTTGTGATCAAAAATTTGTCAATAAATCTCTACTGTCCTGACCAATTCAGACATGCTATTTTTAGTATTGTTGCAATGGTCTTAAAACTCAGTAATGTCTGTCAGCCCTTAGTATCAAAATAACATGACTGACAGTGATGATATGAAAGGATAACTGCTGCATCTCATCCAATTCTACCACAGGGAAAATATAACACACCTTGAGGAATGGCACATTTTGCCAGCTGGAAAGCAGGAATATTTTCCTGTAAACTTCAGGCATTAGGATTTGCAACCACAGACCTCAGAAGACAATTGGGAAAGTTTTAACTTGTCAGCGTGGATAGGTGATTGGCTGAAGAGAGCTATTAAATTCTTTAAAATCTGAGAGATGACCACAGTCACCTACAAACCCCTCTCAACAATTAAAAATGAATTGGGAAAATAACATTGGAAATTTCAGAAAAATCAGAAGGGTAAAAAATGTGACATTAATACAATACACTGAACTCATACGTAGTTTATCACAGGAAATTCAATTCTATCTTTATCTCCTTTGTTACAGTTGCTGAGATGTGAACTATACTCATGAGAATGTATGAATAGCAATGACTTTTAGTGGAATAATAAATGAGGTTAAAAATAATTGAGTGGCTGGTTAAGGTGCAATAATGAAGATATAAGTTTTCCACATCCATTTGGATGAGCTTATATAGTACTGTATACTGATAAAGTATTGTTGCAACCGAAAATTTGGAGGAATGCAATGTCCTTCCACTTCACTGGTCACAGTATAAATTCAGATGATTTACCCAGTGACTGCTATGGCCAATTATACACTTGGTATTAGATTCAGCATAAAAACTTCCATCCATCAGATTTCCTTAAATGCAAAATTAATGATTTATCATAATAACAAGACTTAACCAACAATAATGCAAAGTTGACTAATGCACTTTGAAGTATGAACGTATAAATATTTTTCCTTCCAAATAAACATACGTATGCAGACAAGTTAAAGAATAAAGTTAAAAAATACTCCCGTGCAGTGGTTACCTTCAGAAATAAAAAAACACTTTGGCCAAAAATAACTGTGAATAATTAATGAATAAAAAAAGTTATGAAATGTTCCAGATTGCCTTCGGTCTGGCATCCTTTAATATTGTGGGCGGCATTGTGGGCAGCACGGTGGCACAGTGGTTAGCACTGCTGCCTCACAGCGCCAGAGACCCGGGTTCAATTCCCGCCTCAGGCGACTGACTGTGTGGAGTTTGCACGTTCTCCCCGTGTCTGCGTGGGTTTCCTCCGGGTGCTCCGGTTTCCTCCCACAGTCCAAAAATGTGCAGGTTAGGTGAATTGGCCATGCTAAATTGCCCATAGTGTTAGGTAGGGGGTAAATGTAGGAGTATGGGTGGGTTTCGCTTCGGCGGGTCGGTGTGGACTTGTTGGGCCGAAGGGCCTGTTTCCACACTGTAAGTGATCTAATCTAATGTAAGTGATCTAATCTAATCATATAAACTAAACCAGGTACCAGTATACAGCACTCTATTCTGGACACAAATGGTCATCCTGATTCATGATGAAGGGCTTATGCCTAAACCGTCGATTTTCCTGCTCCTCAGATGCTGCCTGACCAGCTGTGCTTTTCCAGCACCACAATCTCGACTCTAATCTCCAGCATCTGCAGTGCTCACTTTTGCACAAATGGTCCTCACTAGAGTCTTCAAATGCATTTTTTTCAGGAGAAAGACCCTTGTGAAAGAATAGCTGTTTCTTTCAGTTCTCACATGGGGTTCTCGGGAGTTGGCAATGGCTGAGCTGGAGGAAGTGGGAGTGATGCAGTGGCACTGGGTTCCTCCCAGCCCTCCATACAATCTAAAATTGCCATACTCCTTGCTGGCATAAACTCAGAAATGTGATTATTATTAAATCCAAACAGTTTGCTGAACATGTGACTTCCATAAGTGTCCCACAGTGTCCTTTCAGTGACCCCTTAAAAAATACCAAATCCAAGTATCTCTCCAGTACTCCAATTTTCACAATTCTTTTGACATGGTCCCAAAAAATATTAATGATGGCAGTGTTCATCACAACATGGACAACATTTCAAATTGGAACATTTGCAGATCTTAACTTCCTTCAGTATACGTAGACAATGACAACTATTCCAGCTGATATGTCAGAGTATAGTTGACAGTAAATCACATGAAAACAGACTCCATTTCAAGCTTTCAAACCTAGCTTTAGTATGTAAATAAAACTTGCATTTTTTTTTGAAACCTGGACTGAGAGCTTAGTGTTGTGCTGCAGTGGGCTGTGTGATTGCTGCAGTTCATATTCAATAAGTTTCAAAAGAGGAAAATAGTACAGTATTGTATTGCAATAATACTTCTTGACCTCCAAGAGAATGTAGAACATGATAGCTTTGCATACGAGCAGCTGTTCATTAGGCTGGTGACACATTGAATAACAAGTAGGTAATGAGAGGTGTTAAAGGTTCATTTGGTTTGGACCGGCGACTGCTTTTTTGGCCAAACTGATTAAAAAAACGGAAACTTTAGCAAGAACAAAGGAAACCTGCTAGACAAAGGCAAGCTATAGCCACATGGCGCAAGAGCTTCAGAAAACATTGCTCTTCCTCTGTTGTTTCCTATGCTGTACTAGATCTCCAGCCTTGTTTTCGTAAGGAAATAATTAAAGATGTGGACCAAAGTTTTTCCAACAAAAGCCTATTACACTCAGGAAATCATTGAGATATTTCCCCACAGACAAAAGCCTGGGTTACTGCTCTAGGTTTGTTTTATGTTCTTTAAGCAAGCAATCAAGGAAGCATTTGGTGGCAATATATATTTCATTGGAAGAGTGTTTTATGATGAAACCTGTTTCAGGCCACAATTGTTCAAACAAACATGCCTTTGGCTAGTATAATAAATGGCTTATACTTTAAAGTGAAAAGTGTACTTAATACATCTCACAGTGCTCAAAATTCTAGTTTAATTTCTTTCTGATTTCATGGAGATTTAAAGAGACAGGTTTATCTTTAGTCACAGTGGTTGGGAATTCAAATATTTTTTTGTACTTGATTCTTCACAGAATTAAAAACATTAATCTAAAATGACAGATTAAATTGCTTTTCATTTAAAGAATTTGCTGACCTTTGATGAGTTCTGTTGACCCTCCAGAATATTCTACAATTATGCTTATGGATTTGAACTAATCATCACACCAAACAGAAAATGGTAAAAAAAAATCTACAAAATTAACAACAATGTAATCATGCCAGCTATATTTATCAATGCCATAAGTACAAGAGCAATACAGTAAATTCCACCCTTTGTCAGCAAGTTTATCTATAAGCATTTCAATAAAACTGTACTTTGAAAACAAAAACAGGAGCAAATTGCAGAATAGATTAGTAACATATGCTTTTTTAAAAATGTAATTAGTTCGCATTTAAATTGTCCAGGAGAACTGTGCAAAATAATCTTTCCACTAAAATTGTATGATATACGGTTGGATTTTTTTCAACAAGAATATTTAGGTTTTTTTATATAAAGGTATGACTCCTAATCAATAAATTGAGGAATTTTGACTTTCTGTGAATGTGTGTATGCTCAATAGTCATGGATTTAAGTGTTATTTTACCTTGTTTAAGCCATGAGATAAATTCAGTCATATATCGTTGTTGATTGACCTGACTGATTTCTACATTTCCCAGAAATACGTTTAGTTCCTGTATCAACCAATGGCTTACACAAGGCAATGTGTATCCTATACTGCCTGAACATGCAATGGAAGCGTGAGTTGGAAGTGGCTGAAGTTTCTCTCCAATCTTAGACAATCCAGTGGTGAGAATGGATTCAAAAAGATTATCAATCTGGTGGAACACAGAACTTACACATGTATTAGCTCCTGAAGACCCAGACAGATCCCAACACTGGAATCAATCAACACATTGACTTCTTACTTTGGAATGGTTATTATAACATTACTCATTAGAGATCAAAGTGATGGCCGAGTGATATTATTGTTAGACTGTTAATCCAGAAACTCAGGTAATGTTCTGGGAATCCAGATTCAAATCCCGCCATAGCAAATGGTGGAATTTGAATTCAATAATAATCTGGAATTGAGAGTCTAACGGTGACCATTAAACCATTGCTGATTGCCAGGAAAATCCTGCCTGGTTCACTAATGTCCTTTGGGGGAGGAAACAGGCCTACATATGACTCCAACAACAGTTAGAACAACAGAGAAGCAACAATAATCAATATAGAATTCATATCTACGGTCACTATCGACTGCGGAGTCATCAAACATCACTGAGTAATTGTAATGGTGGAACATTACAGTAGTTGTTAACATTGAAGTCTTTGTCAGTAGCAATTCAGAATAAAGTTATCACCTCTGGGCTAGGGCCTGCATAACATTCCTTCCATTCAGTTATTATAAGAGGAAAATTGTCCTTTGAATATGCATATGAGGGCTACACTGAGGAAAATAAGACCATACACACTGTAGCAATAACAAAGGGCATTTATATAGCAATTTGAATGGGAACTTCACAGGATCGCTGTAACCACCATCTCCCTGATTACATCTACATACCTAGCCTGACCAATTCATCCAACACATTCCCCATTTCTACCACACACTCTCCAGACACCACCACAACTTCTCAGCTAACCTGATCACCAATCACCAGGCCTTCCAGTCAACACCTCAGCAATCGGACCAGTACCAAGCCCACAGCTTAACCTCACCCTGGAATATCATCACCAATGCTAGCATCTCAGCAGAAACATCATGTTTCCTTTTTTACTGATGAGTGATATTAATGTCTGCAACCCTGGCTCATTTGAACTGAAGATGGAGGAGCAATACCAGGTTTGCCTTGGGCATCACCACTCAGGCGTCATTCTGTGTTCTACTTGTGTGTACCAATAGGACTGCCTACATTTAAAAGCCCATCTTTTCCAATGGCTGTGAATCAGTGAAGAGGGGTCATCAATTTAAAATTGACAGTCAAGTCAGTAGAGAGTTGGAGAGAAGTTTCTTCAGGGAGAAAGTTATTGGAACAGAAATGTTTTACCATAAGGAATATCTAAGACAGATCATTCCAATGTTTTAAGAGGAAAAGCAGATGGACATTTGAAGCTGAGGAAATCACAGAGATACTGGACATGGTCCTGTAAGATTAGTTTTAGACTGGTTCAGGAAGGAGGTGACACAGATAATGATTTTTCAAATGATCTTCTTCTGAGCTGCAAATCAATATGGTTCTATAGTTCTCAAGAAAGTAGCATAACAAATTATTTTTAATCTTAAATTAGATAAACATTTTAAAACGTGACGTACTAAAGGTTATAGGGAAAATGGATATAAGGATAACTAGGTGCAAATGGGTCAAATAGCCTATTGGTTTGCTAAGGTTCCTGGAACTGTATGGCTCGATGACTGTTCAATAAGTAGGGGATGTACTACTGAATATTTTAACAATTCTTTTGATATCAATAGCTGTGGAGAAATTCTTTGTGGCCAATCTTATGGAGCAAAGCAAATTTGATTAGATATTAGAAACTGAAATTAATTTTGAAATATTCAAAATTCAAAATTTTGAATGTTGCTGTTGTAGTTTACTACATCACCTGAAGCTTCCCATATGTTACTTCTGTTCTAAGTGGCAACTTGATTCCATACAATTTAAATATCCTGTGTTAATCTTGGAGCCATTAGGCTGACACCATTTCCAGATGTTATCTCAGATCGATTATTTTGAGTACACAGACAAACTGTTTTAGCATCACTGAAGCGGTTGGATACCAGAGAAAGTTCTCAAGATTGAATAAAGCCGTTTAGGAGCATTGTAACTCATAAAATAGTGCTTACTTAGTGATTTATAGCATATTAAAGAGAATTCTTTGTCAGCTCTCCCAGGTATCCATCATTTACTATGAATGTATATTTTATCTCCTTAAATATTTTCTAACTGCAATGGGTTTCAGATGATGCTGCAGCCATGTGGCCAATATATAGTTTCGATCAAGAAGTCTTGACATTTATATATTTGCCAGCTTCAGGGGAATACACGTATCAACACACTCCAGAGTTCCAAAGGAAATAATTGAGAAAAAAAGGAGGCATTTACCATGCATCAAAGATGATCGAAATTCTGCTCCAGCTGTAGAGCATTACAGATGTGAGAGGTAGCACGACTGAAGCTGATAAATGTTGAACACCTGGCTGTGACAGCAAGCAAGGTCTCTGGGAAGGAACTGGAGGTTACACTATCTCTCTGGTGTGATAACCCTCATGGGATAGCTGAGTGCACAGACCTGGCAGTACACCCACAGTTACTAAACATTATCACAACTTAATCTGCTGTGGAACCCAGTCAGCATTTTGGATCATCCATTCTCAATACGTTTTCCCCATGAGTGGATTAAGTGAAGCCAGACATAAAAGACATGGGGAAGTTGGGGGGTGGTGGTGGTGCTCTTTTCTAATGTGGTTGCACTCTACCATCCATTAACTATTGCAAAAACAACATCATTTCCCATTGGATAAACAGTACCCATATTTTGGGAAATCATTTCAATATTATTAGCAGAACAAAAAAAGCGTCACTGGAATTTATAGCTACTCTCACTATAAATCACTTGGCCTTCCAGTAATACCAATAAAGAATAACAAAAGGCTTCATATGAATTGGAATTGGAATTGGATTTTTTTTTTGTCTGTGTAGTGACTGGTACAAATAGTTTTTTTTTCAGTCAATGAGTTTAAGTAACACAAAGTCTTCTCTTGAATGCAAGGTTTGGACTTCAGCTAATTATTGCTATAAAATACATTTTTGGATCCCTGTGTGCAAAGTAATGGAATAGATCACAAATTCTTTATCCCCTTTGTTATGTTAGGCATCATAGCAGCATGTAGATACTTACAATATTTAGGGGAGATCTTAAGGCTGCTTTAGTCTCCTGCAAAAATAACTTTAATCTTGACTTATTGTGCCCCTTTTCCTCTTAGAATCCCTACAGTAAGGAAACAGTCCCTTTGGCCCAGCAAGTCCACACTCACAAGTATCCCACCCAAACCCATTCCCCTACATTTATCCCAGACTAATGCACCCAACCTACACATCCCTGAACACTATGAGCAATTCAGCATGACCGGTTCACCCAATCTGCATGTTTTTGGATTGTGGAAGGAAACCCACACAGACACAGGGAGAATGTGCAAACTCCACACAGACAGTCGCCCAAGGCTGGAATTGAACCTGGGTCCCTTGTGCTGTGAGGCAGCAGTGCTAACCACTGAGCCACCATACCACCCCAACCATTGTGTCTTAGATTGAAGAGCACCAGTTCTATGTATCTAATAGACCTTGACGTCCGTTGAATAATAAAGTTCCCATCTGATGCAGACAGGTGCATGGATGCTCATTGAAAACTAGAATTAAAATTATGATTTAAGCTTTGCCTCTTGGATGGTAGCAGAGTTAGATGGTCAATTTACCAGCATGTTCCTTCCTTACTGCTGTTGTCTCCTGTGCAAATTAGGAACTGCATAATGAGTAGATTGGCCCCACCTTGAGTATTATGTACAGTTTCAGTCTCCTTACTTGAGAAAGGATGTACTGGCACTGGAGAGGGTATAGAGGATGTTCACTAGGTTGATTCTGGAGTTGAAGGGGTCAGTTTATGAGTAGAGATTGGGTAGACTGGGACTATACTCCTTTGAATTTAGAAGAATTCAAGGAATCTTAAAGGAACATATAAAATTATGAAGGAAATAGATAAGGGAGAATCAGGGACTTTGTTTCCACTGGAGGTGAAACTAGAATTAGGGGGTATGGCCTCAAAATAAGGGGGAAAGATTTAGGACTGAGTTGAGGAAGAACTTCTTCACCAAAAAGGCTGTGAATCTGTGGAATTCCCTGCCCAGTGAAGCAGTTGAGGCTACCTTGTTGAATGTTTTTAAGGTAAAGTTAGATAGATTTTTGAACACTAAATGAATTAGAGGTTATGATGAGTGGGGGTCGGACAGGGGGGTGGGGTGGGGGGGTGGGGACAGGGTGGAGAGTGGAGCTGAGTCCATGAAAAGATCGGCCATGATCTGATTGAATGGTGGAGCAGACTTGACAGGCCAGATGGCCTACTCCTGCCCCTAGTTCTTATGTTCTTAAAGCTGTATTGTAGCCTCAGAGAAAAATTAAAGGAGAGGTAAATACATTAAAAATGTGATACACATCAAATTGTGGCTGTTGTATCTCACCTTTAAATCAAAGCTTAATTGGTGCTGGTTTTGCTAATATTTGGCAACTTGGGTACAGTGCAATACTGGTATTAAAAGTGGAAAATTCTCAATGTGTTGTTCACAGGACTGATCATGAAGCACAAACAAGAACAGCATATTCCCTTGAAAGAAGTTATATATAAAGTTGGACAGCAGTATTGAAAGAAATGATGATAAGAATGATGACAGTATTCAAATTGACTTAAATGCAAATTTTGAATAAACATGTTATGTGACAATCCATCTGGTTGTCATAGTTACAATCCCTGAAGAATCACAATGCGTAATTGGCAGAACATCCAAAAAGATCTTTCCTAAAAACAAACCACATCCCAAGCCCCATAGTGCTACAAAAATGTAGGCAATCCTCAATATTTATATTTGGTTCTAATGGAATTATCTCAGCAGAATGAACAAGTCTCACTGTCCTTTTTCTGGATAATTAGTTTTATCTTTAGGTAAAATGTTTACGTTTCCCTTTCCTTCTTGTGATCAGTCCTCAATTCCAATTTTAAAAAATACTCAAATAGCTTGTGCTTAAAGCACATTATTGCCCATTCTACTTAAAGGTACATTGCTCAAGATGTGATGTACCTATAGGTCAGATCAACACTGACTGATCATGAAGACAGACATGGGGAGGTGGAAGCAGTGTTGGCTATACTGCTACATTTTCCTGCTGAGTCAAGTCTGGTGTACTCTATTGCTGAACAATAAAAGCCTCTGAGGCTGGTGTGACCCCATGAGCCTCATGGGTTTTCATAGGGGGTCACAGCTAATTAGAATTCTTCTTTATTCTTACACATCATTGGTCTTACTTCATAATTATGTTCCAAGGTGCAAATAAAATTAGGAACTTGAAGGATTAGCTACTTCAGTCAGTAGGTCCTCTCTGCTGTTTTTTAACAATCCACCAATTTATCATTTGTCCAGAATGAAATTAGAATGATATATGCTAGTCACTCAGGGCTTACACAAATTTAAACAGCTGTAAAAGTATAGTTTCTCATTGACGTAGTTATTTAGACCTCCTGTAGCTAAACCTAAGTGACTAAGCATGAGGGTCCTTAAATTTAAGAGGAAAATTTCAAACATATTTCTCTATAATAACAACTGGGCAGACTTTAACAATTTATACCCTTTTTATTTTCATTACTGTTGGATGTCTAAATCACCTGTGGTCTATTTTTAAATTATAACGTGCCATTTCTCTGCTTTTGCTGCAGTGATTAATTTGCTCTGTTATTAGGCAGTGTAGGTCTGTAGTTTTATTATTTGAATGTTTTCTTAGTTTTATTTTCATTTCTGAACATTTATAATTTTATTTTATATCCACCACCTCCCACTGTAAAATCCTGTAGGGTATATAACTGAAAAAAACTTTAGTAAAGCACACAAGTTGTTGTGTGGTATGGGATGTGCCAAGCGATTGTTAAGCTGTGGGATATGTTAAAAGACCTCCTTTAGATTTACCTTTGTCTCTCAACTGCCTCCTGTACATTATAGGAGACAGAAAGATGTTCCCAGGGTCAACTAAGGAATGTACAAACAGATGTGAAGACTCTTTTCCCTTTAAAAATGCAGTTGAGGGAGATGGAGAGTAGGCTGATGGACAGGTGAAGGATGAGAAAAAGGATAAATGGTGCTGAGCATTTTTGGAACCCCACTGTTCGCCCATTAGTGAATTTAAGTTGCTGTACAACAATTGCAATACGTGGACTTGAAAACATTTCTAAAGTTCAACAAGTCACAGGCTGCGATATATATTTGCAACCAACCTATTCCTCTTTCAGTTTATTGGAGCCTTATTTGTCCATTTACTTACAACTATTCACAGTTAAGAGGCATATTTTCATGGAAAAGGTCTACTTCAATCAATCTTTTATTGTCTTGCCCGCTCAGAGGGAGGACCACGCTTAAATACAGAGCTACATATAGTACCGGGACGACATGGTGACTCAGTGGTTAGCACTGCTGCCTCACAGCGCCAGGGACCCACGTTTGATTCCCACCTGGGGCAGCTGCCTGTATGGAGTTTGTATATTCTCCCCATGTCTACGTGAGTTTCATCCGGGTGCTCTGGTTTCCTCACATAATACAAAGATGTGCAGGTGAGGGTGAATTGGCCATGCTAAATTGCCCATAGTGTTCAGGGAAATGTACGTTAGGTACGTTAGTCAGGGGTAAAGGTAGGGGAATGGGTCTGGGTGGGTTACTCTTTGGAGGATCAGTATGGATTTGTGGGCTAAAGGGCCAGTTTCCATACTGTAGAGAATCTAATCTACATCAAGGAGGTTTTCTAATGGTACAATACCCAATACAACAAATCAATTTTAAACTATAGCAAGTTTAAGATTTAAAGTTCTAGGTGCTTCAACATACTTAATGTGGTTTGACATCTTGAAATATAAGATTATATTTACTGCTATTTTGAGAGAAAGAAAATACTTTGATTGTCAAAATTACAGACTACAATTGAATGTTATTGCAGAATCAATTAACAACAACTTGTGTTTTTACATGTAGCACCTTGAACATGGTAAAATGTTCCCAAACAATTCACAGGAACACTATCAAATGGTTTGACACAGGATCACAAACAAAGATATTAGGACTGATAAACAAATGTTTGACAAAAGAGATAGGTTTAAAAGAGGGTCGTAATGTTGGAGAAGTAGATAGGCAGGGATTTTTCACATGGGAATTACAGAATTTAGGGATTTAGTAGCTGAGAACATGGCTGCCAAAGGTGCTTTGATGAAGATCAAGGATGTGCTCAATGTAGAAGGGTACTTACAGAGCAAGTTAAAGGCCTAAGCAGCCGAAGAGTTGTGAAAACAAGGATGAGAATTTTAGAATTGGTGATTTTTCAGCCCATTTGGTCAGCAAGCATTCAGATGTGATTGATTAGTTGAAAATGTTCATGTCGGGCAGCAGAGTCAAGTCAAAATAAGGTACAAACCAGCAACAGACTAATTATTTGACAGCAAAAAGTGATCAAATTTAGAGTTCTGTGGTATGATTCACTCAAACATTGCAGGACCATTCATTGTTTCCACGTTATAGGTTATGAAATCTTGAGGTTCAGTGAATTACTTCTCCCCTCCAATAATTTAGTTTAGTGCAGCATTGGTAGATGCTGCAAATGACTTGCCAGCCTTGATCTGTCTAGTGCACACAAGAAAATTAATTTTATGTAAAAAGTATATTTGTTCGCTGTAATTTTGAAAATATATTGTGCTAAGCAATCCGAAATAGAGATTGTGTCTTTATACACTAGTGAGCAAATAGCTGGAGATCAACTAAACATGTGAATGACTGAGGAATTTCAAGTGCAAATTATGTTCAGTCTAAATTGAGTTTTAGTGATTATTGAACTGGATTACAAAAAAATTGTTGGGCACTTTCACAAAATTAGCCATGCACCAGATTGAATTAATCACCATGGCAACTTTTCGCTTATTACACCTATTATGGGTCTTTGAGGACGGCCTCCAAATTATTCTGCTTTTTATTTACTACTTAAAATTATTTAATCTACTAATAAATGGCCTAATATAAACAAATATAATGAATTTTGGATAGTTTTTAAAAGTTGTTTTCACATTAGTGGCAGACCAGACAACCTCATTCAAAATCCCAATATTTCTACGATAAGTCCATTTATATTTTACTATATTGCTAAATTAGTAAAACTACAACTGGTTATAATTCTTAATATGTCGAGGGGTATCTTTTATTGCTTAATTAAAAAATACTGAAACACAGCGGTTGTGATTTTACATTTATATTTTTGATTATGCAATTGATGTTTGAACTGACATTTGAGTCATAATTTCACTATGGAAAACTAACACCATAGGAGAGCATCTGCACCCTAATTCTTATTATGCTGAAATTGGAAACTCTACCATAATTGTGCTTACTTGCTTTCTCAGATTTTTGTTAGACAATGGAAACATTGAAAATATTCATATTTGGAGTGAGTTTAAATATGACTGCACTGAAGGTGAGTATCAACAATAGCTAACTGCATTGACCCCAGATGTCTCTGCTTCTCAATCTTATTTTCCATTTTCAAGGCACTCCTTAACTGACCAAGGTTTTGTCCATCTGAACGAATACTTCCTCATCTGGCTCAATGTCGCACATTGTTAAATCAATGGTCCTGTGAAACCTCTCATTATTTTAGTGGTGCAGTAAGTTGTTGTTTTATATAATGCCTTTAATTAGTGCAAACATCCCAAAGCAGTTGGTTAGGCAACAAAATTTGACCATGAACCACAAAGGTTACAAATGACCAAAAAGCTTGCTCAAAGAGATTGATTATGAGAAGCACCTTGAAAGAATGAGAGAGTTAGAGTAGCAAAGAAATGTGGGAGGGAATACCAGGACTTAGAGCTTAGGCAACCATCAGTAGTGCAGTGAAGGAACTTGATTGAATGCCTGAGGCAGCTCGGTTGCCATAATGTAAGACCATAAGACCATAAGACATAGGAGTGGAAGTAAGACCATTCAGCCCATCGAGTCCACTCCGCCATTCAATCATGGCTGATGGGCATTTCAACTCCACTTACCCTCATTCTCCCCGTAGCTGCACTCCTGCAGCCTCAGGCCTAAGAGGGCCATTGCTTCCCAGATAGCTGCTTACTGTTCCTGTCTTCCTTGTGTATGTGCTTGAATCCCTGATTGCTGACACTGCAGAGTCTTCTCCTGCCTGAGGCTGAGTAGGTGTCTATTCTTCCCTGAACACCAGCAGCTTGGGCCATCTCTTCCTCAACCAGCTGTGGAACTATCGCAGTGAGGTGGCCACCAGCATGTGTTTCCAAACCCTTGAAGCCTGACCTTCCTGCTGAGGCTTTAGTATTCGGACAGCCGAGGGGGCTGGAGAAGGCGAATAAGCAGGAGGCAGCCTTGCTAATACTTCCTCTGAAACATTGGAGTTCTTTTCCTCCGAGGTTGAGGACCAGTCTGTTGGGCTGTGCTGTTATGACCTCCTCTATTGATCCTTCAGGAGATGAACAGAACCTCCTCTGGATCACCTCATCTTTCAGGACCTTATCAGAGAAACACAACACCATCTTTCTCTTCTCAGACACTTGCAAAAAGATTGTCCTTCAACAAGCAGGGTAGTTTTGGAATGCCAGTGCTTGGTCAGGTGCACAACACTCTTTAAATCATGGCGGGGGTGCCTCAAATGGTGAGTGGTGAGCCCTTCCAGTAACAGCAATGATAGGATAGTGCTAATATCAGGTGAGTGATGTACTGCAGGGGCAACATAGGCAGTTAATGAGGTGAGTTTGGTAAGACAGGGGAATAAATTGAGAATTAAAGCCAAACTGTTCACGAGAGATGTTAGGAAGCACTTTTACATACAAAGGGTAGTAGATGTTTGGAACTCTCCTCCACAAATGGCAGTGAATCTGGGATGAGTCATTAATTTTAAGTCTGAGATCCATAATTTTTTGTCAAGCAAAAGTATTAAGGAATATGAACCAAAGGCAGATGTATGGAATTAAGTCGCAGATCAGCCATGATATCATGAAATCGTAGAACAGGCTTGAGGGGCTGAATGGCCTACTCCTGATCTGATATTCCTCCAGTCCTTTTTAAGATAGAACACAAGATCGCACTAGGCCTTGAGGAGAGAAATCCTCCGTCAACCTTGACAAAACTGACACTTAACTGAAATAAAACCCACAAGATTCACCCTGTCTTATCATTACAATTTTCTAATGCTACTAAAGATGCCACAGTATGCAAAATGGGAAAACTGCTCTTCGCAAAACATCATTATTGCAATGCACATTTCCACTATTAGAATTACAGAATGATTCCGAATTAATTGATTAAAACAGTTGCAAAGGAGTTATACCCCAGAGACTAGCAAATTCAGGCCCCATTTAAAAATTATTTGACTCTCTAGGAACAGATTTTTCTATTAGCAAGGGAGCTATTTTCATCAACAGTCTTCTGGCAAGATTGTTGAAAAATTAATAGTTTCTTTACACATTGGTTGTAAGTCATGAGAGATCAATTAAAATCAAAATTTCACTGTTAGGGCCTACAAATGGAATGGTGTGAGTTTCCAGAAAGTGCAGCAGTTAGTTCTATTATATTCAATTCAAGGTAATTATATCTTTCCTAATTCCACAGTGTGCCCTTGAGAATTTTCCCTTACCCGCCTGCTAGTCCTAGAAAATTCAAGATCTTTTGTAGGTCCATGTGGAATTTTGCGGTAGAAACTTACATTTTTTACCTTCCAATTTTTTCCACTTCATGCTCTCTTACTGAGCTACTGAAGGTCTCAGAAGTCCTTTATACTTTGACCATTCTTCAGAGTTTAAGGGCACACACAAGCAGTCAAGGGTTCGAAACTTTAGGAAAAAGTTGGATTGGAAAGAACGAGCTCATCCACCAATCCTGTTGAGTGTGACAATACAGCCACGCTCTATCTTAGCCGAATGGGTTGTCTCTTGAGAGGGAAGAAACTAATTGGACACAAAAATAATCTGAAAAATTCCTCTCCCAACTGTAACCATGTGGACTTCAGAGACAATGAGGATAAAGTAAGGACTGCAGATGTTAGAGATCAGAGTCATAAACTGTGGCACTGGAAAAGCACAGCCAGTCAGACAGCATCCAAGGAGCAGGAGAGTCGATGTCTCGGGCATAAGCCCTTCATCAGGGATGTGGAGGGGCTCAAGGGAACTGAGAGATAAATGGAAGGGGAGAGAAAGAGGTTTGGGGCTGGGTTGAAGGTAACTGGGAATATGATAGGTAGATGAAGATGGGGGGTGATTGTGATAGATCGGAGTGGAGGATGGAGCAGATAGGTGGGAAGGAAGATGGACAGGCAGGACAGTACAAGAGGGTAGTGCAGAGTTGGAGGGTTGGATCTGGGATAAGGTCGGGGGAGGGGAGATGTGGAAACTGGTAAAAACGACATTGATCCCATGTGGTTGGAGGGTCCCAAAGTGGAAGATGAGGTGCTTTTCCTCCAGGCGTCGGGTAGCTAGGATTTGGTGGTGGAGTCGTCCCAGGACATGCATGTCCTTGGTGGAGTGGGAGTGGGAGGCGAGGTTGAAGTGTTCAACCACGGAGCAGTGGGATTGATTGGTGCGTGTGTTCCAGAGATGTTCCCTGAAACGCTCCCAAACTTTGCGTCCTGTCTCCACAGTGTAGAGGAGAACACGCTGAGAGCAACGGACACAGTAGGTGAGGTGGGTAGATGTGCAGGAAAATCTCTGCTGGCTGTGGAAGGATCCTTTCGGGCTTTGGATGAAGGAGAGGGGGGAGGTGTGGGAGCAGGTTTTACACCTCTTGAGGTGGCAGATGAAGGTGCTGGAAGTGGAGGGTGGATTGGTGAGGAGCGTGGACCTAATGAGGGAGTCGCAGAGGGAATGGTCTCTGTGGAATGCTGAAAGGGGTGGGGAGGGAAATATATCTCTGGTGGTAGCGTCTGACTGTAGGTGGTGGAAATGGTGAAGGATGATGCGCTGTATCCAGAGATTGGTGGGGTGGGAGGTGAGGACTTGGGGTTTCTAGTCTTGTTGTGGCTGGAGGGGTATGGTAAGGGCGGAGACGCTGGAAATGGAGGAAATGAGCTGGAGGGTATTGTTGACCATGTGGGAGTTGTAATTGCGGTCCTTGAAGTAGGAGGCCATCTGGGATCTTCTAGAGTGGAATTGGTCCTCCTGGGAGCAGATGCAGCCAATTTGGAGGAATTGGGAGTAAGGAACAGTGTTTTTACAGAAGGTGTAGTACAGGTAGTTGTGGGGGTGGGTAGGTTTGAAGTAGATGTCTGTGTTGAGTTGGTTGCCGGAAGTGGAGATGGAGAGGTCCGGGAAGGGGAGGGATGTGTCCAAGATGGTCCAGGTGAACTTTAGGTCAGGGTGGAAGGTGTTGGTGAAGTTGATGAACTGTTCACCCTCCTCATGGGAGCACAAGGCGGTTCCGATAGTGTCATCGATGTATCAAAGGAATAGGTGGGGAATGGTGCTGATGTAACTATGGAAGATGGACTATTCCATGTATCTGATGAAGAGGCAGGCATAGCTGGGACACATGTGGGTGCCATGGCTATCCTTTTGATCTGAAGGAAGTTGAAGGATTCGAAGGAGAAATTATTGAGGGTGAGGACCATTTCAGGCAATCAAATAAGTGTGTCAGTGGAGGGGTACTGGTTGGGTCTGTGGGAGAGGAAAAAATTGGAGGGCTTGGAGGCCCTTGCCATGGAGGATGGACGTGTACAAAAACTGGATGTCCATGGTTTTGGGGGCTGGGAACCGAATATCATGGAGAAGGTGGAGGACGTGGGTGGTGTCCCGAATATATGTTCGGAGATCCTGGACCAAGGGGGACACGACGGTGTCAAGGTATGTGGAGATAAGATCAGTGGGGCAGGAGCAGGCAAAGATGATGGGTCGACAGGGACAGTCAGGTTTGTGAAGTTTGGGTAAGAGGTAGAACTGGGCAGTGCGGGATTCCAGGACTATGAGGTTGGAGGCTGTGAATGGGAGATCCCCTGATGTGATGAGGTTGTGGATGGTCTGGGAGATGATAGTTTGGTGATGGGAGGAGAGGTCTTGGTTCCCCCATATTTGCATTACACCTAATTCATGAACAATGTGACTTCCATCCCCTTAAAGGCAGGTTCACCATTCTCTTGGAGGCTTAAGTGAGGTTCCAAATGTTTCTCTCATAGCCTCATACATCAAACACAGCGAATGACTCACACCGTCATACCCCAGCCACTGTCAAAAGAAAGGCAACAAACACAGGCTATTCAAATTGCATTTTGCCATAAAATTAAAGAAATGCAATTGCACAGAATTCCTCTATCCAAGTTTTCTTTTTGAAATGAAGGTGGAAAAGAGTGCGCCTTAGTTGTAATAACAAACAAATGCTTGTATTCTGACACCATTTCACACCTTACGCGTAACCAAATCATGGAGAGAGTTCTGTCGAAAGGTACCACCATTACACAAAATATATTTGGGAACAATGCAACACACTCTCAAATTCCAGTGTGTGTGTGTGGTACGGAAACACTGAACTATAGGTTTTCCCTGGTTTATTTTGAAATGTGTGGTTATCCTGTCTGGCTTATGTAGACATATTTTTGACAAGCTCTTCAGAAATTCTTTTCTGTGAATGTTGTCTCATTAAACCACAGGCACTCTTTGGGATGTCTCACCACCACATTGCTCCACCGAGACTTCTTGAGCTAGGCCTGAAATGCTGGAAACTCCACCAGCGAGCAAGCTACCAGACAGTGAGCCAGTTTACTGAATCTGTTACATGAGGATTCCCAACCTATGGCCCACCAGAGCTTTCCATACTTCCCGATGTCTGGTTAATTCTTTTATTTGATGCTAGAGTTTCAAATACAGGTAAGTAAAAAGTGGGAAATGTTGCAAAGGAGTTCCTCCTCCAGTCAGAAGTCTTTTCTCTCACATGTGCACTGGTCAATCTATCAGCAGAAAATGCAGGGCAGAGTCAGTCTGAATCATACAATCCATAAGATATGGAAGCAGACCATTTGGCCCAACAAGTCAACACTGATCCTCCAAAAAGTATCTTCTCAGATCCACCCTCCCCCTCTCTTATCCTGCATTTCCCAAGACAAACCTAACTAGCCTGCACACTATGGGCAATTTAGTGTGGCTAATCCACCTAACCTGCACATCTTTAAGCTGTGGGAGGAAACCCACACAGTCACCCAAACTGGCACTGAACCCAGGTCCCTTGGGCTGTGAAGTAGGAGTGCTAACCACTGAGTCACCATGACAACCTAATTGGGAGGAGCAGGAAGTTGGACCTGGAACCATCAGAAGGACTCCTTCAGGAAACATCTGGATTGGGAAGGAGGGGAAAGCAATGACAGTTACACCTGATGGTGGAGGGGGACTGCGATGGTAAGATGGGGGAATGATTGCCTTGCCGTCAGGTCACTCCTGCTAACTTTTCTTTTACTTCATTTTAAAAAGACAGTGTCTTTTCCCATTTTGTATTGAAGTCCCTCGAGAATAAAAGACTTTTCATCTGAATAACAGCCTTCATCTCAAAAAGAGCCCCACCGGACTCAAAATGCTAATTCTGTTTCTCTATTCACAGATGCTGCCATCTGATGCTGAGTTTTCCAGCCTTCTGGAGAATGTTTGTGTTTGTTCCACGAAATCCCATGATTCAATATAAAGTCTCAATATAAATCTTCTCTTAATGCCTACTGTGCTCACATCCAGTAAGCCGGGAAATCAGTATGATTGCAGGAAGATCAAGTCCACACTCAGATGAATGAACATTAACAGCTTTTAATAAAAATAACTTTATGCAAGAGATAGCATCTTCTGGAACCCAGTAAAAACAATGACTGCAGATGCTGGAAACCAGATTCTGGATTAGTGGTGCTGGAAGAGCACAGCAGTTCAGGCAGCATCCGAGGAGCAGTAAAATCGATGTTTCGGGCAAAAGCCCTTCATAGTCCTGATGAAGGGCTTTTGCCCGAAACGTCAATTTTACTGCTCCTCGGATGTTGCCTGAACTGCTGTGCTCTTCCAGCACCACTAATCCAGAATCTTCTGGAACCCTCCAGACTCAAACTCCAGTTCCATGTGATATAACATAGTAGCTTATGCACATGTTCAGTAGCATGGTTTTTAGGTTATAGGTTTAGTTTCAACAATAGGAAGCTCTCACTGGATGAGGTGGGAGCCTCATAACAATGACGCTGCCAAAGTGAAGTTGTTTTTCCTACCGTACTTTATTCTGGCCGGTACACTGCGAACTCCTAATATTGAGTACTCAAATGTGACATTAACTATTACTAGCGCATGCCTTTGTATTAAAGTGGCATCCATCAAGTGCAACTTTGAATTTATTTCCTGAACTGAATCATGCATTTTCCTCAACTATAGTTCATTGTGTTATGTAAGGAAGCTTGAGGGTATTATCTTCACCACAATATTTCACACAAGTTCCTGCCCCTAAATCAATCTAATTTTACTTGTGCAACTTAATGGGAAAGGAGACGCAAAGGATGTTACCAGGACTGGAGAGTTTGAGTAACAAGGAAAGGTTGAACAGGCTAGGACAATTTCCTCTGGAGCGTAGGAGATTGAAGCGTGACCTTATAGAGGTTTATAAAATCATGAGAGCCATGAGGATAGAGTGAATAGCCAAAGTCTTTTTTTCCAAGAGTAGGGGAGTCCAAATTTAGAGGGCATAGGTATAAGGTGAGAGGAAGAAAATATTTAAAAGGGATCTGAGGGGCAACCTTTTCACACAGAGGGTGGTGCATGTATGGACTGAGCTGTTAGAGGAGGTTGTAGAGGCTGGTATAATAATAACATTTCAAAGGCATTTGGACAGGTACAGGAATAGGAAAGGTTTAGAGGGACATGGGCCAAATGCAAGCAAAGGGGACGAGTTCAGTTTAGGATACTTGGTGGTATGAACAATTTGGGCAAAAGGCTCTCTTTCCATGCTGTGTGACTCTAAGACTCTATAACCTTCTTTCTTACACCACTTGCATTAGCAACAGGAAGATCTCCTCACTGCACTTTTTGAAAAGGATTAGTTGTTGGTTAGTTTTTTTTTTGGCTGTTGTTAGATATCTACAAATGCCTGGCACTTTCCATCAGCCAATAAGTTAGGGATATTTTCCCCTGCTCTTCTTTAAAGTAGTGACATGGGATCGCAGACAGGGCCTCACATTGACCACTGAGCTGAAAGATGGCACCTCCAACATTGCTACACTCCGTCAAGTACCGAACTGGAGTGTTAGCTTTGGTTTTCTTTTATGCTCAAGTCCCAGAATGGAATTTAACTAAAAAATATTTTGACCTGAGATATGTTATCAATTTATTCAGGGCAGTCAACTGAGTGGCAGTCAACCTGGAGAAGGTAATGGTTTTGATAGGATTAATTTTGCATTAAGTTCCACTCAAACAGGTGTTCATAAGGACTCGGGTGGAGAAAGGTAGGACAATTTGAGAATCTCAAAGAGCGTGGGCCAGTAATCCTCGGTCTTCTCACAGTCTTTGTAATGGTGGTGAACCTATGAATATACGTTGTACCTCATTGTTATTATGCAATAAATAGTGTCTTGTTTCAGACAAGAAACTCTTCTCACCAAGAATCACCAGAGATTTTCTTCTATCACTGTAAGGCAATTATGGCTTCAGACCGCAGTGAAAGATAGGGATGGTGGCACAAACTACCCCCAAAACAAACTAGGAGTGGTTGGCATTGTGCACATGATAGGAGTGGTAGGCATTTTGTCATATGATAGGAGTGGTTGGTATTGTTGTTTAATACCACAAAGTAACCAAGTGAGAATTCCAGTAGATCCAAGTACGGAGGATTCCAGATGATCCAAGATCTGTACTGGACATTTACGACTCTAATGACTTTATAGCTTTAAGAGCTACCTCATACAGACAGTCAAACAACCTGCTGACAAATTCATGGATAGATCAACTAGGGGGAAATAGCACTTAACGGTGAAGCCATTTACTTCAGACCAGGTAAGAAAAACGCAGAAGCAGGTGTGAACTGGGAGCCAGTCACAACATGTTTGATATAATTCTGCAAGGATTTTATAGATTACTTTATTCTGAAAAATAAATAATATGCTTGAAACAACAAGATTAAGCAGAAGAATTCAGGAACAACATTTTCAGTAAGGAACATCTAGAAGGTCATCCAGTGTAGAGACACCATACAGGATCAAGATTAGCAATCTTAATCCAAAAATCTACCAATCTTCCAAGTCTGAAGGGTATGCAATTCTGAAGAATTATGAAACCTCCAGACTGCTGAAATTTATCACATCAAGAACTTGGATGAGGTGGATTTGTTGTGAATGTAATTACATGCATGAATGTAGAAGTGTTAACTATGGGGGAAAACAAAGATCTTGAGGCGAGATGTTATCTGAGGTAATGATTTGGAAAGGGTTAATGTTGGAGACAGCAATAAGCGCCACAAAATTTCGTGGTATCATAAATAATATCTCGGGATCTCAAAGAGGACAGAATACTTATCCTAAATCTTCTCATCGTCTTTCTAACAATGTATAAAGAACTAATGTAAATTATGCTTGATTACTATTAACTAGTAAACTATATTTTGTTTAAGACAAGAACCTCTACAAAGTAATGGTTTTCCTCGATTGTTGTAAAGCAAATAGGCTTGTAAAGTTGGTGGCAGTGAATGACCCAACTGTAAACTGGTGGTATTTGGAATCACAACACATACGGAACACTTGAATCAGAGTGTGAACCATTCCTGATGCTTGCACAACCTCTTACAAATAAACTAAACCCAAAATACAATGAGAGTTATGTCAATTTCTTAAAGTGACAAGGTACATGCAAACAGCACATTGACTAACTCATGGTGATGCATTGGGTGGACATAAAATACAGTACACTAAATAAACTATAGTGCAATAACCAGAATGTTGATACAGCTAGAGTTTCTAACTCAATGGGAAATACTTTAATTAGCGCACTAATTGAGCTCCATCTCACACAGGGTGGTAAACACTCAACAAACACTATGTTAAAACAGCAGTATGATAATTATTTGACTGCAGCAACACCTACTCTAACTAAGGTTTTCTCAATATTAGACTGCTAACTTAAGCGGAACAGTAATCTTCAGGGAATTGTAAATTTAAGGAAGCATCCCATCTTATTATACTGCTAAAGAACTATAAAACTATAGTCTCAGATCACCTACATTCTCCCTTAAAATAAAGTCAAAAAAGTCATCAGGTCTTAAAGCGATCAATTGTGTGATTACTCAGAGTAAAGAAAAGGAAGCACTCTGACCCAGTTAGTCCTAATGTTCAAAAATGAGTAGTTAATCCAAAGTGACAAAAAAAGCTCTACAGTGGGAATTGTGCAGCAAAATGTATAAAATGTGATAACTGGGGGATTTTACAATGATCAGCTGTATGATTCTCTTTAATAGAAAGTTCAAGCCTGGTCCCAAGGTAAAACTTATTACCTGTACTGAATTAATTACTCTCAACCAGGGCAAGAAATGAGTGGTAAAATAGCCTCCTTAATGTATTGAGGAAGAGGACAGAAAAATCAACATCAGAATATCCTTTATGAAGGACATGCATAGGAATACTACTGCGAAATGGAATGATAGATTCTTTATTATTCAAGAAGGTCCAGGTTGTAAGTGGATGTTTGTTTTTACACAAATGATATCCAATTGGCAAGGATTATGGAAACCACAGAACATAGGAATAGATGATAGCCAATGAGCTGATCAAACCTATTCTGCCTTTCACTGAGATCCATTCTGCAATTAAACTCCATTTACCCATCTTTGTAGTTTTGGATGAGAAAAGTCTATTAGCCTCAGGGAGAGTGTCTGTGGAATTAATATCCATTCACATGAATTGTCCTCTTCAAAGAGCAATGATAAAGGAGGAAGAGAACTTTATTCTGAATTTAATTAGTCAGATTAATGATAAACATTGTTGCAAAACCGGGGTAAAATTAATTTTGGACAGTTAGATGGATGAGTGAACAGCCTGTTTTACATCCTGTGTGATGTTCTTTTCCATTGATAGCAAGTTATTCTTGGCTTTTTAATCACGTTAAGTTCATCCGCATGGTCACTGAAACAAAAGGAGGGAAACAACAGCAAGGTGTTGTTTTGCATTTAAGACAAATCTTCAAAGTACAAGAGCTCTTTCTGAAAAGTGACAATTTCAAAAAAAACTAGTAGAGCAGATTGGAATTAAAGTCCTCTGAACTTGTCTGTTTGATGAGCATTAATGAGGTCAGAAATCCTTCTCTAGTGCCTGCCCCAGACGAGACAGTCCTGAGAGGAAGAAACATCTTTCACAGTAAACCCCTGTATGTATTGAAGAGTTAAACTAGGAATAATTTATGTTGCGGTCTGTACTGTACTGTGCTAGCTCCTTGGCACTCTACATAGTAAGAAACTGCATTTCTGCATCTTTTGCTTGACATAGTGCCGTACAGGACTATAGAATGACAAATACTCCCATTTTGCATGCATTTTCAATTGACCTGTTCAGATATATTATAAAACACCTCTGAACCAGGTGGACTTAAATAGGGCCACCTGCCTCAAAGGCAGGGACACTGCCACCATGCCACAATTCTTCCCGTGCACAGCTGAAGGTGATTTCTTAGTTTCAGAGCAAACAAATTTTAAACAATTCTGTTTCCAAAAAGAACAGGAAGAAAATAAACTGTGGGCCCCGTGCAGCTAGGATGTTCGAGCCTGTCTGCGGCTTTAGTAGAAACAGCTGAAAATCAGCCCTCATCTGCTTGGGGCAGGAAAATGTTTATCAAAAAATATTTACACAAAATCCATGAAACAAGGAGAAAGCCTTGCAAGGCTGCTGGCATGATTACGGTGACTCAGTGTTTATAAGATTGAGGTAAAATTAACCTCCTAGAATTTCTTTTCATAATACTATTTGTGGGCCAGCCCAATCCTCTAGTAAAACTTTATTGCTTTCCACGGCATTATTCTCCGTGAAGCACAGCTCATTACGACTTTCTTTCGCAAATCACCATGCAACCCACAGAACCGAACTCTGCTGTTTTTTTTTATCTTCCTTTGTACTATTGAATGGACATTGTGTCCTGGTCAAAAATGATATTGTTTCACAGAATTTCCCTCTATAAAAAACTCTACCATTGAAAGCACACTTCACTATGAATTCTGTGAAGCTCCTCAGTACAATGCAAATCTCGATTCGAGAAATAGACCAGCATAGTTCATTCAGGTCAAGGAACTGCTGCACAATGCATCTTTCGTTCTGTCGAGTTCCGTTCTCAATCCTCTGCTTAGCCTTCAGAACTATCTGTGGATCATCATTACAAAATTTGCCACTTGCCTAAAATTTCACAATATAGCAGTTAAATGCATTCAAATCAGTTAACATACCATGTAATTGAACATTGCGTACAGGGTCAAAACTTACATAGGCAAAGAGAAGGTAATAAGAATTTTCAATTTCAGCAGGAATCAGGAATACAAAATACTCTTTGCTTCACTATTACAAGAACATGAGGATGGATAATGGATAAATCAAACACATTGCTACATTAGCTAGCTGGAACCGGGATATGCAAACCCACAAGCAAGGATTTAAAATGTATTGATAGAAAACAGTCCAAATTCATCTGAGACATTGAGGGGGCTTTTAAATGTCATGAATGGATGGGTTTGAGTCCAGTGAGATCTCTAACTTAAAACTATTCAGTGACCCTGTCTTCACCACTTTCTGGGGAAGAGAATTTTGACAACTCAGAGGTTTTTGAAAGAATTCAAACCCAAACTTCCTGAAATTCCAGAGGATGTGAGCATACACATTTTGGCAAAGGTGAAGACCGTTTAGTCCCACTAGCCTGCTCTACCATTCAAAAATGAGCTTCCGGCATGCTGGTGCTTTTTTAAATATTCATTCATAGGATGACGGTGTTCCTGGGTGGGCCAACATTTATTGCCCATCCCTAATTGCCCAGAGGACAGTCAAGAGTCAACCACATCGCTATAGGCCTGGAGTCACATGATGGCAATTTCCATTCATAAGGGCATTTGTGAACAAGATGGGTTTTTCCTGACAATGAACATTGAGTTAATGGCCAACCCCTTAATTCCAGATTTGTATTAATTTCAAATTCCACCATTTGCCTTGGCAGGATTTGAACTGAGCATTAGCTCAGTTTTTGGATTATTAGGTCTAGTGATAATACCACTAAGCCTTTGCCTCCCCAAGTGTCCCCATCTCTGAGCCAGGAGACCCAGGTTCATATCCTATCTTTTCCAGGTGTATGTAATATCACCTCTGAACACGTTGATTAGAAAATATCTGCTCTTTCCGTCAATAAAACTATGGTGAGTCTGACAGTGGCCTTAACTCTGCATGTCCCTGGTAATTATCGACTCCCTTATTAATCAAGAATCTATCTCAAATTCAAAACTATCTGAGGAAGAGAATTCAAACAACTCTCTTCCGGAAAAATGAACATCTTAATGCTTTAGAATTCCTACAGCGTGGAAGTAGGCCTTTTGGCCCATCGAGCCCACATTGAACTTCCAAAGAGCATCCCACCTGGACCCCAACCATATCCCTATAACCCTACATTTCCCATGGTTAACACACCTAGCCTACTTTGCCTATGTAAGTTTTGACCCTGTACGCAATGTTCAATTACATGGTATGTTAACTTTGGACTGTGGGAGAAAACTGAGGCACCTGCAGAAACCCATGCAGAAATGGGCAAAATGTGCAAACCCCACACGGACAGTTTCCCTAGGCTGGGATTGAACCCAGATCCTTGGTGTTGTGAGATAGCAGTGTTAAACACTGAACCACTATCCTTTCTTAAATAGAAGGCCTGTTATTTTTAACACTCGCTCATCCTAGTTGCCCCAACATTCTTTTAGAATCCAACCATCCTTCCATACCTTGTGCATCTCAATAAAATTAACTTCAAACTTCTGAATTCCAAGGGATATAGGTTGAATTCTTTCCTCATAACCTTCTTATCTCAGTTATCAGTCAAATGAACATTCTTGCACCTGCTTCTAATGCATTCATATTTTCTCATAAACCAGGAGACAAAACTATACAATATTTCAAAAATGGTTTTACCAATACCCTATTCAACTGTAGCATAAAATCCCTATGTTTATATTTAGGTCCCCTCACAATAAACAACAACAGCTGCCCTCCTAACCATTTGCTGTACCTGCCCACTCACTTTTTATGGTTCATATGGAGTGTAGGAGGTTGAGGGATGACTTAATAGAGGTTTATAAAATCATGAGAGGCATGGATATGGTCAATAACAAGGTCTTTTTCCTAGGGTGAGGAGTTCTAAATTAGGGGACATATTTTAAAGGTGAGAGGAGAAACTTTTAAAAAGGACATGAGGGGGACCAATTTGACACAGAGAGTGGTTCATGTGTGGAATGAATTGGCAGAGAAAGTGATGGGTGCGGGTACCCATTTCAATATTTAAAAGACACTTAGATAAGTACATGAATAAGAATGATTTGGAGGGATATTGGTCAAAAGCAAGCAAGTGGGACTAGTTTAGTATGGGAACGTGGTTGGCATGGACTAATTGGACTGAAGGGTCTGATTTCATGCTATGTGACTCTATGACTCTATATGCCAGGACACTAAACTTATTAACATTCTACAATCTCTCTCCATTTAAATAATTTTCTGCCAAAGTGGACAAGTTCACATTTTCCTAAACTATATTCCATTTTCTAAATTGTTAACCTGCTCACTGAACCTATCTACTGTATATCCCATTGCTGACTCCTTATGCACTCTTCACAACGTACCTTTGTGTAAATTGGTAAATTTAGCAACCATACATTAGGTTTCTTCATCCAAGTCATCAATATAAAATTGTAAATAGTTGAGGCACTGATCAGTGGGGCATTCCACTCATCTCATCTTGCCAACCTGAAAATGTCCCTGTTTTCTGCTAGGTAACCAATTCTCTAATCACACTATTTTTGTTGCCCCTTACACTATGAGCTCTTATTTTGTGAAGTAAACTTTGATATGTCAAATGCCTTCTGGAAATCTAAGTACTGCATGTCCACAATCTCCCTTTAACCAGATTGCTCATTTCTTCCTCAGAAAGCTCCAATAAGTTAGTCAAACATTTTTAATTTCATAAAACTGTATTGATTCTGCATTGAGTTGATGGATTAGGTATGATGTGGTGAGATCAGGCAACTAACCTAGGAATTGTCACACCTTCATAAATACCCGAAGGTGGCTATGTTTGTCAGATTTTACTTCTTTTCCACAGTTGAATTTTGGGGACTCAGGAGTCCTTTCCCATCCATTCCCCTGGCTCCCTAAGTCACGATCTCCCATTGAGCTGATTCTTCCAAAATCTTCCCTAAACCTTCCACTCTCACTGGAAATCCTTTGACGTCCTTCCCATCCCACCCACCACCACACCAACCCCACTATTTTTTTTTGATCCCTGCAATTCCAAGATCAAGTATCATGTCAATATTGTCTCTGTGGTGACTCCCTCCATCTGCACTCGTAAGTTATGGCCATCAATCTCCCTCTGCTTGGAAATGATGTCTCCTGGTTCACGACTTCACAAGCAGGAGAAACAGCTTACCTACATTGACTCTGTGTAACCCTTTAAGTACTTAATAGATCTCAATTAGATCATCTGTAATTCTTTGAAACTTGAGATAATACAGGTCCAGTTTTCCCAATTCCTTTTCCTAGAATATTCCTGATTATCCCAGTAACAAGTCATGTGAACCTTTGGTAAACTCCTTCTTTGGAAATAATATCCTTCCGAAAGTAAAGGGATCAAAATTGCACACAGTGCACCAAGTTATATACAAGTGAAGCAAGACTTCACCACTCTTGTAATCAATTCCTCTTGCAATAAAGTCTGATGTTCCACGAGCCTTCCTAATTATCAGCAGCACTTGCATGTTAGCCTTCTGTAACTTACTGATGAGACATCCAGGTTCCTTTGTACATAACCATTGCTAACACGTTACCATTTATGCAGCAGTCTGCACAACTGCTCCTTCTCCCAACATGGATAACCTCACATTTTTTTCCACATTATATTCCATCCGCCATGTTCTCCCCCATTCATTGAGTCTGTCTAAAATGCCTTGAAGCCATTTTACATTTGCATCATAGCATGTCTAGGTTTGTGTCATCTGGGAACTTGCAAATATTATGTGTTTTGTCCTCTTCCAAATCAGTGATACATAGCGTAAACATATAGCTTTACTTATTGCTATCATACAATAAATCTTCTCATTATCTGAGAACTGTACCTCTTCTGTAGATTCTCTGTGGTGGTGCACTGCGCAATGATAGTCACTAGATTGGTCCAAGATAAAATACAGACGAGAGGATTTGTGACATTGAACTACCACGAACAACCCTTACCTCCTGCTATATATTGGTAGAGGTGGTTAATACAACAAAGTGCCAACAGTGGTCATCTGGGAAAACACCACACATTGCAATCAGTGTGGTGCATTTGAAGTGTACTCACTATTGTGCTGCTCGGAAATGCAGCAATCAATTTGTTTAGAGCAAACATCCAAAGACACCAATATGAGGGCGTCCAGGGAATCTGTTTTTATGAAGTTGATTGAAGAATGAATGGTAAACAGGACACATCAGGGATAATTTTTCAGCTCCTTCAAAATGGCGTCACAGAGTTTTCAGAGTTCAGATGGGACATTGGTTTAATATCACATCTGATCAGTAGTAGCTCCAACAGTGTAGCACATCCCCAGTGTTGCACTGCTGTGTCAGTCTTGGTTTTTGTGCTGAACTCTCACAATAGTTTTTGAACTGGAAACCTTCCGACTGAGAGGCAAGTGTCCGGGGGGGGGGGGGGGCAATGATAATGCAAATGCGATACAGTATGAACTCTTCCACCTCAGGCGGAGTGCAAATGGAACTGGATTGCTGGGATATGCATCATGTGACTCCATTACGTGTAACACCAGAATTGCCATCTAAATAATTCTGCAAAAGAAGGGGAATTTGGAACAGAATTGAAACCGAAAGGGAGGGGAAATGACATACTTTAATCTGCAATTTACATAGCTTCTCAAAATATAGGATACAGTGCCTTATAAATAGAGGCACGGAGGAAAGATTAAAGCAACTAAATTAGAACGAACCATTATAAAACATGAGTTCAGCTTCAACTGGAGTATTGTATCCAATCCTTGGGATCATACCTTAGGAAAGATGTGAAGGCATAGAGACCATCTTCCTCTGGGTGCTCTGGTTTCCTCCCACAGTCCAAAGATGTGCAGGTTAGGTGGATTGACCATGCTAAATTGCCCAGGGATACGCAGGCTAGATGGATTAGCTATGGTAAGTGTGCAGTTATGGGGATCGGGTGTGGAAGTGGGGGTTGGGGGGGGGGGGGGGAATCTGGATGGAATACTCTTCAGAGGCTTGGTGCAGACGCGATGGGCCGAATGTTCTGTATTGGTACTGTAAGGATTCTATGAAAAAAAATGATGAGAATAGATCTAGGAACAAGAGATTTCAATTCTATGTATAGGAAGGCAATGGTGCTGTATTCTTTACAAAAGAGAAGACTGACAGGAAATGTGATGGCGCTGTTCAAAATCGTGAAAGGTATAGAAAGGATAGGTAGGAAGAAACTGTTTCCATTGGCAGAAGAGTTGAGAAGCAGAAGGCATCAAATAAAAGTGATTAGCTAAAGAAGCAACAGCGACATAAGGACAATCATTTTGGTGCAGTCATGGATAAGATCTGAAATACATTTCCTGACAGTCTAGTGGAGGCAGCAACAATCAAGGCATTCAAAGGGGAATTGAATAATTATTTGAAGAGAAAAAAAGTGTACAGGAGTGTGCAAAAGAGGCAGGGGAGCGGGACAAATTGAGACACAATGGGCCAAGTAGCCTGCTTTGGTATTGCAGTCATTAGGAGAAAGTGGGGACTGCAGATGCTGGAGATCAGAGTCAAGAGTGTGGTGCTGGAAAAGCCCAGCAGGTCAGGCAGAACCTGAGGAGCAGGAGGATCAATGTTTCAGGCATACGCCCTTCATCAGGAAATGCAGTCGTTATATGAAATTAATCAAGGTGCACATGAACATGCTCATTCACAATCCAAACATTTGGATAAAACGAGGTGAATGCTTTGAGGTGTCTCAAGTGGTTTATTGAGTAAGTATATAATCAACATGGTACTTTGTTATTTGGATCAGAACGGCTCAGTTTAATATCCATTTACTTATGAGCTATTTGAGTACAATAAGTCCCCTAATCAACAACGAAAAGAAACATGCGCACAAAAATTGAAAATCAAATCAGGCATGTCACAATGGTATGACATTCACTACACTTTTTCCACAGCCTTCAGCTTGCACCATAACATTCTGAAAGCACAACTGAAAACCATACAGTGCAATAAGAATGTGGAGCCTAAGTAAATAATGCTCCCAACTGGCTCTCTCCCTAACTAATAAATTTAAAGATTCAGAAATAAACAAGGGAACAGCAGAGAAGGAAATAATGTGAATCAGCCAATTCAATCAAAAGGAAAAATGAGATAGGAAAGACAGAGAAAGCAAAAGCATTTTGATCTTCTTTCAAAATTGTTGAGATGAATTTACAATGTCCAAGACATTGTCCAAGATGGTGGCAGAGGAGGGCTCCTGAGCCAGAGCTCATCCATTCCGACCACTTCTCTTTCAGCCTTCCTCACTTTCTTTTTGTTTTTCTTTTCTCTACTTACCTCCTGCAGGGAGCTCGGTCGTGGAGGTAGTCGGGGCAAGGATAATGGCTGGGGGCCAGGGTGGTCGGCCTCAAAATGGCTGGTGTGCTGAGGGAGGCAAAGCTCTGGCAGTCAGCAGCATCGGGTTTCTTTGAGGCCTGGAGTGGTACCAGAGAGGGATTACAGTGGGAATGTGGGCATAGGCAGCTGGGGGCAGTCGGTGGTGAGAGTGGGAACAGGCAGACTGGAGCGGTCGGTGGTGAGAGTGGCAACAGGTAGACCGGGGCGGTCGGTGGTGAGAGTGGGAACAGGCAGACCCGGGCAGTCGGTGGTGAGAGTGGGAACAGGCAGACCGGGGCGGTCGGTGGTGAGAGTGGGAACAGGCAGACCGGGGCAGTCGGTGCAATGAGGCAAGCTTGAAGCAGGGGAATTCGAGCCCTTATGAGGAGTACAAGTCCTGCATGGCAGGCACTTATGGACTTTTGGTGTTGAACTGTTCACTGTGTTTTCTCATTTTTTTTTCCATTCTTTAATATGAAGGACTGTAATGTGTAACTTTTTAAATGTTGTTTTCCTTATTTCTTCTGCTTTGTACCTAAGATACTGTACCAGGGTACCCTTGTACTTAAGGTGGCAACTTGTAAACTTTTCACTGAATGCAGGTGAGTACCTGTGACAAATAAACCTACTTCAGTTCAATTCAACTTATAAAAAATGTGGTTCGACAATTTCAGTGGTTACAATTACCACTTGGGTCTATAGGATACTGACCCTGTTAATATGAGCCCTAACTGCGGTGAGCTTAGTGAACAACTAATGTGCAAATGCAGCAAGTTCTTCAAAAAATAGAGCATGGAGATGAAAGATGAGGTGCCACTGGTAAAGAAACAAATAATGAAGTGGTGTAGGTTCACAATGTGTGGAGGGTCTTTTTACTCCATTAACTTATTGGACAAATTGCACCTGAATAACAGCTTAAATTGTGAAAACACCACAATGTTCCCATTAACATTTGATTCATTAGTTTTTCGAGTTATCACAGTGTGATGCAGAAGGATACCATGAAGCATCCTGGACATTTAAACTTGCAGATAGTGGTGAATAGCAATGCAGCTTAAGTTGGAGGTGAACACATCTGGGCATTGCCAGAAAAAGCAAAGTGAAGGCATTTTGTGAAATATTTCCATTGACTGAAGATTAAAAAGCCCCTTTGAAGGAAAATAGAGCACATTTAGAATTATTTCTAATCATTTCTGATGGAAAGGGAGCCATAAAACAGTGAAACATGTAGTGGTGAATAAGTTAACTGTTCTCATATATGATTTATGTATCGACCAGTTCCTGGGATAAAGGAAAAAGCAATTCCATGACGATTGCATGTGGAATATTGATTATACAGTCTTGTCATCACCTAGCTAGTCTTCATTAACAAGTCTTTATTTGTATTTACATTTCATCTGAACACAGACAGCTAACTATCAGCACTGAACAGTCAGAAAATGGGACTTGTTCCCAAAATGTCAGAGCTCAACAAGTAGCTCGAAATATTTCCTGTCCTGATTTATGGGAAGGTCTATGGATGTAGCACCAGGTAGGACCAACTTTAAGGGGTATATAGTGAAAGCCTGTTTCAAGGCTGAGAGCGAGGGGGCCCATGGTAAACAGAAAGGAAAATATCACCTGATCAATCTTGGCCTCGAGTCTTGTATTCGGTTTTGCCTTTCCCTCTTTTCCTTTTAGTTTTTGGAGATATTTTGCCTTTGCTTCCAAAAGCATACAATGATATTTTTCTTAATTGAGTTCATATGCTGGCCTCAAAACTAATAGGCCACAAAAATGAGAACTGGGCTTCTGAACATCGTGTATTTAAAGTAGCATTGGATACCAAATGTAGCAAACATCAATATCGTAACCAATGACTTCCAGTCTCGCATGATAACCATCTGTGTAAATAATGCTTTTACCATGTGGAGATTATTAGTGGCTCTGGAATTGCAATCAGAGAGAACATAAAAACAAATGGGCTAACATGAGAATATGCAACTCATGCTGGAAATTGTCCATCAGGATTTCAATTTAAATAAATAACTAACCTGATTAAACATAATGAAAAAACAATCCTCACTTGAATATGAATGTAGTGTGTAAAACCAGGGCCTAACTTACCCTGACCTGATTTGTTAGCATTGGTCCCATTATCTGTGTATTGGCAAGGTTACCCAGGACAACACTTAATAATGTTAGATTTCTATCTCTTTATTCCCAGGATTTCTAAATTCTACTGGTTATAGGAATAAGGACATTTTGCTTCCAATTATAGTCCAGGTTGAGTTAAAATAAAAAAAAAACCATTGGAATTCCCAATGTTCTGCCTCATTTGGCTATTTGTAATGGGGTAGCATGAATCACATACATTTGTTGGCCTTGATCTGATTCTGACATGAGTTGTACTAATAAAATTTATAAATGACAATTGACCTCCTATCTAAAATCTACCATTACCCCTAGCCCACTGGTCTTGGATGGGATCAGACATACATCTGTGGACAGAAGTTTAACCTCTGACTGTTCGCCAGGGGAGGTTTGTGAAGGAGTATATAAGAAGAAGGCCCACATAGTTTTATTTCATTTTTCTGTTCAATCTTCAAGTCTTCCTGATTCCTAATCATTGAAATGGGTGGCAGAAATATTCTTGATGGTCAGTTCCAAAGTTAAACAATTTTAACAAAGTAGAGAAGTAATCACCACTCTGGAGAACTGTGCATAACGCAATAATCAGTTCAGTTTAGAATGATCTTCTGAATAAGTTGCAGATCATTAAACACAAATCTAAATCTGAACAATGAATTCAACCACTTCCATGTGGATCATAATTAGCAATGGTTCCAGGGTCACTATCTCTTAAATTGAGTCAGCTCATTAACCAATCTGAATTACTAGTTGTCAACCCTAATTAAACCTATCAAGTTCAGTGAAGGGAATTGAGCTTACTTGGGCTTGTGTGAGACAATGAACTTCAAAGTGTGAAGTTAACCTGTGGCAAAAAAGAGACACAGCTTCAGAGCTGAAATGCTTTGTCCCCAGTGGACTTGTCACTGACTTTATCAAGTTGGGTATTTAATGATCATGTCAATTGGTAAAGCCCTCCAAGAGACAAACAGAAATATGAAAGTTGGACATGGATATCAAGAACATTAAGGTGTATCCTGCCATCATTCTGAAAGTAGCTGTAGAGGAATTCCTGAGACTTGGACAAAAAAGGTTATTAGATGGAGGCCAGGGGTATGGAAACATAAATTCAGGTCTCACTATCTATCATAGGTTGCTATTGAAGTTCCATCCTTCCAACAAGTAGGCACACTATTCTGGAGAATGTAGCAAATTCCATGTTGCACTCAAATGAATGAAGTGGAGGCTACTTCGCACTTTCTGATCAATTGTGTGGCTTCAATAGCCATTAACCCTTCGTCCTTCTGATAGTGGACACTTTGATCAGACACTGAGTGCCTCTGATGAAGGATCATGCCCAGTCCCATCCCCAGCAGCCTACTATTGTTGTGAGCAGTGGGTGAGACCTGAAAGTGGGCATTAATTGTCCACTAATGGCCTTAATTAACAGTGGGGAAAGGTTGTTATCTCCAGTCCTTCCCACTGCCACAGACTTAATTGGGGTGGGACAGGATATCCTGCTTGATTGCATGCACCATACTTCTCCCAGTCCCCACTACGCTCACCTAGCCTGTCAGCAATGGACCATTTAGTGATGTTATTTGAGGGATATTTATTGTCTAAGACACTGAAAACTTTCTGGTCTTTCTTGAAATAATATTATCGAGCTGATATGACAGGTGGGACCCTAGTTCAATGCTTCATTCAAAGGCTGGTGCTTCTGATAGTGCTGCACTCTCTCTCTACTGCACAGTAGCCCCAGTCTCAATGGTGTGCTCTGATTTCCAGAGTGGAACTTGTACCCACAACCTTCTGGTTCAGAGCTGAGAGCATTATCAGGAATGACAACCTACCCTCATTAAGAAGGTCAAACAGAACTTCAGTTTTAAAAGGAATAACTGAGAACAAAATGCTGCATTAATTAAAAAGCTTTCAGGTAGTCCGCACTTGCTTTTTTGTTCTGCTGGCAATATTTGAATCAGTTTGTCTCTTTTCAATCAGTTGGAGTTGACGTTATTGTGTTTATGAGTGATTGGAATCTTGTCCTAGTGTAAACTATACTTTCTACAGAAGTGGTGATGGTCAGGAAATGAGGAAGAAATTTTATAAACATGTGCAGTTAAGAGAAAATCTCCAGCTATGAAAATATGACATTTTTAGCAGAAAGAAACTCAATGTACTGTGATTAGGTGTTCTACTTTTACTATAGAAACTAGTTTTTACTCGCAGTCAGTCCAGAGTTTCCTGGATGCCAATATCTAGGAAACCAATCAAGGGATGACTCAGTCCATACCAGTACACAGGTTCTATAATACAGACTCTATAATGCCACGGCTGTGTTCTTGTGCAATGCTGCATTATAGAAAACTCACATTTTAGAAACAGTGTTTAGTGTTGGCGTTGTAATCACATTATAGTCAACACACAGTTGAAAGTTTGTGCTTTGGAAACAGTGTCCCCAATTTGTCAATCATGTTATAATGAATTCACATTCATAAAACGTGTGTTGTAGCAGAATGACCTGAATGGGAGTGCTGGCTGTCAAAAGGAACTGTTACACTTTAGGATAAGTTGTGTGAAGCCTTTGTGAACGAATAGCCCATCTTACCTTTGCATTTCTTTCATACATCTTCACTTTGAAAGAGGAGAAGACTATGGCGTTTGAATGAAATGCATAAGCAATGCCACAGTTCCAAATAAATTTGGATCTTGGCAGTTTTTTTTGCTGCTGATGGCAATTATCCAACTACATTCAGAACAATACTTTTCAAAAAAAAAATTGTCGGATGTGGGTACTGAACATTTACTTTCCATTCCTGTTGGCTCTTGAGTTAGTGGTTGTGAACAATCATCTTAAACCACTACAGACTGTGTGCACTGTGATAAAATGGTCTATTAGTCATTTCTGCTTGTTTACATTTGTTCTATCACCCATTATGAAACAGAGAGTAAAGCTCCGATAGCTTCTTCAGCATATACTTGTTCCCTTTGAGACTGATAATAATGTTAGCAAATTTAAGAATAGATATTTAAGCATTCACAGGTCAGGACATTTAAGTGCTACTTACATTGTTATCCATTTGGTGAGGGTGAAAGATTTGTCCAGATAATTCTCCCAACCGACCATCATTCCAACAATGAGTTTGTGACAAACGCTGAAGAAATAGTATTTATCATTGACCCACAAAGTTTAATGGAACTCTCGGGTGTAGTTTTTCTCTTTTCTAATATCAGTTTGAATTTGGCAGTTTGTACAGGGGATCTGCCTGGTCTGTGAAAAGAATAAGCAGCAGTGACACTAATCAACTAAACAGATTGAAAAATCCTCACAAGCAGCAAATGAGGCAGTTAATATAAATCATACTTCAAGCTCTAAGCTGAAAGTGAAATGAATGATTTGTGAAATATGTATATCATAAGGGAAAACCTTAAAAATCAGAAACAAATGTAATAATAAAAAGTATATTGTTTGAAGTAAGTAAAATATCCACAGCTCATAAATGTTCTTTAAAGCGATGAGACTGCAACCGTATAATATTGGTCAGTCAATGTCAGAGAGATTTGTTCAGCTATCATTATGACTCAGAGCACCACTAAAAGCTCAGATACTCCTGAACTACACTGAACATGTTCATATGGAACTGCAGTGAAAATAATGGGCAATTGGTTAAAATTGACACCAAATTAATTTCCTTTTTGATTCAAACTGCAAAAGTAGTCACAGGGCATGGAAGAGCAAAGAATCACTGACAGCAATTTCAGGGCTTCTGGAATTTTGTTTTGACCTGCGCATTTCGGATTGCCTGAAAACAGCAGTCAAGCCTCATAAAATAATGACTGCGAAGGGGAACAGTTCCATCATTATTAATGTTGCAAATTCAAGCCCTGCTTCCTACAAGTGTAGGGTCTGGGGTTTAGTTTGGCCTGGACTCCATCAGAGCTCACTGTGAAAGCTGGTGAATTTCACCTGGCACATTACACTGGTAACCAGGGAAACAATAACATCCAAATGGAAACATCCAAATTGCTGTATATGGGGTCTAAAAGACTGAGAGATTTAATACTGAGAACTGTCATGAACACATCTGCTATAATGTCAGATGGACTTGCAGCTAGAACAACTCTGGGCCTCAATGATCTTACAGAGGTTAATAAGATCATGAGGGGGCATTGGTAAGGTGAATAGTCAAGATCTTTTCACTAGAGTGGGGCAGTCCAAAACAAGAGGGCTTAGATTTAAGGTGAGAGGGGAAAGATTTAAAAGGAACCTAAGGGACAAATTATTCACACAGAGGTTGATAGATGGACAAGCCTCCAGAGGAAGTTGTAAAGGTGTGTACAATTACAACATTGAAAATACATTTGGACAAGCATATGGACAGAAAAGGTTGAGAGGTATATGATCCAAACTCAGGCAAATGGGACCAGGTCAGTTTAGGAGACCTGGTCAGCATGGACGAGTTGGGCCAATGGGTCTTTTTCTGTGATGTATGACTCCATGAGTGAAACCTAATGTCTGGTCCTTCTCAAAGCTCCTGTACCAATGCCTATCCTTTCAATGTAACCTTTAACTAGTTGCTAACATACATTAAAGTATGTCTTTTTTTACAATAAGAGATGTTTCTAGTTAAATAAGAAATAAGTATTATTTTACCACACTAGACCAAACAGGCTGCAAACTCTATCATTAACAGCTCATAAAACATAGTGAGTTGGCATTCCCACACAATGTGTACACTACTCATACAACACATGGGAGCAGCAGCTTGAGATCTTCAGTCTCAGCCTTAAGTTGTCTGTTCATACAGCACAGTCTACAGCAAGGAATAGCTGATGATTTAATAACCTGATGGAAGAAACCTTTATGACAATCCTCAGCAAGGAAGAATGCTGCAAGATGTGGTAAATGCATTGTAGGCACGGTAAGATATGCACTTAACAGGATGGTAAACAGCTCCCCAGAGTAGGAGAATTAGTAAATCGAAAGCGGATCTCGGCTGTATCATGTGGTGGTGATCTGAGCAAGCAGTCTCGAATGAGAGTTCAGCAGTTAGCAAACAGGTATCAGAGGCTCTCTGAGTAGAATTTATAATCTCTGCTGGGTGAGAGAAACCTTTTAATACAATGCAGTAATCTGGCCTGGACAAGTGAGAAGTTATGACCTTACCTTCAGCTCAGATCTAATGCCCTTCAGGAAAGGAAACTGCCATCCTTACTTGGTCTGGACTACATGTGAGTCCAGACCCACAACAATGTGGTTGACACTTATGTGCCCTCTGGGCAATAAATGCTGACCTAGACAGCAATGCCCTCATCCCATGAATGAATAGAAAATATCAAGCTTTGAACCCTACAGCGAGTAGACCCCACAAGGCACAGCCACAGAAATTGAAGGACAGGTCCACCAAATAAATATTAATCCCAAGGTTACAGAACTGGGGAAATCAAAAACCATGAATTAAACAATAACATTGAGCAAATTAAAGTCTAACCAGATGTAGTCTATTGGAGATAAAATGTTTTCTGAGTCTTTTCAGTCTGTGGAAAAGGTAGGAGATTCTTCATAAAAGCCACATTAAATTCAGAATTTGCTTCTCAAAAGGTGAGAAGCAGAACCCTTCAATACATCTGAGATTACAGTGGTTTGCACTGCCGCCTCCCAGCACTAGGGACACCGGTTCAATACCAGCTTCAAGCGACTGTCTGTGTGGAGTTTGCACAGTCTCCCTGTTTCTGCTGGGTGCTCTGGTTTCCTCTTACAATTGAAAGATGTGCAGGTTAGATGAATTAACCATAGTGTTCAGGGATGTGCATGTTAGGTGCATTAGTCAGGGGTAAATGTAAAGTAATTGGGGATTGGGTCTGGATGAGTTACTCTACAAAGGGTTGGTGCGGACCATTGTTGGGCCGAATGGTCTGTTTCCACACTGTTGGGATTCTATGAAACTGCAAAAATATTAATTTTATCAATGAAGAGTGGGAATCCTCTATTTTAGCTCAGAGAAGGCAAGAAATCTATTGATTTGTAAAGTTTGTGGAGGACCAGATATGAGGTTCTTTTTGGTGGATAGAGGTTTAGATGTTACAAATCACAAATATAAGATTTTGAGTCTTACATCTGAAATTTGCAATGTTTGATACCCCGATGTGTTTTTTTAAAGGCCCATGGACGTGGTTTCAATTTTCAATTTGCTGGTGCAAAAGGTGTTGAACAAG
Source organism: Chiloscyllium plagiosum (assembly GCF_037043375.1). NCBI lineage: Eukaryota > Metazoa > Chordata > Chondrichthyes > Orectolobiformes > Hemiscylliidae > Chiloscyllium > Chiloscyllium plagiosum. The sequence continues at coordinate 43,793,719 of NW_028270163.1, forward strand.
AGTAGCATGAAGGGGTTTCATGAAGGAACCTTATCCCTTTACAGGTTAATCATCCGCCCACCATTCGGTCTAACTGTGGTGGGATCCTGATGATGCAAGTGATACACAGATTCAGATTGTCAGGAAGAGAATCAAAGTCAATGGTCATCATCACAGCTAACTACCAATTTTCTAAGTCAAAATTGAACAGACTTCCAGTAGAATGGTGAAACATCTAGGTCACCTGATTAGTTATGTATCTGACTTGGATAGAAATAGAGTAGTGCTAAATGTAATAAGCTGCACAAATGCATAATACTCATCATGAAAAACCAGGTTGGGTGAAACGTTCTTTCATGAGTCCAAGGATTCAACTGAGAAGTGTCATAAATACCACTAACTATAATAATGTCATATGTACTTGAGGGCAGAACAGCTTGTGATCTCAAAGAAATGAGACTTAACATTTGGTCCTCCTTAAAGCTTCTCTAAGAAGTTTACTAAATCAATATAATCTGTAAGTAGGTGCGAACATGTAATGAACAATATTGTGTTAACCACAAAAGGAATCTTCTGGTTTGGTCAGGAAGTGTTTTTTTCTGTACCACACGAGAGCAAGCAGGCCTTGTCATACCTTACATATAAAGAGGATGGTAGCAGAAATCTTCATCATGAGCAGCAACTCAGGCAACACTGGGACCTGGTATACCCATAACAACACAAATAAACCTCAGAGTAGGTACAATTCTTGCCTTGGCTGACAGGTTATGGTACTGCACTTGCAAGTCATTGCAGAAAAAAAACTCCTCTAAACATGACAGGATGGCATAGCTGCAATCTTTTATAGCTTCACTGACTTTCAGGCCTCAATTAAAGTGATTGAGATAAATATATAATTACTTTGGATCATTTCATTTAGTCTGTTCTCAAAGATTCACTTCATATCTTCAACAATTGCATTTTTACCACACCTTTTAATATCATTAAACATCAAACATCACAAGCATTATCAGACAAAGCATGACACTGAGTTACATTAAGCGTTATAAGAACAGCAGAGCAAAAGTTGGTCAAAGATCAAGGTTCAATGATGATTAGAGGAGAAGAGTGATGTGGAGACACAGAGATTTAGGGAGGTAATTCCAAATCTTAAGGCCATTGTAGCTGAAAACACAGCGACCAATTATGAAGTGATTAAAGTTGAACATGCACAAGAACGGGAGGAGTGCAGTCTTATCTGATACTGTATGTTTTTGGAAGACTGAACAAGAGTTTATCAAGACAATAGCTAAAAGTAATAATAAAAAGAGCTAAGCAAAAAATACTGCGGATGCTGGAAATCTGAAACTAAAACAGAAATTGCTGGAGAAGCTCAGCAGGACTAGCAGCAGCTGTGGAGAGAAAACAGTCATCATTTCAGGTCCAGTGACCCTTCTTCAGAACAAAACAAAGGGTTGATTGATGCAAACATATCATAATCCTAGATTTGTCCATTTTTAAAAAAATATTCACACGTTTGTATCTCATTTCAAAAAAGATTTGTACACAAATATATCAGTAACCTCTGTGTATGTTTATTTGAAAAATAACTTGTAGGATTGTGATTTATAACTGGAGTATAATTCAATTTTCAATGATGTAATCCAGTGTTACTTAACAGCAGTAGACTTTAATAAAACCTTGGTATCAGTAGAATGCACCTTTTTGTTTTGTGATATAATTATGCTGTAATTTGAAACATACTATGAAAATGTCTTGTGAATTCTGATAATTACATATAACTAAAAAATGCAGGCAGCACATGCTGGGCACAGTCAGAGTGGTCACTGTCTTATTTCAAAACTACTTTATTACAAATGCTAAATAATCTTTAGAAAACAAAAGATACAAGAATCTGGTTTGGAGCCAGTAATGTTCCAAACAGCAAACAATAGTTAAGCTCTGACTGACCTTATTTTGCATTTATTAAACTTCACTGTAATGGGCACACATTCCATATTAGCATTAAAGTACATACTGCCCATCAGTGAGCAAAAGCACTAATGTATCCATGTACTACAAGATCAGAACTAAAATTCTGAGGTTGATTAAAGGTGAATTGTAGTTAAACAAAGTTCTTAGGTTGACTAGAAGACATTGAAAGCATAGGGCAATCTACAAACACTCTGCCATCTGCGATTAGTCTGTGGTTAGTGTCGGCTTTTATAGCAAAGACACATCTTCACATTCACCACTTTGAGAGGAATCTAATGGAGCATAACGCCTTTGCACTTCTGAAAGTGCCCACCTGTTATTCCATTCCTGGACTCTACTGCCAGAAAGGGATACGCTCAGTCAAATTATTGCCCAAACAATGAAGCTTAAATTAATCTGCAATCTGCCTTAAATGGTCAGACCAGATTCAAATAAAATTCTACTTTTGTCGAGGTTAATGGACTGTGTGTCTCCTCCTGTTATCACAAGATAGCATGGTATTCAAATTAATTATCATTCCTAAATTAACTTGCATTTCTTCACCCACACTTTCTCTTCTAAAGATCACATTAGTCAGTTCTGTTGATCAGATAATAATTGACAGGCATACACTTCATACTACATGGATACAATGAGGATCTACTAGATTATTAAAGAATAACTCTGAAGGATATGATTGACAATTTGTTGAACTTTACCTAGTGGAACTTGCTGGATATATGAAATATATTGTTATGATTATTTGTAATGAAACTGTAAAAATGTTTAAAATTTTTAGGGTAATTTTTCAAATGTACTTCATGTGTGAGTAATGTGATTATAGTATCATCAGATCAAGGTAAGGGTATTCATGTCCAATTATTCCAAAAACTAACATGGGTTTTGTTCAACCAATTATTTAGATTAGATTAGATTACATTACATTACAGTGTGGAAACAGGCCCTTCGGCCCAACAAGTCCACACCGACCCGCCGAAGCGCAACCCACCCATACCCCTACATTTACCCCTTACCTAACACTACGGACAATTTAGCATGGCCAATTCACCTGACCTGCACATCTTTGGACTGTGGGAGGAAACCGGAGCACCCGGAGGAAACCCATGCAGACACGGGGAGAACGTGCAAACTCTACACATGCAGGTAAACTAGTTGTTACTAGCACAAATTCATGGATTCTGTGGGTCTTTGCCTGGCTGATCAGCCCAATCCGAGAGTCACATCTCCAACCACACATTTCACAGGTGTCTCCGGGAGGTGGAATTGGTCCTTGGGCTTGAGATCTTTGGTCATTCCTTTCCCCAGTTCCTTTACCATACTTGATCTTCCCAAGCATTCTCAAAAAATTATATCCTTTCATACAGGAGGTTCCTCCAAGTTAGTTTTTTCTGAATGCCTGGCTTCCATGCGTTGACATCAATGTTTTATTTCTTGAGGAAAGTCTTCAGGGAGTCTTTGAAATGCTTCCTTTGTTCTCTCATTTGATGTTTTCCTTTTGCACCAGCATTGGATATTTCACTTCAGTGGCAGTTACTCCAGAATGTAAGAAAATAATAGAGCCTTTTGGTATGTTCAATCTAACTTTGCCTAGCTTTAAGGTGGAGGTGCCGGTGTTGGACTGGGGTGGACAAAGTTAAAAATCACACAGCACCAGGTTGTAGTACTTTCAAGTAAACGTGTTGGAGCAGAAACTGTGGTTGTTGGTTTGTAGGTGCATGTTTATAATTTGATTTTTGTAATTAAAAGCTTAAAATGTAGGGTGCAGTTCTATCCTTTCCCAGCTAACTATCTACCATGTGACAGACTGAAACTCTGACAGTGCAGCACTCCTGCAGCAATTCGCCAGAGTATCAGCCTTGCTTTTTATGCTTGAGTCCTCAGGTGAGATTTGAATCCACAACATCTAACACAGAATGAAACATTACTGACTGAGCCAGGGCTGACTTACATTAGCATTAAAGTAAATATATCACACGTTCACAAAGGTAAAATAAAGATAACATTCTGAAGGCTTTTGCGAAGAATGAATGAAACTTGCAATAACTGTTGTCAGCATATTACATTAGTGTTTCTTTTTTCCAAACTGTCACACACCAATCACAAGAGATTTCCAAAAACGAGTTCAAAGGTATTCAGTCAAATAGCCTTTCCATATTCTCCTCTGGGGACTGACCTCTGCCCTAAGGTAAGCAAGTACAAGGTCTGAAAGGGCCTCTCCTGTCTAAACACCTTCAAGCTTTGATCTGTTCAGTTGTGGATGAATAAACTTGGGATTCGCAAGGGGCCATTTTTGATAATTTTCTGATCATTTCCTCTCTGCAGATATCACATGTAGTTCTCAATCAGTGTTTTCATTGAAAGTCTCTCACAGTATATTTTTACTGCAGAGTACTGGCATAGTATGACTCATAGAATCATAGACAGTCGTTGATTGTTCTTGCAGCATGGAAAGAGGTCCTTCAGCCCATCATATCTGTGCTGATCAGCTAGGCCTTTTACCTAAATCATTCATAAATGTCTTGAGAGTTTCTGCCTCTACCAACTTTTTATTCAGTGAGTTGCAGATACCCTCTGGATGAGAAAGTTACTCTTTGATTCCTCTGTTATATCTCCTGCTTCTTACCTTAGAACTGTGCCTCCTGGTTGTTGACCCCTCTACAAGGTGGAAACTTTTTTCCTTATCTATGCCTCTCATAACTTTGTACATCTCAAACAGGTCCCACCTCAACCTTCTTTGCTCTATTAAAAATAACTCCAATTTATCCAGTCTCTTCATAACTGAATCGCTCCAGTCCAGGCAATATCCCAGTGAATCACTTCTGTACTCCCTCCACTGCAATCCCTTACCATCCACTCAAATGGAACAGGCAGGTGTTCGGCATAGAATGTACAAATCTTCTCAATTGCAATTAGGCTGGAAATCTGAGAGCAGGTCTGATAGAGTAAAATTCCTGAGTCTTAGATATCCTTACACTGCAACCGAGTTTCACAAACCTACATAATTGCCTTATGACATCCTGAGGTCATGAATCACATGATACAATATGAATGAAAATCTATTTTCAGAAGGCTGAAACAAAAAGAAATGATATACAAGTAAAATCAATCACCTTTAAATATCAATTCTGGAAATTTGAAGCAAAGTCCATTGGAGTCGTTAATCCTCATTTTGCATGTCAAAGGAATTGAGTTTTTGCCTTAAGTGTCAAGTTGACTTTGTAAACAATGGATTTTTTTTTTATTCATTTGCAGGATGTGGGCAGTGCTGGCCCAGCCAGCATTTATTACCCATCTCTAATTGACCAGAGGGCAGTTAAGGGTCAACCACATTGCCGTGGGTCTGGAATCACATGTAGCCCAGGGCAAGTAAGAACAGCACATTCCCTTCCTTAAAGGACATAAGTGAGTGTTTGGCTGTGGGCCAAGCCACTGAAACTGAATCTTGAGGCTGAATTTTTCCAGCATCTGAATAATTTGGACAACAGCGAGACATATAGGGGAAGAAAAATGATAAATGATATTCTTAATGTTGAGATAAAAAAAGTCAGATGTTCCTCTTAAGGTTTCAACGTCCAGATGGGAATCACACGAGTGTTTGGCAAGGGACCTATTTGCAAGCATTACCATCTCATTATTACATGATCTCACTTTGTAGGTGGCCATTCTCTCAGGTGCTGGTGACAAACTAGACAACACCAATTCCCGACTTGAAAGACTGAGGGGTTACCTGGTGGTAACAGCTCTTCTCTGCTCCTCCATTCATATCATCATTCTTCAACATCTCTGGGTAGGCTGCATGGGCAGTGACCACTCTACCCTCCATCCACAGACATTGGCATTAGCAAGGCACAAGCCTTACCACATCATCATGGAACATTGCAAACTGCCTTACAATACGCTTGACCACTTCTATGTTTCACTTTGTTACTCACTGATATCTTGCATGCAAAGCAGCCTGACAGCAGCATTATAATGTACTGCCAGGCACCGAATTTATGCAGTGGAACAAAATGCATTTCAGGACTCATAGCTTGCTCTCTTAGCACTTACTCACTGCGCTAACTTGGATGCTCGCAGCATCCCTGTCTTTCCTTGCCTTTTATCGCATTGCTATTTTGTTCAGAACTTACCGGCTCGCAATACGTCTGTCTTCTCTTTCTGTTAGCGCAAGCAGATAGGCAATTTTGGCTCATCGTGTTTATCAGCACAGAACAGCCAAGGACATGGACATGTTGTTGTTGTTGGCTACTGTGCCACATCAATGTTGCACCGATGTGTGCCAGTAACTTTTAAGCCAAATACAGTGTGATTTAGCCAACTGGCCATGTCTGATTCAAAGGGGAATAGATCTTTGTCCAGTCAAGGGTGTTTATAGTCAGTCATAAGGTTTACCACAGTCAGTCAAGAGCATCATCCAACCTCAGTCCAAAGAGTTGGCCAAGATCAGTTGGCTGCTGAATGGTATTATGAACATGTTCTTACTGTCTGGGACTTAGGTTACAACCTGTCCTGCAGGTTAAGTTCAACCAGTCGGGGATGACTGATAAGTCAATGAGGGAGCAGCTGAGGAATCAGTCAGAGATCCAGTTCATCCTCAGAGCAATCCTCCCAAGTCAGTCAGGAAGAGTTGGCAAAGTTAAGTCTGAGGCTTTGAGCGCTAGACATCAAGGGACGTTATCTGAGAGCAGTGCTGCGTGGGTAGATTGGGGCAATTGCTGTGAAGTGGGACAATTCTAGATGTGAGGGGGGAGCCAATCCAGCATAGGAGATCCTAATGTTTTATGGGAGAGCATGAAGTACTGCCAGAGGGCACAGGTTAACAAGGGAGGAGGATTTCTTGATGACCACTGCCACCTTGGCTTTGATAGTGGTCAATAGAACATTATGTTGCACAGGGCAATGTGGTAGACCTGGAGCTCAAGAAGTAAATTGGGTAGATGATCAGTTGGATAAAAGGGTTAGATGGAAACATGTGGTGGGTCAAATCTAATGGTGTTGACAGGGACTGTAGTGCAGAAAGGAAGAAGATTAGGATGTCAGCACATCGTATAACAGAGTCTAGGACTCACTTTCTTGAAAGCCTTCTATCTCCACCTGATTCTAAACTGCAATAAACACAGAAAATGGTTACCGATGCACCCAACAGTTGAATTATACAGGTGGAAGCTTGAGTACTTTAACAGTACATTCATACTGGTGCCAATGGGAGTGCAGCACCACACAGTGCAAGGTAGCTAACTTGATTGTCTTAACATTTCTATGTAGGCGGGCACAATCCTATTCATGAGCTCAAGGATTCTCTCCTCCACATGAGGTGTGGATACAACAGCTGGCCACACCCACCATCTATTGCAGCCCTATCATGAGATATTTTTCCCTGCAAGAGATAAAGGAGATATTGAATGAGATGCAAATGGCTGGCACAGCTATTAATGTTGATGCAGATAGGGGAAGACGTGGTCAACAATGTGGTGCTGGGAAAGTACAGCAGGTCAGGCAGTATCCGAGGAGCAGGAGAATTGACATTTCGGGCATAAGTCCTTCATCAGGAATGAGGGTTGTGGGCCAGGAGGCTGAGAGATAAATGGGAGAGGGTGGGGCTGGGGCTGGGGCTGGGGGGGTGGGGGTGGAAGGTAGCTGAGAATGCAATAAGTAGATGGAGGTGGGGGAGAGGTGATATGTTAGAGAAGACGGTGGAGCAGATAGATGGGAAAGGTGATGGACAGGTCAGAAGGGCAGTGCCGAGTTGGATGCTTGGGACTGGGGTAATGTGGGGGGAGGGGACATGAGGAAACAGTTGAAATCCACATTGATCCTGTGTGGTTGCAGGGTCCCAAGGTAGAATATGAGGTGTTCTTCCTGCATGCGTCGAGTGGTTAGGGTTTAGTGATGGAGGATGCCCGGATCTACATGTACTTCACGGAGTGGGAGGGGAGTTGGAGTATTCAGCCACAGGACGGTGGGGTTGGTTGGTGCGGGTGTCCCCAGAGATATTCTCTGAAATGATCCGCAAGGAGGTGTCCTGTCTCCCCAACAAAGAGGAGACCACATCGGGTGAAATGGATACAGTAGATGACATTGGTAGAGGTACAGGTAAATTTCTGTTGGATGTGGAAGGATTCTTTGGGGCATTAGACAGAGGTGACGGGAGTGGTGTGGTCACATGTTTTGCACTTCCTGTGGTGGCGGGGGAAAATGCTGGGTGTGGGGTGAGGACTGGTGGGGGGCGTGGACCTGATGCGGGAGTCGTGGAGGTCGTGGTCTCTCCGGAACGCTGGTAGGGTTGGGGATGAAAATATATCTCTGGTGTTGGGGTCCATTTGTATGTGGCGGAAGTGGCGGAGGATGATGCGATATATGAGGAAGCAGAAGGTGAGGACCAGTAGGGTTCTGTCCTTGTTGCATTGGGAGGGGTGGGTTTCAAGGGCATTGATGCAGGAAGTGGAGGAGATGCACTGCAGGGCATTGTCAAACATGTGGGAAGGAAAATTGCTATCTTGGAAGAAGGAGGTCACCTGGGATTTTCTAAGGTGAAATTGGTCATCCTGGATCAAATGCAGCAGAAGTGGAGGAATTGGGAATAAGGAATGGCATTTTTACAAGAGGAGGGGTGGGAGGAGGTGTAGTCTAGGTAGCTGTGGGAGTTGGTGGACTTGTAGTATATGTCTGTGGTTAGATGGTCACCAGACACAGTGATGGAGAGGTCCAGGAAGGAGAAGGAGGTGTTTAAGATGATCCAGGTGAATTTGAGATCGGGGTAGAAGGTGTTGGTGAAGTTGATGAACTGTTCAATCTCCTCATGGGAGCATGAGGTAACACTGATACAGTCATCGATGTAGTGGTGGACCAAGTAGGGGTGGTGCCAGTGTAGCTACGGAAGATGGGCTGTTCCACAACCAGACAAAGAGACAGGCATAGCTGGGTCCCATGCGGGTGCCCATGGCTACCCCTTTAGTTTGGAGGTGGTGGGAGGATTGGAAGGAGAAGTTGTTAAGAGTGAGGACCAGTTCAGCCAGGCGGATGCGGGTGTTGGTGGAAGGGTACAGGTTGGGACAGCTTGAGAGGAATATGGCATCTGCGGCTTATACACCAGCAAGTCCCAGCACCAGTGAGTACTTTCACTTCTACCTCACACAAGATTGTGCTTTGACTTGTCATAGAATCAGAGAGATATGTAGCTCAGAAACAGACCCTTTGGTCCACCTCATCCATGCTGACCAGCTATCATAAATTAATCTAGTCCCATTTGCCAGCACTTGGCCCTAATCCCTCTAAACCCTTCCTATTCGTATACCCATCCAGATGCCTTTTAAATGTTATAATTGTACCAGCCTCCAACACTTCCTCTGGCAGCTCATTCCATACACATACCACCCTCTGTGTGAAAAAGTTGCGCCTTAGAACCCTTCTAAATCTTTCCCCTCTCACTCTAAACCTATGCCCTCCAGTTCTGGACTCCCCCCATCCCAGGGAAAAGACTTTGTCTATTTATCTTATCCATGCCTCTCATGATTTTTAAACCTCTATAAGATCATCCCTCCGCATCCGACATTCCAGGGAAAACAACCTCAGCCTATTTGATAATATTTAATAAGGGAAGTAATGGGGAGTGGCAGAAGAAAAGTCGCCAGGGCTTAGGGAAGAAAATGCTCCACCCATCTCCTGAGATTGACCATTTGCCAAAATGTAGAAACATTCAGACTTTCTCTTGAATAACAAGATAGAATCTCTACTAACTAGGTTGTAAAGTGCAACAAGATAGTAAATTTAAACAAATTGACTCAGTGCTGTGTTTATCCCAGATTGTTTGGGGTAAGTTTTGTGTCTTTAACTGCTAAAGTTTGGAAATAGACTGGATTAAAATCATTCAGACTTAGCTGTTCCTAATATTGACATTACTGGACATTCTCTTGTTTAATCCTAATTGAAATTGAAAAATGCTAAAGCCAAGTGTCAATATTCCACGGACCCTCCTTATGTAAAAACTATGATGTTAGTGTCAGAAAAATCCCTTTGTAAAGTTTTGAATCTGTGCACAAATGAAGAGAGAAGATGAATGGGACCACTATGACAATTCTTTATAGGGGACTTAATACATATCATTATAATTTAATTTAAATTCATAGAAAATCAGATTTTTGATAATTTTATTTACAAGTAGAATAATTCGTCCAAGATTGTATTCAATTGTTTGGTCAAATAATCTTGGCATCCTTGAGATGTGTGGGAGTTGAATTGCTCGCAGCACTTTGAACATATTGAAAACAGTGGTTTATAACACTCTTTACTGTACATGATTTTGGAATTACTTCCAGCTGCTTGCAGCCACTAATTGCACCTTCGGCCCATTTTTATTACCTCAACAGAAGCCAAAATCCACCTCCTTATTGCATCATAGGCCTGCCCTCTTGGAACTAACACACACCTGCAAGCTCTTACTGCCAAGCATGAAGAGCCAACAGTGACACCTCTGCAGCCAGGTGAATTGACAGAACATGGACTGATAACAAGCTGGGAGCACAGTCAGAAGATAAATGGCCCCATGCAAAGAGCACGATCTGAAAACTTGGCCCATGTCTGTTACTTTCATTGGTGTGCAACATCTGCATTTCGTAGACAGACGCAAATAATTGGACGCTGAGCTCGGCAATAGCTGTAGAAAGGCTGGGACCTCAGGGGTGCTGTCAGCCCTCACTCAGCCAAGAGCTGCGATCTCCAGACAGCTGTTGCAACAGCTGTGTCTGCCTTCTGCTTTAAAGCTAGAATGGGAAGGCTGCATAGTATAATCTCACAGACAAAGTCTGACACCAAAAGTAGGATTACAGAAGTGTGAATTCTGAAACTTATATTTAGGCGTTTGAATTTTCAGCTTTTATTTCTCCTGGTGTGAGACTACAAAGTGAGAAACAGCAGACCTAGCTGAGCTTAGACATGGCAGGTAAACACAGGTAAAAGGTGGAGCATGACAACTGACTTTATCCTGACATGAATGCTTCTGTCTCCCCAAGGGGTGTCTTCCTGTTTCCTGTACTGATTATTCTCAATATCTTGAGCAAACATGTCACATTGATGTCAATCAGCTTGCAGTAGGGAACCCATTGTCATGTAGCCTATTACCACGTTAAGATGGGACCTTGCAGCTCCCAGGGAATTATTCCAGGCTGGATGAATATAACAGGGCCTTTCATTGGCTCAGGCTATCTTTTACTAGTTGTTATGAAAATATTAATGAGGAGAGTAGTAGCTATTTGGGCTATTTCATTGAAAGGACATGAATCTGCAGTAAAACCCAATCCCCAACTGAAGCATGCTGACTCAGCAGCAACATTATTCAGTATTAAAATGGCAGCCATCAAGAAGCCAAGCCATTTCCACATCTCAATGTTTTAACCCTCAAAGTTTCTGAGAACACATCAACCACCTATTACAGGTAGATAGGAGCAGCGTGAATATTAACTACTGGACTCCCATGAATTCGTTCAGAATCTCCTTGTCAATTTAGTCAGGAGAATTTTTATTATTCACTCACTGTAGGCAAGGTTGGCATTTATTGTATATCATGAGAAGTTCCCAGGATCCACCTTCCTTTGGTGCACGGGGGATATTTCTTTTTTTCAGAAGCAAGTTCCAAAATCTTGGCCTAGTGACAGTGAAGAAACAGTGATATACAATAGTTCCAAGTGTGGACGGTATGTGGCTAGGAGGAGAGTTTGCAAGTGGTGGTGCTCACATGTGTCTACTTCTCTTGTCATTCTAGATCGTTACAGTTGCAGGTTTTGATGGTGCTGGCGAATTGCTACCATGCATCTTGCAGATGGTTTGACAGTGGTGGATGAATGGGGTGCTGATCAAATAGGTTACTTTATCTGAGCTCCTTAACTGTTATTGGAGTCATATTCATCCAGGAGAGTGGAGAATGTGATATCATATTCCTGACTTTTGCCACCTAGACATTGGGCAGACACTGGGGAGAGAGGAAGTAGGTTAATCATCTTGAATTCCTAATCTTTGATGTACCCCCATAGCCACAGTGTTGATAAGAGTTTCTGGTAAATGGTAAACCCCAGGATTTTGATAGTGGTGTATTCACCAATGTTAGTGCCATGGAATGTTAGTTTAGATATACCCCTTGTTTGATATGGTCATTGCATGGCACTTGTGTGACATGAATGTTATTTCACACCAAGCCTGGATATTGTCCAGGAGATGCTGCACATTGCATATAGATTGCTTCATTTGGAGGAATTGTGAATGGTGCTGAATGTTATTCAATCATCAGTGAGCATCTCCTTCTGTGGCATTATGATGGAAGGATGGTTACACTTGAAGCTGTTGAAAATGGTCAGATCAAGGGCACTACCCTGAGGAATTCCTGCAGAGGTGTCCCGGAGCTGAAATGACAGGTCTCCAACAACAATAACTATTTTCCTTTGTGTTGGTTATGACTCCTACCAGTGGAGAATTTCCTATCAGACTTCCCAGAGGTGTCCATTTTGCTAGACTTTCCTCGATGCCACACTCTTGTTATCAACAAGGTCACTCTTATCTCACCTCTTGAGTTTATCTCTTCTGTCCATGTTTGGACCATGGCTGTAATAAGATCTGGAGCTGAATGGCTGTTGTGGAAAGCAAACTGAGTGTGAGACTGTAGCATATTATTGAGTATGTGCCATTCGATGGTACTGTTGATGAGCCTTTCCGTCACTTTGAGCATTGCAAAGGGTATAATTATCCTGGGATATTTTTGATGATGCTGGGTAGATGCCAGTGTTGTAGCTGAACTGTCACAGCAAACTCTGAAACCTGGGTCTTCAGTATTATTGCTGGAATTTTATCAGGGTCCATTGCCATCGCTATATCCAATGCTTTCAGCCATTTCTTGCTATCACATGCAGGGAATTAAATCAGCTGAAGAATGCCATCTCTAATACTTGGAACATCAGGAATCAGCCACGCTGGATCATCCACTCAGTACTTCTGGCTGAGGATGGTTGCAAATGTTTCAGCAGTGATTTGGTGGACATCTCTGTCATTGAGCACTTGGAAAGCTATGGGTTTTTACTTAATTGTCCACCACCATTCAGGCTGAATATATAAGCGTATATAGCTTAGATCTGACCTGTTGGCTGTGGGATCATTTAGTTATGTGTATCCCTTTCTGCTTCTGTTTTTTGGCATGTTGGTGGCTTTGTGTTATATCTTTAACAGAGTGGCACCTTATTATCAGGTATACCAGGTGTTGCTCCTGACATGCCCTCCTACACTCTCCATTGAACCATAGTTGATCCTCTGGGTTAGTGGTAATGATACAGCAAGGATTATACAGGTCATGGCTGAATATAACTCTGTTGTTGATGGCCCATAGCACCTCATGAATGCCCAGTTTTGGAGTTGATAGATCTGTTCAAAATCATTTTATGTATGATGGTGTTAGTGCCACATAACATTATGTAAAATATCCTCAATGTAAAGACAAGAGTTCATTTGCATAGGGCTGTGTGATTGTCACCTCTACTGATGCTGTCACATGCAGATGGATCTGTAGCAGGTATATCGGTAAGGATAATGTCAAGTAAGTTTTTCCTCTTGTTAGTTCTCTCATCTTTTGCTGGAAACTCTATGTCCTTTCAGACTTGGCCAATTCAGTCCGTAGTGGCACTACTTGCTGCATCTATCAATCTGAAAGAATTAATTTTAGAGACTGCTTTAAATTCCACCAATTCTGATGATACAGTCTTAGATCATAGAATTGGGAGAATAGCTCAAGATCTTGAAGGGGAAATATGTGTCATCTATATTATTCAATGATCATGGTAACAGTGCTGAATTCAGTAATGCAACTTTCACCTAATTTCTACCATGCAATAAAATACATCCTATTAAGACAAGGGCCTATTTCTGTGAAAACATCGATTTTCCTGCTCCTCAGATGCTGCCTGACCTGCTGTGCTTTTCCAGCACCACTCTAATCTAGAATCTGGTTTCCAGCAACTGCAGTCCTTGTTTTTACCTATTTCTGTGAAGATTTACTGCTGACTATTCCTCTACCACTGAAAACTGAATAGGCTTGCAAACCCCGTAAAGGTCAGAGAAATGGTGACAATATCTTTCTACCAACAAAAAAACATCCAACTAATGATAGATATTGATATCCTCACTCAGAGTAGATTTGGAGCCTTTGCCACTCTTCATACTTCCTCCAGTTGGTGTCTCTCATAATCAGCAGAGTTTTAATTGTCCAAGTCTGATTTGGTATCATGAGGCTTCATGAGATCCAGATTTAAAGTTGAGGACTTCCAAGGTAAATTTTGCATGACCATATACCACTGTTACACCATCTCTTGGTGGATCTATCCTGCCTATGCAGCTGGACATAGCCAGGGATGGTAGTACCCGGGGCATTGTTTGTAAGGTATGATTCAGCGAGTGTGAGTACAGCAGGGTCTTTACTTGAAGAATCTGTGGGTCAGTTCTCCCAATTACGGCACAAACCCCTAGGTATTAGTTAGGGGGATTTTGCAGAGTTGACAGGGCTATGTTTGTCATTGCCATTCTGGTGCTGAAGCTAAGGGCTCCATCAGCTACATTCATTTCTCTGCGCTCTGTAGAAGATTGACACAGCTGAGCTGGTACCTAAGAACCAGACACATTAATATGAGGCTGGAGTCACGTGTAGGCCAGACCAAGTGACGATGACAGATTTCCTTTTCTGATGGAAAGCAATGAACCAGTTGGACTTTATGGCAATTAATTATGGCTTTGTGGTCACCGTTAGTCAAACATTTAAATTTAAATGTATTAATTTTCGCCAAATGTTGTGGTGGGAGTTGAACTCCTATCCCAAAAAGCAATAGCCTTAACTTTCATATTAATATTCATAATGCCCATACACCACATTTGAATCTTGATCAGCCCATAACCATGCTTATGCGTGATTGGTCAGACAGTGCAGAGTTCTTCAATTCCCTGGTGGAATCCAGTTCTCAGCATGACCTCCATTCTGGTGGCCATCAATCACATCACTCCCATTGATTAGATCAGGAGACCAAGCTGAACTGTTAACACAGATCTGATCGCCACCTTCGTCGACAATAAACCAGGGTTGTCCAATCTCCCCTCATAGCTAATACCATCCAAACCAGGCAACATCCTGATAAACCTTTTCAATGCCCTATCTGAAGCCTTCAGATTTGTTTGGTAGCATGGCAACTAGAACTAGAGCAAGCCATGTAGTAATTCCAATTAGAGGGAACATTTGAGCTTTTCATCAGAAATTTAAACAAGGACTGACGTATGAAATGCTTGCCTTTATTGGTTGGGGAATTGAGTACAAGAGTCAGGATGTCATCTTGCAGCTTTATAAGTCTTTAGTTAGGCCACATTTAGAGTGTTGCATTCAATTCTGGTTGCTACATTGCAGGAAGTGTGCTATAAGCTATAAGGAGAGGCTTGATAAACTAGGATTGTTTTCTCTGGAGAGGTGGAGGCTGAGGGGAGACCTGATAGATATCAATAAAATTTATGAGGGGCATAGATGGGGTTGACAGAATCATTTTCCCAGAGTTAAAATGTCTAATGCCAAAGCGAATGCATTTAAGGTGGGAGAGAGAAAGTTCAAAGGAGGTATCAGGTGCAATTTTTTTTCAGTGAGTGGTTGGTGCCTGGAACAAGCAACCAAGGGTAAAGGCAGATACGATAGGGGTATTTATGGGGGTTTGTAGATAAGCACATGAATAAGCAAGAATGCAGGGATATGGACCATGATGAGGCAGAAGGGATTAGTTTAATTTGCCATCATGTTCAGCAAAACATCATGGGCAGAAAGACCTGGTCCTATGCTGTACTGTTCTATGTTCTATGAATGACCCATTAATCATATCCTCCCTTTCTTCCCAGATGTTGCCTGATTATCTGAGAGCTATTCCCATATGTTCTATATTTACTTCAGCACTGCAGCCTCTGCAATATTTTACTTTCCAAAAATTGGATGATGAATTATAAATAAGAACAAGTTAAACATTTACTTTGGGAAGTTCCTCCCACGGTGCAATCAGTTTTGCTCTTTGTTTCTAGGAGATTTTGTGTTACTGTTGAGGATTATTGTGAGCAGAGATTCTTGGCAGACAAAATAAAGATATGGATTTTCCCAACTGGGCATTAGCTTTTATGCATGGCTGGCAAAACTGAAAGTTACAGAGGAGGGACATCATGGACATTTGTCTGTGTCGAAGTAGCCAATTAGAAACAATGGATGAATTAAGGAAGTAGGAAGTCCAATCAGTAGGCCCACTGCAATTTATATTCTGGATGCCCATTAGGAAAGATGTGCACTGCTGAGGCAAATAGGAGACAATAAATATACATCAACATGGATACTCTTCAACACAGTTTTCAAATGCGAGATAGAATTGAGACATAGCAAGTTGGGAAATTGATATGGAAGGGAACCCTTTGGTAGAATCGTAGAATTGTTTCAGGTCATAAGGAGGCTATTCAGCCCACCAAGAATGTACCAGCTCTCTGAGTGAGCAATTCATGGAATGCCAAGACTAGTTTTCGTTGCAGTGGTGACCTTTAATCTTTGTGGTGCCTTTGTTGGGAAATAGAGCCTTTGACTTGGATGGTCCCATGGCCTGCTGCTAGGAGGCTGCCTCACGAGATTTGGCTCGGCTTTGTGTATATCAGGATCTCTACTAATTTTACTCTTGTGGTGTATTTAGCTGCTTGTCAAGTTCCATCATGCTGTCTGCATTGTTCCTGATCCACTATGGGACATTCTACTGCAGGTGGGAATTCATTGAGGAGTTAGCTCGGTGTGGCTCTCCCTCTATCTTCCCAGCATCTCCACCCTCCCTCCAGAGACAGGGGTGGTGGAAGTGATTAAGGAATGATTTGGAGATGCTGGTGTTGGACTGAGGTGTACAAAGTTAAAAATTACAACACCAGGTTATAGTCCAACAGGTTTAATTGGAAGCACACTAGCTTTTGGAGCGTCGGTCCTTCATCAGGTGGTAGTGGAGGGCTCAATGATGAAGGAGTGGCGCTCCGAAAGCTATTGTGCTTCCAAATAAACCTTTTGGACTATAACCTGGTGTTGTGTGATTTTTAACTTTGTACACCTCAGTCCAACACCAGCATCTCCAAATCATTCCTTAAGCACCTCCACCACCCCTGTCTCTGGAGGACTCTGGGGGGAAAAGTCAGCCTAAAATACCTTTTGTGTAGCAATTGAAGGGACATGCACCGATTTTAAACCATGAAATGAAATATAAGCCACAACTGAAACTAACACCACATACTTTTAATATAAGTATCACCTCCAAGAAACTGAGGGTGTAGGCACAGGAAATGTAGGTCAGTGACAGGAATTCACATTGCAGTGATAAATGTAAGATGTACAGACCAGCCAAACATGTTTGAACCACTCAGATACATTGGAGGTGTTCCAAACTCTGCTTCCTGTGTCCTTACGTGCATCAAGTCTCATTCACCCTTCACGTCTACATTTGGTGATCTAATCCCTCCTGTCACCGCAAGTTTCATCCAGTTCCATAACTCCCTTGGACCTAATCTAATGTTAACGTCTTCTGGATGTTTGGGCATTCCTAATTTTAATCACTCCACCATTGATAATTGTGTCTTTGACTGCCTAAGCTCTAAAGTTTATTCCCAGCCTAAAATATTTTACTGTTCTTCCTCCAAAGAGATCCTCTTTTAAGACTACCACCTGGATCATGTTTTTTGGCCATATTGGCTAATGAGGCTGAATGTCAAATTTTGCATTTTCTACTTGTGAAGTTACTTGGGCCATTTAATTATGTTCCAGGGCTTACATACATGTTGTAGTTTGACTGATACAATGTCATTGCTGGCATTGAGAAATGAATGAGAACGAAAGGTATTTATCATCAGATGTCTGTGATGTGCAAATATCTATGTAATGTATCTAATGTAAAATGTTATTGGGGAAGTTTTTAAAAAAAATTTCTTGTTGTTCACACTGTACAGAATGATATCTGTACAGACATTCACATATAGGCATACACTTCAAAGGCACGTTAAGTCAGTTTAATTTGCATTGCAGGCACAGTGACAGATCTTACTGAGTTATATGTTTGTCTGTCTTGGCACAAGTACCACAAATGTGAAGTGGATTCGGTTCAGTTACAACATTTTCTGGTTCAATTGTGAAAATAAAACCATAATAAAGAGTGTCGTGAAACGAGTAAACATAAATAGGTTTGACCATTTTAAGGCTGTTTATCTCGGTTGTCATCGCTGTAGGCAATATTATAAACTAATAATTGAAAGAACTCATGTCGTCTTTGTTAATAACAAGCTAGAATTATCTTTCTTCGAACTTGAGTAATAATGCAGTAGTTCTGTTTACTTTACAGGAGGCTTATCGCCCTGGAAACTGGTTGAGTGACCTCACTTTCCCTGGAGGTGACAGTGACATCAGCAGCCAGCCATAGTACTTCCTGATAGCACTTAGCCTCTGTCGTAGCCAATTTACAATTAAAATGCAGATGGCAGCATCTGTTTCTTTTTCAAAGTTTGGAAAGGTTTTGACAGCAGTATTTAGAAATTGCTCAGTTTGCAAAATAAAAGCAGCTTTTGCTGCAAGAGATACATGTGTTCAATCATCCCATATCTCCCATTGCCTACCAATACAGTGTTTTTAAAACCAACAAAAGGGTCACGATACAAACTCACTGACCTCCACACCATCAAGTTAATGCAATGCATTATGTTTAGTTCTGCAGCATTTCAAGTCTATTTTATTTATGAGAGCCAACAGAGCGGATACTTCTGTGGATTAGTTTTCAGAACTAAAAGATCTTTAATTGTTATATTAGCACTTCAACTTCACATTCAATGTTGTTAGATGAATGAAACTTCAGAGAGAAGCCAAAGACGACTTGATAAGTTTAAATTGAGGCAATGTTACAAGAACACTCCCTCAGCTGGATTAACTGTAATAAAACTGCTATCAAGCTGATGATTTATTTAACTCCCTCAGGACTGAAAGTCTTGTTTTCTGAGAGTCTATTTGTTCACGAATGACATTTTCTTTTTAACCATAATTCAGATGATTAAAGAACACAGTGAGACTCAAGTATATAAGGTAGGCTCCAAGGAAAATAGAACCTTTTGAGTTGTTGGATTTGGTACAGGAATACTACTGTAATCCACAAAGGGATAAATATATACTGTTCCTGTAAAAAGCATTTACCTCCAAATAAAAATAGATCTCTTTTCGTTTTAGCCAGGGATACCAGAATGAAAATGGAACTCATTCAGATGAAATCATACAGAGAGTTTATTGAATCAGACAGCCCATGCATTTTCACTGTCCAAAACTGCCTTTCTCATTGTCCCTGAACATCCCCATTTCATTTATTCAACTACTGGAATTCATTTGCAAACATTTACATTAATATTTCCTTCAGACTGTTACAAACTTTCATGCCAAAAGATTGGGCTAAGTGATAACACTCAGTTCCTTTTTATAACAGCTATTATAGTTCAATGTTTATTTTGGTAGCGGTCGGTTCTTTATTTAAAGGAACAGATCTTTTTTTTGTTGGACTTTGGTTTTCGCAAACATAAAAGAATCTGAAGGAATGTCCTGTTTCTTCAATCTACCAGGACTTGTCACTCAGTACGTTGAACAATTTTAATTCAGGACGACAACATTTGCAATCCAAATTAACCTTCAGATCAAGGTGTTGACTTTTAGGTAGGCTTAGAAATGTTAGGAAAGCCCAAAACTCTGCCTGAAATCCTGACACTGAAGTAACATTTAGAGCCATCAAACCTCACCAAAGCTATCAGTCACGAACAAACTGACAGATTCCTTATACGGTCTCTCATAACCACTCTTTATATCATGGTGTAGCACCCAACGTCATTTGCTGGGAATGATAGCTTTGAACACAATTAAATCCTCTTTCTACCATTGTGTCTGAGCTTTATGAAGAGTTTGAAATGCTTTGTATTTTTGCATAACACCGTTGCAGGGTAAATGGTGAAATTTATAGACAATAGACAATAGGTGCAGGAGTAGGCCATTCAGCCCTTCGAGCCTGCACCGCCATTCAACATGATCATGGATGATCATTCCTAATCAGTATCCTGTTCCTGCCTTATCTCCATAACCCTTGATTCCACTATCTTTGAGAGCTCTATCCAACTCTTTCTTAAATGAATCCAGAGACTGGGCCTCCAATGCCCTCTGGGGCAGAGCATTCCACACAGCCACCACTCTCTGGGTGGAGAAGTTTCTCCTCATCTCTGTCCTAAATGGTCTACCCCGTATTTTTAAGCTGTATTTCTTTTTGTGGATGAAAGGTAACAATGATGTCAACTGGCGGCGGAAACAGGGCCTTGTTAAATTGTTGACTAAGTGGCGATTTAATGGTTAAGGTGGTCTTTCCCTTTAATTTCTGTGAAACCCAACAGCTCTGTCGTTTTTCCATTAATCATAAACACCAACAGGGGAGGTGCAGTACATATGGTGTCAATACTCTTTAATTATGTATAATGATCTTCTTTTTCCTGAGCTGGACGTGTTAGAACCGAATTCCCACTGGGGGTTAAAGCCACTGTTGGAAGAAATATCTGTAAGCAGAAGTCATGCAATTGACCAGGATACTCCCACTGCAAGGAGAGAGAAATGAGTAATGCACCACTGCCCCCTGCAGGTTGTGGAGATAACAAGTAAGGAGCAAAGGCAGTCAAGAGAAGAAAGGGATAGCATTTTATTTTTAAACTGATGGTTTTCTGGGATTGATAGAAGTCTTTATGACCCCGCGTAAAAATATCACATATTTTGAAGTTTCATATGGCTAGGCATCTTCGTCACAGTATACAAAACTGCATTTCAATTGCTGGTTTGAACAGAGAACAAAACACAATAGGAAGTGATATTTCTCAAAGATTGGCTATCGTGACCAACTATTTTTCATGTATTATCTGTATTTAAAGCAGATGTTAATCCCATGCTTGTGATATTTGCATTATTAACAGGGTGTCAGAGAATATGTATGCAGTGCACCTTTACAAGTGGCCCAAAGCACAGACTAAATGCCAAGGAAGTCATGAATTGAAAATTGGACACAAGCTAAATAAGAGCTAAGCAACCCCAGAATGTGCAATATCTTCACCAAAGGATTTCCTTACAGTGCAAATGTACCACGGTGTTCACCAGTTTTTTTTGGTACTGCCACAATGGATTTAATTATAAATATCCAGCACATTTCACTGATATAAACTGTAATATCAAGCCAGAACCCACCAAACACTGAGATTCCTCATAACTAAAAAAAAGCAAAACCACCTGTGATTAACAACTCACCAAAGTTGTGGGAGCTCAGTGTTGAAAAGTACACATTAGGAGCCTGTTATTCAAACATTGTGTGGGAGTAAAACAGAGATTCTTCCAATTGATACTAAAATAGATAATTCAGACAGTTATAAATATAGCAAGATCGGCAGTGAACTGAATAAAACAGGCTACAAGCTTTGATAGAATTGAGTATGAAAGCCTATTTAGCAAACTCACATCTTTCTGTTTGCTACAAAGCCTAACTTCCAAACACATGGAAGTATAAAACCTTTTTGTATGACTGTGCCCAGTGATATAATGTACACAGGATCCTGAACACAAATTAATTATTACATAACTGGGAGGTCTGCAAATGGAATATATTTCAAGGTTTTGTGGCACAAAATGACAATCACACCCTTAATTCTGAACTCCTTACTTTTCTTCATGTCTTTATAATAGAGGGAGTTTTCTCTTTTGATAGCTTGGTCTTTATAATCCTGTACTCACCATAGGCATAGAGATAAATGCTCAATATTGAAATGAGATATATACTCTGCGTTCACCTAAACTAAGCCCCAGGCTAATGCGGCAGTAGCTCTAACTCTGGTGCAGTGAGGCATGTCACTGATAAAATGGCTACTCTTCTGCCTGACTTATATAAAAGGCCTGAAGCAAACTTAAATTTGAACCCACCTTCCTCCATATGATTTGTTTCAACAAATGCTTGCATTAGAAACTGTGACAGTTCTCAATTTTGTGGAAATTGATTAATATTAAAAGAAAATTGTGTGGCATTACAAATTAATGTTAATTATGTGGTTAGTAAGTATGATTGGTAGGTAAGATGCTGAGATTATGATTTGCTTTTGCAACATATGGTTCCTTCTATTCATAACTTTGCATAAATCATAAACATGCTTTATTTACCAATTTAAACAGCAGAATGATATCTAGTAACTTAAGTAGCAATGTTTTCAAGCTCCCCCAGCTAAGATTCTGCTGTCATTCAATCTGGGCTGATGATATTTGAGAAGAGATCTGACCAAGAATTCTTCAATTGTGACGCAAAGCAACTTTCTCAAATAGCAAAAAAAAAACCTGTTTCATACCACAGGCAGCTGGTATCAAAAGGTTTCATATTCGACTTGAAGTGCTAACTCTTGTTTACTCTCCAAAGGTACTGTCTGACTTGCTGTGTATTTCCAGCACCTTTTTTTTCCAGATTTCCAGCATCTACCGTGTTTTGTTTTGATTTTAAGCATGCTCAGAATATTGTTAAAGGTAAATATCGGAGAGTGACTGAGATTTTCCTGTTGTACAGTCACTGAGTGTGAGAAAATCAGGGATTCTGTCATTTGTTACCAGGATTAAATTCAGATGGTTACAGCTTCCTGACATGCGGAAGTTCAACTGATGGTTGGCACCCTGCAGTGGCAAGTTGGGATTGGTTACCTATCCTTCATGCTTCTTGGGGAGTAGGTCCCAACACCCATCCTCACCCTTTGCTACAGTGATGGCCTGGTTGCATTTTCTATTTTTAATTATTTAAAAGGTTATTGACAGAGCACATTGAAGAAGCCTCTCAGGCACTTATCATTCATGGCAACAGTTGGTTTCTCTGAAGCTGGAATGTCTCTGGTTTTCCAGTTTAGAGAGTCTATAATAGGCTTAACTGAATAGAGAACCTGTCTCCGTTCAAATTATTGGGACATTCCTGTCAAAATTCCATCGAATACTCCCTAAGGGTAGATTCAGGATCCAGGAACAGTCCCCACTCCTGTTTCTCACTCTGAAAGTGAAAATTCAGCTCTGGCCATCTTACCTTAACTTGCTCCCTAACCATCTCGACATAAGGTGTTGGGGTGTAACTTTTGGTCCAGCATGTGTGTGCAGGAGCTACCTATGTGCAACGCTCATTGAGAGAACTAGCAGGAAAATCAGGGGAAAATGGACTATGCTGTAGTTCAAAAAACGTAGATCATAGCTAATGTTCACAATTGAGGAAACAAAAAGATCTCCCAAGAATAATAGTGAAGAAGAGGGCAAAAAGAAGAAACACCCAAATCAATGACAATCCATGAGAAAAAAAGTCTATGAAAATTAATTGAACAAAAAAGCTAACAAGTCCCCTGGACTTGATGGCCATCATCTTGGAATATTGAGAGAAGAGGCTGTAGAGATACGGAATACTGTAGTTGTTTCCTTCCAAAATACCCTAATTTCTGGAAAATGTCCCAGAAAACTATAAATTTGTATTCAAGAAACAACTCAACTCTTGGCAAGATATTAGGGTTCATTATTAAGGAGGTAGTAGCATGACATTCAAACTCTTGCTACAACTATACAGGGTGTCGGTGAGTCCACATCTGAAGTCCTGCATATAGTTTGGTCCCTCTATCCATGGAGGCACACACTCGATTTGGAAGCAGTTCAGACTGAGTTGTTATCTCATGAGGAAGCAGTGAGCAGGTTGGGCCTATACTCATGGGATTTGAGAATCTTATTGAAATATATAAGATCTTGAGGGGATGTAAAAAAGGACATGCTGAGAGGAAACTTCCCTCTCAAAGGTCAATCTAGAATTAGGGTACAGTTTAATCATAAACGTTTTCCCATTCAAGATGAGAGGGCCAGAGAGCAGTGGGGTCATTGATTATATTCAAGGTTGAGTTAGATAAATCTCTGATTGACAAAGGAATCGAAGGTTATAGGAAACAGGCTGAAAAGTAGTGTTAAGGCCACAGTCACATCCATGATGATCTTATTAAATGGGAGGACAGGCTTGATGAGCTGAATTAACTACTTTTGCTCTTATAATCTATGATCATCAGCTAGTACCCCTAACCTTTCCACTGAAAGACATTAGGAAGATCTATTGGAAAAGATAGCAACACTACTCACATAATGTGGGATCTGAGAATACATTGCTCACATTGTATTTGAATCTCATTTAATGAATTTCATTCTACTTATGTAGAAGATAATAGCAGAACAAATGAATGAGCATTGTGGTTGGGCAGAAAGTGCAGAGAAAACCTCCATTGCATTTGCTCAGATCTGCTTCATGTTGACTCCCACCTGTCCTGTACTTGTAGCATGAATTTTGCTGATGGTACCGATGTTTGTGCCATGGCAACATCTAGGTGATTGTCCGTATCCAGTTCTAACTTTGACTTTCTCGATCCTCTCCTTCTATTCCTCTCTAAAATTAGAAGTCTTGCATTTAGAAAGTTGTGGAGTATACAATAATGAAATCAAAGATCCTGCTGGCATTGCCATGTAAGACACCTGTTCAATTTGAAATATGTGAATACTGCTTTAAGTTATTGTTCTGGAATAGCTCTCCTACCTATCTATTGTTTTAACTATAGTTATTGAAAGGGCATGCTGCGAGGAGAGGAGTGCTGCATCATTATTCCATTAAATTAGATATTAATGGTTTAAAAAGTGAAGTTTTCTGTTGGTAATGTTGCAGAGGAAATAGGCAATTACTAACATGATATATCATTGACACCAATGACCAGTTGTACCAGTCGTAAGAAGTGAAGTCCTTTTCTGGTGACATAAGCCATTATCTTGTTGAATAAGGCCATCAATGACAATATGTATTTTGCAGATCAGCTCCAACAGGTTGCTGTTACCATTCTGCGATGAGGGATAAAGAAGCAACTTGATTGTACACTTATCTAACAGTTTGAGGGTGGAACATTGGCCAATATTGTGGATATTTATAATGTTAGTCTGGAGTGAGTCAGGAGTAATAACGGCCCTGACTCCTCTCACTGCCATTGCCTGGGATGCTGTTTGACTTTCACACTGATGGCAAAGCTGTGAAAATATCCCATTGCTGGACCTGAGAGTGTAGAGGTGGTCAATCTCAATCGTTGGCTGGTTGATATAGACATGTGTTTGGTGGCATGATAATTTTAACATTTTTAAAAATTCTGTCATGAAATATGGACATGTTTGGTGAGCCAGCATTTATTGCCCATCCCTAGTTGCCCTTGAGAAGGTGGTGGTGAGCTGCCTTCTTGAACCACTGCAGTCCATGTGCTGTAGGTAGACTCACAATACAATTGGGGAGGGAATTCTGGGATTTTCACTGTGAAAAATTCTACTGTATTTCCAAATCAGTATGGTTTGTGTCTGCTGCCCTTGTCCTTTTAGATGGAAGTAGTTGTGAGCTTGGAAGATGCTGTCTAATGATCTTTAAACTTCTGCAGTGCATGTTACAGTGCATCTTGTCCACGTTCATTACACGCTGATGCTTCTGATGTTAGTGGTGGCAGAAACAAATGCTCATGGGTGTGATGCCAGTTGAGCATGCTGTTTTGCCCTGAATTGTTGCTTGAGTGGTAGTGGGGCTATACACATCCAGGCAAATTCCATAATACTCCAAACTTGTGCCTTGTGGATAGCGGACAGGCTTTGGGGAGTCAGGAGTTGAGTTATTCACTGAAAATTTCTGAATTTCTGATCTACTCTTGCAGCCACTATATTTATATGGCTGGTCAAGTTCTATTTTGGTCAATAGTAACCTCCAGAACGTTGATGGTGAGGGATTTGATGATTGTGATACCATTGAATGGTAAGGGAACATGGTTAGATTCTTTCTTATTGGAAACAGTCAATGCTTGACCTTTGTGTAATGGGAATGTTGCTTGCCATTTGTCAGCCCAGGATATTGTCCAGGCTTGGTGCATTTGGCCATGGAATGCTTCAGTATCTGAGGAACAATGAATGACATCGAATGTTGTGAAATCATCGGAGAATGTCCTGACTTCTGACCTTCTAGTGTAGGGAAGGTCATTGATGTAGCAACTGAAGATGGTTGGGCCTAGGACAGTACCCTGAGGAACTCCTGCGGAGATGCGCTGAAAATGAGATGACTGACCTCCAACAACCACAATTACCTTCCTTTATGCCAGATATGACTCCAACTAGTAGACTGAATTTCCATTATTCCTATTGACTCCAGATTTTCTAGGGCTCCTCAATGCCACACTCAGAGAAATGTAATGATCAAGTATGGATTATACTGGACCAAGAGGTTGCAGATTGTGTTGGAGTACAATTCTGCTGCTATTGATGGCCCACATTGTCTCAGGAATGCTCAGTCTTGAGTTGCTCAACCTATTTAAAGTCTATCCCATTTAGCACAGTGATTGTGCCACATTACATGATTGAGGCTAATCTCAATGTGAAGACCAGGGTTCATAATCAAACAGAATGTGCCGAGGTCACTCTTACTGATATTGTCATAGACAGATGTATCTGCAGTCGGCAGATTGGTGAGGGTAACATCATGCATATTTTTCTCTCTTGTTGGTTTGTTCACCACCTGCCGCAAACCCAGGGGTGGTAGCATATAATCAGCAGAAGTTTTCCTTGCCTTATGCAATGAGATTTAATAGATCTTTAATTGAACACTTCCAGGTCAACTCTGTCTTGACTGTTTTCCACTGTGCCACTGCCTCGGCTGATTTGAAAGCAAATTCTGATTGTTTTTATTCCAGATTTCCAAAATCCAAGTACTGGAAAAACTCAGCAGATCTGGCAGCATCTGTGAACGTAGAAGAGAGCTAATGTCAATTTGATTCTTTAGCAGAACTGAAAGGGGGAGTCAAATGATTTTATGCTGTTGTCAGAAAGGGAGAGGATCAAGTGAAACAGACTGTGATGATGCTCAAGGCAAAGATGGGGCAAATGGGGATAGAGGTAGGGAGGGATAGATATATTTGGTGTTAGAATCCTGCTGGAGTTGGCAGAAAAAGCAGAAAATGATCCTTTGAAAGTAGAGATTGGTGGGGTGGCAAGTGAGGTCAAAGGAACCTCATCATTGTTCTGGGGTTGAGGGGAAGGCTAGAGTGCAGAAGTGCAGGAAATGGGTTGGAAGTGGTTAAGGGTCATGACAACCATGGGTGAGGGGGTGAAGAGTGAGTGAATCATTGGCTGAGGTAAGAGACAATCATTTCAGACACACACCCGGATGGAAAGTGGCATGGGTGGAACAGATGTGAGCGAAAAGAGAAGTTGGGAGAATGAAATGGAATCCTTGCAGGAAGCAGTGTGTGAGGAGGTGCAGTCAAAGTGACTGTAGGAGGTGGCAGGTTTGTCGTAGATATTAGTGGCATCCTATCTCCAGAAATGGAAATGGTAAAGCCAAGGAAAGGGAAGGAACAGTCAGTGAATGATCAAGTGAAGGTGAGAGATGGAAATTGGAAGTGAAGCTGACAAATTTTTCCAACTCGGGACAAGTGCAGAAAGCAGCTCCAATGACATTATTGATGTACCATAGATTAGAATTTTGAACAAGGGCCCAAGCAGGACTCGAACAAGAAGACAAGTATGGCTGAGACTCAATCGGGAACCCATGGCCACATCTTTGACTTGTATAATGTGAGATGAGTTACAGAAAACATTGTTTGAAGTGAGAACAAGTTCAGCTAGGTGAAGGAGGCTGGTGGTAGATGGAGACTGTTCAGACATTTTTTCATTGAAGAAGGGGAAAGCCTTTGGACCAGCCTGATGGAGAATGGACGTGTAGCGGGATTGTACATCCATGGTGAAGAGGAGGCGGCTAGGACCAGGAAACAGGAAATTGTGTCTTTCTAGGCCATTTCTGAAGGCAGTTAAAAGCCAAAACTGTGGGTCTGCAGTCACATATAAGCCTGACCAGGTAAGAAAGGTGGTGTTCCTAAATCATCAGAAGAACCATGCATGTAAATGGGAAGGGACTGAACAGGATGGAAGAAATGGAATCAATGGGGAATGGACTGAAATGATGGGTCAGCCAGGGCAGTCCTATATGTGGATTTTAGGAAGGAGGTAGAAACAGACTATGGGTGGGGATTATGAGATGGGAAGCTGTGGAAGGGAGTTGTCCAAACGAGAGGAGGTCAGTGACAATCCTAGAAATGCCAAGGTCTGGTTCATTGATGGGGGCATGAACTAGCAGGAGTTAGAAGGATGTGTCCGAGATACCTCTGTTGAGGCGATCACATCTAGATCTGGTGATATTGTTGTCTGTAATATTGTGAGTAAGGCATGATTCTATGAGCATGAGTATGTCAGGGTATTCTTTGAATAGCCTGGATTACAGCTCTCCTAATCTTGGCACTCTAGCTTCTAAATATCAGCAAAGAGGACTTTGTAGGGACAGCAAAGGGGAGTTTGCAGATGATGTTTCCAGTGCTTGAGTCAGTGCCAGGTTTTATTCCTTTTTTGGGGCATTTTAATAATTGATATGACAGTGTTTTACAAGGCCATTTCTGGTGGCAGTTAAGAGCCAACTATATCACTGTGGATCTGGAGTCACATGTAGGCCTGGCCAGGTAAGAAAGGTAGTTTTCCATCCCTCAAACACATTAGAGAATGAAATGAGTTTTACAACAACTGACAATGATTTCATGGTCATCACTTGAATGTTAATTCCAGATTTTTATTGAATTCAAATTCCACCATCTACCTTGTTGAGATTAGAACCTCCAGTTGGATGCATTTGAGGTTATGTTACCATAATTTAACCAATCACTTGTAAAACTACAGGCCAATATCTGGATATTGCTGTCAGGTGTTAATAAAATGATTATTGTCAGCAATAGATACAGATTTTTATGATAAGAGTCCTTGTTTTACTCTGATAGTTGGTGCTAGATTAGATTATTAAAATTTTATGTGCAATTTAATGTTCAGTATTAATGCAACCATTCAATTCACACCACCCTCACTTAATTTCTGTTGAGCCTATTGGAAACAAATTTGAAGGAAGATATATAACGGATGGCTGAATCAATAGCAAATATTTTACCATTTCATTCACTCAGTGTCATAATTGGCATATTCGCTCAACAGTGTTCTGTGGAGGACAAGATGTATGTATGTGTAATTATTTATGTTTGTGTTGTGATGTTTAGAATCTCTTGCTTGCAACAGTAATTATATACAGTACACTCAAATATATCACTTATTGTTAGACAATGAATAGCTAAACTGTCTGTCCTCCAAAAGTCTAGGCCCAAACAACAACAATATTGAGGAAAATGTATTTGCCAAACTGCAATGGCAAATTTTCAGAGAGAAAAGATGTACCTTGGTTATCCAGCTGTTTTGCAAACCAGGATAATATACTGACAGTAGTTTAAAGAGTTTCCGATCTATTAAATCTGCTAGCAAACATATGAGCCCCTTATACCTTGACCTGTGCTCAACATTAGCAAGTCCACGGTGGGAGCAGAATATTGCCAATATGCCCCATTTGTAACTATTGTCTGCTTTCTTTTAAGTTGGAAGTATAAAAATGTTTATTGACGCAATAAATTTAGTGAGTTCATTTGTAAAGTCGACAATCTTTTCATGGAGCCATATCATGCTTGTGTCAAATTGATAACTTCTTCATTGTAACTGTATAAATAGTAATCTATGCAAAAACTTTATAGGAACACCATTAAATAGCAGGCAAAGGAATTAAACTCCTTCATTGTTTCGGGGTCTTTACCTGCCTTTGTTTTTGGTACAGCTTTTACATTATCCAAATCCTTAAAACCACCGCTGTGAGTAATTTATGATAAATAATAATGCCAATGACTTCCTGGGGCTAATTCATCAAGTGGATACACAAAGTGCTGAAACAATTCTAGCAATTAGGGCTTATATTGGAGTGTCTAATGCACCACAGAAAATTGAGGAAGACACATATTAAAGACTGGCACCAGCACATGTGGTATTATTTTTACAGTCATTTCTGTCTGTTGATATAAAGTATTACATTCAAGTCAAACATCATCTGTGTAAGCAGTTAAAGTGAAAACTGATCTGTCTTTGTATTGAGGTTCAAATGGCTGTCCAATTAGTTAAATGATTAGCCAGTCTAATATCAACAGAAATGTTCCTGTGTTGATTTGACAGTTACATCACCACACAAGCACAGGGCACTTCCTGTGGGCTTCTGTATGAACTGTAGGCCTCAGAGGTTTTAAGACACCGTGCTCCTGGCTCGAAAAGCTTGGGGAAGTGAAATTATAATGTACTTGAGAGAGAAAAACCAATGTCGCTCAGCTCATACTGTGAACAAGAGAACTTCACATCAGACGTTTTTACATATTTTCACTTGATTGGGAAATGTGTACCTTGGATACTCCAAGAGCTGACATAGAAATAGCGGTAGTGGTGCATTTTACCAAAATAACCCTGACAGACAAAATAGTTTTGCAGACTCCAACTGTCTCCGGGAATTCTGGACTGAGGAAAAGATAGCTGAATGGTATCATGTCATGGATAGATTTATCTCACGGAGCCTAGTTGCTGATAATTTCAGCTCAGTCCTGAACCTGTTGCACAATTCAGCTTCACATTTTGATATGTGTATTGCGCAGGCTATAGATGAGGGAAACCTATTTATATTGTCCCTTTTGGCCCAAGCCCTTTGCAGTGTCTATGTGAACATCAGTTTATTTTAATATTAGCAGCAGTGACCCTTTCAGTACATTAGAACTTCCTTTGTAGTTCTTTTTTTATAAAAATCACTGGAACATTTAGTAATGTAGCATGAAGGACCAGATAAATAACCAGACTGGCAACTTTGTGACGATACTGTTCTGCCCAAACCAAAGCTAAAAGTACAAATCGAAATGCAGATAATCTACCAGTAAGGTTATACTTTAATCTGAGAAAATACACCTCGGGCATCCAAACATTTTGAATCTCAAAATTGCACTGGATATCAGGGCAACCTGGTTAGAGCAGAGGAACTGCATGGAGCTTTGTTGTGAGGTACTCTTCCTCGTATTTCAATGGAAATCCATATAGGTTCACTATTTTAGCTGTTATTTTGCCTAAAACTAGAGCAGTAGGACATGTGCTTCTTTACCTACTATCCCCTTACAGGAATATGTTGCAAGGGCAGCAATTAAAGGATAATATAGATAGTGAGTTAATTAAATCACTGATTGAGGTGTATTAATCAACATACAGTTTGACGAAGGCAAATCCAAGTTTTATTTTGAAGTAACAGGGAATCTAGTTGGAAATACTCAAAAACACGTGATGAGTCCAATTTAATTTTTTATAGTCATCAGCATATAAACAGGAATGATAATATCTGTTAAGGATTGTGTCTTTGTTTCTAATGAGGGTAGCAGGAAGGGTCACAGAGTGGGGAACAGATAGCTAACCATATCCTTAGAAAGACGTTTATCTAGTAATCTATCTGACACCCTTACAGCCTCATGTCTAATTTTAAGAACTTTACAATCAAATGTCAGATCAAGTAGAGACATTCCATATTCCCAGCTTTGAACATGGACTGTGTTGAAAAATGAACATTAAAGGCTCCTAAGAAGATTACAAAGGCTTGAGCTACAATTTCTACACAGACTATCTCAAAACTTTAGAAGGTTCCTAACTGAATGACCGTGGACATGGAACAAAAATAGCGATTGCTGGAGAAACCCAGCAGGTCTAGTAGCACCTGTGGGAGAATGCAGAGACAACATTTTGAATCAGTGACTCTTCATCAGAACTGATAGCAGCTAGGAGAAAGTGGTGATTATGATGAAGATGTGGTTGGGGGAGAGGTGAGTGGATAGATGGCAGCAGAGCCTCAGAGAGGAGAGATTAGATTAGATTAGATTACTTACAGTGTGGAAACAGGCCCTTCGGCCCAACAAGTCCACACCGACCCGCCGAAGCGCAACCCACCCAGACCCATTCCCCTACATTTACCCCTGCACCTAACACTACGGGCAATTTTAGCATGGCCAATTCACCTGACCTGCACATTTTTGGACTGTGGGAGGAAACCGGAGCACCCGGAGGAAACCCACGCAGACACGGGGAGAATGTGTAAACTCCACACAGTCAGTCGCCCGAGGCTGGAATTGAACCCGGGTCTCTGGTGCTGTGAGGCAGCAGTGCTAACCACTGTGCCACCGTGCCGCCCTAAAAAATTGCAAGTTTTCAACTTTTTTTTTAGATTAGATTACTTACAGTGTGGAAACAGGCCCTTCGGCCCAACAAGACCACACCGCCCCGCCGAAGCGCAACCCACCCATATCCCTACATTTACCCCTTACCTAACACTACGGGCAATTTAGCATGGCCAATTCACCTGACCTGCACATCTTTGGACTGTGGGAGGAAACCGGAGCACCCGGAGGAAACCCACGCAGACACGGGGAGAACGTGCAAACTCCACACAGTCAGTCGCCTGAGGCGGGAATTGAACCCGGGTCTCTGGCGCTGTGAGGCAGCAGTGCTAACCACTGTGCCACCGTGCTGGGGTGAAAGGATGTGAAAGGGTAGGCACACAAGGGGATTATTGAGTGTAAGCCAAGACAGAACAGAAGCTGAATAAATGAGACTGAGGGATAAGAATGGTTTTACTATCCTGAAAACAACCCAGTACCACAGTGTGGATTTGGTTAAAAAATATGGAAAGATGGAATCAGTCTCTAAAATTATTGAAATTGATATTGAGTCTCAGAGGCTGCAGGGTCCACAAGCAGAAAAGGAGATGTCGATCTTTGAGTTTGCACTGAGGCTTGCTGGAACACTGCAACAGGCCAGAGACAGAAATGTTGACATATGAACTCTGATGGTGTGCTGAACTGGAAGGCAACAAGAAGCTTGGGGTCATTTCTGAAGACACTGTGTAGATGTTCTGTAAAGTGATAACTCACTCTGTGTTTCCACTCCCCAATATATAGGAGACCACACTGTGAGAAGCGAATACAGTAGACTAGATTGAGTGATGTTCAAGTAAAGCATTGGTCCATTTGGACTCTTGGATAATGAAGAAGGAGGTGATGAACAATTACACATTCTATGAATCCATGGGAAAGTATGGTTGGAAGTGGAAGAGGAGTGGACCAGAGTGTACCAGAGGGAACCGTCCCTGCGAAAGGCTAACAAAGGAGAGGAGGGGAATATGTATCGAATGGTGGGATCCTGCTGAAGGTGATGGAAATGACTGCTTACAATCCTTTGGAGTGCTAAGACTGATTGGGTGGGAATTGAGGAACAAGGGTTCCTGTCATTGTTGTAAGACATGGTCATCTCCAAATATGTATACCACAAAGAAAGAAAATTGAGGAATTCACACTTGCTTCTGTTCATGAAATTATACAAATCACAACATCTATGATCACCCAGATTTACTGTCCTAGCTTGAAACTAAAGAATGAGAGAAACCATTCAAAACATAAGTAGGTTTGGTTAGCCACCAGCCACTCTCCACTGTACAGTAATAGTTGTGATATGACATAATTCTCTGGGGACAGTAGATGGTCACCTAAAGAAAAATGTCATTAGCTAATGAATCTTATAATTCCCAAGAATCTCGGTGGGTGGGGTGGTTTTGGAAGAAACCAGTTAATTCTGACAAACGCTGCTGTTGTAGCAGTGGAAGTGACAGTGACATTTGCAGTCTTAAGTCATTTTTAAAAGTGTAACTTCTTCAAGTCTTCAACTCTGTTCCTTTCCAAGTCCATCAGTATAAAGAGAACTGACCTCCTGCTAAGAAGATTGACTGCGTAACCTGCTGAAAATCCAGCTCTCTATGTCAACTCTGCAATCACCCTGATCTCCAATGCAAGGCACTGACTTCCCCTGGATGAGGCTTCAGGAGGGAGAGTACCTCCATCGGGGATTGCAATGCATGCTTTTCCTAAGACAAGCCAAACATGTCAATTATATACTGTCCTTCTGTTTATGACTTGCTAAATTGCACTATCCTCTTCATTGTATGTTTTCCTCAAGAGTGTGTGAAACTACCAAGTAAAAACACAGCATTAGACTTTCAGGGTGAATGTATGAATAAATAATCCTCTTTAATAAGTTACAAAAGCTTGCTGATTATTCAAATTGACTACAAATTTCAAGGGTTAAGAAATGCAAACTCGTATCTTCTCGAAAATTACAATTAATCATCAACAATATTTGGAAGGGATTTTGGTTTTCAGATCTGTCTCATCCCTCTCTGTTACACAAAGAGTCACTTAGAACAATCATCACATTTGTCATCCAGGAGCCAGGGGCAATCATTTCACTCAGCAAACTCTCAGCAAAAGCAATGACAGAAAAGAACAAAATCATTTGTTTGTGGGCCACAACTTCAGGAAAACTTCTCTGTTTTACCCTGAATAGTTTTTAGATATTTCCAAGGCAGTATGGTGAGTAGCCTAAAAGGGGAATTTGCAGATGGTGGTGTTCCCATATACCTACTGCTCTTGGCCTTCTAAATGGAAGTGTTCATGAGTTCAGATGATACTGTCTAAGGATCTTTAGTGAATTTCTGCAATGCATCCTGTAGTTAGTACACACTGCTACTATAGAGCGTAATGGTGAAGCGAATGGATGCATGTGGATGTGATGTGAATCAAGTGGGCTGTTTTGTCCTCTGGTAGTGTCAAGCTTCTTGAGTAGTTGAGTTATTGGAGCTTCATCCATTCAGGCAAGTGGGGAGTATTCCAATTGTGCCTTGTAGATGGTGGACAGACTTTGCAGAGTCAGAAGGTGAGTTGCTTGCTCCAGTATTTCTCGCTTCTGACATGTTCTTGTAGCCACTGTGTTTATGTGACAAGTCCAGTTGAGTTTCTGGTCAATGGTATGCCCCTGGATGTTTGATAGTGGGGATTCATTGAAGGTAACATTATTAAATGTCAAGGGGCAGTGGGTACATTGTCTCATATTGGAAATGGTCATTGCCTGGCATTTGTGTGGTATAAATGTTACTTACCACTTGTCAACCTAATCCTGGACATTGTCCAGGTCTTGTTTAATCGTGAACATGAATTGCTTCAGTATCTATGGAGTTACAAAAGGTAATGAACATTGTGCAATCATTGGTGAACATTCCCAATTCTGATCTTATGATGAAGAGATGGCCATTGATGAAGCAGCTGAAGATGGTTGGGCCTTGGAAATTACCCTAAGGAATTCCTGCACAGGCATCCTGGAGCTGAGGTGACTTGTCTCCAACAACCAAAACCATCTTCCTATGTATCAGGTATGACTCCAACTTGCAGGGAGTTTGCCCCCTGATTCTCATTGAT
The DNA here is from genome assembly GCF_037043375.1 of Chiloscyllium plagiosum. Taxonomy (NCBI): domain Eukaryota; kingdom Metazoa; phylum Chordata; class Chondrichthyes; order Orectolobiformes; family Hemiscylliidae; genus Chiloscyllium; species Chiloscyllium plagiosum. Next base: position 43,829,056 of record NW_028270163.1, read on the forward strand.
TCCAGTTTTGCTTGGGCTCCTTGATGACATACTCAGTCGCATGCGGTCTTGATGTCAAGGTCTATCACTCTCACCTCACCTCTGAAATTCAGCTTTTTCATCCATGTTTGATCCAAGGCTGTAATGAGGTCAGGAGCTGAGTAGTTCTTGCTGAATAGGTGCTGCTTGATAGCACTGTTGATGACACCTTCCATCACTTTCTTGATGATTGACAGTAGACTGATGGAGTGGTAATTCACTGGGTTGGATTTGTCTTGCATTTTGTATTAAGGACATATCTGGGCAATTTTCTATATTATCGGGTAGGTACTAGTGTTGTAGCTGTACTGGAAGACCTTGGCTAGGGAGTGGCAATATCTGGAGCACAAGTCTTCAGTATTCTTGCTGGAACATTGTCAGGGTCCATAGCCTTTACAGTATCCCATTCCTCCAATTGTATTTTGATATGAAGTGGAGCAAATCAAATTGATGACAAGTATTTGTGATGCTGGGGATTACTGGAGGAGGCCGAGATGGATAATCAACTTGGCACTTCTGTTTGAAGATTGCTGCAAAAGCTCAAGCCTTATCTTTGACCTGTATTGGGTTCTTCCATCATCGAGGATGGCAATTTTTGTGGAGCCTCCTGCTCCAGTGAGTTGTTTAATTGTCCACCACCATTCATGACTGTATGTGACAGGATTGCAGAGCTTTGGTCTGATCCATTGGTTGTGGGATCACTTAGCTCTGTCTATCAATTGCTGTTTGGCTGCTTGACATGCAATTTGTCCTGTTTGGTAGCTTCACCAGGTTAACACCTTATTTTTAGGTATGCCTGGTACTGCTCCTGGCATGCCCTCTTGCAATCTCCATTGAACCAGGTTGATCCCCTGGTTTGATGGGAATGTTTCAGTGGGGTTATGCTGGTTAGATATGCCAGGGTATAATTCTGTTGCTGCTGATGATCCACAGCGCCTAGTCTTGAGTTGCTTGATCTGTTCAAAGTCTGTCCGATTTAGCATGCTGCTGGTGTATTGGAATCGTTTACATTTACCAGAGAGGGCAGATAGCGGTTCAGTGTTATGTCTTATCCATAAGTACAACACCTCCAGCAGTGCAGTTCTCTCCTGAACTGTCAGCCTAGATTTAAGTGCATAAGTATTTGGATTGAAATTTTGGGCAACCCTTGAACTGTGAGTAAGTATTATGTTCTTCTATTTGCTCCAAACATACCAATCGTTGGGTAAGAATTGGTAAAACAATAATGTGAGTTATTTCTTTGAAGTTAGGATTAAATACAGACAATGCAAATGTGTGGCTAAGTAGAAATATCTTTTATTTTGTCTACAGAGTCATGGAACTACATATCACATCCTGTCCCGTGGTGGGGAGTGATAGACAGCAGCTTAAGATAAGTCCTCTCAAAGCTTCAAATATGTTACATCACAGCAGTAAGAGTGCTACCGCTGAGTCACAGCACAACATGAAGCTCCTGTGTTTCATTTACAAACCTTTCTGGGTTAACTGAAAACAAATATAAAAACCATTCTAGATGTAAATTGCAGATCACAATGCATCATGCAAATCCAAGTTTCAAGTGACTTTATAACTTGAGGAATCAGTCTGAGTGGAAAAGTATTTTCTGCTTGAGCTATTGAGATTTACAAATCTTTCCCCCTGCCTGACTGGTTGGGAGAGATGTGATTTCCTAAATTGTCATAGCTCATAGATGGAAAATAGCCAATTTGGTAAGATAATGAAAGTGTCTGTGTTTAGCTAGGAGTTAACACATTTATGGAGGGAAAGGAAATATTGGCAAGTATAAAGGGTCTACATATTATACATATTTTAAATTTATTTCTAAGGCATGGTTTTGAAAAATTCAAAGAACTCAAACTTCTGATAATTCTATTTTTTGGAATAATGACAAGCCTGGATGGTACAAATAAGATCCACCGAACACGGCACCACATCCTTTGGTAAGGTTACACATTATCCAGATTTAAAGCTCTCCAAATTAATTATTGATTTACTGAATAAGTAACTTCTGTTTTACATCTCTTCTCCGCTACTGTTACTTTCCCCATGGCACAATAAGATTAGTATATAATAACTCAGCTATGGTAATTGTGAGTCAGGCAAGGCTGAAGGTCAGCTCTTTTGTTAAGGTATGCTGGCTCACAAGGGAGTACATTAAGAGATCCACCATTATGATTCATGATTGTTAATGAGGAGGGTGAGATTGCAATGTGAAAATTAAGGGATTCTCTGATCCCCTCCTCATGCTGTAATTAAATACTGCAATTCTTCATACTGTAGGGAATCTAATCTAATCTAATCTAAAATTCTATAATTGAGCAACACACAGAATGTGATAAAGTTTTTATTTATATTCTATTTTTGATTCAATTCCCCATACAGCATTAATATATTTTGGGGTAAGATTCCTGAAAGGATGCATCTGTTGTCATGCTTCAGCTAATTCTAGAAGGTAAATTCTGATAGACTATTTAATCGCAGCAGCATTGCTGTCTCACCAAACATTCAATATAAATCAGTGAATGGTGATCAGAAATGGAAACCTGGTTGATTTGTTTTTCCCTCCTTAAATTGAGGATGTTGAAGCCAATTTCTGCTCCCAGTGGAGATCAGGTAACGTAGCACAGACTGAGTATGGAACCTGTGACCTTCCTGATCCCTGTGGCTCAGTACCAACAAAATCATTGGCAGAGCATGAAACTCCCAATGGGGATGCATAATCAACTCCCAGCATTTGGTAATCAAGTTAAAACTGAGGAATTAAGAAAGCATAAATAGTTAAAGTGCATTGTGATTGAAAAGCAACAATCCAGGTTCTGTAGTGTAGACTCTGCCAAAATTAGGACAGGGTTAGCATTCAGTCATGCAGCCATTTTGGCATATGGCCCACAAGCATCCTTTATTACTTAATTGAAATAGTTAAACTGATATAGATGATGGATTGGTCCTGCCAGCGCTACATTATCTATGTCCAACATAGCTTGCCACATCATTGCCAAAAGATACCTTCAGTTTCTAACTTGGTTCTTTGTCATGAACAGGGCTCAGTCAATCAGCAACAGTAAAAAGATATTTGATTTGATTTAATTTATTACTGTTATGATGTGGACTGAGGCATGTCCTCCGCTCCACTTTCAGAAGCCGTTGACCAGATCCTTCATTTTGCTGACATTGATGGAGAGATTATCATCTTTACACTGTGCCGCTAAGCACTGTATCTCCTTCCTGTACTCCATCTCATCATTGTCTGAGATCTGACCTACAACGGTGGTGTCATCAGCAAACTTGTAAATGGAGTTGGGGTGGAACTTGGCCGCACAGTTGTGTGTGTATAAGGAGTACAAACAATTTGAAGAGAGTGTATAAATCATTTAGAATTATATGGCTTGCTAAGTATTCAGATTTGCTAACCAAATGACAGTAAGTAGTGGATTCGTAAAAGGTATTTGAAAGAAATGCATCCTCATAATTACCCAATTTGTCTTTGACTAATCTAACAGGATTAGGCAAAATAGGAGTTAATGGTGTAACATATGATCATAACATGTTAAGATGGTTAGAGGAATAGAAAAGGAGCACACATAATGAGTCATTTGTGGGATGGCAAGGCGTGAGTTACAGGGATCAGTGCTAGGGTTTCAACTACTTACAATTTATCTCAAAGAACTGAATGAAGGAACCAAATGTACAGTTGCTAAATTTGTTGATAACACCAAAAACAGGTAGTAAAATATGTTGTGAAGAAGCCAAGGGGAGTTTGCAAAGGTATATAGATAGGTTAAGTGAGTATGCAATATTTTGCCAAATGGAATATATCATGGGAAAATGTGAATCTTTTCACTTTGACAAGAAGAATAGAGAAACAGCCTATTATTTAAATGGAGAGATTGCAGAGCCACAGATGTAGTGAGGGATTTGGGTGGCCAGTTACATAAGACGCACAAAGTTAGTGTACAGATACAGTGCATGAATAGAAAGCAAAATAGAATGTTGTCATTTATTACAAGAGATTTAAAAAAAAGTTTGCCTCAGTTGTACATGACTTTGAGACCAAGTCTAGAGTACTATGTAATGTTTTGTTTTTTTTATATGAAAAAAAATTGGAAACAGTTCAGTGAAGGTTCACTCAAATGGTTCCTGGTATGGAAGGGTTATCTAATCAGGAAAGCTTGGGCTGATATTCATTGGAGTTCAGGAGGATGAGAGGTGATCTTATTTCATAGAAAAATTCTCAGACGTCTTGACATGGTGCGTGGTAAACTGTTTCTTCTTGTTGGACAGAACAATATCATAGGATTCAATTTAAAAATACAACATTGCACATTTAAGACTGAGATAAGGAGAAATGTTTTGCTGAGGTTCGAGTGCCTTTGGAACTCTCTTCCCCAGACACTGTTCGAGGTGGGTCATTGAATATTTTAAAAACCAAGAAAGATTCTTAACTAACAAAGAGGTCAAAGCATATTGAGGAAAGGATGTAATATGGACTTTGACCATAATTAGATCAATCATGATCTCATTGAATATCAGAGCAGGTTAAGAGGGGCCAAATACCTATGCCTGATCTGATTTCATATGTTAATAAGATTTGTAGGCAGTGACTGGGGCTAGAATCTCAACCAAATTTTTATGTTTCATCACACCTATTTTCTACCATCAGGTTGGAGGAGGGATGGGATACAGGAATCAAATCATTTTCCTGAATGGTGAAATGATGATGCCAAAAGCACCTCCAATATTGGACATGAGGCTTCATTTTCTTTAAGCCATTGAGTTGCAGCAAACTGAGGGTTGAACTGCTGTAGATATCAAATCAGCCCTCAGATAAATGAGGAAAGGGCTGTTAGCCGGGGGTAAGATTGAGTTGGGAGAGGATGGTAATAGGGAATGGGTGGAGCTGCAGGTAACTGTAGAGCGAAGAGTGACTTTCTTGGTGCTCTCAATTCCATTCTAGTTAAGGATTGTTGTATAAAGCTGTAAGGGTGTGAGAGGGGTGTTTTTAAACCATTCGTGACCATGATGCTATGCAGATGTGGTGATGCTGAAGAATCAATATATAGGTAACCCCTGGGGTGCAAACCAATTCCCTTCTTGAGTCTGTTTTAAGTCAATTTGCACACAAGTGGGAACACAATATAAAGAAGCAACTCAGGAGTGTGTATGTTAGATCTTTAAAATGAATATTAATACACCCCTGCATGGGGGCATGTTCATAAGTACAAACATTCGTAAGTGTTTGCAAATCAGGGACCCCGTCGTATATAATATAAGTGTAACTTGTACAAAGTTGCTGATATGTGATCAACTATATATTGTTTAAGACAAGAGTCTCATCTCGTTAGAATAGCAAATGGGTTTTCTTTACCACGTCAGACCTGGTGGACCCTTTACATCCTTATCCTAAAAGAGAATGGTGACAGCGAACCTATCCATAGTGACTTTAGTGTAGAAGTCTGACATAGCATGGTGGTCAGCAGTGTGGATTGTCCATGCAACAAGTATGTTTCAAATGTGGAACTTCAGAATTGCAGTCCAGTTGAAAATTGACTGCTAAGCTATATATTGGCCTGATTTTTAATATTACAAGCCAATCTTGGAGTGGGGACATCAAACAGGTGTTAGGCCTTTCACTTTCACATTCAATAATGCCCATTTCAGGCGTGATTTGGAGGTGCCGGTGTTGGACTGGGGTGGACAAAGTTTAAAATCACACAACACCAGGTTATAGTCCAACAAGTTTACTTGGAAGCACTAGCTTTCAGAGTGCTACTCCTTTATCAGGTGTGGCATTTTTAGACAGATCTTTTACCAATGTGAGTTTTAAGATTTGTAGCTCAGGTTGAGGTTCTGGATGTAGGTTTGCTTGCTGAGCTGGAAGGTTTGTTTTCAGATGTTTTGTCACCATACTAGGTAACATCTTCAGTGAGGTAAAAACAATGACTGCAGATTCTGGATTAGTGGTGCTGGAAGAGCACAGCAATTCAGGCAGCATCCGACGAGCAGCAAAATCAATGTTTCGGGCAAAATCGACGTTTCGGGCAAAACCCCTTCATCAGGAATAAAGGCAGAGAGCCTGAAGCGTGGAGAGATAAGCTAGAGGAGGGTGGGGGTGGGGAGAGAGTAGCATAGAGTACAATAGGTGAGTGGGGGAGGAGATGAAGGTGATAGGTCAGGGAGCAGAGGGTGGAGTGGATAGGTGGAAAAGGAGCTAGGCAGGTCGGACAAGTCCGGACAGGTCAAGGGGACAGTGTGGAGCTGGAAGTTTGAAACTAGGATGAGGTGGAGGAAGGGGAAATGAGGAAGCTGTTGAAGTCCACATTGATGCCCTGGGGTTGAAGTGTTCCGAGGCGGAAGATGAGGCGTTCTTCTTCCATGCGTCTGGTGGTGAGGGAGCGGTGGTGAAGGAGGCCCAGGACCTCCATGTCCTTGGCAGAGTGGGAGGGGGAGTTGAAATGTTGGGCCACGGGGCGGTTTGGTTGATTGGTGCGGGTGTCTCGGAGATGTTCCCTAAAGCGCTCTGCTAGGAGGCACCCAGTCTCCCCAATGTAGAGGACACCACATCGGGAGCAACGGATACAATAAATGATATTAGTGGATGTGCAGGTAAAATGTTGATGGATGTGGAAGGCCCCTTTAGGGCCTTGGATAGAGGTGAGGGAGGAGGTGTAGGCACAGGTTTTATAGTTCCTGCAGTGGCAGGGAAAGTGCCAGGATGGGAGGGTGGGTCGTAGGGGGGCGTGGACCTGACCAGGAAGTCACGGAGGGAACGGTCTTTGCAGAAGGCGGAAGGGGTGGGGAGGGAAATATATCTCTGGTGGTGGGGTCTTTTTGGAGGTGGCGGAAATGTCGGCGGATGATTTGGTTTATGCGGAGGTTTGTAGGGTGGAAGGTGAGCACCAGGAGCGTTCTGTCCTTGTTACGGTTGGAGGGGTGGGGTCTGAGGGCGGAGGTGCGGGATGTGGACGAGATGTGTTGGAGGGCATCTTTAACCACGTGGGAAGGGAAATTGCAGTCTCTAAAGAAGGAGGCCATCTGGTGTGTTCTATGGTGGAACTGGTCCTCCTGGGAGCAGATACGGCGGAGGCGGAGGAATTGGGAATACGGGATGGCATTTTTGCAAGAGATAGGGTGGGAAGAGGTGTAATCCAGGTAGCTGTGGGAGTCGGTGGGTTTGTAAAAAATGTCAGTGTCAAGTCGGTCATCACTAATGGAGATGGAGAGGTCCAGGAAGGGGAGGGAGGTGTCAGAGATGGTCCAGGTAAATTTAAGGTCAGGGTGGAATGTGTTGGTGAAGTTGATGAATTGCTCAACCTCCTCGCGGGAGCACGAGGTGGCGCCAATGCAGTCATCAATGTAGCGGAGTAAGAGGTGGGGAGTGGTGCCGGAATAATTAGATGAAGCGCTGGTGGTGTAGCCTGCTTTCTATTTATGTGTTTGGGTTTCCTTGGGTTGGTGATGTAATTTCCTGTTCTTTTTCTTAGGGTGTGGTAAATGGGATTCAAGTCAATGTGTTTACTGATAGAGTTCCGGTTGGAATGCTATGTTTCTCAGAATTCTCCTGCATGTCTCTGTTTGGTTTGTCCTCAGATGGATGTATTGTCCCAATCGAAGTGGTGACCTTCCTCATCCATATGTAAGGATACTTGTGAGAGTAAGAAGCTAAGGAACTACACCTAAGACTAAAACACTTAGTAGAAGACTCACACCACTCCTCCCAAGTATTCCTGAAGACCATCAAAGACACAAAGATAGAAGAGGATGAAATAATGATCTCCATTGACATAACAGCCCTGTTCACACCCATCAACATCAACCTAGCCAAGGAAACACTGACTACACCATCAGAAGAACCAAAGACACATACAGCAAACACCACTAACTTCATCAGCAAGGACAGTATCATCAAGCTAATGGACCTATGCCTTACCACCCACTCCACCTTCAACAACAAAACCTATCGACTAACCAATGGAACACCTATGAGATCTCCGTTATCAGGGTTCTTAGCAGTAGCAGCAATGCAGAGACTCAAACAAACAGCTCTGCCAACCATCTAACCCAAACTTTGGGTCCACTACGTGGATGACACCTTTGTCATCACTAAACGAAAAAAATTATAGAAACCTTCAAGACCATCAATAATACTTTTACTGGTATACAATTCACCAAAGAAGAGGTAAACAACAACAAACTGCCATTCCTGGATGTTGCAGTAGAGCCAACAGCCAATGGGAAACTTCAAACCAGCATCCACAGGAAAACAACACATACGGACCAAATATTGAACTACAGAAGCAATCATCCTAACACCCACAAATGAAGCTGCATTAGAACATTACTTCAACGAGCCACCACACACTGCAGCACAGAGGAACTTTGCAGAGCAGAGGAAAATCACCGATATAGCGTATTCAAAAAGAATAGGTATAAAATGAACACAGTCTGCTGATTTCTGAGCAACAAACCTAAACAAGCAGACAAAACATGTCCAGAAACCCTAGTCACTCTCCCCTACATCAAAGACATTATGGGAATGACTGCCAGATTACTCAGACACCTTGGCATCATGATAGCCCACAAACCTACCAACACATTAAAACAGCAGCTAATGAACTTGAAAGACCCCACACAGACAACAGGCAAAGCTAATGACATTTACGAAATACCTTGCAAGATCTGTAACAAACACTACATTGAACAAACAGGTAGAAAACTAGCAACCAGGATACATGAACATCAACCAGCCACAAAAAGACCTGACCCATTCTCACAAGTATCCTTACATATGGGTGAGGAAGGATACCACTTCGACTGGAACAACACATCCATCCTAGGACAAGCCAAACAGAGATACGCACGAGAATTTCTAGAAGCATGGCATTCCAGCCGGAACTCTATCAACAAACGCCCCCTGAGAAAAAAACAGGAAGTGGCATAAAAACAGGAAATGACATCACCAACCCAAGGAAACCCAAACACATAAACAGAAAGGAGCCTACACCACCAGTGCTTCATCCAGAGGCTCGCTGAAGATGTTACCTAATATCGTGACAAAACACCTGAAAACGAATCTTCCAGCTCAGCGAGCAAACCTCCATCCAGAACCTTTTACCAATGTGGTGCTTTGCACAAACCAGTTTGTAATATTGGAGACTTTGGTTGCCATTTAGCACTGTAAAACAGATTCTAAAAATTGAAACTGCCACCTTTGGTTGGATTAGTGTATCTGTGCATAGTGTCTATGTTTCATAAAAACAAGTTCAGTGTTTCTTCTGCATGAAATGGCTGTATGCATGATGACAAAGAACTGTTGATGGTCTGTTTCAGGGAATTTGTGTCTCAGAAATGGTCTGCTCAAATAGCACATTCACAGTCTCCACTTCCATCCTCCGTTGGGAGTGATTCACGTTTGCTTGCTTAGTTGAAGTTTTCTTTTTTCCAGAAAAAAAATCTAAATACCTGTACCCGCAATCATAGGCTAATGGACTTGGCTGAGCAACAGTTATTTTCAGACAGAAAGATCTTTGTGAATGGCCCTTGACTCAAAGGCTAGGACTAACAGAGATTTGGCTTGATTTAATAGATCTTGTTGCAGATAAAAGAATTTTGAAATGGACAAAACAAAGGGGCTGATTTTCAGTGTGGTTGCTACTCCGCCAATCTATTTGCAGTTTGCAATTACGCTGAAAATTGTTCCTACTACATCTTTTGAGCCTGTGACCAATTTTGAACATATGTGTGCCTATGGCAGGTCCCCAAGGGGCTTATGGCTATAGTGCAGGCAATGTCAGCAGAGACGGGAAGTTTCCTATATTTAAACCCCTCCAGGATTTGGCTCTGTGACAAAACCTTTCTGACTGTCTTAATCTGCAATAATGGACTTTGTGCACAAACATTTCCAGGATTTGCTCCTAAGTTGTATAATTTCTTGGAGCTATCTTGCGGGTTGGTCACCAGACTGTGAAGCATGTATTTAATAATAAAAAGCACACAGATCCTAGGTCAGTGGTTATTGCTTGTCTAATTCCACAGATCTCCAAGTGCTTTCTGTCCTAATGCTCTGCAACATTTCCACATTTTGATAAAATCCCACAGGATGTAAAAAGAAAACCGAAGAGGACATTGGGTCAGAATCTGTTGTTGCAGGATATCCACCATTAGTTAGTTAAAAATCACACAACACCAGGTTATAGTCCAACAGATTTAATTGGAAGCACACTAGCTTTCGGAGCGATGCTCCTTCACCAGGTGATCGGAGCGTCGGTCCGAAAGCTAGTGTGCTTCCAATTAAACCTGTTGGACTATAACCTGGTGTTGTGTGATTTTTAACTTTGTATGCCCCAGTCCAACACCAGCATCTTCAAATCATCACCATTAGTTAGAATTGGTCCTGCGTCCTTCAGCTCACAACCAATAGCAAAAGGATAGTGGGGGAGGTGAATTAAAACAGGTGAATCCAACACTACCGTTGGTCCAGGACAGAAAGGAAAGATTTGGATTAAAAGAACAGAATACAGGAAGCAAGAGGAAACGTAAGAAAAAGATGATGTTTAAAATGTCATAGCTCTCATAAAATGTGAAATATCAATGATTTGAGACTTCACACTTGTACCAGCCAATTTTATATGTCAGGAAGATTGATTACTAGTAATTAACAATGATCACATTGCTAGAAAGCTACTTATGCACCTACTTAATAACCCTGTGGATTTACATCTACTGTGTCCATAAAGGTCCTCTAGGGTCATGTGGTGCAGAGCTAGTGTCCCTACTTCTGGGTCAGACAATCTGAGCTTAAGTCCCATCTGCCCAGGACATGTCGTCTGGGCAGGTGGGACTAGTAAATTGTGTATATTTTGGGGGGCCCATAGTATAAGAGGGATGGGAACGCATTGGAGATAATCCAGAAGTGGTTTACAAGAATGGCTCCAAGGATGAGGAACTTATGAGGTTGGATTGAAGAAGTTGGGTTTGTTCTCCTTGGAGAGAAGAAGACTAAGAGGAGAATTGATCGAGATTTTCAATGTCATGAGCAGGTTGGACAGAGTAGATAAGGAGGAACAGTTCCTGCTTGTAAAATGAACAAGAACAAGAGGGTGCAGATTTAAAATGACTTGCAAAAAGAGAAGGAAGAAGAAACCTTTTCTTTCAACTCAGCAAGGAATTCAGGTTTGGAATGCACTGCATGGAAGTTTATGGGGGGCAGGCAGGAGCTTAGCACTTGGCAATTATGTTGTTTGAACAGCCCGATGCAGGCACAATGGAACAAATAGTTTCCTTTGCACTGTAACACTTCTGTGCTTCTGTACCATAGCATGTCTGAACAAGTTGATGAAAATAACTATAAGAGTCATGTGTCGGGGTCTTGTGGTACAGTGTCCCTACTTCGGACTAGAAAGTCCTAGGTTCAATCCTACCTGCTGTGTGTGAGTTGATTTAATGTTTTCTTTTCTTCCTGTGCACATCAGGGTTTTGGAGCACAGTGGGAGTGTTCCTCCCTCTGGGAGAGGAAGTCTGAGCTCAAGTCCCACCTCACAATGTGACAGCCACAATAGTGTATGTCATAACGCAACCAAAAACAGATTAATTTTTTAAAAAAAAATTCGCTGTTCATATAAGGGATTGTGTACACGCTAGTGATGTTCCGAGCTCTGGGCCAAAAATCTGGGTGCAAACCCCAGTCATGACAATGTGTTATAATATGTTCGAACAAGTTGATTGAAAACAATATTTTTATGGATGCAATTGTAATGTTCCTGCCTGTGGGCCTGAAGCTTTGGGCTCACCTCCCACCTCCCCTGAGGGGGTGTGACAAAAGGCTGAACAGGTTGGTTGATTCTTTTTGACTAGTTATGTGTATATTAGGGTCTTGTGACACAGAGGCAGAAAGTCTGGGCATATGCAATTGTCATAATTAAACAAACAATGTTGATTTGTAACAAATCTTGCCGCGTGTAAAAGCATGTTGATTAATGCAGTTCAGGCTTGAGCAGAAAAGAGACGCAATTTCTATGGAACTAATTAATTGAGTACCACTCTCCTGTATTTTCTCTTTAGTCTTAACTATTTTACCCCTTAATATCATTAACACAGGTCTACTTTGAATGAGATGATTGAACCAGTCTCTACCACATTCTCATACAATACATTCCACACCCTTACCATTCGCTGCATACAAACAGTTTTCCTCCTGTCACCATTGCTTCTTATTCAATTACTTTAAATATGTATGATTTAGAGGTGCCGGTGTTGGACTGGGGTGTCCGAAGTTAAAGAACATACAACACCAGAGGCTCCATCAGAGGGTGATGAAGGAGCGGCGCTCCGAAAGTTAGTGCTTCCAAGTAAACCTGTTGGACTATAACCTGGTGTTGTGTGATTTTTAATTTTAAATATGTAAATTCCCCTTCCATCAATCTGGGGAGTTTCTTAGCCTGTTGAGATTTTGAGACCCCATATCAAAGCTGGGTTCTGCCAGGGCCACTCAACTCCTGATCTCATCACATCCTTGTTTCAATCATGGATAAAAGAGCCTAGTTTCAGAGGCAGAGTGAAAGTCACTACCCTTGACATCAAGGCCACATTTGACAGAGTGTGGCATCAAGGAGCCTGAACAAAATTGGGGTCAATGTGAATCGCAATAAACCTTCTGCTGGTTGGAGTTATACCTGGAACAAAGAACAATGGTGAGTGTTGTTGGAGGTCAGTCACCTCAGCTCAAGGCCATCTCTACAATAATTCCTCAGGTTGGTTTCCTAAGCCGAATCATCCTCAGTTACTTCAGTTATTCCACATATCAGCCACCTTGTGTAAAAAAAAAAATTGCACCCATGTCTTTTTTTAGATCTGTCTCCTTTCACCTTCCCTCCATAATCACTTCAGAAGTGGGCATGTTGACTGATGATTGCACAATTTTAAGCACCATTAGCAACTCCTCAAATACTGAAGCAGGCCATGTTCAAACTCAACAAGAGCTGAATAATATCTGGGTTTGGGCTTGCAAGTGGCAATTTTCTTTTGTTCACTCATGAAATGTGTGGCTAGGCTAGGCTAACAATTATCACCGTCCCTAGCAGCCCACAGAGTACTAAAGAGTCGACTGCATTGGTGTGTGTCTGGAGTCAAATGTAGGCCAGTCCAGATAAGGACAACAGATTTCCTTCCCTAAAGGAGATTTGTAAACTGATGTATTTTTCTGACATTTGACAATGGTTATATGGTCATCATTATACCCTTAATTACAGATTATTAATTGAATTTAAATTCCACCATCTGCCACGGCAGGATTTGAACCCAGAACATTAGCTGAATTTCTGGATTAATAGTCTATCGATAATACCACTAGACCATTGGCTCTCCATTTATACCATACGTGCCAGGTAATGACCATCAGCTAAAAGATAGAATCAAACATCACTCCTTGAGAGTCACTGTTGTTGCCAACACTGAATCCCCAAATTTCATCATCCTAGGGGATTACCATTGATCAGAAATTAAGCAGACTAGCCACATAAATACTGTGACTACAACAGCAAGAGGGATATATTTCCCTCTATCAGCATTTCAAAGAAATTTGTGGGCGGCGGAAGGCACAGTGGTTAGCACTGCTGCCTCACAGCGCCAGAGACCCGGGTTCAATTCCCACCTCAGGCGACTGACTGTGTGGAGTTTGCACGTTCTCCCCGTGTCTGCGTGGATTTCCTCTGGGTGCTCCGGTTTCCTCCCACAGTCCAAAGATGTGCAGGTCAGATGAATTGGCCATGCTAAATTGCCCGTAGTGTTAGGTAAGGGATAAATGTATGGGTGGGTTGCGCTTCGGCGGGGCGGCGTGGACTTGTTGGGCCGAAGGGCCTGTTTCCACACTGTAAGTAATCTCATCTAATCTAAAGAGTGAGTCCATTCCTTCCGCGACTCCCTTGTCAGATCCATGCCCCCATCAGCCCACACTCTATTCCTGGCACCTTGCCCTGCCACTGCAAGAAGGGTAAAGCCAGTGCTCACACCTCCCCCCTCACTTCCATCCAAGGCCCCAAAGGATCCTTCCACATCTGGCAGAAATTTTACCTGTACTTCCACCAATGTCATCCGTTGCACCCGATGTGGTCTCCTCTACATGGGGGAGACAAGATGCCAACCTGTGGATCATTTCAGAGAACATCTCTGGGACACCTGCACCAACCAATCCCACCACCATGTGGCTGAACACTTTAACTCTTCCTCCCACTCCACCAAGGACTTGTAGGTCCTGGGCCTCCTCCATTGCCAAATCCCAACCACCTGATGCCTGGAGGAAGAACACCTTATCTTCCGCCCTGGGCCGCCTCCCCCCCCCGCCCTCCCCAACCCATGGCATCAATGTGGATTTCACCAGTTTCCTCATTCCACCCCCGCAACCCCCGTCCCCTTATCCCAGTCCCAAGTCTCCAACTCGGCACCGCCTTCTTGACCTATCCATTATCTTTCCCATCTATCCGCTCTACCTTCCCTTCCGACCTATCATCATCTCCCACCCCCCCCCCCTTATCTACTGTTGCATTCTTAGCTACCTTCCCCCAGCCCCAACCCCTACTCCCATTTATCTCTCAGCCCCCTGGTCCACAAGCCTCATTCCTGATGAAGGGCTTATTTCCAAAATGTTGATTCTCCAGGTCCAGTAAATAATTCATTCTCTGACCACCTTCTGCAAAACACAAGTCAGGAGTGTAATGGAATACTCCCCACTTGCTTGGATAGATGCAGCCCCAACACGGAGCGGCACAGTGGCTCAGTGGTTAGCACTGCTGCCTCACATCGCCAGGGACCTGAGTTCGATTCTGGCCTCAGGCGACTGGCTGTGTGGAGTTTGCACATTCTCCCTGTGTCTGCGTGGGTTTCCTCTGGGTGCTTCAGTTTCTCTCACAATCAAAAGATGTGCAGGTCAGGTGAACTGGCATGCTGAAATTGCCCGTAGTTCTAGGTGCATTTGTTCAGAGGGTTACTCTTTGGAGGGTCGATGTGGACTTGTTGGGCCAAGTGGCCTGTTTCCATACTGTAGGGAATCTAATACTTAGGAAGCTTAACACAAACCAGAACAAAGCAGCCCACTTGATTGACATCACATCGACAGGTAACTATCTACTCCTTCCACTATAGACATTCACTGGCAACTGTGTGTGCTATCTACCTTCTGCACTGCAGCAATTCACCAAGGCCCCTTAGACAGCAACTTCCAAACCCACAACCAGTATTGTCTAGAAGGACAAGGGCAGCAGATATGTGGCAACACCCCCACCTGCAAATTTACCTCTAAACCAATCATCACTTTGATTTGAAAATTAATCCCTGCTCCTTCATCGTCACTGGGTCGAAGTCCTGAATTTCCTCCCTAATGATAGTACCTACCAATTAGATACAGCAGTTCAGGAAGGCAGCTCCCTATCACTCTCTCAAGGGCAACCAGAGATGGGCAATAACTGTTAGCTTCACCAGTGATGCCCAAATGAATGGAGAAAGTGAGTTTGAATGAGTATTTTACAAAGGTTTAAGAGAATTTCCTCGCTTTTGTACTTTTAAACTCTTCCACCTTTTGTCTTTAATGATGCCCTTCTGTGTTTGTAATTTGGCATCTCTTATGTTGAAGTATTTTCAGAAAATTTATTATAAATTCATATTTAATTCCATTTGCATTGATGTTAAGCAGCAAAACTAATTATAAAATGGCCTGTAACCTCTTTTATAACAATTCAACTTTTGATTTAAAGCACAGTAGGTGCCCAAACCATGCTGTATCCACATCAAGGAATGCATCAGTTCCAGACTGAGATAAACTGAATGAATCTAGTTAAAACCATCCATCGAGAAACAGACTTCAAATATTTCTTTGCAAAAACATCCATTTCCTCCAGGATCATTTCCGGGAGATAAATATTCACTGATTCTCACAAGCTATTGAAAGGCTTTGAAGTTGTATCAGCTTCGAGTCAAGTTATTCTCATCAAGGAATGGGAGAAACCAAAATGAGTAAATGTCAATAGCCGGTGACTGGGAGTTCAGCTCAGAGCATTGTGCTTGCTAGGTCATTCAAAACAATTTAGCATAAAGACTTTGTTCAAATCAAGATTAAAGCTCGAGTTTCAATTTTAAAACATCAGCTTTAAAGTTTACTTCTTAGCCATTCCTTCCACAACTTCAATTCTAGCCGAAGATGAAGATTTAAATAATGGAATGTGGATAATGGGGTAATAATCCAGACAAGGGGTGCGGTGTTCAGACATATTGACAAGACCCACCAGTGTCTCCAGATTAGGTTACTGTTTATAACTCCCAGAGAAACTAGATGATATGGAAAAATTTTTTAAAAATCTTTGGTGACTATTTCTTCGCTATCAAGTATTATTCTCAAAGGATCATGACCTTTCAGGATATAGATCTGACATTTAGATATATGGATTATTTTGCTTGATAAAGCAACAATTTACTATCTTTCACATCTATGCATTAATATGTTTCATGTCTGTTGTTGTACGTCTCAGTTTTCTAATTGATTAAGTGCTAGAGTCGGGTCTATGTTTTCTCCTGTTGCAGGAGTTCCAATGTTTGTTTTGTTTTTCTCAGATGAAGTTATCCTAACAATTTCCCCTTCAATTTCCAAAGGAATCCAGCAAAAGTACAAAAGCAAAGATTCTCCCATAACACCTGCTGGTAGATTACTTGCCTCTTGCTTCCCAGATTTTGAATAAACAATCACAGTTTTCCCTACTTCACTCTCCATATACCTTCTTCTCTCCCACTGCCCTCAGTCTTCACTAACATTGCCTGTCAGTATAATATGTTTGCCTGTTTTTATTTTGTGTCATTAGTACCCTAGCGAGTTTACAATGTCATTGTAGAGTCATAGAGGTGTACTGTATTGTACAGTATTGTACTAAACTGTACTGTACTGTATTATTGTGTCCAGTTCTGGTCACCCTATTATATAGGATTGATACGGAGGCTGTGGAGAGGGTTCAAAGAAGATTTACCAGGATGCTGCCTGGACTGGAGGGCTGGTCTTACGAAGTGAGGTTGACTAAGCTCGGACTTTTCTTTCTGGAGAGAAGGAGGAAGAGAGGTAACTTGGTCGAGGTATACAAGGCCATGAGAAGCTTGGATAGAGTCAATAGCCAGAGACTTTTCCCCAGGGCAGGATTGACTGGCATGAGGGGGTTATCGTTTGAAGATATTAGGAGGAAGGTATAGAGGAGTTGTTAGACGTAGGTTCTTTACGCAGAGAGTTGTGAATGCATAGAATGCATTGCCAGCGGTGGTAGTGGAAGCAGAGTCATTAGGGGCATTTTAGCGACTGCTGGACATGCACATGGATAGCAGTAAATTGAGGGGTGCGTAAGTTAGGTTATTTTGTTTTAGATTGGGAATAATCCTTGGCACAACATCGTGGGCCGAAGGGCCTCTTCTGTGCTGTACTTTTCTATGTTCTATGTTCTGTATATGGATCAGACCCTTCGGCCCAACACATCCATATCAACCAGATATCTAAAACTAATCTAGTACAAATTGGCAGCACTTGGCCCATATCCCTCTAAACCCTTCCTATTCATATACCCATCCAGATGCCTTTTAAATGTTGTAATTGTACCAGCCTCCACTTCCTCTGACAGCTCATTCCATACACGCACCAGCCTTTTAAATCTTTTCCCTCTCACCCTAATCCTTTGCCTCTAGTTCTGGACTCTCCCACCCCAGGGAAAAGACCTTATATATTTACCATATTCATGTCGTTCATGATTTCACAATACTTTATAAGATCACCCCTCAGCCTCCGACACTCCAGTGAAAACAGCCCCACCTTATTCAGCCTCTCCCTATAGCTCAGACCCTCCAAACCTGACTACATTCTTGTAACTCTTTTCTGAATCCTTTCAGGTTTCACAACATCCTTCCTATAGGCTTGAGACCAGAATTGCACATAATATTTCAAAAGAGGCCGAAACTTTCACAATGATGTTAACAGTTTACATCTTCTGCATCTTCTGCACAAGAAGATTCCTTCATCTACAACCTCTTCACGTGAAGGTGTTTCAGCATTGATGGAGGTTGCTGCTGGTCCGAGGCTTCTTGGCATAGCTTATCCTCCTCCATTTTTTTTGAACCTTTATTACACTGAAGGAATAGTGACAATAACCTCTGCTGTGGCTGGATCCATCAGTCACATTTGCAGTGAAACTGCGTGGGCAAACAGGAGAAACTGAACAGAGTCATAGTAAGAACAATCAACATTTGCATCACACACATGTCTTCAGCAGAGAAGGACATGGAGGAGTCTAATAAGGAGGGCCATGGAATGCCATTATTTTGTACTTTAGCAATGGACCTTATTCCAATGAATGCAGCATCAGCTGTGTTGCATAGATGCAGTAGGAGCGTTATAAGTGCTGCATGAGTTCTGGCAGGAATCACTGGCTAGGCCAGCCTTTACTGCCCATCCCTATTTATGCGGAAGGCAGATACATTGCTGAGTGTCTGGGTTGCACGTAGGCCAGACCAGGTAGGATGGCAGATTTCCTTCCAAAATATGTATTAGTGAACCAGATGGAATTTTACAACAATTGACAATGTGGGGGGTGGGGGGGGAGCGGTTTAAATGGTCACTGTTAGACTAGCTTATTTTAACATAGAACATAGAACATAGAAGAATACAGCGCAGTACAGGCCCTTTGGCCCTCGATGTTGCGCCGATCCAAGCCCACCTAACCTATACTAACCCACTATCCTCCATATACCTATCCAATGCCCGCTTAAATGCCCATAAAGAGGGAGAGTCCACCACTGCTGCTGGCAGGGCATTCCATGAACTTACGACTCGCTGAGTGAAGAACCTACCCCTAACTTCAGTCCTATATCTACCCCCCCTTAATTTAAAGCTATGCCCCCTTGTAATACCCGACTCCATACGCGGGAAAAGGTTCACACTGTCAACCCTATCTAACCCCCTAATCATCTTGTACACCTCAATCAAGTCACCCCTAAACCTTCTTTTCTCTAATGAAAACAGCCCCAAGTGTCTCAGTCTTTCCTCATACGATCTTCCCTCCATACCAGGCAACATCCTGGTAAACCTCCTCTGCACCCGTTCCAGTGCCTCCACATCCTTCCTATAGTATGGCGACCAAAACTGCACACAATATTCCAGATGCGGCCGCACCAGAGTCTTATACAACTGCATCATGACCTTAGGACTCCGGAACTCAATTCCTCTACCAATAAAAGCCAGTACGCCATATGCCTTCCTCACCGCACTATTTACCTGGGTGGCAACTTTCAGAGATCTGTGTACATGGACACCAAGATCCCTCTGCTCATCCACACTACCAAGTATCCGACCATTAGCCCAGTACCCCATCTTTTTGTTATTCTTCCCAAAGTGAATTACCTCACACTTAGCTACATTGAATTCCATTTGCCATCTTTCTGCCCAGCTCTGCAGCTTCTCTATATCCTGCTGTAACCTGCCACATCCTTCCTCACTGTCAACAACTCCTCCGACTTTCGTATCATCCGCAAACTTGCTCACCCAACCTTCTAACCCCTCTTCCAGGTCATTTATAAAAATGACAAACAGCAATGGTCCCAAAACAGATCCTTGCGGAACACCGCTAGTGACGGCACTCCATGAAGAAACTTTGCCATCAACTACTACCCTCTGTCTTCTTCCATCCAGCCAATTCCTAATCCAAACCTCCAACTCACCCTCAATGCCATATCTCCGTATTTTCTGCAGTAGCCTACCATGGGGAACCTTATCAAACGCCTTACTAAAATCCATATATACCACATCTACCGCTTTCCCCTCATCAACCTCCTTCGTCACCTTTTCAAAGAATTCAATAAGGTTTGTGAGGCACGACCTGCCCTTCACAAAACCATGCTGACTATCCTTGATCACATTATTCCTATCCAGATGTGCATAAATCCTATCCCTTACAATTCTCTCTAAGACTTTGCCCACAACAGAAGTGAGACTCACCGGCCTATAGTTACTCGGGTTATCCCTACTCCCCTTTTTGAACAAGGGAACCACATTTGCTATCCTCCAGTCTTCTGGCACTACTCCTGTAGACAAAGAGGACATAAAAATCAAGGCCAATGGCTCTGCAATCTCCTCCCTTGCTTCCCAGAGAATCCTAGGATAAATGCCATCAGGCCCAGGGGACTTATCTATTTTCACCTTTTCCAGGATTTCCAACACCTCTTCTCTACATACCTCAAAGCCATCCATTCTACTTATTTGTGACTCAGTATTCACATCGACGACAATGCCCTGTTCCTGAGTAAATACTGAAGAAAAGTATTCATTCAGTGTCTCCCCAATCTCTTCCGCCTCCACACGCAACTTCCCACTACTATCCTTGACTGGACCTATTCCTACCCTAGTCATTCTTTTATTCCTGACATACCTATAGAAAGCCTTAGGGTTTTCCCTAATCCTACCGACTAAGGACCTTTCATGTCCCCTCCTTGCTGCTCTTAGCTCTCTCTTCAGGTCCTTCCTGGCTACCCTATAACTCTCAATCGCCCCAATTGAACCTTCACGTCTAATCTTGAGATAGGCCGCCCTCTTCCATTTAACAAGGGATTCCAATTCCTTATTAAACCACGGCTCCCTCGCACGACCCTTTCCTCCCTGCCTGACAGGTACATAATTATCAAGGACACTCAATAGTTGCTCCTTGAACAAGCTCCACATATCATTTACACTCTTGCCTTGGAGTCTACTTTTCCAAGCCACACATCCTAAGTCATGCCTCACCGCATCATAATTTCCCTGACCCCAGCTATAACTCTTGCCCTGTAGTACACACTTATCCCTCTCCATCACGAGAGTAAAAATCACCGAATTATGGTCACTATCCCCAAAGTGCTCACCTACCTCTAATTCTAACACCTGGCCTGGTTCGTTACCCAGAACCAAATCCAGTATGGCCTCACCTCTTGTTGGCCTGTCTACATATTGTGTCAGGAAACTCTCCTGCACACATTGAACAAACACTGACCCATCTAACGAACTTGAGCTATAGCTTTCCCAATCAATATCAGGAAAGTTAAAGTCCCCCATCACAACCACCCTATTACTGTCACTCATCTCCTGAATCACCTTCCCTATCCTTTCTTCTACGTTTCTAGGACTATTGGGAGGCCTGTAAAAGACTCCTAACAGGGTGACCTCACCTTTCCTATTCCGAACCTCAGCCCAAACTACCTCAGATGGCAAGTCCTCATCCATCGTCCTTTCCACCACTGTAATACTATCTTTGACAAGCAATGCCACACCTCCCCCTCTTTTACCCCCACCTCTGACCCTACTAAAACATTTAAATCCTGGAACCTGCAACAGCCAATCCTGTCCCTGTTCTACCCATGTCTCCGTAATAGCCACAACATCGAAGTCCCAGGTACCAACCCACGCTGCAAGTTCACCTACCTTATTTCGTATACTTCGTGCATTGAAGTATACACACTTCAAGCCACTTTCCTGTTTACAGACACCCTCCTTGGAAATTGATGCCATGTTCCCAACCTCCCTACACTCCAGGCCCTGCACCCTGAAGCTACAATCTGGGTTCCCATGCCCCTGCAGAGTTAGTTTAAACCCCCCCCAAGAGCACTAGCAAACCTCCCCCCAAGGATACTGGTGCCCCTCAGGTTCAGGTGTAGACCATCCTGTTTATAGAGGTCCCATCGTCCCCAGAAAGAACCCCAGATTTTTCCTTTATTGAGTCACCATCTGCCATAGTGGGAGTCGAACCCAATGTACAAAACATTGGCATGAGATCTGGAGTCTTAGATGTAAACAATTCATCAGCACCTCCTTTATTAAAATATACAAAATTAGAATGTGTCACTGCTGCATGGTATTGATACAAAATCACTTTCCTTTGGGCAGTAGCACACAGTGTTAGCCCCACCATATTGTCTAGAGGACAATATGGCTACTGGGCTATATAGGGGCTCTTTTGCTTAGTCACAAGAGAGGAGCTCAAACTTTTGGCAGTAATCACCATGTCCTCCAAATGAAGGAGGTTCTCCAGCTTCACAAATCCATGGTGTGTAAAATAACAGGAGGCAATGTTTTGTTTGTAGTAATGAACACGATCAAAACCTTGGTAATGGTGCTGCCAGCCTAATCTCACCTATCAACTTGAAAGATCCATCTAATCACACTCAGATATGCAATAAAGAAGTTTGATTGTTAATAGTTACTTTGCAAACACTTGATTAGGGTGCAGAGCAGTTTTCAAATTTGGTTGTTTTGTGTTTAGATTCTTCATTTGAACGTCACAACAATGAAACAATCACAAGGCAGTGGCTGTTCGATTTCAGTCAAGACGTAATGCCAATCTGAAGGCAGCTACTTCTGGTTTCTTGCCAGTGAAGCCTAATCACCTGCAAATTTAATTGTGTCTGGAGAAGGTTAGTTGGAGCAATGACTCCCAGCTCACTATAATAAGACAGGCACAGCGCCATTGTTACCCATTGACTATTTATTGGTTGCATGCTTGAACAAAGCATATGGAGGGTTAGGGAAAATGTGTGGAGAGATAGGGATGGGCCTGGGTTACTGCTAGCAAATGCAATCAGCTCTTGACCAACCTACCTCATTGACATTTATTGGTGAACATCCCAGTTTAATACCCAAGACGATTCTACAGGAGTTTAGAACAGGTTCTATTAAACAAATTGTAAATCGTTAAACTATTGAGGAGGAAAATGTGAAACTGTAAATCTTTTGGAACCATATATCCTTTACTGAATTCAAACATGATCGTGGTTGGTGTTCCTTCAATTGTCAAATTTATTCCCAATTCCTGAACTTTATACGAAGTTTGCCTAAAATATCAGCAGCTCTTGGAAATATTAAAGCTGATCCAGAGTCTCCTGCTGTTTAATGATTTAAGCAATGGCACTGAGACACTTTGTAAGCAGTTTGAAGCCAATAGTGAAATTCATAGAAAATTTATAGCCACCCTGGTATTTATATTAGTTTTGACGAAACATATCCTGCAGGCCAACTTTTTTTAAAAAAGTTATTACTCCAATTGTCTTGTGAGTTTTTTACCGTGCTTCAAGGCTACAACTCAATGATGAGTTGGGCTTATTAGAAAAGTTACTTCGACTCCTCAAAGACTGTGGCAGGTTTAAGTTCATGAGTTAAAATAAGAACTGTTTTGATGTCAGATTACTTTTGGAGCAGAGTTATTTACTGTCTGGTTGCAGTTCATTGCAAGTATCCCATCGCTCTTTTTATATGCTACGCTCTGTGCCTCTAGGTGAAACAGGGCCCCGGTTGGTGTACTGAATGATCCCTTTATAATTTCTTCCTTTGTTGTTATTTTTTGGCATAATTTATAGCAATGAGGTAACATATGGAAAGGACTGGAATGAGGAATAAGCCACACCAGTTCTCCTTAGAGTGCCATTCAGGGACCAGGAAGCTGGTAGGTGGTACAATAAATTCAGCACTTCCCTGAGCTATCATCAATTCAGGCCATGCTAATTAATATCACTGGTGTCTCCTGTACCTGAAAAATGCAGGTCGATATGGAGCCTAGCCTAAGCATTTCTACAATTTTGGCCAAAGCATTCTAAGGCATAGCCCCGGAGTGTGGCATTATCTTAGGAGTCAGTGAGAAGAATAACAATGTTCAAAATCACAGAATTAATCTCATTTAGAAAGGGACAAATCTCTGCAAATTCTTGAACACATATTTAGAGCCTACCTCAAAACAGGGAGGAGGTAGGCCGGAAAGACTTGGGGGGGTTCGGTGGCCTTATGTCAAAAGCATTGTAACATGCAATTCATGAATACTGAAAATATAATCATCCTCCAAAATAAAGTAACAATATAGCACAAGCTGAACTGGCACATGAGACAACCCCAGGTCAGCTGAAATACCTCTGTGTGGAGAGTGAAAACAACTAAAAATCAGGAATTTCAGCAGAATATGGAGGTCGAATGTGTGGGGCTCTCTGTGGGTTCAAGCCTCACCTGCCCCAAACATGTGTCAAAGGATATCTGAGCAGTTTGGCTTGAAGTGTCTATATGACCATCCCCATTTGTCTCACTCACAAATTGGTGCTGTTGCATATACACTGTCCATAAATTGTTCCTCCATACACACATAATTCACAGCCACTATGTGCTGTATTCATAGTAGTAGTCGCAGTAGCCATAATTGCATGTTTAACTTGCAGGTACTTTGTAATTGGTACAAAGGATCAAACAGGTAACTTGCACTGTGTTACAAGATGGGCAGCAATTTAGAACGTGCCCAGTCTTTGCATCAGATGCTAATGACATTTCAAAATGGCAACAATCCACACACTGAAATAACTCCACCAAGGCCGGTATCCCATCACAAAAGTCACTGTTTATTTCCACGTGCAGAGCCCTTGACACTGATCCAACTCTCAGAGTGAACAGAACCTCTGACTCTCCTGTTCTTATCTGTCAGCAAGGACTCCCTGATTGGGGCTATTAAACTGGTCCAATCAGTGAACTCATTCTATGAGGTCCACCTGGCTGACCACGTTACAATCACTACACTGACAGGAAACTGCTACTTTTACACTCAGCATCTAAGTCAATCTCCATTTTTGGAAGGATTTTTTTTTAGGCTTCACAGGACTTATCTGAAATTATCTACAGCAGCACTCTGAGTGGAGAGACAAGTGAACAAGGTGGCAAATGCTTTCATCTAACGAGCTGTGTGATCTATCTATTCCCATTCAAATTCCTGTGTATATCACAAACATATCGGACATCACTATTCTACATGGTTATGCTTATAGTGGAACACTTCTGCCACTAGGTGGAGCATAATAATGCCACAGGTTCCATACAGATACTCAGGCACTGAGACAAATTCAAATTTTCATCACTTCCTTTTGGCCATAACAGAGGAATCAGCTTATATTTCAAGAGTTTGTGTTATTATTTTTGCCTCATGTCAACGTGTATGTCATTACTAGCTGTTGTACGAAAAATACAACATAACACGTAATGATGAACATGCTTACAAATGTAATGAGGCTTCAATTTAGATTGTGTCATATTGGGCTCCACTTTACAGAAAAAAAAATTCAGCCTTAGACAGGATTCATTAGCATTCTCCCAGACATGAGACAATACAAATGCAAAGAATGAATTGAAGAATGCATTTAGATTATGAGGCAGCATGCATCTAAAGTTAATGAAGGATATTGTTGTACACCTAATCAAACCATGTCTGCATCTCACCAGGGGGTACATTGGTTGCCACCATCTCTCTAAGTGAAGGGATATACATAGCCTTCTTGTTCTAGTGTGGTATAGGAAAACTACCACTGGTCTAAATAGAAGAATTTCTTGAATTGAACAAGAAGTAGTTTATTCAATATTAGCACTCATTTAAAGGTGTATTGATACGACAAATAACGTCACAGAAACAATAAGGATGTTTGGTCTTACTCACCGGAGATCCTAAGCTGTCTGCCACCAAGTTTATTCAAGATCCATCATTGTGTGTGGTATTTATAGTACTCATCAGTATGAACTCTTTCTGACTTTTCTCCAGAGTCAAATTTTCTTTTAACCAGAATAAACTATAATAAGATTCAACAGTAACTCTGTCAATAATTGTCTTCCTAACAAATTCTGACATTTGCAATAGTTGTACTTTTATCACTATTTTATAGTGATCATTAGTGACATCATCTCCAGATCCCATAAATGTTAAACTCCTACTGAATCTTGTGTTTTAAATAATTTTAATTTATTTATATAAGTTTAGAGAAATTATCAAAGGTTTTCTTTAAAGGTACCTGTAACACCTCAGAAAGCTATAATGCCATACTCTCCATTTTATGTGTGTGTAGTTCAGCATTTGATTTAGCATTGGATTTGGAGGCTGCTGTGTCTTAAAAATTGTTTTCTCCAAGATGTCCTGTTCGCTGTTCTATTTGAACCATTTCTGAAAGTAAATCTTCTTTGCAATATTATTCTTGCCCCGATGTCGTCTTGTTACGAGTATTATTTTCTTTCTTGAATAGTTCTTATTTTTCAGTCTGAGTGCTGCTGCTCTATGCTGCTGTATTGGAGGGTTTAACCATGTTTTGTGGCCAAAAGGTAATATTCCCACTTCTTCAGTTAAAATGGAGGACTCACCCATTTTTCTTTGAGGTTTCACTGGATGGATCTTGGATTTTGCAGCCTGAATGAATGGCTTTACTTTACTCCTGCCTGTGGTTTAATAAACAATGTCCATTTTAATTGTTTTTTTTAAACCAAATGACTCCTATTATTTGATACTCCAAAAGATAAATCCCTCTTTTTCAACAGGTTTTCCTTGATGATTTCTACTCTACACGGTTTAAGTAAGTCCTTTTTACCTTTGAAACATTTTCAACAGTTTACAACTATTTTGAAATCAGCAATTTTCTGTTTGCTCCATCAGCACAAATCTGGTTTGCATCACAAAAAGGACAAAGCTATTTTTGACTGACAATCAAGTGGGCTCCTTTATCCAAGATAGCGTTGAGCTTCTTAAATTCTGTTGGACCTGTGCCCATCCAGGCAAGTGGAAACTATTCCAACACACTCCTGACTTCTGCCTTGGAGAACAGCTTTTGGGAGTCAGAAGGTGAGTTGCTTGCTGCAGGATTCCTAGCTTCAGACTTGTTCTTGTAGTCATAGTGTTTATGTGACTAGTCCAGTTTCAGTTTCTGGTCAATGGTGGCCTCCCAGGATGTTGATAGTAGGGTATTCAGTGAGGGTGATGCCATTGAATATCAAGCGGTGATGTTTAGACCCTTTCTTGTTGGAGATAGTCATTGTCCAATCTGGCGTTTGTGAGGCATGAGTTCTAATTACCACTTGTCAGCCCAAACCTGATCAGTCCAAGTCTTGTCATGTAAAGTGTGGACTGCTTCAGAATCTGAGGGGTTGTAAATGGTGCTGAATATTGTGTAACGATCAATGGAGTCAGCATATCTGACCTTCTAAAGGAGGAAAAGTCAATGATGAAGCAACTGAAGATGGCTGGCCCTAGGACACTACCCTGAGGAACCCCTGGAAACATGTCCTAGAGCTGAGATGACTTGCCTCCAGCAACAAAAACTATCTTCCCTTGGGCCAGGTATAACTCCAAGCAGCAGAGAATTTTGTCCTGATTCCCATTGACCAAGTTTTGCTAGGGCCCAAATATGCCATACTCAGTTAAATTCAGCCTTGATGTCAATTGCAATCATTTGCAACATTAGCTCTAGATTTCAGCTCTTTTATCCATATTTGAATCATGGCTGTAATGAAGTCAGAAACTGAGAGACTCTGGCAGAAGCCAAACTGAGCATCAGACTGTAGGTTATTGTCAAACCAGTGTGTTTGAGTATTCATTCACGGGATGAAGGTGTCACTGGCTAGGCCGGCATTCATTGCCTATCTGTAATTGCCTAGAGGACAATTGAGACTCAACCACTTTGCTGTGGTCTGGAGTCACATGTATGCCAAACCAGTTAAGGATGGCAGTTTCCTTCCCTGAAGGTCGTTAATGAACCAGATGAGGTTTTCCATCAATCAATAGTGGATTCATAGTCATCAAGAGATTATTGAAATCAAATTCCACCATCTATGGAGGAATTCCAACCCAGGTTTCAGAACATAACCTAGATTTCTGGATTAACAGTCCAGCAATAATATTACTGAGCCCTTGCCTCCCCTTTCTTTCACTTTACTCTTGACCAAGAATAGATTGTTGAGCTGGTCACTGGGTGGGTTGGACTTGTCCTGCTTTTCGTGTACAGGTCATACCTGGGCAATTTTCCACACTGTCTGGTAGATCCCAGTGTTGTCGCTATAATGAATGAGCTTGGCTAGGGCGCAGCAAGTTCAGGAGCACATATTTGATCCTGTTGCCAGAATGTTGTCTGGATCCACAGGTTTTGCAGTGACCAGTGCCTTGGGCATTCCTTGATATCACATAAAGTGAATAGAATTGGCAGGAGACTGGATTCCATGATGCTGGAGACCTCTGAGGGAGGCAATTTTGGCAGAAGATTGTTGCAAATGCATCAATCTTACCTGAAGATGCCGGTGTTGAACTGGGATGTACAAAGTTAAAAATCACAAAACACCAGGTTATAGTCCAACAGGTTTAATTGGAAGTGCAAGCTATCTGAAAGCTTCTACTGTCAATTAATTTATAGCTAATCTGTACCTTTACTCCATGTATCCAGCTCAGTTCCATATTCCTTAATACACATGAACAACAACAAAACAAATCTGCATGTGAGATAGTGTAAGCCCTGATTAGAACATTTTACACTGTTCAGTATTCTTGAATTATGCAAGTCTGACAAATTTACAAGAATTCAATGTGTGTGTATATTAATAGGTTGTAAAGGAACATGTGACACTGGAGTAACAGAAGGAGCTGCTCTCGTGAAGTATGTTTTCAACAAGATTTGAAAAGTAGAATACAACCCTTACCATCATCATTATTGCTGTTATGGTGAAAGTTACAGTTTTAACAGTCTTGCATTACAACCAAATAAACTGGGTTTAAAATAATTGTGTTCAGTGGTGGGTACAATGGGTTTAAACAGATTTCCACAGTTCAACAACTTGATGGTAATCTTGAATCATAAGAAATAGGCCCATCTTCAAAATCCCATGTAGAATCGACAGCCCCTTTTTGTAAAAGTTTACACAGAAAATAAATCACAAAGAGCTAGACGCTTGTGAAAGTAAATCTCATCCTGCTTTGTATGTTTTTCCTGACACATAAATCCAGACAAGGATGAGTAAGCATGAGAAATGTCGGCACAGAATCCCTGGAGTAAAAGGTCTGTCATTATGACAGGATTGATGGCCCACGTTAATGGGACATGCCATTTCCCCTGGTGCCAGGAATTCTGTGGTCCCGCAAGCCTTACCAGCAGGACCTGATCAACATTGAGAATGACAAGTGCAAAGTGCTGCTCACCTGCTCACACTGAAACATTGGGTGGCAATTCTCCCTGGAATGGTTGCTATTAGCAGACAGACTCATTATCACTGCAAGAAATTCAGCACTTTCTATTTCTTGCAGTGTTGATGAAATAATTTTAGGTATTTCACAATGTTATTGTACTCAAATAAAGGAAGAAGTTAAATGACCCCTGCTTCCTCTAATTTGTGAATGAGAAAAAAACAAGTAGCCCTTGCAAACTGTCAGAGTAAAATTGACATGTTTTTGCTGTCTGATTGCAGTGCGATAGTACTAGTTACTTTTCTTGTCAAGCAGGTTTCTGAGAGGCTTCCAGCTCTCTTTAAACTATTAATAAAGGTACAGTTGTGTTCAGGTTTAGTTCCTCTTGTACACTTAAGGTTCAGCTTGCAGCAAGTTAATAAACAATGAGCGAGAACAATACCTATGCTGGAAAGATGGCAGTGTGTTAATGATCTGAGTTTCAGCTCATTTCAGCATTGGCCTTAGCTTCTGCTCGCATAGGGCAGAAATGTATCAGCTACTGGAAAGTGTCTTTCGAGCTTAGTTTCACATTCGAATTTGGGTGAGATCAGCACCAGCTATCACCAGCAGTGGCGGCTGGTTAATTAGGAGCTCATTAAGCACAAAATTGATGATGCTACCAAAACTTTACTGACGGCAGCAGATGGACCCCATCCCACCCCCACCCTCCCTAAAGGTTGAAGCCAGGCAGGTGCCTGGAGGTAGCCTCCATCAACAGTGAAGAAGGGGCTAGTGAGACCACCTTCACTTGCCTTACCACCACAGCTATGGCCATTCAGATGGAGGTCGCATAAAGGAGTGTGGCATAGTGGTTCAATGGTTAGCATTGCTGTCACACAGCACCAGGGGCCCAGGTCCGATTCCATCCTTGGGTAACAGTCTGTTTGCAGTTAGCACGTTGTCTGCGTGGGTTTCTTCCCACAGTCCAAAGATAAGTGCAGCTTAAATGGATTGACCACCCTAAATTGCCCATGATGTCTGGGTGGATTACCCATAGGAAATGTAGGGGGGTTGGGTCTGGATAGGAGGCTTTTCAGAGGATTGGTGTGGATTCAATGGGCTGAATGATCTGCTTTCTGAGTGGAGCCCCAGAAAATATTGGAGTTAGAGCCCAAATATAATCCTGACCACTGATAAAAACATAAGGTAGTGTGATTACACTTCTATTCTCGAGACCACTAGTTTAGTGGCCCGACAGTACATTACGCTTTCTGGGAAAAATCCATTGATCATTTGGATTCAGTGAAAACTAATGGTCAAAGGAAGCTGAAGTCTAAGTGATCAACTCTTTCAATCATTGCTTTTACCTGGATCTCATCTCATCAGAGACAACCTTAGAACATTGCTGGGCTCCTGCTTATTGGTTCACGAGTCAATTAGCAATACAACGGACTGTGGTCCAAAGCTATTCAGCAGGTTTGATTTCATGTTATACTCGCCGTTCGCAATATTTCTAAGTTTCACATCATTCACAAGTTTTGAAATAGTGTCCCATATACCAAGGTCTGGGTTATTATTCTACATCAGGAAACAGCCACACCACTCAGCAGCAGCAGTCCCAGCAGTCAATATTTTCTTTTATAGATTAACCGGATTGCTGAGTTTATTTAGATCACATGTGATTCCTGGTATAGGAGAGATGGAGTGCATGAAGTTATAAACATAAAGTTAATATTCCATCAGTAATGTTATGAGTACTGCCAATGTTACCCTCACTGCAATCAGTCAGTGGGTTAGGGAGAGTGAAGTAATTTTTGATTGCTAGCATTGTAAAGTATTCTTGGTACAAATGTTGGGTTTAGAAAAAAATACCCAGGCTCATTTACGAGCATATTAACATGGAACAGGAATAGGCTATTCATCTGCCTGAGCCTGCTCCACCATTCAATAATCTTATGGTAACATGAGCTCTGTATTCCTGCCAACCCCCAATAACCTTTTGCTCCCACTTTTTTAACATGAGTTGAGCTCTGCCTGCCTTGAGAAATATTGAAGAACGCTACTTTGAACGCCTTTTCAGAAACAGAGTTCCAAAGACTCTCAACCTCTGAGAGAAAAAAAGTTTCAATGTTGTTTTAAATGGGCACCCCCGATTGTTTTAAACAGTGACCCCCAGTTCTAGATTCTCCCATAAGAGGAAAGTGAAAAATTTGTAACTCATGCCTCCAATTCTTCAATAGTATCCCAATGCTCTCACCTATCAATGGCACCCAACTGTGGGATTTGGTGGCATGAGGAACTCTGCCCTGACAGAATCTTCAAAAAGGATTCTGAAAAAAATGGGAAGTAATGACACATATTCTTAGTCAGGTGATTCATAGTCCCATATTCCCAATTCAAACATCATTGCGGTCAAAGTCAGATGGCTCATTGGTGCCTCTTATTGCCCCTAATCCTGATCGTAACCAAGATCGCTTCCAAGCCCATCACTATCCTGACTTGGAAATGTATTACTATTCCTTCCGTGTCACTGGCTCAAAATCCTGGAACTCCCTCTCTGGTAGGATTGTGTGTGTATCTACACTAAAGGATTGTTCAGGAAGGCACCATCTTCTCAAGAATGGACAGTCAATACTTGTCCATCCAGTAATACCCACAGTCTATGAATGATGCTTTAAAAATCCTAAATTAAAGCTTAATTTAGCTCAATAACTCAGGAATTAACTGCAGGATTTGAACATGTAATTTAGACTGCAATTTCAGCATAGCCCTGAGGGAATGCTGTACAGTCAGAGGTGCTTTGTTTCAATTGAGACATTAATCTGTTCGTGGACTGAAATGATCCAAAGTTGCTCTGAGAAGAGCAGAGAAGTGTTCTGGGAATGATTTATTCTCTCCTAACACTACAAAAACTATAAATAAACTGGTCATTCATCTCAACGCTATTTGTAGAACCTTGCTCTACACAAATTAGCAGCTACTTTAGCCTCAAAACAGCAGTGATTCTTCTCCAAAAGATACTTACCGGCTGTGGAGTACTTACTAACATCTTGAGGATGTGGCAGGTACTGTCTAATTTGTTGTCTCATGTTTGCACCTGAGAATAAGGAAAATGTTGTTTAAGTTGGGGAAAATCCATAGGATCATATATGATTAGGTGTTTTGAACACATGACCCAAAGCATGGTATTCAGCTCCATTCCATTGTTCTGTCCTTCTTGAGCCTCCTCCCATCTTTCCTTGTCTATATCTGTAATTGTGATATTCATTTTCCCCTCCTTCATTTGTTTGTCTCGTTTCCCTTTCAATCCACAGTGTTTCCATTTCAACACTTTGGATAGAGATGTTTCCTGAATTCTCCATTGGATTCCCTGTGGTTGTTAGTTCCACATTGTTCCCACTATTTGGATAGAGATGTTTCCTGACTTTCCTATTGGATTTCTTGGTGACTATCTTGTCATGATAGCCTTGAGTTCTGGGTCTCTTGTAGGAATTTAAGCTTTCACTTTCATCAGTTTTATAAGGCAGGTCATGTGCCAGGACTCTGAAGAACTTCTGAGGAAGGGTCACTGGACCCGAAATGTTAACTCCGCTTTCTCTTCACAGATGTTACCAGACTTGCTGAGATTTTCCAGAAATTTTTATTCCTGCGTTTGAGGTTTAATACCTAGATATGTAAATTGTTTTGAAGGTAGGCCAGTACAGACCTGATGGTTCAGACCTGAGACAGATCTCACATTACACAAATTGACTTTGTACAGGGTATGTTGTGTGTATTCCCTGCAAGGCTATGTTAACTTCTCTAGTGGCAAAATCAGTTGGCATAACTTTGCAGTTCATTAATTGTGCTTCTTGGATTTCAGTCAGATAAGGACTAATTTTCCATTGTTTAATACACAGAAGTTCCATTACACAGCCAATGCTTGCATCATTATATGTGAGGCAGATCTTGGTGGAATTTCCAAGGTACATTGGCATTACTAATTAGTTGTCTCTCCTTGGATTGATTATCCATGCACTGGGAGAATAGGGGTCATGTGCGCAATTTATCCAGCATGCGAATGCCGTAAAGGAGCAGTCCCATATTGCACTGTTCCAAAATGTGGTCTAAATTTAGAATATACAGCACTTTGCTCCTGATTGCTGGGGCCCAGGAGGAGAGGTTGGCCTCTTTCCAGAGAGAGAGCGCTGGATTGGAAGATGAATGAAGTGCCACAAAGGAAAGTCATCACCCCTTCCGTTCAGGCAATTTAGGGATCTGTGGATTGCCTGGATAGAGGCAGGAGAGCAGCCATAGGAAGCTTTAAGTGTCAGGAGGTCATTGACATAAATAAATAAAATGTTAAACACGTTGAGCAGGAAAACAGATTGGATGGCGCATCAAGCTTGAGGGGCAAGATGGCCTATTCCAGCACCATTTTTGTTCTTATGCAAAGGGACACAGGTTGAAACTACAACAAAAGGCTAATTTAGCACTGGCATGCGAAAGGTCTGATGATCGAAGGCGCTACTCAAACCATTTGTAAAAATCACGAATAAATGAAGATCCTCTCAGGGCTTTCTGAATTTGAGACAGAGCACATGATATTTCCTTTGCTTGCTCATGAGATGTGAACATTCACTGACCAGGGCCAGTGTTTATTACCCATCCTGAGTTTCCCTGGAGAAGGTGCTGGGATGCCGCATTTTTAAATTGCAAAACGCTTTAATCATAAAAAATTAGATAATGCAAAGTCATGAAAGTGGTTCAGTTCTGTGCATGAGCATGTGAAAAATTTTGGAGCTTGACTCAATCCAAAGATAGTGAGGGAATGCCAGGAGTTTGACCCGGGATGCAAGTGAAGGGAAAGTGTAAAGTCTTTGGATAGATAAATGAAATAGTGCAGCATGACTGCTTTTGTCTCAAATGAGAAATCTGTTCTGTATTCGTATTTTGTTTTTCTATTTTCCCGGTCTATAACTACCTTGTGACTCAGCACGAGGGTGTTGATTTATTTTAATGAGATTGGATATGATAATAAGATGCCATATAACACGTTGGCAGTCATGTATAGCAAAAGAGTGGAATAGTTTGAACTATAGAGAGAGGCTGAATAGGCTGGGGCTGTTTTCCCTGGAGCATCAGAGTCTGAGGGGTGACCTTATAGAAGTTTATAAAATGATGAGGGGCATGGATAGGGTAAATAGACAAGGTCATTTCCCTGCGGTGGGGAAGTCCAGAACTAGAGGGCATAGGTTTAGTGTGAGACGGGAAAGATATAAAAAGAACCTAAGAGCAACTTTTTCACACACAGGGTGATGCATGTATGGAATGAACTGCCAGAGAGTGGTGGAGGCTGGTGCAATTACAGCACTTAAAAAGCATCTGGATGGGTATATGAACAGGAAGGGTTTAGAGGGATAAGGGCCAAGTGCTGGCAAATGGGACTAGATTAGGTTGGGATATCTGGTGAGCATGGACGAGTTGGACTGAACGGTCTACTTCCATGCTGTACACCTCTATGACTCAAGTGAGAGATGTCTTGTCAACGAACAATTCTATGGACAACCGAGTAAATAAAAAACCTTGCAGAAACCAACCAGAGCCAGCCAGCACCCACTCATAGCTAAGGGGAAACCATTACAAGCCACAAACCACCAGAAGAGGCAAGAAAAACCTTCCATAAAATCTACAACCCCAAGCCACAAATTATGTGGCAACAGAAACCACCCAGTTCTGATATAATTGAGTCGCCACCCTGGGTTGAGAATGGCAATCAGAGGCTGGATCCAGATTGGGAGGCTGGGTTTCTTCAAACTTAGCTCAAAATCATTTTATGAATCAATTTCCTAATAGGTGCAGTGTTTCTGGCTGGACAAACTGAGGAACCCCAACCCATGATCAATGTTGATATGCTGAAAAATTCCTAACAGGTTAAACTATGTCAGTAACTCACATAGCTAGAGGTCCTTAAGTTATAGTCTGAACTCTCTTGACTGACTGTTGCAGTATGGAGATGAATACATATGCTCTTGATCATATAGAATTTCTGGGTGGATGGATTTTGCATTTGATTTGGAATATACTGATGGATTTTTGAATGTGTTTGAGAGCTGGCTAAGATGAAAGGAAACAGATCCTGACTCCAGTCTGCAGATTTGAGGATCATTTTAGCTAAATGTTGTTGTTGTTGCTCACATTTCATCATAATTCGACTACTATTTACATCTAATAAAATCAGTTCATTCACACTGTGTTGAGTCATTAAAAGTGTCAGGTACTGTTGAGTGTGTGTGTGTGAGTTTGAGTGGGTCTGTGTCCATCTGTCTGATATCTGTGTGTTCAGTGTGTGTGTGTGTCTGTCTGAGTGTGTATGTCAGTGTGTGTGTGTGTATGCACATGCATGTTTGTGTGTGTACTTGTGTTAGAAACCCATGTCTCACAATGGCATTGACCACACTGAAGAGTATAAATAAAATAAATTAGAGCAATATGGAACTTAAAATAAAAGCACAATTTTAGAAAGACAGAGCAGGCAGAAGGAAAGCAGTTAGAAAGACTAAATTTGTTGAGTCAAACAGTCACTGTGTATTGTCTGACTAGTTGTCAAGGTAACCTTGGTAATCAGAAATATTTAATTTGAAATAAGATAACTACCAAATGTATGCAGTGTTCATACCCTCAATTGTAGCGTAGCGGCCAAAGTAGCTGGCAATTTGTAGTAGTCATGCAAGCTGTCAGCATTTACAAACTGTAAACCAGAACACCCTAAACAGGACAACGTATCATCAGGGAGTTCTAAACCATGAATGGAAAATACAGATGAACAAGGCAAGAAAACAAAATGCCTCCACCCAAACAAAAACACTGTCGCCATGCAACATCCTCGACACAACGCTAAGGTCTACAGGGCCACCAGGGGCTCAACAATAACTATTCCCCACCACCAACTATCAAGCAAAACTATTGGCTCCTGTGGGACCCGGCAGCTCCAAAAGCTGGAAACAAGAAGCATTACGCAAAAAAAGGTCAACTCGTGGAAAATAAATTCATTCCTTGCTGAGTAGCAAGCGTTTCATAAATCCAGCCCAAAACTTATTTTCACAGCCTTGAAAAAAGTGTTGGAGAAAACTCACTTATGAAGAAGCTTGCAGCTCCATTTGACCTACGCATTGGTTGCTAGCACTTGAAATGAAAGTTGCTATACTGTAACTATTGTTCACGCATGAATATTATGAATCAAAAGAGACGCTGGCCTGAATTCAACTGAATTGGTGGAAAATGTGGGAATGATATTACTGATGGAAAAAGGGGTTTGCAAGTCATGTGGCAATCCCAAGTGGCCTGTAAATGAATATGTGCTTCGGATGTTTTCCAGAAGGTGACATCATGTCGGAGGGTACTTATGACATCAATTAAAACAACCACCCGTAACAATGTTATAATTAGATCTTAAAATGTGGCACTGTTAACTATATATATATATTCCATTCTGGATCAGTGATGACAAGGTTCCCTTCCTTGGAATATAAAAAGATTTCTTTTAAACTATAGAATGATTAAAATTACCACCAATTATGCAAGTTTGATTGGTGGTTTGCGTTTATTGGTAATTACAATATTATAATGCTAAACCAATCAAAAAGATATAAATCAAGAAAATAAATCACTATTAAAATGCAAACTAACCAGAACATATAATGAGAACAATAAGAGTCCATATCAGAAATTATGCCTTTTTTCTTCACATGTGTTTTCATTTTGGTGAAAGTATTAATTTGGCATTTTGGCTAGTTTGATTGGTATTAACTCCTTCAATGTGGAGCTCCATTATTAGACATTTTATTTGTTTTTTGATTTAGGGCCAATATTTTAGTACATTGCCATTTCCACATTTATGCAACTATATTTCTCATGTAGTTGCACCTTATTAAATTTTTCTGAAAATCCGACTATACAACTCTCCCTTTCTCCATCCACTCTGCTGTCTCAAGTTCCCATGTCTTTTTAAATCTTCCTTAAT
The DNA here is from genome assembly GCF_037043375.1 of Chiloscyllium plagiosum. NCBI lineage: Eukaryota > Metazoa > Chordata > Chondrichthyes > Orectolobiformes > Hemiscylliidae > Chiloscyllium > Chiloscyllium plagiosum. The sequence goes on from NW_028270163.1 coordinate 43,866,037, forward strand.
CTTGTTAATTGTTATGAGTGGCATGTAGTCATAACCACAATGGAGGTAAGGCTAATTGGCCTTTTATTTCTTGTTTCTCACTTTCTCCTTTCTTGAACAGCAGTATGGCATTAGCCCTTTGCACAATTCTTCTGCACAATGACTGGGAAAATTACTATTAATGTTCCTCCACAATCTCCTTCATATTCTGCAATGTGTTTCATTTAGGCCCAGTCACTTTTTGACTTTTACGGTTATACCTATATCAAATAAATTTCTTTTGATTTGACTAGAGATATGACCCTTTCAGATTTTCCTCTTTCCCCCTTTCAAGTATTCCTATTATCCCACTTTTAACGATGGATGAAAATTATCAGTTAAAATCACTTACTACCCCCACCATTTCTCAACTTGGAAATGAAAAGTAGCTCCTTTAAATCTGGATAGTTTCACCCCATTCTCTGATTATTTTCTTGCTTCTTATGAGATAATGAAATTCCTTTTTGTCATCTTTTGTGTCTACTGCCAGTCATCATACTTGTTCTTTGTGAGCAGTCATAATCCCATTTTTTCATATCCCCCTTCCATATTTTTCCATTTTTCATGTGTCTTACACTTGTCACCAGTACATGAGATATTTTAACAAAGCTTTTAACAATCCTCAACAAAACAGGACTAACATTTCATCTAGCATATAACGCTTCTAAAAGTCCACCTTCTCAGTAAGTTTCAGAAATATCAACCTGAGTTATGCACTTTAGCATTATAGTAGGGCTTGAGTTTCTGATTTTCTGATTCACTCATGTTTGCTACCATTAAGCTAGGAACTGAAGCAATAACGGTTCTCAATGTCCTGGTACTTTATATTGTTTCATTTTCTTATTTTTTACCATCCTCCTGCCTATTTGTTTCAAGTCGATCTTTCCAAAGAACCTTGAATATACTATTTGATGGTACCTTACCCCCTTTGTTGTATTTATTAGCAAGCCTTGTCCCATATACTCTAAGGTAAATTTCTCAAACTAAACCTGGCTTTTTGGTAATATAATTCAGCTTCACCTAGGTGTAGTAAAATTTGCTCCTTGAGAATACTTGATCAATACATTACCAGAAATGTAAGAGTTACATCAGCACAAACTATAACTTTTCATGAGTGTTGAAGAATAAGATGTGCTTTCTCTTTTGCATTTGATAGAAGGATGGCTACTTATTAGCTTGAGAATCTAAGAATATTTTTCCATTTATTTCCCCTCAACATTTTTATTTCTGTTTCAGCTGAGTTTGTTGAGGTTTACCTGGGGAGCAAAGGGTCATGACATTTTCTCAGCCATATACTAGCAGTGCATCAGAAACTCTACGGAAGACTGATTCTGCCAAAAATCTTGTAGAATCTCAAATTATAAACACTTAAAATAATGTTTTGTATTCTCAAAGATTGATTCTTTCATTTACTGTCTCTATTTTTGCCAGTGTTTTTGCATTTCTGAGTAATTATAATTTGTAAGCAAATCTACCTATGTTGATCTCAAACATAACTGTTTGGAAATATGTTATTTATTAAGTTTCATAGTAACTGTGATGTCATGGGGATTTTTCCATGTGTTCTAGCATGCCAGAAAGAGTAATTGTTAATATTTCCACACATCATCTCATTGACAGCCAACTTATTGTTAGGGGGTGGATTTTAGTCTTTGCCTGAAATTGGGTAAGGAGTGGATGGAAGATTCACTCCAACTGACAAATGATATCAGCAAGTGCTTCCATGTTTAAGCAACATTTGAAATATATCAGATAAAAATATTGCAGAATTATCCAGGTTCAGTTTATACATATGAGTAGTTATCTCAGTTGGCTAGACAGCTGCTTTGCAATACAAAGTGATGCCAACAGTGTGGGTTTAATTCCTATATGGAGGTTGCCATGGTGTATCTGCATTCTCAACATTGCCCCTCACTTGAGCTGTGATAACCCTCAGGTTAAATTCACCACCAGTTATCCCTCTTTGTGGAGAGAGCAGGCCAACAGTGTGTTGGGACTATGGGCTATTTTATCATGCAATAGACTTCCTATGCTTATTGTGTCTTCACACCCTTTGTCATCTTCTAATGTATATAAATAATTTGATTCTTTTTTTCCTTCTAATTCGCCCCTTTGCTCCACTTCTGATAAGCCACTTACCACGTTCTTGTTTGTCCTTCACATCCTTTCTCAATTACTGTAATTTGATCCATATTTGAGACAGTTTCTTCATCTCTTAACTCATGTGGTCATCCACAGTTTTTGCATATCGTTCTCTCTTTTCAATTGGACATTTTTTTTGTCCCTGTCTCACTGCATCAATTTTGCTGTCTTTCCCTTGACTTGGACAGCATGGTGGTTCAGTGGTTAGTACTGCTCTATCACGATGCCAAGGACACGAGTTCAATTCCAGTCTTGGGTAACTGTCTATGTGGAGTTTGTGCATTCTCTCTGTATCTGCGTGGGGTAGTCTGGTTTCCTCCTACAGTCAAAAGATGTGCAAGCTAAACCATGGAAATAGGGTAGAGGAGTGGATCTAAATGGCATGCTTTTTGGAGGGTTGGTGTGGACCCAATGGTCTGAATAACCTGCTTGCATGCTTTAGGGATTCTATGAACTAAAATCTTGGTACTCAGAGTCTTTATCTGTCTACTTGTAGTCTCATGTGCTCTGGCAGACTCTACTGTCTGAGTGAAAACAAGCTTGTCTTTCCAATCATTTATTTTTGTATTTCATGGTATACAGAGCCCCAATTAAGATGATTTAGCAGCCTTTCATCTGAGTCTTTGAATTTAAATATTCTGGCTATATTTTTCAATTTTTTTATGAAGTTGACAACATGCTCATCTAATTGCTATTTCTGGTTTTGAAATTTATATCTGTAGATCTGATGATATGACTTTGGCTGGAAATGTAGTTGTTCTCAAAGTTTAAAAAAAAACTCTCTTGGTCTCTGCTGTCATCTTCACTCAGCTCCTGCAGCTATTCAACATATTTAAACCTTTTTCTCCTGTTTCCAAAAGATGACCGTTTTCTCTTCAATAGTGCCTTGTAGAACGATACTGAATGTTCATCAGCATTCCCTTTAAACTTCTGAAATGCCTTTAAGATGCCAGTAAGCTCCCAATTCATCATGGACTGGAGCTGTGCATTTATTGCTATGGCAGCCATTTTGTTTTTGCACAATTCACTCTTCTTTCTTAGCTATCTCTGCTACTGATTCAGTTTGATTTTCAATCTAATTCAGCCTGAAATTGCTTTAAATTTTGGGGGGTTTTAACTCACAGATAACCCGCTGTCAATCTTCTGCTGCCCAGATTAGTTAGAAATAAACACAGTTTAGACCAAAATGCTGATGCTTGATTGAGCATTTTTCCTTTATCTCGCCATGTAGTTGGTGGTTTGTTAGACCAATGCATTGTTACATGGCAGATTAATGCAGTGCGACAGTAAATATGACACCCTGGGATACATATTCAAGTAAAAATGAGTTCCTCAATCTTTATAATGTGACAATAATAATTTAACAATAGGATAGAAAATCCATAGGAATCAACCAGTGCTGCTTTAGATAAAAGAGGAAATGGAACAATTTGTATTGATGCAGAAGAGTCGGATATTGCTTGTTATTCAAGAAAGTAATTAATACAGAATTATTGAATTACTGCAAGTATAATCATACCAAAACTCCAGACCTGCTTGTGAAATATTATCATTTAATTTGTCATATTCTCCTCTTTTTGCACAGTGTACTAACATACCCCCATTACCTTGGATCCAACTTTGCCAGTTACACTGCTGAATTTCAAAACACATCCAGTATATTCCACAGGGTAAAAACTTCCTCCTGCTCTTTTTCAATTGGCTAAAAACCTTCAGCACATTGTGAGCACACAAAAAAAATCTTTGTTGCGTCAAAATGATCAAGCCTGTATATAAAGGCCATTAGGACTATTTTTGGAGTAAGCAGGTAATATTTCACACAAACGTATCAATGCATTGCCTCAAAACCATTCTTCTTCTGTCAGTTCCTGCTGTAATTTTTCACCTTGTTGAACGTTTTATTTCACTCTGATATGCTTGGCGCTGTTTGACCTGCAATCTGCCAGGCTGATATTTACTTTTATCTGAAAATGTTACTTTTTTTTAATACTTTCTTCAGCCAAGCTAACTCTCTAGGCTGCTGATTACATCAGGCAACAACATCTGTTTTTGGGATAAGGATATCATTCTGTCTCAGCCACCTTTTACTTGCCAAGGGATGTATAAAAATGTACCCATGATTGCACCATCAGAACCTTAGAAATGGCAGTGAAACCTTCAACATGAAATGGTGAATAGTTAGTACAATGCCAACATTTAAATATTTAATCTTGCCTACAACATAATTTAGGGTAACTGCTGAATAATACTTTATTCCTTTTTAAAATTTAGAGGAAAATTTCATTTGTTGTCAAAATCCGCATTCGTTGTTGCCTTGCTGCAGACAATGATTTGCATTTATGCTCCATTATTTCCTGTATAACTGAGCGGGAAACGTTGCTCTCCAGGGTAACTGAAAAAGTCATCGGCATCATGAAAACGGATCCACTCATCAATTATGTGATTGCAGTTGGAATAACACTGTAGATAGCCCCAGAGATAGTGTGATAGAGGACTGAAAGGTTCATTTAATTTGAAGGCCAGGCAGAGGGACAAAGAAGGACTGTAAGCAGTCAACCTTTTTAGTGGTGGTGGCAAAGTGAAGCAAGTTTACTATTTGTGCCACCTCCACTAACCCATTCCCCTGCTCCCCCACTCCCTTTCCTCCCTGCCCAGCCCCCACTCCCCACCCCACATACCACATTTGGCACAAGTTAGAAATCTGATAACATAATGGCCATGGGCAAGATAAATGTTAACACCTAGTTGTGGCTGCAGACATTTGGGTAATCTAGAATGCTGAATATTAGCACAAAATAGCGAAGAAAGCATCTCGCTAGCATTGGTACCTGACGATGATACTGTGTTTGTAAAGCATACTAGCCTTTCTATTTATGACTTCCAATTGATTCTACTCCCCATTATCTCAATTCATGGTCCACCTCTGTCACTCTCAGGTATACCTCTCACTAGTATCACCTCTTCATTAATAGAACTTTGACTTTGCTAGCGATTGGGATGCTGCACGGGAGCTGGATCCCACAGTTGACTCCCTCTTCCCTTGAGGAAGGAAATAAAAGTGTTTTAGAGCATAGAGCATAGAACATTACAGCGCAGCACAGGCCCTTCAGCCCTGATGTTGCGCCGACCTGTCATACCAATCTGAAGCCCATCTAACCTACACTATTCCATGTACGTCCATATGCTTGTCCAATGATGACTTAAATGTACTTAAATTTGGTGAATCTACTACAGTTGCAGGCAAAGCATTCCATACCCTTACTACTCTGAGTAAAGAAACTACCGCTGACATCTGTCCTATCTCTATCACCCCTCAATTTAAAGCTATGCCCCCTCGTGCTCGCCACCACCATACTTGGAAAAAGGCTCTCCCTGTCCATCCTATCTAACCCTCTGATTATCTTATATGTCTCTATTAAGTCATGTCTCAACCTTCTTCTCTTTAACGAAAACAGCCTCAAGTCCCTCAGCCTTTCCTCGTAAGACCTTCCCTCCATACCAGGCAACATCCTAGTAAATCTCCTCTGCACCCTTTCCAAAACTTCCACATCCTTCTTATAATGCGGTGACCAGAACTGTACACAATACTCCAAGTGCGGCCGCAACAGAGTTTTGTACAACTGTAGCATACCCTCATGATTCTGGAACTCGATCCCTCCATTAATAAAAGCTAAAACACTGCATGCCTTCTTAACAACTCTGTCAATCTGGGTGGCAACTTTCAAGGATCTGTGTACCTGAACACTGAGATCTCTCTGCTCATCTACACTACCAAGAATCTCACTATTAGCCCGGTACTCTGCATTCCGGTTACTTCAACCAAAGTGAATCACCTCACACTTGTCCGCATTAAACTCCATTTGCCAGCTCTCAGCCCAGCTCTGCAGCTTATCTATGTCTCTCTGTAACCTACATCATCCTTCGTCACTATCCACAACCCCACCGACCTTAGTGTCGTCTGCAAATTTACTAACTCGCCCTTCTATGCCCTCATCCAGGTCGTTTATAAAAATGACGAACAGCAGTGGACCCAACACCGACCCTTGCGGTACACCACTGGTAACTGGACTCCAGGATGAAGTTACCTGTTGCAGAGCAGCAGTGGTTCAGTCCATCCCAGTAGAAAGATGAGAGGTTAGTCAAACTATTTTTGAGTGCTCCAGGCCAATAACTCTTTCCACCCCCTCAACTGAACAAACTGGGGACCCAGACCCGACATTTTATTGAGTACGACACAAGATGGAACACTGACAGAAGTGGATCTCATCCCATTAAAATTAGCCTGAATAGAGAGGATACCTCTCCATTGTTTCCATATCTCACTAAAAACAGTGGAGATAAGAGAAATCCAGGTTTTTAAAGCTCTGATTGAATGTAAGGCCAAGTATAAAATGTCATTGTTCCCCAAAATCAGTGAACACTGGAAGCATATTAAAGAGTTTCTTCGTTTAATAATTAAAAATTAATTACTTGAAATCAAATATAATCATAAACAAAATGGCATGAAGTAAAATAATAAAATCAAGATTAACTAAATATCAAAACAAAGGACCTTCCCCCATGTAGCACATTTCATAATCTCAGAGTGTCTCAAAGCATGTCAGATTCAATTAAACATGTTTGAGGTGTGCTCACCATTATAATGTAGGAAATTCAACTGTCAGTTTACACATAGTAAAATCCCACCAGCAAAAATGACATGTATAATCTATTTTATGTCATCATGTTATTTGAACAAAATGTATTGATCAGACACCAGGAGAATTTCTGAATTTTTCTTCAAATAACACCATAGAGCATTTACTTCCACCTGAGAAGAGAAATAGAGCCTTAGTCTTACGTATGATCTATTAGATAAGTTCAAGTTAATCAGGCAGAGTCAGCATAGTTTTGTGAAAGGGAAATCATGTTTAACCAATCTATTGGAGTTTTGTGAGGAGGTAACAAGTGTTGTGGATAAAGGGGAACTAATGGATGCATTGTACTTAGATTTCCAGCAGGCATTTGATGAATTGACACATTAGAAATTTTTGCTGGAAATAAAAGCTCAGGTGCGTAGATAGTATGTAGGCATGCATAGAAGATTGACTAGCTAACAAGTAATAAAAATCAGGCATTAATGGATCTGTTTCAGGTAGGAAAGATGTAATGAGTGGGATGCTCTGGGGATTTGTGCTTGGACATCGACTGTTTACACCTTATATAAATGGCTTGGATGAAGGGATAAAAGATATGGATGACCATTGTGTTGAAGACACAAAGTTAGTTCGGAACGTAAGTTGTGAAGAGGACAAAGGAGGTGACAAAAAGCTATAGATAGCTTAAATGAGTGGACATACATCTGATAAAGTGAGTATAATGTGGAAAAAATGTGAAATTGTCCATCTTGGCATGAAGAATAAAACGAAAAGCATAATATCTGAATGGTGAAAGATCATGGAGCTCTGAGATGCAGAGGGATCTGAGTATCTTTGTGCATGAATCACAAAACGTTAGTCTGCAGGTCCAGCAAGAAAGTAATGGAATGTTATCATTCAATACAAGGGAAAGTGAATGCAACATATAGGGAGATTATGCTTCAGTTATACAAGACACTGAAAAGATCATGTCTGGTATATTGTATTCAAGGCTCTGGAGGGAAGCTTGAATCTGTATTCTTCCAATTTAGAGAAAAATAATTCAAAATGAATTTAAATACAGAAAAGATAAAGTAGAATATGTTTGCATAGGAACACAGGAACAGTATGAGGCCACTCAGTCTGTTGAGCCTATTACACAACATATGAGCTCATGGCTGATCTGCTGTCTACCTCCATATACCTGCCTTTAGCCCACATCCCTTAATGTCTTTGCTGAACAAAAAAAAATCAACCTTAGATTTAAAACTAACAACTGATCAAGCATCTACTGCCATTCATGGAAGAGAGTTCCTGAGGCTATCCCATTTATTGTTGGTCATGTGAACCAATGTTGGAAGTTAATTGGTCATTAGTGTGTTATATGATTAACACAAACTAAACAACATTACAATTGTAGTATAGTACTGTAGTTATATTAATATATTGCATTGTGTAGATACAGGATTTAAAATTACATTGGCTTTTGACAAGTCCTTTCAATTAGAGAGATAATTGTCCTCCTATGTATCCAGTGTCACATAGAGTAATTTGCATTTGTGAGCATTCACATCTATGGAACATAAATGAGGTTCATGAGAGATTTTAACTTTTAAAACACAATTTGTAAGGTAACTGCGTATGTTGCTTTGTAACACGATCTTAATAATGGAAAATACCACAATGGCCAAGAGGGAGATATTGATCAGCAAAGTCTGTCTGCTATTTTTAGTGCAAAAAGAGCCAAACTTCAAAAGCATGTATAATTAATGAATTGGATTCAATTTCATCTATTCAGAGAGTTTCTCTTGAGTTTAATACATTTCCATTATTTATAGAGGAAATAATACAATTCCGAGCTACTGTCAACACTAATGCACCAATGATTTGGGCTTTTATAACAATTAAACATTTACCATAACCTTTAATCATTGCTAATGTTGTGTTTAATAGGTATCCAAATTCGGTATGAGTCATGAAGAAAATAATGTCAGTAACAGGGCCTTGTAAAGAATATCAGTCTACTTAACTGTATACTTGCTTGGTAGTACAGAACTACTGCTACAAACTAAATTTAGGAAAAGAACAAAAATATATTTGGCATTAGAAGAGTTGTTTATTAGTTCAAGTCAAAAGTCACTACCTGACGAAGGGGTAGTGCTTTGAAAGCTTGTGATTTCAAATAAACCTGTTGGACAGTAACCTGGTGTCATGTGACTTCTGACCTTGTCCACCCCAATCCAACACCGGCACATCTGGCATATTAGTTGGACTGTGGCTGGCATGGAAATGCAGAAAGAACAGTCAAATGATCAAATTCAAGACACCTATGATTGGTCAAGGTTGTTCTAAGAGGATGCATTAAGGATTCACTATCTCTATTGCCCTTTCTTAGTTTAAATAGGTGCAAAGTGTAGCCATATTCCTTTTGCCTACAAAGCCCTATGTGTGAATAGTCTCACAGTCTTCTGTTCTTCATCTCATTCCTTTTACAAACTAGCTCTTGGATACCTTTGTCATGGACTTGAATAGCCAGAGAGGCAGAAATGCCCAATACTGCCACAACCTTTCTGTGTTCATTTAATTGACACCATATTTAGTGCCACTCCATTTCAGATGCTGCAAGTCTTAGGCTCTATATTCAGGACATGGCTCAGAGGAAAGGAAATCTCACTCCTCACTTTATGGAAAAAGGACCTGGAATTATTGGAGAGGAGGACATTCATTTTTCCAGCTGACATCCATAGGAGGTTACATGACTAGATTAAGCCAAGTCAGATAGAAATAACTGTCTAGGTCAGTGCTATTGCCTGAGTGAAGTGTGACACCATGGAGCATGGGTAGAGGATTAGTGATCTTCTTGACTCTACAAAAGTAAGGGTCACCAACTTCTTTCTCCTATCTGACACTCACTGGATCACTACTCATTCTCACCTCCCAATGCATATGTCTCTTACCAAGATTTGTGGTTGCATCTCTCACCATTGTACGGATAATGGTTCTCAGCCACCTCATTTTCCCAAACCATTAATCCTTCCTATCCTCTGTACTTCTGACTCACCACATCTCCTGTTTCTGCAACACTATAATTGCACTTCTATGCATTTCCATTATACTCATTCCTTGTTTTGTCTCATTGTGTTGCCCAGCTTGATTTCTCAGCAACCTCCCGACTGATGCACCTGTAATACCCAGGCTGCTCCCACTAGGCCTTCCAGATGGAATGTGATGCAGACAAATGGACTTGAATTGACTGATGTGATGGTTCCCATCACTGGCTGACTGTCTAAAATCCCAGCGCATCTCAAGTGTTCCCCTTTGACTTTCACACAGGACCATTTGCTTGAAGGACCTGCAGTATGTTTGTTACGTAAGTTGTTGGTAAATGCCGTAAATGTAACATTGACACAGCACAGTGTCACACAGCCACATGTCCATTCCCCTGACTCAATGATCCCCTACTGTCACAAGCTGCTCTTCCTCTCCTTTGGTGCTGGAAAAACAATGCAAGCCCCAAAGGTTGGCAACTTACAAGTGAGCACCAAAAACTCTATGGCCTAAAAAATAATATGGCCCTCACGCAGGCCTGTTGACAGTTAAATGTTAGCGATGAGCTCAGTGAGTGCCTAGAAAGATCTCAATACGAGGAGACAGAGACTAGCGGCTTCCAAGCAAGCACCAATGAGTATGTGTTAGGGAGGAGAACTAAGAACTAACTGAAGCATCCTGGGAGATGTGTATCTCTGCAGAAGCATGATGTTAGAAGTCTTCCAGAACTCCATAACAAAATGTTGAAAAGACCAAAGTTGATCCTAGAGCAGGTGTGGTGAGGCTGGAGTCGTGCTAACGCCAAATTCTGATGACAAATCATGGAGGAGGGAAGAGGCTACAGAGCAGGTAGAAACCTTGTTATAACTTTTACATTCTCACTGTATTTTCTTGCCGTTTTCATCATTGCTCATGTCACAGCAAGATGGGGAAAATTTCACCCTACGTTCTGAGTAATGCAAGCCAAGACTGGTTGAACAAAGTCATGACCCATTGTGGATAGTAAAGACAGTGACTTGTTTGATACAGTCTGACAGGTGTTGGGTTGCACAGCTAAATTGTTGTTCCCTTTCGAAACTTGGTTTCTTTCCACTTAAATGTTTAAGTATAAAATGTAAGTTCATGTCTCTTTTTGTCTAATGTTTAACTATATGAGACAAACTTGTCGTGAATCATACATTTCTCAATTAGTATTTTTACTGCGTGATGTTCCTTTTGAGAAGAAATGAAACAAAAGCAAACTACCCATGGCTACCACTGACATGCCAAAAGTTTATGCAGATTTAGAGGCCATCACGGGAAGGCGAATCCCGGACCATGGCCCATTGCAGGGAATGGGGAGGGAAGGGAAGCGGGGCGAGTCATGGACCAGGGCCCATCGCAGGGGGGCGGCGAGTCCTCAAGATTTGAAACCCAGTGTGGTTTGGAGCCTTGACAATGCCATGGACTGGGGTGAAAGGACAGTAAATCGAGTACATTTTTTCCTTTTTATTCTTATAGAGTTATAGAGACATAGTGATGTACAGTATAGAAACAGACCCTTCAGTTCAACTCATCCATGCAGACCAGATATCATAAATTAATCTAGTCCCATTTGCCAGCACTTGGCCAATATCCCTCTGAACTCTTCTTATTCATATACCCATCTAAATGCCTTTTAAATTATGAAATTGTATTAGCCTCCACCACTTCCTTTGGCAGCCCATTCAACACATGTACTATCCTCAGCATGAAAAAGTTGCCCCTTAGGTCTCTTTTATATCTTTCCCCTCTCACCCTAAACCTATGCCCTCTAGTTCTGGTCTCCCCCACCCATGGAAAAGACTTCTGTCTATTTATCCTACCCATGTCCCTCATGATTTTATAAATCTCTGAGGGTACCCCTCAGCCTCCAATGCTCCAGGGAAAACAGCCCCAGAGTAGCCTTTCCCTATATCTCAAATCCTCCAACCTTGCAAATCTTTTCTGAACCCTTTCAAGTTTCACAATATCCTTCTGATAGGAGGAAGACCAGAATTGCATGTAATATTCCAAAAGTGGCCTAACCAATGTCCTGTGCAGCTGTAACATGATCTCCCAACTCCTACACTTAGTGCTCTGTCCAATAAAGGAAAGCATACCAAATTCCTCCTTCACTATCCTATCTACCTATGCCTCCACTTTCAAGGAACTATGGACCTGTACTCCAAGGTCTCTTTGTTCAGCAACACTCCCCAGGACCTTACCATTCAGTATATAAGTCCTGCTCTGATTTGCCTTTCCAAAATGCAGCACCTTACATCTATCTAAATTAAACTCTAGCTGCCACTCCTCATTTCATTAGCTCATCTGATCAAGATCCCATTGTACTCTGGGATAAACTTCTATGCTGTCTACTACACCTTGAATTTTGGTGTCATCCATAAACTTACTAACTATACCTCCTATGTTCACATGCAAATCATTTATATGAATGACGAAAAGCAGTGGACCCAGCACTGACCCTTGTGGCACACCACTGGTCACAGGCCTCCATTCTGAAAGGCAACCTTCCACCACCACCCTCGGTCTTTTACCTTCAAGCCAGTTCTGTATCCAAATGGCTAGTTCTCCCGGTATTCAATGAGATCTAACCTTGCTAACCAGTCTAAAATGAAGAACCTTGTCAAAAGCCTTATTGAAGTCATATAGTTCATGTCCATCACTCTGCCCTCATCAATCCTCTTCGTTACTTCTTCAAAGAACTCAATCAAATTCGTGAGACATGATTTCCCATGCACAAAGCCATTTTGACTAATTAGCTCTTGCCTTTCCAAATACACGTAAATCCTGTCCCTCAGGGATCCCTCCAACAACTTGCCCACCTAATGTCAGGCTCACCCGTCTATCATTCCCTGGCTTTTCCTTATCACTTTTTTAAGTAGGGGCACCACGTTAGTCAACCTCCAGTCTTCTGGCACCTCATTTGTTGCTATCAATGATACAAATATCACAACAAGAGGCCCAGTATGCTGGACTTTTATTAATCATTCTTTCAATTTTGTACCAAATACTTAAGTATCTGTACCTTGGCATCTTGTACTGAAGATGCCACCATAAGCGGCGATATTGCAAACTTTTCGCTGCACTCATTTGAGTGCATGTGACAACAAAATAAACTCAATTCAATTCTCAGACAGTAAACAAAAACATATGCAACAGATACAGTAGCATCTGGAAAGAGAAAAAGTCTTATCTATTTCCCTTAACACCTCAAGCTCAAAGTCTCCAATTGCCACTATTACTGCTCCAGTTCCTGTTGGTCCATTTTGACTCAGGTCCATGTAATGTGAAAGGAAGACAAGTTATCTCTGAATCTGAACCATCATCTGAAGGGAGACTCTACTGCATCCAATGCTACTGCCTGGTGTCATGAAGATGTAGCATTCTTAAATTTGATGCATGTCAAAGGGATACCTCATTGCACACCATTTCAAATGCAGTTCTTCTATCCTGGAGTTGCTGTTACATTGAATGAATGAACAATTTTATTGTCACGTGTATTATATAATGGGAAAAAAATAGCAAATTACAGTGAAAAGCCTTTCTACTGTTGCCAGAATCCAAAGCCACTTTGATCATTTCAAGAATAAGAAAAGAGAAAGGAGGATAAAGCTTAGAGTCCATCAGTCCTGAGCCAACTCCTCATCAATGATGCCATCCACCATCTTGCCGCCATCTATGCCAGACCCAACCAACATCGAAGTCCCTGCACTTCACGCCCCATTTTTTGCTGCTGCGCTGATTCTCCTCCACCACTGTCTCACTGCCGCCTATGCCAGATGCACCAACGTCAGAGTTTCATCTCACGGTGCTGTGCCCACCTTGTCGATGTCACCCCAATGCCCTTCAGCCTCCGATTGCCAGCACCAGACCCAATTGGGTTTTATTACCACAATTCATCCAAATTGGCCAAACCTCCACACGAAAATCAAGGAATTTCAGGAACATATTTATATTGGTTTATAAATGTCAGACTGGAAATTGGTCCGGCAATCAAAAAAATCACCATGTTGAGTTGCTGTAAGTGCACCATTTTACAGTATTTGAGGAGCCCTTCAAATTAGGCAGTTTTCTAATATCAAAGGGCACCTGTCATAAGTTAAAAACAACTTAAGAAACAGACTGTTGCACATCAATATTATTAGCAAATGGATCTGCACAGTTTTTAAAGTCAATTGAAATTATTTTAAAATTATATCTTTTCTCTTCACATGCTCCGCAGTGTAAGTGCCATCATGTCCTCTCTGCTACCTCACATTCACTCTATCTTTGCTACTGCATCACTCTCCTACCAAGTCCCATGCTCTACCACTCTCATTATCACATCTTCCCTCCCTTGTGTTCGTACCAACACAAACCTCCACTCTAATAAGCTTGGACACCCTCTGCATTGACAATTCCTTCACTTGGGGCACCTCACCTTGTTTTGCCTATCTGCGTGGCTGCTCCACCCTCTTTCATCTCACTCCATCCCTCCCTTTCTCCACTTCTAGGAGAAGACAGCAAAAACATGAAGAGCTCGAGGCTCGATGGGCACATTGGATCAGTTTCACACATGTTTCAGGTTGGAACTCTCAAGTGTTTATGGTGTGGAACCTGTTTCACTCTGGGCAAGTGAGCATTTCACACAGGGTTGGAATGAGAAGGGATCTTGCTTTATCCCCAGAAAAAGAATTCAGGAATCTGCTGCTGCCCAGGACTACCACTCACTACCACCCTCGCCCTCCAACGCAATCATAACCTGTCCCCAAATTTAGCTTGCTGCTAACCTGGTAGTTTTAACACATTAATATTGGACCATCCTGAATCCACTCGGTTGCATGAAGAACCCAAGTGGACTGACTGAAGTGTTTTCAAGAGACTGTGGCTCAGGTTTTCTGGCTGGTGAAATGGACTTGCTCCCATTGGAAGCCCTGAACCCCAGTCAGCCGCTCCAAGGTTAATTACAATGTCTCTTTTCTCCACAATGGAAAAGGCTGGCTGGTAACTCTCTCGAGAGATCGTTAAACTATGAAGGAGTTACGTAGTGTACATGTAAGTGTTAACACTGTGAGTGACACCACAACGACGTGCCATGAATATTATATAGCCACTGACAAATCCAAGAAGGAGTAAAGGAAACTTTACAGAGAGTTACGAACAGAGAGTGATGAGAATAAGAGTTTCCTATCACAGGCACTGAGCGGATGAGCACAGATACAATTCAGGGGAAGCTTGTTTAGCACATTAAATAGAAAGAAATTCGAATACACTGAATGGGGGAGATGAAGTTAAGTAAGAGGAAACTCATACAAATCATTAATCAAGATAGTTTAATAGTCTGAACTAAAAACAAAGTGCCAGGGAAATGCATTAGAAGAAAGTGAGGACTGCTGATGCTGGAGATCAGAGTTGAAAAGCACAGCAGGTCAGGCAGCATCTGAGGAGCTGGAGAGTCAACAGTTTGGGCATCAGCCCTTCATCTGGAGTTAGAGAAATGCAGCAGATCTACCAGCATCTAAGAAGCAAGGAAAGGAATTAACATTTTGACTTCAATGTAATTTTTCTTTGGAATGCCTGGGAACATCCACAGTTCTGTGTTTTTAGCCTAGTGGTCTGTTACAGTGCTGTAATACTGTCTGTCAAACATGTAGACCAAAAGTTTCAGTTCCCTTCTCACTTGACCTGTTACACTTTTTCTTGACCAGATCTCCTGTAGCAGGATGATGTGGGGAATGTGGAAGAGTTACTGCACATTTGCTTGTTTTCCTTCCTCCCCAAAGGGTTTTCTTCCAATACTCTTCAGATGTCTTGTCATATCTTAAAATATTGCCTCCCTTGCTTATCCCCTCCACTTGCTCCTTTACTCAGTCAGGTACTGATTGATTATTATGACCTTCCTCTCTCTTTAGGGATGGTTAATAACATCGAGAGGATGCCAGAGAAGTAAATTCTATTTGGTCCATCTCTCTCAGTCTCTGTCAAAGTTAAATTGGAAGCATCACAAGGAAACTCATTAGTCCTGTGTAATCTTTATGAATCATGAGCATATAAATACCTTCACATAGGACGATCAAGAAGATAAAAAATAGACAGGGATTGCATGAATATCTCTGCTATTACTCAAATAATATTTAGCATCTGTACTTATGCAGAAGCAGAATCATAACTGGACAATTTAACCCCAGAATGCTCTTGCAGAATTAAATAATGCACAAAGTGGCTATTGAAATATTATGAGGAAAGAATAGAGGATTTATAAGTTTTTTTTTTAAAGAGCCATCATAAGATTGATGGACTGAATGTCCTCTCACTATATTGTTTGTTTCTACGATTCTATTATCTTTCAAGTTCGAGGCTAATGTATCTGTGCATGTATTTTGACTTATCCTAATGATTTCTACAATACTGCTTTTTACATTTCCTTTTAGTTCAGCATTATGAAATGCAGCACAAACTTTCTTGGTCAGTTGAAATGATAATTAGTTGATTAATCTTGCAATGTATGGTAGCCAATTAATAATCACAGACAAAAGCTAGAGCAGTTGACAGTTGAAGTGTAAAGAGATTGTGCAGCCTGCTCCATGAGTAGCTGTCATTGCATTTAGAATTATGAGAAACTTTGAAAGTTTTATTTCCCCATATTAGCTGTCAACTTCCTTCATAAGCACAACAAAACTATATTTTCAGTTCTATCGGTCTTCCCGAGCACTCAGAGCTGATGTGTCTGTCTCTGCTCTCCTACGTTTATTTGATAACTGAATGGCTTGTATTGCTTTGGTATATCTATATATGTGCAAATTATCATTTAATAAAAATAAAAGAAAATGTAAAACTGTATCTGTACAGGAATTTCTACTCCACATAACATGATTTATATTGCGTGTGTTACCTCGTTTTATTGGACGTAAAGGAATTGCACTCTTGGAAATACAAGAATGATAGGATCAGAGAAACGACCACAGGGCAGGCAAGGGAGAGACTAGTTAAATAAATGGCCAGTTCTCTTTTACAAGTTCCTGATAAGATTTGACATGTTAAAGACCTAATTTACTTACAATTTGAAATTACAATTTTCTCTGAGACCAAATGATATGGGCTCTGTACTTCCATTTTCAAGAAAAATTAGGACAACTGGAAATCTTCATGTGACTTGTGCTAAAATCATCAGAACACATATCAGAGGTAATCACATTTATCTTGTGGTCTAAGAAAAGCAAACTAAATATTTATGTTCAAATGTATCATATGAAATAAATGTTTAACGAAGGTCACTCATTGATTAAAGTGTCTATGTTGCTCACGTGTTCTTAGTATTCCTTAGTATTTCTTCCTGCAAACAAGGAGCATACCATTCACACCTAGGAGATACAAGTGATGAAAGAAAAACAGTGTTGAAATCTCTAAAGCTACACAATGAGAAAGTGCTACTAAAGGTGCGAAGGCAGGATGTGAGAGGGTGAGATTGTAGGGAAAATGGGAATAAGGTATTGGCAAAAATCTCAGGAAATTTTCATGGTTTTATACTTGCCCAAGACAGTGCAACATCCTTACACTTAACAACTACTCCTTCAAAGAGTAGTCCTTGTCTGTGATCAGTTAGACATTTGTCTGTGGTCCGTCAGACACATTCCTCAGTGTTTCGCACCACAGGCATACCTTTCAAAAAGAGGGTCATAGCAATAAGGACATAATTATGAGCTCAATGCTGGCTATGATTGTGCTCATGGTAATGATCACTGAAGCATTTCCAATAAGGCTTCCTTAACTTGAACTTCTGCTGCTATTTATTCCTAACTACCTCATAATACAAAACAGTGGCATAGAGTCACCCGCTCCAGAGAAAATAGATTGTGAGTAAGAAATGTCACCAAAACAAGTCATGAAGACTGATGAGGAGAAAAACCCGGAAATGAAAACTGAAGAGATCAGACTTGTCTAAGGACTCGTGGCACTCCAATCAAAGGGACACAGTCTGCCAAATAGCCATGATTACACAGTTAGAAGAATTCTACCACCTAGATCTGCAGCACATTTTAATAAGTTTTCAATTTGGTTATGAAAGCAGGAAACATCAATTCACCAATAGCAGTTTCAAAAAACATTTGTATCAGGAGTGGCCCTTGTTGCAATTGAAATTTTCCAAAGAATATTTTACCAGAGTTTCCATGACATAGTTGACACCATTTATTCTGTCATCACACTGAACTATCACTCATCTCAGTCTGTATCTAACACCAAAGGGTTTGGTGAATGATACAGAGACTGAGGCTTGAAAGGCATCCACAGTGCCTCCACTTTGATGGAGTTTCAATGAACCAGGTTAGAGCCTACTATTGAGAACTATTGGAAGCTTGTTTGTTGGGCTTTTATGCTTAGAGGAGACCATTCCAGTCACCAATCTTTTCACATTTCCTCCAGCGAGCTCCCTGTAGGAACACCAGTGACACTGAGTGCTGACCTTTGCCTTAGTGAGTAGAAAGAGTTTATAAATATGGAACAGTTGACTGATCACTTGACCATCATTGGTAGCTGCATAACCAGGATCAGGAGTTATGGTGTTGGATCTCTGTGCTACTTACCTCAAATTGCATAAAAACAATTGTACAGAAATAGGCCATTGAGCCCATCTATTCCATTGTTTAATTTCCACAATAGCTTTCTCCCAACCTACTTCACATAATGTAGTTGGTATTTATTTATTCTCACTTCTCCCTCATGTCGTGGCTCAGTGGTTAGCACTGCTGCCTCACAGCACCAGGGCACCCTGGTTCAATTCCACCCTCGGGCGACCATGCAAACTCCACAGAAGTATTTTCCCTGTGTCTGTGTGGGTTTCCTCCGGGTGTTCCGGTTTCCTCCTACAGTCCAAAGATGTGTAGGCTACGGTTGGCCATGCTAAATTGCCCATACTGTCCAGTGATGTGCAGGCTGGGTGTATTAGCCATGGGAAATGCAGGGTTATAGGGATAGGATAGGGGTGTGGACCTAGTTGGGATGCTCTTTGGAGGGTCAGTGTGGACTCAATGGACTAAATGGCCTGCTTCCACACTGTGGGGGATAGTATGATCTCACCTAGCTTTGTTTCAAAGGTGTTTATGTAATTTACCTGAACAATTCCATGTGTTAGCAAATGTCATCTCTAATCACATTTTTGGTTCTAAAGTTTATCTTTATTAGTTTTATTGAACCCCAGGTTATATTTGTGACCATAAATTCTGGAATCTCTCAATCTCTGGATGCACCATCTGTAAGAATATTGTATTAAAGTCATTTATTTATATAAAGGCCTCAATGAAGTCACCATTAATTCTTCTATTTTCTGGTTTTAATCTTCACCTACATTAATGGCAGGATATGGAGTTCATTAGTATTGTTGAAAATTATGTTTGAAAATAAATGTTTGCCTTGACAGGATATTGCCAGGAATGGAGATATAAAAATAGACTGGAAAAGCTAGGACTTTATTCACTGGAGCGTACGAGATTGAGGGAAGACCTTATTGAGGTTTATAAAATCATGAAAGGCATAGATAAGTGCATCACAAGGGACTTTCCCTAGAGAGTGGGAGTTCAAAATGAGGGGGCATATTTTAAGGTGAGAGGAGAAGGATTTAAAAAGGACATAAGGAGCAATGTTTTTGCACAAGGAGTATTGCTTGTGTGTAATGTACTGCCAGAGAAAGTGGTGGACGCAGGTACAGTTACAATGTTTAAAAGACATTTTGATAAGTTCATGAATAGGAAAGATTTGGAGGATATGAGCCAAACACAGGCAGGTGGGACTAGTTTAGTTTGAGAACATGGTTGGCATGGACTGGTTGGACCAAAGGGTCTGTTTCCCCTGTTGTACGCCTCTATGATTTCCTTTTCATAGATCAATGCCAGGTATCCGATATACATCTTGGATGAGAAATTTCCTCTGTGACAGAACTTCAGTATTATTTACTAGGCTAAAAACAAATCTCAGCCTGATCTGAGGTCAAGAAAGGACATTTATACACTTATTTCTCTTGAACTGAGGTGAAATCTGCAGAAAGTTATGTTCATGTGATATTTCTCTCTTTTAGAGGAGAAAGTAACCCATTTCAACGAAAACAAAATGTTTAATACCTGCACTGATATAGCTGAGGTATGTACATAATTACTTAAATGTAATTTTCTTACAATACTCACAAAAACTTTTAAACTTTAGGTCAGTTGTTCCTATCAGCAGGTCTTTAAAACACACTTTTGAGTGAATTATGCAGAAATTATGTTTATGGTGTGGAATGAAATGAAGTTTCATTCATTTTCTGTTAGCCAGTTAAAGGGCCAGAAATAAAGGTGAAATAACTGGTGGGTATCAACTCCAATTAGAAGATTCTGTGAACATTACAACAGATGTTGACTCTGCTGCAAAGCTGAATGAACTGCTAAAAACACTTGCCCAGCTGTCACCTACTGAAGTACAATACTAAATACATTCAAGCATTACATTTTGAAAGCTTTGCATTACCTTTGTTTTCTGTCCGTAATGGATGGTATTACAAAGATACTTCAGGTGAGTGCTAAGCCTGGGGCATTTATAACATGTTTGAACAGCGTGTGAAAGTAGCAAGAACTATTGTGCACTTGGAATGGAAGGTATGCACAAGAGCCCTTGAGATGACAAGAGAGCCCCTCAAAGGGAACACATCTTGTAATTCCTACAAGCTCATCTGAAGGAGCAATGGGAAAGGGCTACCTTCTTAGCCAAAAAGTTCTTAATTAATGAGGACCCAGGCCGTTGTCACAGGACTCAAATTATTTCAGGTCTGTTTGTAGAACTAAAGAGGAGGCTGCGGGCTCCAATTGGGAAAAAAAAAGAGGTATTCATCAAATCCTTGATTATACAAACACCTCAAGTAACAGAAAGCCTGTGTATTTGCTAAGGAATAAAACATTGCAGACTTCCTGTAAAGGAACAAGTCTACATGAAAAATTCTTTGCCAGTCTATTCCCAAGAGGTTAATGTAGGTCAATGTTCAATTTGTGAGGTTCTGCATTGAAAATAATTGCTCTATTAATTTGAAAAGAATATGAAAATGTTACTTGTTTGCATTTCTACTTGAAGTCACCACAGATGGATAATAAAATATTGCATTATCTGCTGAAAATTAAGAATTGGTTTTACAATAAGAATTTTACTACATCTACTAAAGAACACCACTGGGCAAAGGATTAAATTGAGCTGTAAGAAACTGCTGCATTGCCATTCCAAATAATCTGCCACAAAATATCGATCATAACATCCGAGCAAGATTACATGGGACGTAGAACAGTACAGCACAGGAACAGGCCCTTTGGCACACAACGTTGTGCAGAACATGACATCAAATTAAACTAATCCCCTGCCCTTGGTTCATATTCTGTAATTCAGGAAGTGTCCTGATAAGCCTCTTCTGCACCCTCTCCAAAGCTTCCATATTCTTCCTGTAATGCGGCAACCAGAATTGAAATGTAACACTCTAAGTGTGGCCTAAGAAAATTAACAGCAAAGATTTGAGGCAATTTGAGCAGACTGATCGTTGCACTTCATAGTTTGATCTGTCCTTTATTCAACTGGGAGTAAAATGTATTTAAGATTCTTTACAATTTTTCCAATTTGCCTTTTCACAATAGTGTCCAATCTGTGACTAACATTTAAGTGTGTTTTCTTGCTCCAGTTTCGTACCACAGACTTTTTTTGTCCTTACAAAGGCAATTTATTTTGACATTTAGTTTGCTGTCTTTTCCAATGGTTAACATGCTTCCATGATCTCTATACCGTGCCAACTTAATTGAAATTTCTGTTCCTTCACAGCTTGCCAGATTTGGAACTGCCAAATGAAGTTGTAAGGTTTGGCAGAGAGGAGGGCTGCAATGCCAGAGGGTGAGGGTCTTAGTTTGGTGATGACCCAGACAGTGGTTGGGAACAATACTCCTGTTCCTCTGAGGCTCACGAAAATAATTCAAGCTAGGCCTATTTTAACCAGCAACACTCTGAAATGACCTCCCCTTCAACATAATATCAGAAGTGGGGATGTTTGCTGATGATTGCACAAAGTTCAGCAATGTTCATGCCTCCTCAGATATGGAAGTAGTTGACATTTAGATGTAGCAAGATCTGGACGACGTCCAGTTCAGGCTGGTAGATGGCACGTAATTATTTCACCACACAAATGCCAGGTAATTAACATCCATAACAAGAGAGAATCTAACAACTGTTGCTTGATGCTCAATGTCATTACCACCCCTGAATCCCCAATATCAAGATCCTGGGGGTTACCATTGACCAGAAACTGAAACAACCGTATAAACACAGTTGCTACAAGAGCAGGTCAGTGGCTTCGAATGAATAAGTCTCCTCTCGTCTCTTCAAAGCCTGTCTGCAAATCACGAGTCAGAAGTATAATCAAATACATTCCACTTGGCTGAATGTGCATGGTTCTGATAACACTTACAAAGCTCAGCAATGTCCAAGAGAAAGCAACCCACTTGATTGGCTCCCCAACCACGCCTTCAACATTTACTCTTTTCACCATAATACACTATGACAATAATGTGTTCCATCTACAAGGTGCACTCCAGTGACTCTGCAAAGCTCCTTTAGCAGTAACTACTAAACCAAGGCTTCCATCGCTGAGAAGAACAAGGATAGCAGATGTATGGGAACACCACTACGTGCTAGATACCTGCCATGCCACACAACATCATGACTTAATACTACATCATCATTCTTTCGTAGTTGCTGTGTCAAAGTCCGAGAACTCCTTCCCTAACAACATAGTGGATGACCCTGTACCCCAAGAACTATAGCAAGAGGCAGCTCACCACCACCTTTGTAGGGGAAATTACACATGGGCACTAAATGCTGATCTAGCTATCGCATGAGCAAATTTTTAAAACAGTGTGAACTAATTCTAGCCAGAACAATGCAGGTCGGAGCATATCCTACCTAAAATGAAGGCTAAGGTCCTATTCACAACATAAGTTGCTGATTTCCATTTTAGAAGAGCCCGATCACTTGAACCAAATTCACCCGACAATAGTCCCTTGTTAAAATTGTAGCAGATGCCTCAATGGAGTTAACAGGCCCAAAAGTCTCCTGGCCCAACTTTGGGGCCCTTTAATGAAACTACATTTTCACACAAGAGCTACAACTGAAATGTGAAGATTGGAGTAGTGGAGGGAATTTATATACAATAAATTAGGACAACTTTGCTCAGAGCAACTCAACAGAAAAAGAAAATGAAGAACTGACATATCCTAATCTGCAATTTAGGGGGTAGAGCTTTAGCAGCTTCTCATTGTGCAGATTTATGGTGCACTTACCTTGATATTTTTGGGTTGATACAAAACCATTCCACATTGATGTGGACCTGGCAAAACATACATTGCCAGAGCTCTATTGTCACTTGCTATGACTGTTGTTTGCATTGGGTACTAGTCTGCAGTGCAGTGAAGACCTGATGATTCTTCTGTCACAGCCAGCAGCTAGTCGTCCAAAATTATCAGTTCAAATTCTGTGTAGCCCACCTTAAGGTCATGATTTTTATGAGTGTAACAATTCTTTAATTATAAATTTCATACTACATTTGGTCCATAATACCATGTGAATAAAATCAGTGAGTAAAGGATATGTAGAGCAAATAGTCAAATTGAAAGTACTTTTTTAAACAGATTTAGCTAACCAAGTTTATGGAATTCTATAAAACTACATTCCTTTTGTCCATATTTGCTGCAATGAATGCTTCAAATAATGACAGTGTACAGAGAAATCAGTTGTTAAACTGATGGATTATGTATTTCACGTTAATAAGCCAATAATGTTTTAAAAGGCTATTCCCATGTGGTTAAAACAATGCTGTTATAAAACCACCTTCTCTGTTTTTTTACAACATTTACTTCCAATTGTGATGCAGCAGAAGGCAATAAATTGGAAATATTATGTTACTCAACAAAACATGACTGCTTAAGTTTGCAAACTGTTTTCACATTGCCTGCAGGTCAGGTGAGCTTGAATTATTGCCACAGTCAAACAAGTTTTGTAGATTTAGGATTCTGTGAAGTGTGTTCACACAAGTTCGACCAAAGCTAAATTACTAGCAACAGGAGCTTTCAGTTTCCAAAGGAATCACACTTCAAATATAATGCACAAAGTATAACATCGAGAAACAAAGATTCATTTATGGAAGATGCTAGAACATGCAACAAAAGCAAATTGCATTTATAGAATATCTTTAAGATAATAAAACAATGCCAAGGTGCTTCACAGGAGCATTATGAAACAAAATATGACGCTGAGCAAAATAAAGAAATATTTTGACCAAAAGTTCACTCAAAGAGTTAGATTTTAGACAGTAGTGTTAAGGAGAAAAAAGAGATAGGTGTAACTAAAAGATTTCCTTGCTACACAAAGTCTACTTTTGCACTGTGTGATCCCTTTAAGATTACCACGTGGCCACACATATGTTCATTTCAATAGAACATTGGTTTTGTATGTTCTGTTTGTTAGGCAAAAGTGAGGACTGCAGATACTGGAGATCAGAGTCTAGATTAGAGTGGTGCTGGAAAAGCAGCATTTGAGGAGCAGGAAAATCGACATTTTGGGCAAAAGCCCTTCATCAATGAAGGGCTTTTCCAGCACCACTCTAATCTGTCCTGTTTGTTTATGTGTGGTACATTCTGGATTACTCTACATCCACTTACCCACATGACTGAGGGGGAGCTTTAATTAAATGGTGGAAAGATTTCGTGAAGAAAGCTAAAGATATGAAGTGATTAAATTGTGGATGCTCAAGAGTTGGAATTAGATAAGTGCAGATATCTCAGAGTATTAGAACATTAAAATCAAAGTGTTGATCAAACTAGAGCGACTGTAGAACAATAGGCAGCACAGGGACAATTAGGTTAATGGGAATTTGGATGGGTTAAGTGATGGGCAGCAGAGTTTTTGGTAACCTCAAGCTTACAGAGAGTACTACATGAAAGGCCAGTCAGTAATCCATTTGAATAAACAAGCCTAGATATAACAAAGATGTAGATGAAGGTTTCAGAGACAAATGAATTGAGGTTGAGCATTGGGCAACGTTATGGAAGTGCAACTAAGTAGTCTCAATAAATTTGGTGTTCTGATCTTGGAATCAAATCTGAAAGAAAGATTGTCACTCTGGTTTAGCAACATGCAGCTAGGGAAATAAATGAAGTGACAAAGGGAATGGTCAATGACTTCCGTCTTCCCAATATTTAACTGGAAGAAATTTCCGCTCCTTCAGTGCTGGACGTCAGACAAACAGTCTGGTAATTTAGAAGTATTGGGGGAGTTAAAAGAGATTAAGATGAATTGGAATTGGTATCATGACGTCCCTCTGGAAACTACCTCTGGTTTTCACATGATGTTTCTGAGAGGCCACATATAGAAGAGAAGTAGAAAAGGGCAAGGAAAGCTCCTTAGTGACACCAGTGTATGACAATACTATGGATTTTAGAGGTATATTTTGTCATGGCATTTTTTTGAAGGGGATTTGAGCCATAGGCGCTGAGCTCTCTCCCCCACGCCAATAATATAAACAGTTTGTGAGGACTTGGGGTTTTTTCAAAGTTAGAACAATAGAAGCAGCCTGAATGGATAGGGTCTGGCTCCAACAAAACCAGGGCTTTCGTTTAGCTTTCAGCAGTTGCTGGGGTTTTGAAACTGGTTGTGGAAGCTGCTTCATCTCTCTCTCTCTCTCTCTCTCTCTCTCTCTCTCTCTCTCTCTCTGTTACAGCTTAGGTTCTCCTTCTGCCAGGATCGTATATGAGACAAAAAAACTGCAGATGCTGGAATCCAAGGTAGACAAGCAGGAGGCTGGGAGAAGACAGCAAGCCAGGCAGCATCAGGAGGTGGAGAAGTCAACATTTTGGGTGTAACCCTTCTTCAGTCTTCTCCCAGCCTCCAGCAGCGTACATCAGACAATCTATTTTCCTGAATTTGCCTTTTCCAAGGGTGTGTTTATAAGATGTTGCTATATTGACACAGTTGCTGTTCAATATTTAAATAATATGTTATTCTGTTAAGTTTTCCAATAGAGTTAATGTTATACTAATTTCTCCTCCTTTTGTTTGTATTTTAAATGAGAGTAAGAATAAAGTGTGTTTTGCTTAAAGCCGAATAATGTGACCAATCAAATTACATCTGGAACGCCACATCTTACACTTGCCTTTAAATAGAATTAAAGTTAGGGTCTAGAATATCTCCTTAATATATTTGCATGGATTTGGTCCTGTCCATAACAAGAGATAAAAGATTTGGGATACAGAAGGGAGGCCCTTGGAAGGATATGTATTTCACTGGATAGATAAGAATGAAACTAGGCTACAGCAATCCCACCCAGCTAGACAATTGTGGAGAGAAGTTGGAGGAGGATTATGTGGTCAATGTGTCAATGGCTGCTGACAAGTCAATAAAGACAAGAAGGGAGAGATTACCATTATCACGGTCAGATAGGATGTCATCAGTGACTCTGATTAAAGCCCTTTAAGTACCATGACAAAAGCATGTGCCTAATTGGAGGGATTTAAACATGCAGCTCCAGGAAAGATGGATATTGACTTGAGAATCAACAACATATTCCAGGAACTTGGAGAGAAAACGACAATGATACATGTGTGTATATGAAGTAAGGAATAGTGTAAGGAGCATAGTGAAATAAAGTGCTTGGAAAGAATAATCCAACTCATTCCTATGCAGTCTAACTGTGAAATAAACCTCTGATTCCATTACATCCCAGTAATACTCACCCTTGTATTATTACTTTTAACATTTTAATCTGCATTTATTCTATTCTGAGTGTTTGTAAACGTCTAACTCCCTGAGTTATAAATGCCTATTAAGTCTTTAAAGAGCACGCAGTGGGGTCCCTATTTTGTCAAACAATGAGCAAAGGTCCCACATTTTTGCACAGCTAATGAAAATGTAGGAACGTATTTTTCAAAATATTTCAGATATCGGAAGATAGTGAGGAAAATTACAAGATAAATCAATTAAAAAGATAAAGTCGCCATAGTTTTACTCAACTATAGTGCTGCTCTCTCATTAGACAGTGATGGCTGGTGGTGGCTTAACCTAAGGGTCACCACGCTGACAGCGAGCAGAGAGGGAGAGTCTTTCATGGTAACCTAAGGTGGTTCAAGAATTAGTAATGTTCTGCATTGCAAACCAGCTATCAGAGCTAACTGACCCCTTAGCTCAATTAACAGTAGTAGAACTACCATCATAAACTCAGTCAGAACCAACTATACATGTTAATTCAATTTCTTTCATTTAAACATACAGTACAAAATAAAATCACACAAATAATCAGTGTTTTCCACTTGTAGAACTGTTTTATTTCAAAATGTACTGTTGACAAGACCCAGTCTAATAAGTTTTGCAAAAATGTCTTTTAAAAATTACATAGTTTGATGATTTGGGATCAGAGTGTCACAGGAAGAAATAAATGTTTCTGGCTATACACTACAGTACCTGTTCCATATCTTGGGGTTTGAATGCTTTACTGAGACTGACATTTATGCACGCACATGGGTGTGTGCACACACATTTGCTGACGTGCACCCACATATGTGCATAGTCAAGTACACACTAATGGTGCCACAATGGGTGATTTAGTACATTAAACCAGGCAAACACTCACTCTTTGCTGTGTTGTAATAGTTTGATGTTGAGGAGCAGTTACAGGACTTTAGTTAACCATTAAGCAGCCTCTCCCCTACTAAGTGCAACACGCTTGCAAATGGAAGGGAGGATATTCATCACATGAGGATTTTAATCAGCAGGCTGCATCATTTAGATTGATATTCCCTTTGGACGGTAAAATCTGGAACTGGGTGAAATGTTCCTTTGTAATAGTATGCTGTTGTTTTCGATATCTAATTAGCATCGTGAAATATCCCACAGCACTGGGAATTAAAAGCAAGGAGGAGGAAAAGGGAGAGTGGAAATACCTTGTCACTTTGTAATGAAACTCAAAATCCTTATTTTGTGTATAACATTTCATAACTAAGAAGTGCAGTCTACTGTTTAACATGAACGGTGAGATTCTCCCTGGCAATTTCGAAAGTTATGATTTTCTCTTCAGCAATAGCATGGTATAAGAAGCAGATAAGAAACAAAATACATTGCATCCAAAGAAGCTACTGTTGATAGCCTCAGACAATGAGGAATTTGCACTTGGTATTACATTGAATAAGCATTTGTGGTCAGTCCAGTGCTTTGGAGGATCTTGGTTGAATAACCAAAGAAGGAAACATTATTGAAACAGGGCAATACTTACAACATGCTGTGAAAATGCAGCCAACTATTCCTCTGAAAGCTACAACGTGACCGAACTTCCAATTCTTATACATTATCAGGTAATGTATCAGCTGTGAAGCATTTTAGGATCAGGTAATAATGTACTTAATGGTGCCTAGCCAGTGACACCCACATCCTGTGAACAAAAAAAGAGACTTTAACGTATAAACAGTTGCCATAAATGTAATTTTTCCATGTGCATATCAACTTTTACTATTGTTTTCATTTTGTATAGCTATGGGTTATTTTTAATTATATTGACAAGTCTTACCATAATCTGTAGTTATATTAATCATATTAGTCAAAATCATGTTGTAACCTACAGTTAGTTACTTGCTATCTGTATTGTACAGGCAAAACTCCAAAATGTTACAAATTTTAGCACTGTGCAGGTGTTCCATTTGTGACAGTGAAAGTGTATGAATAGGTTGAGAGTAGGGCTAGGACTCCCAAATAGCTATTTAGATTAAAATGCTGACTCCCTTTTTAACTGCAAGGCATTTTTCCCCTCAAAGACTGCCATTTAAATTTATCATTGGCAATTCATCTCTGTCTAAAGTGGACTCAAACCAGAACTTCAATCCTCAAGACGGGAAAGTTAATGTTTACTTTATTAAAGTTTATTGCTTCTTAAGTACTGTCGGTTGTATTGGGTTGGACTGAGCTGATGTCAGTCAGAAGCTTTTCAGACCTGACATCACTTGCATAGGCCATCCAGTTAAAATTGACAAAATACTTGACCCCATTATGAGGCTGCATTGAGAGCACTTTGAGATGTTTATTTAGACTGTCTAAATTATACTGAAATACTGACAGCTTCATATTCTCACAGATTGAGCTGGACTTTAAATCTTCTGTTTCTTATCAGTTGTGCTGTTTGTTATTTTGTTGGGTTATTCAATCAAATCTCATGTTGCTTGGAACCCAAAGAGACAGATAGACCTGCTGATAAAAAACTGGGCCTGGACACTTGCATAACTTTAAATCTTTAAAACGATATAATAACAACTCATGAAGCAATGAAGTTAACCCTTTTAAGACCAATAGGATTATGTTGGAGACAGAAATCTCAAAATACTACACAAGGATTTCAACAAATGCAGGTAAAATGCCATCTTGTGCTCTATCACTTGAGAATACTTAATAGTGAAGCTATCAGTAGTGTGACAAAATTCTATCATCAGTTAACAGTTTTCTAATATATGCCAACAGATTGGAATAGAATGTAATTGGTTTTCAACTGGGGAAGATGATGTCTTTGTGATCAGGCAATTGGGACATGTGTCTTCATGACGAAGATGGTTACTTTGTATGGGACAAGCAGAAAATCAATCTACTTAGTTATCTCAGTGGACTGGTTTAGAGATTCCAAAGCATGAACCAAAGGATAATATTTCCAGCCCTCCATTCTGTCAGACACAGTGGCAATTTTCACTGATTTTAGCCAGTTGCATTATGATATAATTCAACCTTTTGTAGGTGCAACTCAGTCCTGACGTTTAGAAAATTGCACAAACTTTTAAAGAAGCACCACGATCATGAAAGTGCATCTGCGAGACTATTTGCTGATGAAATGCATGTTTTGTAAAACTAAGTTGCTTTGAAACATGTCCCCTCAAGTGACATCACTTTTTTATTTGATGCTGAAAGGATGAAGATCATTCACTAACCCTAACCTTCTCGAAATAAAGTTACATGTCTCTTTTCAGAGAAGCAATGTTTTCTTAATATACATATGTTTCTGTTGTTAATGCAGCTCCCTAATTATTTACATACTCATCAAACAATAAACAATTCTAAAATTTCTTGTCTTTTAAAATTTATATTTCATATTCATTTTTGCAAACTAGTTACAGTTTACTTCCATAAAAAAAAATGTAAACCTCAGGCTTCAATTACTGTACTTCTAGTAAATATAAACACTTTTTTTTAAGTGCATGAACAATCCAAGACAAAGATGGAGAACCTTTGTTTTCTTCAGCATCTATCAGAAGCAAGTTGCACTGGTTGAATAAGAAAAGTGTGATACAGATTTTCACTTAACCTTGCCCCATTTTGCAACTCCAGTTATGTCACGGGTGTTAATTGCCCTGTAGATAATTAACTGGGGTGGCATTTTTGCCTCAGGATGAGCTTGTGTCTCCATTGAGTGCATTTAGCAACCAAACACACAAACAAAATTTCATCAAAAAGATGAAAGACTTACATGCTATAAAAACGTATAAATGTATGGGATTTAATATAATAAAACACTCCAATGTTCTTAACAGGTGCGTTAACAGGCAAACATTGTCATTGATCCACACAAAGAGATATTGGCATAAAGCTTGATGAAGTGGCTAGGTTTTACGGAGTATCTTAAAGGAGGAAAGAAAGGCGAATAAATTGGGGGGGGCAATTCCAGAATGAGAAACCTAAGCTAGTTTATCGCAGCCAATATTGGACAAGACGAAATCAAGGATGTACAAACGTCCAGAAAGGCAGAATCCAAGACGTTGAGAGATTTTGGAATTTTGTAGGCTGGTTGGACATTGCAGAAACACTGAGGAGCTATTCCCCAATCCCAGGTCTTTTGTAAATGTTGAGTGAAGTCTGGAATATGTTTTGTCATTCTGTACAATGCAACATAGTTTTAGATGGCAGGTGCTTTATCTTTTATAAAGTGTACTAATACTCTCCTATTCTTTTTCTGATATTTTCATATTAACTTTGATTTTCTTAAAGGAAAGTGCATTTCTGCTGTCAGTTATTGAAGATACACATGAGGCAAGATCATACACTCTTCAATATTAAATAAATGTAGTCCATTGGTGAAAATGTTGAAAGAAACACAATGTCCTACAAATGATATTGTCTGCCCATTCAGGAAGATAAACTGATGAGAGTTTGTGGACTATAGAGAACCAGGGAGGGTGAAAAAGATGAAGAGTCAGCACTTGCTATAAATTCAGGTGGTTGCTGGAAGTTGACAGATTTATGACAAGCCAACAAGTATATGTCCCTGGCCAACTCCACTAATCATGTGTGTGCCCTAGGGAACTTAATGCATCACAATCTGTAATTTGTCCAAATCCTTTATGGTTTTGGATGTTTAGATAAATAAACAGACAGTGCCAAGGATGACAGTTAACATTCAAAGGCCACAGACCCCCTGGGATGTAAAGTCACAAAACTGATAATTCTACCTCGCAGCTAAATAGATTGAAGTCAGATAGTTTATTAGCCACTAGTGCTGTTAACTTGGAACACTAATTTGCACATTGCACAGTACCTGGTAATCTGAACATTAACATTCTGCTCCGAAAGTTAAAGCTTTCAAGACAAGATCCTCATATTTTTGTTGGGTAAAGACAGTGATAAAGATCTTGAGCAAGCTGTTGAGGTGCAGATTAGCTGTGATCTTATGTATAGAGTAGGACTGAGGGACTGACTGAATGATCTTATTTTTATTCCACATATTCATTTGTTTTCACTATCCCAAGGCAGTACATTTGAATAAAGTACTGGTATTAAATTTAAAAATGTATAATTGGTGTTGAATCACATCATAAGTCACGAGCTTGATATCTATAAGTATTGATTCCAGTCTTTAAATGTGCTAACCTCTTTACACTTGCATCGGCCTCTGATCATGACGTGCATTGACATATTGAAATATTAAGGGCCAGATCTTGTTCCTTTTTGGACTATGAACTGGAATGTAAGTCTGACACTGCTATATAGCTTCTGGATCAGTGGTGCTGGGAGAGCACAGCAATTCAGGCAGCATCCGAGGACAGGCAAAATCGACGTTTCGGGCAAAAGCCCTTCATCAGGAAAAAAGGCAGAGAGCCTGAAGCGTGGAGAGATAAGCTAGAGGAGGGTGGGGGTGGGGATAGAGTAGCATAGAGTACAATAGGTGAGTGGGGGAGGAGATGAAGGTGATAGGTCAGGGAGGAGAGGGTGGAGTGGATAGGTGGAAAAGGAGCTGGGCAGGTCGGACAAGTCCGGACAAGTCAGGGGATCGTGTTGCTGGAGGTTAGAAACTTGGATGAGGTGGGGGAAGGGGAAATGAGGAAGCTGTTGAAATCCACATTGATGCCCTGGGGTTGAAGTGTTCCGAGGCGGAAGATGAGGCGTTCTTCTTCCATGCGTCTGGTGGTGAGGGAGCGGCGGTGAAGGAGGCCCAGGACCTCCATAGAGGATATGGAGGTCCTGGGCCTCCTTCACCGCCGCTCCCTCACCACCAGACGCATGGAAGAAGAACGCCTCATCTTCCGCCTCGGAACACTTCAACCCCAGGGCATCAATGTGGATTTCAACAGCTTCCTCATTTCCCCTTCCCCCACCTCATCCAAGTTTCTAACCTCCAGCAACACGATCCCCGACTTGTCCGGACTTGTCCGACCTGCCCAGCTCCTTTTCCACCTATCCACTCCACCCTCTCCTCCCTGACCTATCACCTTCATCTCCTCCCCTACTCACCTATTGTACTCTATGCTACTCTATCCCCACCCCCACCCTCCTCTAGCTTATCTCTCCACGCTTCAGGTTCTCTGCCTTTATTCCTGAATGAAGGGCTTTTGCCCGAAACATCGATTTTGCCTGTCCTCGGATGCTGCCTGAATTGCTGTGCTCTTCCAGCACCACTGATCCAGAATCTGGTTTCCAGCATCTGCAGTCATTGTTTTTACCACTGCTATATAGCTGTAATACCAGATGATTTTTGCAACTTGGAAATATTAAACTATGCAAAGTGATTTTTGGTTTTGGAGCCATGGGATCAGTGCATTATTGAGTTATAGTGGCACCAGGTGTTTTTGAGTGAAAGACAAGCAGCCTGACAATAGACTTCAGACATGTTGAGCTGCAATTGTTACCGATATCTGAGAACAATGCAGCCAGAGAACTCCAGAGCCAGAAAACAGAAAACACATCTCTCACTCATTTCTCTCAGTGTAAGTAAAAAGACAAAACAAAAAAAAGAAAGTTAATAGAAAGAATTCTAACATACAAGAAAAGAGCTAAGTCGACTCAAATCAACTATCGATATAAAGGCCCATGATCACTTTACAGATATGAGTGTGTTAGCATTATAAAAATCAAAAGGAACTATGAGAAACAATTTAATCTATCTTTAGGATCTGGAAATCTCACCTTCAGATTTTCCATGGCTGTATTTTTCCATCCATAATGTTTGTCTCTATTCACCTTTGGTGAGTTTTCATAGTGAGTGAGTGTGTGTGAATTTGAGATTGTAAGCGGTTTAGTTTAAGTCACATGGTTGTAGCTGGTTAGCGTTTCTTTCCTCGAATGCTTTTCTGTAATAGATTATATTTTATATGAATGTCAAGATGTTCCTGAAATTATGTTAGCTTTGAAAAGGAACAATGGAACAAGGCAGCTTGTTTGTTGAAGCTCTTTCCTACCATTTTCCATGCTGCAAAATCTGAACTGAAACCCTACGGGAATGGATGTTGTACTCTTCCCAAGTTGTTTTAATGTTTATGATAATGAGTTTAGTGCACCATGTTAGAAAGGTGGCACCTTTTCAAAGGTCAATATGGCGCAACAGCTTTGGTGCCGAAAGGGACTATTATTCACCAGGGCATAGCCGAAGATTTGTGAGCAACGTGGCCTCCTTTTTCTTCATTATTGCAAGAATGCAAAGAATGGAAAGAGGAATTACTCATGAGCCTGATGAATTGCACAACACAGGATGAGGCTTCTGTTTTTCTCATAGGAAGAAACAATATATGAGGGCACTGGCATTAGTTACACTTCACACACACCCTAAAACATGCATGCATTCGCACGCACATACACAAAAGTTCATAATGAAATAGCAGAGACAGATGAGAGTTTGCTGGAAATAAAATACATGATGAGATGGTGCCAGTGTTGGACTAGAGTGGACAAAGTTTAAAAAATCACACAACACCAGGTTATAGTCCAACAGGTTTATTTGGAAGTACTAGCTTTCGGAGCGCTTCTCCCTCATCACAGGATTTATAGCACAAGAGCACAGTGTCATGCAACTGATAAGATATACTCAGATATAATGAATAAACCTAGATTGCTGTTAAGTCTTTCATCTTTTAGAATGGATTGCATGTTTTGATTCATTAATATGTAAATCCCAGAACTTCTTTCAAGTCACATTCCTGAGATAACTTAAGGTTTTATTTTAGAAAAAGGTGACATCTCAGCTCAGACAATGCATTAAAGGTGTGAGATTAGAGTCTGTATGTATACCAGTCTTGAGTCAGACTAGTTCTATATCCAATGTAGGAATTTATAAAATGTCACATGGATTGACTGCCTGCAGATTGTGTGCTTTTTGAGCAAAATAGAATGTATCTGCAAACACAATTCTGCAAATGCAAATTCATTCCATAGACTTATACATGTGTGTGCGTACATGTGAGGAGGAGAAAGAGAGAGTGAGACTGTGTGTGTATATGTGTGTGTGAGCGAGAGAGAGTGAGTACAGTATGTGCCTGAGTGTGACAGAGTATAAGCCTGTGAGAGGGTGTCTTGTGGGTATGAGTGTGAGGGGTGTACGTGTATGTGTCTGAGAGAGAGTGTGTGTATGAGAGAGAGAGAGGGTCTGCGTGAGTGTGTGAGTATGTAAGGGTGTGTATGTATGTGCATTTGTGTGTATGTGAGAGTTTATAGTGTAGTGAGTTCACCTGTACTGTGACATGTACCTAACGTCCCAGTTGTGGCCATCCTCATCAGTACTGAACATAGCTATCAGCCTCTGCTCGGCCACTCTGCGTTGTTGCATATCCCGAAGTCTGCCTTGGAGGACAGTCACCTGAAGATCCAAAGCTGAATGTCCCTATCTACTGAAGTGCTCCCCCACTGGAAGGGAACATCCCTGTCTGGCAATTGTTGTGCAGTGTCCATTTATCCATTGTCATAGTGTCTGCCAACATGTCTCGCCAATGTATTATACCTTGGGGCATCCTTGCCTGCAGAATATGAGATAGACAACATTGGCTGAGTGACATGAGTACCTGCCGCTCACAAAGTATTGAATCTTAACTCTTTGAGCTGGGCTGACTACACAGACCCAGACCTTCTTTCCTCCCTTGTCACCTTGGAGACCTTTGCACAAGCAATTGAACAGGCTTTGAATCATGTATCAGTGATCATGTATCCTACGAGTGAATTACACATTGGATGAATAAAATGAGTTTTTGGGTCCTTTGATGTCAAATTTCTTTCCCCTAGAACTATGGAAAATATTAACTATATCACTGTTCCCATCCAACTCTTAGTTGATTGGACTGTTGCAAAAATAGGAAAACATTACAGGAAGCTAACAAGGAAGTGAAACAGAACAGTCTGAATATAATCACGAATTTTGCAATTAAAAGTATTAAAGTATAATTTTGGATGAAACATCCCAAGCTCAAAAGGCATTTGATGCAAATTATGTCCCATTAAGAACTCCTGAAAGATTGCGCGTATCTTATTTATGACAAATATCTTCCCATGTCATGTTAGCTCACTGCTCCTTCCCTGGTGAAGTCCTTCTTGTCACAGGTTGCAAACAATTTGAAGCTATGTATGCAATATGGATACACAGTGAATGTCACAGTCAAAAGATGTGGCAAGGATTTATACAAAAAAAAAGCACGCAATAGAAGTCATATGTATAACTCAAGAATTGTAATTATTTTGCAATTAGGAATGCTTGCAGACAATAGATTACGAGACATTTCAATAATGTGAAGTCAATCATCTGATAAATGAAAATTCATTATCTGTTCTTTTACATTACACCAAACTATTTCCTCTTGAATTCAAATTTATTTTCCCCTTATTTCACTATAATCCCAGACCAAACCACCAAATCTATGTAACTACCTGTCTTGGGACGAGTAACTTTTTTTTTGTTAAAATATGAAATGTCTCAGATCCCAGGGACACAGAAAGAAAATAAAGCCAGAGGATTCATGGCTTTGAAAAACAGCAATAAGCTTTAGTATACAATTGAGACAGTAATAGCATCTACAGAACATCTATTAAAACTAACCTGAAGTAAATATGGGTACCCGAAGTGCACTTTTATAGTGGCCTGAATGGTATGGGCTACAGTGAGAAATGTAGCAGAATCACTTGAAAGGTCCATCGAGGTCTTTTGCAATGTTGGCAACAACTCACTGCTTCATTTAACCAAGCTCGGGCATCAAGGCAAGAGTCTGACAGGAGGCAGTAAGATGCCCATTAAGGGGGAATATTTCTTGTTCACGATCTTATTAAGTTCAGATCTCACCTCATCAATATTCAGTGTTCTACTGTACTACCCATTGTGAGCAAATTAGCCTCTGAGAATTCTCGACATGAAAGTCAGAGTGGGTACGTGGTGACTTCAATCCATAGCTTGCTCCAAAGGACTTGTCTGTTGGACACCAGGCATCAACATCTCTGGGCATGCTCCATAAGCACCAACCCCATGTACTGCATGTCTATAGAATTTAATATCTACTATGTGCTAGTCTTTAAGAAACCTCATGGCACATCTCCAATCTACTTACAATAGGCTACTTCACTTCAACATTGTAACTCAGTGTGCAACTATCATTGTAATCTACAGGAAAGTCATTTTGTGCTCAGGGACATACATGGAGTGCATAGACTGGACCCGAATTGATTTTATTTCATTGTTGTCACATGTACTGAGATACAGTGAAAAGTATTATTTTGTGTGCTATCCAGGCAAATCATACCAGACAGTAGGGGTATGGGTGGGTTGCGCTTCGGCGGGTCGGTGTGGACTTGTTGGGCTGAAGGGCCTGTTTCCACACTGTAATGTAATCTAATCTAATCTAATCTAATAAGTATATCAATCAGGGTAATGGAACAGAATGCAGAATATAGTGTTACAGCCGCAGAGAAAGTGCAGAGACAGATCAACTTTAATCTTGAGGTTCACTTGCTTTCTTAGCACTCACTCACTTTGAAATGACCGAGATACTCATGACATCACTGCCTTGCTTGCATTTGCTCGTCTGCTTGTGCTTTGTCTACAAGCCAGTGACACCAGGCTCACAGTCCCGCTGTATTCCTCTGCCATTTAGCACAGACAGGAAGTTAGGGACTGCTCATGACTATCAGGAACCTTCAGTCAAGTCAAGGGAGCTTTTCTTCACTCATGGGGTTCTGCACAATAATTCACTCCAGTGACTCCATCTAATTGATTAAAAGTGGTTTTCTTGAAGCACTCAAACCGCTCTGAGTAACCTATTGAAAACCTTTCAACAAGCCTTATTGACAGACAGCATTGAATGTAATTAACATTTTGAAACAGTTGAATGTACCAAATCCTTGAAACTTTCCATTGCCTGACTGTTAAAATAATCATAAAATTTAAAGTTTTTATGAAGATCTGTAGCTCGGAAGCTGGTTGGATCCGTTGTTGTTCTGTTCCTTAAGCTGGTAAATTTGTTGGCAGACCTTTCATCCCCTTTCTAGGTGACATTATCAGTGCTGTATTGTCTCCTGTGAAGTGCTTGAATTAGTGTGGTTCTGTTTGATGTGTTTACGGTTGGTGCCGTATTTGGTTTTTTCATTGCAGCGGTTTGTATATCAGGTCCAGGTCAATGTATTGCAATTGTACAATATTTGCAGGGGTTGGTGGATGGGACTCCTGAGTTATTACAATCACAATGTGCATCACTTAATTGGCCAATCACTATAAAATATGAAGTTCATCTGTGGTTGTCTTGTTTCATTGCACACCGTTGCTTTCCATTTCTTAAAATTTAAATTGTCTGGACTCATTTTAAAGGAACGACAGAACTATTCAAATGTTCTATAGCCAGGTTTATTGTATTTGTCTCAGGCAGCATTTATCAAGTCAATCAATCGCCTTTAAGCACTCAGCGCTCCTTTGATTATTTTTGTTTCTGAGATTTTTCAATCTTCATGTCTCTCCAGACCATGGCAACAACATTTCACCCCCACTGCACTTCACCCTGCACCATCACCACTTACACCTCACCAGCCACCAAGTACTTCATTATCTCTGACAGGAATGAGAATGTCTGCTTTTCTGTGGGTGATCATCCAATACATGAAAAGAAAAGTTATAACAATAATAATAATACAGGTACATGATAGTTTGGAGCAATATTTCAAAAACTGCTGTTGACAATTTAATGATGGTTGAGTATGTCATTTGCAGTTCTGATTTCGCAAATACTGAAGGAACGCATGAAACGTTAACGAATCCAACTGAGTTTTCGACAAGAAACCTATAATGGCAATAGAAACAGTGACAGAGTTGTCAAGCACATATATGACTAAAGGGTGTCACATGCATATTAAAAACTGTAAAATCCATTTTGCTTACTTTTTCTACAACTGACAGAGGCTGGCGGCAGTGGAATATGGACAATGCAGATTGTTTGTATCTCAGCAATGTTCTCTGTCATTGCAACCTGCAGACTCTGCATTGTTGGCCTTTCTGAGCTTCACCTTAACTGACTTTCTGGAGCATTTGCTGCACATTTCACAAAACAGGGGCAGCAGAAGAATACTCAGCTCACAGGTTCATATCAGGGCGGTGACAAAGAAGCTGTAGACACGTTCACCTACAGCACTTCCCCAGCCGAATTCAATTGCACTTTTACAATGAGAAATCCACCACTCAAGGGGAATACTTAAAGTCAGACAAACATCAGTCTGGAGAAAACTTTGTTTAGTATTATGTCCAACCATAGGCACTGATCATGAACAAACTCACTTAAACTGACTGCATTTGAAAGAATTGATACTTTAGACCATTTTGAATATGTACTACTTTCTTATTTATGTTTATCATGTTGGAGTGACCCTGATGTGGTGTGGTCCTGCTTCATATTACAAAAGATTATATTGTACAGCCAGATGCACCCAAATGGACAATGGTTTTCTGCTAAAGCCTTTACAGCTCTTGATAAAAGAACCAAAAGTATGATGTTATGATCCTCATGAAAATGGACCATCAAATGGACCTTTAATATCTGACCTAAAATAGTCGGAGTGATCTCTTACAATCCAAGACAACCTACATGGAACACATGAAATGGGTTGCCTCAAAATTGGCATTTTAATCAACACTAGAACACTGCAGGGTGTCAAGAAATTTGTACTACTTTTTTTACTCAGGGTTGCATAAAAATGGAACCTATAGAGAGATGGAAGGTTGTCTACAATTATACAGCTTGAAAACAAATAATGA
This sequence comes from Chiloscyllium plagiosum, assembly GCF_037043375.1. NCBI lineage: Eukaryota > Metazoa > Chordata > Chondrichthyes > Orectolobiformes > Hemiscylliidae > Chiloscyllium > Chiloscyllium plagiosum. The sequence goes on from NW_028270163.1 coordinate 43,905,409, forward strand.
CATAGACACCAGAAAGGAACGGTAATTTAGAAACAGCTTTTGAGCAGAGGTAGTGAAAAGTAACATGGACAAATAACAGCAAAGAGACTGGAACTTTGTCTCATTCACCCTCTTTTTCGCCCTCAGTCTAAATCTTAATCACAGAAACCAGCACTAGTTGAAAAGCAAAATTGGAAAAGTTATTGTTCATTGAAAACTCAAGATGTGTAAACTCTGCTATTGCTAAAGTAACAGGACAACAGAGAAACTGATGGACTCAGATATTTTCAGTCTCACAACTAAAAGGACATTTAAGATCTGTAATATCATTGCCTTTAACTTTCTATCTGTACAGGTCACTCCTTCCCCTGAACCATTGGAAGTTTATTACCTATGTTTCTGAGTGTTTGTGTGTGTGTTTGTTGTGTATTTTTGTTCAGTGTAGTAAATAAGAAATTCCACTCTCTGTCAATTAAATTACTCACTCAATTAAACCTTAAAATTAGCTGTCTATTTTTTTGATCTGTTTAACTAAATTAAATTAATTAAGTTGTGATAGATAGGGATTATATTAAAAAAAGGTAACAAACATTTGTTACAACAGGCCAAAAGGTGATTAAAAAGAGGAAAGAGGTAAGCCCTCCTCATGTAGTCATAACATGAGATTAACTATTCACCCTTTGGTATGGACAAAGATAAACCTTCCTTATTAAGCTGCATTAGTTTGTTTCTGTTCTAGCTCACAAGGTTCTGAGACAAATTCAGTCTCTTGATGACTTAGTCTGTATTTTCTAACTGTTTGATTTAAATGGAGTTTCACATGAGCAGTGAATGTGGCAGACAATAATATTTTGCAAAAAAAAACTAGCAGGCCTTTTTAAAGGATTCATGAAACATATAATGATATGGCATAGTGTATGACACATGAAATGGTAGAGAGCATTATCCTGTGGCTAAAGCAAAGCCATCTCCACATAAGACTACAAATGTTATTAACTGATGAGTAAACAGGAGCTCAGGTAAGTTAACATTTAGATTGCCACTTTGTGAAAAATTGTGCAGGTTGGACATGCTTGCAAATTGTCCATTTCAAGTAGTCAGTGTTAATCACTCTTATTCGAAAGTAGCTATAGTTACAAAAAGTTGAGAGCTGCATTGTGACACCTCTGATACATAGCGAGAGAGTCATTTGCATTGTTGCACAGCAAGTCAGAAGATGCTTTATTTTTGTGTTTGGAAGATGTCTCCTAAAACACAATGTATTATTCTCAATGTAAAAACGTGTGCCTCCCTTTAAAACCATATGTTGAACAAACATTGAGTAATCCTTGATTGTTTGAAAATGTAATAATGTTTGAAATTATATTGAAAGACATGTTAATTTCAGGTCATCACCCTGGAATTTATTGAATCCAGGTGCACTTGTGTTGTGGAAGTACATGATGCAAAAGACAATTGCTTCTGATAGAATTTTCACTGGGTAGCCTTTATGCTTTCAAGCTCTGCAATCATTTTCTGAATCTTAGCAAGTACACTGACCCAGACAGCCAAAGCATCTAGTGATCTTTGAAAGGTAGATTTCCCCTTTCCCGGTCAATTTGAATCCATCAATGAAATCAAGGAGACATCTGAGTCTCAGAAGCAGTGATGCGAGCAAACAGGTAATAATCTGCTGTAGAAGTATTTTCACAGATGGCAAACTGGGAAGCGAACAGCATTCAATGCGTTTTGCTTTTAATCTTAAATTTGCTCAGAGTGAAATAAATAGCTCCAGGTGGATTAAGAAATAAGGAACAGATAATGTTTAAATATAAAACAATTATTTTAAAAATGCATGCTTTTTCATCATAAAACATATTGTCATGTCACAAATATAAAATTACATTTTTCATCCAGATAAGCAGAATTACAAACTTTATGCACCATTAAAAACTCGGTTAGATATGATTAAAGAATACTTAACTTTCTTAAAGTGTTTTTGAGAGAAAGACAAACAAGTGGATGTTCTCAGAATTTCCTGTTGTGAGTTTTATGTGAATCCTTCAGCAGTGCACTCTCTGGAGAAGTGTCAAATCACTGACAAGTAACTTCTGGCTTCACATTTCCAAAGACTCACAACTTAATTGTTAGGCTGACTGAAGTAGTGACAGTGAAAGCTAATACTTTTGCTACCGACATGCAGTTTATTAAATTTGATTCCCTGGGCTCGATGGGCAACTTAGAATTGCCAATCCATCAAACCTGCACAGCTTTGGACAGTAAGAGGAAACCGAGCACCAGGGTGAAACCCACGCAGATATGGGGAGAACGGGAAAACACCACACAGACAGTCACCCAACGATGGAATTGAACCCAGATCCCTGATGCTGTGAGGTACCAGTGCAAATGACTGATACACCATGCTGCCCATACATGGAGCTGCAGCTCTCAAGATCGAGACTTTTTACAGTTACTCCAATTTTATTAACAAGTGGCAGAAACCAATACTTACTTCCTCCTAATTTGAGATGAGAATGGACAAGAATTTGCATGAGAATGGTCAGTACTCTTTGTGACAATCCCCTTGGAGGATACCTGTGGGCAGCTATCAGCAGTCGAAGATTGTGGTGCTGGAAAAGCACAGCCAGTCAGGCAGCATCCGAGGAGCAGGAGAGTCAACGTTTTGGGCGCAAGAATCAGGAATGAGACCCAATCAGCTATCAACAGAATGAAGGTCAACTGGTGTTTCTTTGCCATTGATTGCAAAATCTAAGCAATATATTCTGAAATGATTTAAAGACTTTAGCTGAAAAATCAATCTACTTTTTGTTTCCAACTAATGGAGGGTCCTTTGTTGCAGGATTCCAACCAAACAATTCAGGCAATTCTGGTAAATTTGGGTTAGGGCTACAAGTATAGATCAAACTTTACTAGAAAAAGGAAACCTTTACTTTACACCACATTAATCCTGCCAAGGTTTTGAGGTATGCACACATGCGCATCTTTATAGATTTGTAAATATTGCCATCTTGCTGGAATCTTCTCCCTTTGTTTTAGATAACTCCGATGTACTAATTAGATTCGAGCTTGAGAATGTGATCATTACATAGAATCTATCCAGGGCTCAAACAGTCATTTCCCAACAGGACAAACCTGATCAAATGAGACAGGTTCGATGAAAGATAGGTAACCTTCCCTGCCAAGCTACCATGGTGTTGTGTGGCTTTGTTTCATATTGCAATCAATCCCCAAACCTACACAGATTAAAAACATCAGGTAAAAACTAACTTAGCTCCCAAATTTGCATTAAAAAAGCAACACCTCCACCAACACTATGCACCCATCATCCCCCAACCCCCTCCCCACCTCGACCAACTCCACCCATCACCAGCTCAAAGAATTCAAGATGCTCTAATCCAAGATAGGACTGTTTTCAGCGAAACATGTTCTGATGTTGTTTTGGCTTTATTTGCCTTCCCTTTAGTATGACACAAATGAGCTCAGGAGGTAGTCGGGCAGCTGTGTTCCTGCACAAACATGGGATCTGAGGCCTGGTGAACACATATCATTGACCAACAGCTGCCTAAGTAATTACTGGCTGTGTGCGGAGCAAAGGTGGGCACTAGGAGGGAAGGAAGTGCACTACCAGGGGTCTCAGTTTGTCTCTGCTGCTTGTTCAGTTGCTGATTGCATTTTAATTAGTGCCTGCAAGGCCTGGTCTGCAGGGCAGAGGAGTAAAACCAGTAGCTGTCCGACTCAGTTTCTCTTTTCAGAACCTAACTGGGTGTACATGTGTCTGGCAGAATGAAAGTTTTCATCGTGGATTCTGTGATATGATAAAAGGAGTTCTATTTTTCAGGGTCTAACAGCTGCCACACAACCATAGCACATGTTGTGCAGCTAAATGTTCTGCACAAATATTTTATTCCTTCTCTATTCCTTTCTGCACAAGCTAAATTTTGAACACAAATATTTTGTTCTCCATAAATCTGTGGAAATGTTAGCAAGAATGTATCTGGATATTCCCATTTTATTTGATCACTTGGGATACCAATGAAAAATCATTGTACATCAATTCAATTGAAGTTGGTATTTATTACAAATTAATTACTAGAGTAAAACTTGTTCTCAAATTGAAGACCCACTGGCATGTTAATTTCTAGCAGGCTGTTTAAGTAACAACTGATTATAGATCACTCTGCTAAAGCAGCTCTCAGAGGGTAATGCCATTTGCTGTATAATGCACTTTTAGCAGTGCATGTTGGATTGTTTGAGATTCAAATGTTTACCGATATCACCAAAGAGACTTTGTTCCTGCGTGTTTACAAGATACATCTGACACAACCAATGACAGCATCTTTAAAACATGTTTAGATCCTTTCACTCCCTGAAACTTCATTCAGACAGCAGAACATGGGAATCAACACTTTTCCAGCCTTTGCCACATCTCAGGAAATTGAGAGACTTGATAGCATCCATTTGCTGCATATCCCCGTCAGCCCCAGTGTGAAAGATGAAAACAAGTCATTCCTGGTAACAAGGGCTGACCTGCTACAACTGGAGTATAAACAGGATCAACCCTGGACTTTATTGAGGTAGTAATCTGAATAAATAGGTAGTACTCCAGGAAAGTAGGGACATGAAGTCTTTATTATTACTTAGCAACATAGCTTCAGGCACAGAAAACCTCTTGTGAAACCACTAATAAACACCAGAGACCACTTATTACTGAAGGTCCAGTAAGTGTGCACGCACAAAGGATTTAGGAATGGTACACATCAAGTATCAGGAACTCAGTAGAGATTACCGCATTTGATAACAAAGCTACACTCCTTGTGGGTTTTTCTGTGCCAAAAGTTGAGCAGAAATATATTCCAGAAAACAGCCTTAGTATTTTTTCCCCTTGTATTTATGCGAGAATTCAGATTAACATAAGATATTTAACCTTCAAATCTATCCAACTTTATTATTAACCGACTTAGTCCAGTCTGCTTTATCTCAAACCCTGTTTATTTTCATCATTATGATTTGGCTGGTCATTCCAGAACACTTCTCAGCCGTGACCAACAGCCCACTGCCTCTTTAACACAGCAGTCACATATCATGGGGGTTGGTTTCCTAACTTTTAAACGCAAAGCCACGAATCAGTATAAAACCAATTAAAACTAATTAGTCTACCTCACATTTAAAAGCCTGGGTCCTGCTTTTTGAAAAAAGTAATCTAATTATCTACTCACTTCTCAGTTCCAATCTTATTAATCTAACCAATGGTTGTAAAGTGAAGGCACACATTATATTGACTGCAATTCTTAAAGTGACAATTACAATTTGATCTTGTTAAATTAACATCAAGCTAAAAACCATAAATGTCAAACAGCACTTGATTAAACATATGTATGACTGAAAATTTTATATTCTACACTATGTATGGCCAAACGAGTCTTACTCTACCAAATGTTACTCCACAGCCATCCTGCCTTTCATTCCTCAAGGTGATGATGTCTCTGATACATAGATGTCCCTTACTCAAGTGGTTATTATTTCTGTATCCGACTAGACAATGGAGCTACTTTCATTTCTGGTGAACAGACAGCCATTTGTGAATCACACATCCTTCCTAATTTGCCCTTCCATTAACTTAACAGAACTTACTATCAACAGCACATTAAATGGACATTTAATCCACATTTACAGCTTATTAGCCCGAGTGTTGACATGTTATAATGGAATGTCCATTATTTGCTCTCATACTAGTGCCATCCAAACTGTCCGTATGAATGTTTGCTGGAAGATATCTGTTTTTCAATCCAATTTTCTTACTTAGTTATAGATATTTCATGAACAAAGCCTCATTGTGATTATCTTTGTTTATTTCGATCATAGTACTGATTCTGATGCCCAGTGTAATACAGTGAATTTGATCAAAAGTTGGGATTTATTGCCAATTTCTATGAACCACAGGGATTTGAGGTGGAGATGGAGGTGGTGATGGGTGTGGAGGTGGGGAGGGGAAGTTGCCCTCTCTTTGGCAGGTAATGTAGTTTCCACTCTGTTCCATCTGAAAGGCCGTCATAGCAGATTCTGATCCACAAGTGCTTTCCAGCATGAGTCAGAGGATAACGATCAGCAGTGGGAACACTGCCTGATTTTACTCCTTCTTAGACAGGCCATGTTGAAGCCAATTGTAGTGGCCCCATTGCTCCACCAATTTCCTGAGATTTGATTAACCCAACACAGACCAGGGATCAAAGTTTACACTGCTAATTTAAACAACCATGCATCAGAACACACAAATAAACAGTCTCATCAAACTGTTGAGGGAGCAGGTGTGATTCTTAAATAAAAAAGTTTAATGCAGGTGATGGCCCTGACTCTTGTCCATTGGTGACACAGTGGTTAGCACTACTGCTTCACAACACCAGGGATCTTGGTTCCATTCCAGCCTCGGGTGCTCTGGCTTCTTCCCACAGTCCAAAGATGTGTAGGGTAGGTGGATTGGCCATGCCAGAATGCCCATAGTGTGCAGGGATATGCAGGCCAGGTAGATTAGCCATGGGAAATGCAAGGTGTTGGTGGGGGGAATACTCTTTGGAGGGTTGGTATGAGCTGAATGGCCTGCTTCCATACTGTAGGGATTCTATGATTCTAATTGCTTTTCTGTTACTATAAAGAAAAGCGGAAGGAGTATGAGAGACCACTGAAATAATGAGCCAATCATGTTTCACTGATTAATTCCATTGTTTTGCACCATGATCCTATCATCAATAAAAGCACATATGGGCTCAGACTCTGCTAGTGGTGAGAGGACATCCCTGAAGCACTATGCATTGTCTGTCCCAGGTTGAACATTTATTTAAGGCTGGTTTGACACATGACTTGCTGATATTTATCACCATTAGAAGAGTAAAGCCAGCAACCCACTGGGAAAAGTCAAGCTTTGCCAGTTAAGGAGTACAGTCTCTCCCTCATGTCCAAAGATCTTAAATGCAGCATTTAAGTTTAAGAAATCTTAAAAAGCAATCTCAAGCAAAGTGGACTGCACCTTTAAGGACTGCCATCATATTCATATTGTTAATTTTCATAATTTCCTGCACAAAAAAAAATGTAACTTGTGTTTTTAAAGGTTGGTGAAGAAGACAAATGCTCAGGCTATTTTATTTTTTTATTTTTCTTTAAACGCCCTTCTAAATTATCCTGCCGCGTTTTTATTACATTATTTAAATAGGAACCAGACAGCGTTATTTTTAAACTGACTTTTCCAGCCACCCTTTAATGAACCCTTCTAAAGGCTGATTATTTCCAAACATAATAATCAAACTGGATCCCCTAATTCTTCCATTCATTTTCCCCTGGGAGTCGAGAGAGTGAGGGGATGATGACAATTTTTCAAATATAATTTTTGAAAATTGTTTCTTTTCTGACCACTACTTAAAATAGTATTTCTTAAAGAAATAAATGAGAAAAGAAACTGATACAATCAGCATTTGGAACAGTCTATGTGCCTTCATGGTGATTTCCTTAATCATTAGTTAGAGTAAAGGCATAAATAGAATTTTTTAATTGAAATATTAACCAAAGGAAATCTTAATTCACGGTGCTGCGATATCTACACAGTGACAGGAATGGCTCTTTCCACTGTGTGGGATTTATAGACCTGCAGTGGGATTTATCCAGCTTGCTTGACTGATTATTCCCTTTCCTCTGCTCTTACAGCGTTTTCCTGACATGAATGTCGGCCAAATCAGATTTGCAGCCCAATGAGAACCGGACTGGGCTATTTCAGGTAAATTCACAACTGCACAATTGTACACTGTTAGATCAGAGAGGGCTGGGCTCTTTTCTAATCGTTTTTAAAATAGAATTTACAGCACAAAAACAGAAATAAACCATTTATCTCAACACCAGTACCTCCTCAAGGAAACCAGGTCCTCAATCATCCTTTCCACCTCGCCATCTGAGCTGTTGTTCATCTTCACAATTATATTGCATGATTATTTTGTCTTTTGTTCACAGACGTCTCTGTCAAAGACAATTTTGGTGCCCATCCCTAATTGCTCTTGAACTGAATTAGAGCCATTCTTGACCCTAATTTTTTATTGCCCTTTCTTTCTGGCTTGTTGATTCTGAAAATATTGTTTCAAAGCAGTTAAAATCTCCTTTCCCATATACCTAACGTATGAAAAGTTCAGATGTTTCCCCATTGCAGTAACCTCAATGAGCCTGTCAAACTTCCAAGGTGTCTGTGTTTCTCTAATTTTAATCTCTTCTGTATCTCTCATTTAATCGCTCCATCATCAGTAGTCTCGCCTTTAGTACTTGGGCCCTAACCTTTGGAATTCCCTCTCTAAATCCACTCCACCTTTTCACTTTTTCAAGGAAAAAGTGACCCAGTTTTATTGACACTGGCCTAATTATCCAGAGGGTCAAGCTAATGTCCTGGCAATTATAGGTTTGAATCCTCCCTTCGCAAATAGTTACATTTGAATTCTATCAAAAAGCTCAACTAATGACAGGTAATCCTTGTCAACCCATCTAGTTCACGAAGGTCCTTCAGTGAAGGAAATCTGCCATCCTTACCTGGTCTGGTCTACGTGTGACTCTTAACTGCTCTCTGGACAATAAATCCTGATCTAACCAGTAGCACTGATACCCCATGAATGAATAACAATAAAAATACAAATTTTTAAAATTAAAACATCAATTAAAACCTATTTCTTAATCAAGCTTCTAGTCACCTGATATCTCCTTTTCTGACTCAATGACAAATATTGTTTTCTAAGGTATCTGTGACTCCAAGCTCCTTGGTATGTTTTCTGATGTTAAAGGCACTGTACAAATAAACATCAGTTGTTGTTCTCTTCATTTTGTTATTTTTTTCAGACATTCAGCCTCCTGTAAACTCTGGCAGTGAATTGCCATGATGTTCAGAACAGTTACTGTCTTTGACCTATTTCTCTGAGGAACCTTCCAGAATTCCAGATCAGAATAACACTTCAGAATAATACGGTTCAGTGTATCACCAGACACTCGAGAGAAAAAAAAATACCTTTTATATACAAATATATAGAAAGTACAGCACCAAAGCAATTTTTGAATCCAAGTGCTGGTAAATGTCTTATGGTAATATAGTTTCTCTTGAATACATTAAAGTGCCTGTCCTTGACAAAAAAAATTTGTAAAAAGTAACCTTCTTCAGAAAGTTTGCGATCACTCCACGTTTGATGTATTTGTCAGTTGGATTAGTAAATAGAAAAAAAAGGAGGAATACATGCACGTGCTGCTGATGAAAAGGATGGAAGGAGGTGACACATAAATCCCAGTGCAAACTCTGGAATAAAAGATTGGTCGTCAAAATTGTAATGGAGCAATGGCTTCCGTTTGAAGAAGAAGGATATACCTTTCCTTTCTCAGAAAGGAAAGGTATGGCAGAGCAAGTAAAACACTGCTGGATGGTGTAGGATGAGGTACACCTCAATGTCAGGAGCATCTGGCCTTATCTTTTCTGCTTTCCATGAGCTGTGTGGTAAGTTCCTTGTGAGGCAGTGGCGAGGCAGGGAGAATCATTGCTTGTTAAATGTCTTGTTGACAGCACAACTTGCCTCATTAATATTCAGCCTTCTGTCTTACCAAAATTGCCAAGCAAGCCAGGGCAAACTTGACAAAGAAACCAAAGTATGTACCTGAGGGATTCAGCTCACCGTTTGCTCCGAATGACTTCCATGTAGATAATTAACGATGCTTTCAAGGTCCAGGATGCCTTTTAAATGCTGCAATTGTACTAGCTTCCACCACTTGCTCTGGTGGCTCATTCCATATACGTACCACACTCTGCGTGAAAAAGTTGCCCTTAGGTCCTTTTTATATTTTTCCCCTCTCACCCTAAACCTATGCCTTCTGGTTCTGGACTCGCCCAACCCAAGGAAAAGACTTTGTCTATTTACCCTACCCATGACTCTCATGATTTTATAAACCTCTATAAAGCCATCCCTCAGCCTCTGATGCTCCAGGGAAAACAGCCCTAGCCTATTCAACTTCTCCTATATGTCAAATCCTCCAACCCTGGCAATATCCTTGTAAATCTTTTCTGAACCCTTTCATGTTTCACAACATCTTTCTGATAGGGAGGAGACCAGAATTACACACAATATTCCAACAGTGGCCTAACCAATGTCCTGTACAGCCGCAACATGACCTCTCAACTCCTGTACTCAACACTCTGACCAGTAAAGGAAAACATACCAAAAGCCTTCTTCACTATCCTATCTACCTGTGACTCCACTTTCAAGGAGCTATGAACCTGCACTCCAGGGTCTCTTTGTTCAGCAACACTCCCGAAGACCTTATCATTAAGTGTATAAGTCCTGCTAAGATTTGCTTTCCCAAAATGCAGCACCTCACATTTATCTAAATTAAACCCATCTGCCACTTCTCAGTCCATTGGCACATCTCATCAAGGTCGCTTTGTAATCTGAGGTTGAGTGTGAAAGTGTGAAACCAGAGGTTGAGGGAGAAATGTGGTCAGGCGTAGGCACATGTCAACAGCTTGCATGGGGACTGAGGCAAGTGCAGACAGCACTTTGATCCCTACCATCTAGAAGGAAAAGAGCAGCAGATACATGTGAACCCACTAAACTGTTCATCAACCTAACTCAGAAATGCAGTCAGTTCTGAAATAACACGTTAGTTCCATTCTCATGCGATATCACTGATGCACAGGTTTGTTGGTTCAAAATCCCGGAATTCCTTTCCTAACAGTATTTGGGTCCACCAACTCCAAATGGACTGCAGAGGTTCAGGAAAATAGCTCATCACAACTTTTTCAAGGGGAACAAGGGATGGGTAATGAATGTTGCCCAGCCATAATGATTTTTTTTTAAATTGGGAGTGAGCTGAGGTGCTCCAGAAACAGAAAGGACCACAGGATGGAATTGTTTCCTGCTGTGCTATAACTTTTCAATGATACTCTGATTCCATTTCTCAGACCAGTCTGGCCAAATGGATGGTTCCTGTGATGGAAACGTAATTTTTGTGTGCAGCCTTTTTGGGCAGATGGCAAAATTCAAACAGTAATTTGCACACAGCAAAGCTCATGAGCTCAAAATCAAACCATTATCCTTTGGTGACTTTATTAGATGCTCAGAGGAGATGCTTTCTATCCATGAATAAGTCCAGAAGATACACTTTGTCATGTGCATGAAAAATGAATTAAACATTTTGTCACTGTCCAGTATTTGGTACCCAGCCCTAATTGCCTTTAAGTACCTCAGAGGCCAATTAAGAGTTAAAAATATTGTTGTTGGTCTCAAGTCACATGTAGGCCAGACAAGGTAAGGTTGGAAGATTTGCTTCTCTAAATGATATTAGTGAATCAGATGAGTTTTTAAAAAATTATAATTAATGATGCTTTCAAGGTCACAAATAATGAGCATGATTCGGAGATGCCGAAGGAGCGTCGTTCCGAAAGCTAGTGTGCTTCCAATTAAACCTGTTGGACTATAACCTGGTGTTGTGTGATTTTTAAACAAATAATGAGAATAGCTTTGTAATCAACAATTGTTAATAGAAATTATATTCCACCAGCCACCATGTTGGGTTTTGTACCCATGTCCCCTGAGGTTAATGAGTCTCTCAAACATTAGTCCAGTGATATAGAGTCAGAAAGTCATAGAGATGTACAGCATGGAAACAGACCCTTCGGTCCAACCCGTCCATGCTGACCAGATATCCCAACCCAATCTAGTCCCACCTGCCAGCACCGGCCCATATCCCTCCAAACCCTTCCTATTCATATACCCATCCAAATGCCTTTTAAATGTTGCAATTGTACCAGCCTCCACCACATCCTCTGGCAGCTCATTCCATACACGTACCACCCTCTGCGTGAAAAAGTTGCCCCTTAGGTCTCTTTTATATCTTTCCCCTCTCAGCCTAATCCTCTGCCCTCTAGTTCTGGACTCCCCAACCCCAGGGAAAAGACTTTGTCTATTTATCCTATCCATGCCCCTCATAATTTTGTAAACCTCTATAAGGTCACCCCTCAACCTTCAATGCTCCAGGGAAAACAGCCCCACCTTTTCAGCCTCTCCCTATAGCTCAAATCCCCCAACCCTGGCAACATCCTTGTAAATCTTTTCTGAACCCTTTCAAGTTTCACAACATCATTATGTGTGATGATGCTGCTTCTCTAGAAAGGTTATGTTGTCTCTGTTTTTTTTTTCAGAACAGTCATAAAGACACAGATTCCGGGGTGTCTAGGTTAGAAGGGTTTAGGGCCAATTTGGTAATAGCTAACAGATAATGCTTCAGGCAATGGGCTTTCAAGTTTTTAAGGAAAACACTTGTACAATGAAGGGGGTGTGGCCAGTTCTCCCAGCTCAGTTTCTCTCTGATTTGGTTTGGTTTTGCCACGCAGTTAGTTGTGAAGCTGCTGGACTCAAGGAAGCAGGTTCCATGCTGATCCACCCTCTCTCTGACATCTCTCCTGTAAGAGCCTGCGTTGGATTTTTCCTTTTTTTGCAAAGGAGTGTTAATGGGCATTGTTGCAAGTATTTGGAATAGCATCATTAAATTGGGATAATCTATTAGGTTTGTGGATAGATTAAGTTATTCTATATTCTGTTCTGTTTTGTTTGTGTTTCATTCTGTAATCTTGCAAATAAATTCTGTTTTGTTTCAGCTGAATTATTGGGCCAATGCATCACTCCTGGAATATCCACATTACACCTGCTTAAAACAACTAGCAAAGTTAGGGTCCGGGCTACTTTCTTGAAATGTTTTGAGAGGGTAGGGGCTGGTGCATGACATATGCCCTTCCATTTAACCCTTCAGAGACTGAGCCTAAGGATATGTATTTGAATCCTGTATTGCTACAAGATCATGAATGACAAATGGAGAAGAAAGTTCGCATTTTGTATCAATAGGAGCTTAGATAGAGATAAGATAATTTAATAGTGAGAATGTGCAATTATAGCAGGTTTCCAATACAACTGAATTACTGACTAGCACATAGACAACTTTCACCAGTTCCAATAAGTGCAATGCCTTTCACCTTACATCATATTCATGGTGGCCTTGTGACCTTAAGTATTCATATTATTTTTCATTATAAGATTGAAGTGTTGCAGTTGTAGCTATTATACTGAAATCAATAATGGCCTCTCAAATCACTGGTACCAAAACATTTCTGATATGAAATTTTACAGTATAATTTAAAATCATTCACCTAATGTAATGTTAGTGTATTAGCAATAGTTTTTCTTTTTCTGTGGCAAGTCACCCTTGACAAAGTTTCCTTTGGACTTTTATTCCATGTAGCTTTTTACCAGAGTTGCAAAATGTATTCCACCTTTTTGTTTTTTTCTTGAAATGTTCCTAAACTATTGCACCCTTCTTGCCTGCGATCTTCTTTATAAGTTTTGTTTATTGTTTAAGCCACGTTAATTTTCAGAGTGAGAAACTTGTATCTAAAACTAGTACGTTGAATTTAAATAAAGGGAGGAAGGCAGGGTTGGCTATAATAAACAGGGAAAATAGGTTAAAATGTAAAACAGTAGCGAAGCAAGGCAAATATTTTCAAAAATGTTTCTTGACGCCAAGCAAGGGTATGTTTCATTGATTAGCTCAGTTAGCATGGTAGCTGATTGGGAATACAGAATGATACTCACACTTCAGGTTCAATTCCTGGACCAACTGAGGTTACCATGAAGGTTCAACCTCTTCTCCTCACCTGAGGTGTGGTGACCGTTAGTTCAGGAGAAAGTGAGGATTGGAGATCAGAGTTGAGTGTGGTGCTGAAAAAGCACATCAGGTCAGGCAGCATGACCTGCTGTGCTTTTCCAGCAATGCTGCCTGACCTACTGTGCTTTTCCAGTGCCACACTCTCGACTCTGATCTCTAGCATCTGCAGTCCTCACTTTCTCCTAGTTGATCGATTCTCTTGCTTCTTGAATGCTGCCTGGCCTGATTGTTAGGTTAAACTACCACCAATTGTCTTTTTGATGAGAGAGAGCAGGACTGTTCTTATAATAAAATATTTAAAAATCATCTGAAGAATAGCAGAAGATATCCAAAGGATGAAAGTAATGCCTGAAAAGGAGTACTCAACCTTTTACCAGGTATTCCTCCATTGTGTGATCAACAAAAAGCTGGAACTGACTCAGCAGCTACTTAAACAAACCTTTTGTTATTTAAACTCCTTGAGTACCAACACTTAATATAAATGTTTATTTACTTTTCACTTCATCTAGTTTAACTTCAACTTGAACTCACTCCATTTAACCACTTTACCTTACTTTAACTTAATCCAGATTTAATCCTAAATTTAACTTCAACTCAATAAGTTTGGCTTGAATCAAAGACTCCATTAGATCTAACCTCATAGATCTTTGTCTTCTCTGAAGACTACATCAGGGCACGTGCTTCTCAAATTTGGTCTGAGTTGCTTCTTATGATTTGAGAAAATTCCTTTATTCTGTTAATTTATCTGAAAATGTGCTCCTTTCCAGAAAGATCACTGGCACTTAGCCAATGAATTGATCAAATCCTGATCACATTGCTTGATCCTAGCCAATGAAGTTTACTGATAAACAACTCCCAAACGTTTATAGCAAATCGTCAACAGTGACAGTCCATGTTTCATATGGACAGTACCAGCATGTCGAGAGATGACCATGACACTTGCCTTATTTGGTCAACACAGGAAACTGCAAGTCACAACATAACCTGGCTGCAGTTTTAACTGAGGTCGGAGTTTAAACTTGTTTGACTAAAATTCCAAACATGCATGATTGTAACTCATACCCATTCTAGCAGCTATTTTTGCTGTTGGCCACCTGACCACAAAAGAAAAGGAAGAAATTAAAACAATTTATATTAAAGCTTTTGAGGATGGAACTGGAAGCTTGATTAGATTACTAACAGTGTGGAAACAGGCCCTTCGGCCCAATAAGTCCACACTGACCCTCCAAAGAGCAACCTACCCAGACCCATTCCCCTACACTAACACTACGGGCAATTTAGCATGGCCAATTCACCTAGCCTGTGGGAGGAAACCAGAGCACCCGGAGGAAACCCACGCAAACACTGGGAGAATGTGCAAATTCCACACAGACAGTTGCCTCAGGCGGGAATTGAACCTGGGTCTCTGGCACTGTGAGGCAGCAGTGCTAACCACAGTGCCACTGTGCCGTCCATAAAGCTAGATAAAATGGAGGCAGTATATGGAGTACATTTGGTTTTTGGAAAGATTTTTCATAAAAATCCTCATAAAAGGTTGCTGAACAAAACAAGAGCTCAAGGTGTTTGTATCTGTGTGTGTGCATGTATGTGTTTGGGTGGGGGACAGTAATGGTACATTAGCATGGATAGAAAATTAATATCTTGCTCACACCTTCTAATCCAGACAGCATCTTGGTAAACCTCTGCTGCACCCGCTCCAAAGGCTCCACATCCTTCCTGTAATATGGCAACCAGAATTGAATGCAATACTCTAAGTTTGGCCTGACCAAAGTTTTATAGAGCTGCAACATGACATACTGACTCTTGTACTCAATTCCCCAACAAATAAGGGCAAGCATGCCATACACCTTCTTTACCACCTTATCTACTTATGTGTCTACTTTCAAGGAGCTATGAAGTTGAACCCCAAGATCCCTATGTATGTCAATGTTGTTCACTGTCCTGCCATTAAGTGGATACACTTTTCCTTAAAATTTTATCCCACAAAGTGCAGCATCTCACACTTACCCGGATTAAATTTTATTTTCCATTTCTCCGTCCATATCTGCAACTGATCTATATCATGCTATGTCCTTGAACAACCTTCTACACAATCCACAACACAACTGACCATTGTATCATCTGCAAACTCACTAACCCACCCACCTGCATTTTCATCCAAGTCATTTATATGTATCACAAACAGCAGAGGTCCCAGTGCAGACCCCTGCAGAACACCATTAGTCATGGACCTGCAGCCTGAAAAACTCTTCCACCATTACCTTCTGCCTTCTATGGGCAAGCCAATTCTGGATCCAAGGGGCCAGGTCATTGTGGATCCTATGCGTCTTAATCTTCTGGCTGAGCCTACCTTGACAGACCTTGTCAAAAACCTTACTAAAATGCATGTAGACAACATCCACTGCTCTACCCTCATCGGCCACCTTTGTCACCTCCTCGAAAAATTCAATCAGGTTAGTAAGGCATGACTTGCTCTGCACAAAACTATGCTGACCTTCCCTAATTAGGCCACGCTTTTCCAAATGGGTGGCAATCCTATCCCTAAGAATTCTCTCCAATAACCTTCCCAACCTCATTACAAACTCTTAATGTTAACGTGGTTACATTTAATTGATTATAAGTCCATGTCCTCCCACTTTTCTCAATAACTTGTTTTCTCTATATTCAGTTACATCGCTCAAATCTTTCACTATTTCTACAGCTCGCTTGTCAGACTTCCAGGATGAGATAAGCAGAAATTTCATCTAATTAAATATTAGAATCAGTCCCCATGACAAATTTCCACTCCATCCCACTCCCAACAATTATTGGAGATTGAACCAGATGATTAAAACCTTTGTGTTTATTTGAACCTGGAGATGAGCATCCTATTACATCTCCATGTCATTGCCAAGACCTACTTTTAACTCTATAACATTGCCTGACTCAAGCTCTCGTCTATGTCTATGTTATGTCAACACTTGTTTTGTTGTATTCCTGTAAACTATCTTAAGATATTGTATTCCATTAAAGGGGCCACAGAAGTGTAAATTGTTGTCATTTTGGTAACCCTATCCTTTTAGGAGTCCTTGATACAGAAAGCCTGTCCTTCCAGACTTGGTTCCAATTGTGACTTAGCTGAAAATGTGTTGCTGGAAAAGCGCAGCAGGTCAGGCAGCATCCAAGGAACAGGAGAATCGACGTTTCGGGCATAAGCCCTTCTTCAGGAATGAGGAAAGTGTGTCCAGCAGGCTAAGATAAAAGGTAGGGAGGAGGGACTTGGGGGAGGGGCTTTGGAAATGCGATAGGTGGAGGGAGGTCAAGGTGAGGGTGATAGGCCGGAGTGGGGTGGGGGCAGAGAGGTCAGGAAGATGATTGCAGGTTAGGAAGGCGGTGCTGAGTTCGAGGGATTTGACTGAGACAAGGTGGGGGGAGGGGAAATGAGGAAACTGGCAAAGTCTGAGTTCATCCCTTGTGGTTGGAGGGTTCCCAGGCAGAAGATGAAGCGCTCTTCCTCCAACCGTCGTGTTGCCATGGTCTGGCGATGGAGGAGTCCAAGGACCTGCATGTCCTTGGTGGAGTGGGAGGGGGAGTTCTTGAGTCCCGTCCCTCCAACCGCCACCAGGACAGAACCCCACTCGTCCTCACCTACCACCCCACCAACCTCCATGTACAACGTATCATCAGCAGTCATTTCCGCCACCTCCAAACGGACCCCACCACCAGTGATATATTTCCCTCCCCTCCCCTATCAGTGTTCCGAAAAGACCACTCCCTCCGTGACTCCCTCGTCAGGTCCACACCCCCCACCAACCCAACCTCCACTCCCGGCACCTTCCCCTGCAACCGCAAGAAATGCAAAACTTGCGCCCACACCTCCCCCCTTACTTCCCTCCAAGGCCCCAAGGGACACTTCCATATCCACCACAAATTCACCTGCACGTCCACACACATCATCTATTGCATCCGCTGCACCCGATGTGGCCTCCTCTATATTGGGGAGACAGGCCGCCTACTTGCGGAACGTTTCAGAGAACACCTCTGGGACACCCGGACCAACCAACCCAACCACCCAGTAGCCCAACACTTTAACTCCCCCTCCCACTCCACCAAGGACATGCAGGATGGAATACTCTTCGAAGGGTTAGTGTGGACCTGTTGGGCTGAATGGCATATTTCCACACTGTAGGGATTCTAATGTATGGTATCAGGACTGGAGATTACAAAGCAATTGTGGAGCAAACCAGAGATGTCCCTAGTTCAGCACTGAGAAGTGAAGCTCAGATTTAGGGAACTTTGCTCATTTAAAACTAGATTTGAACCTTAATGCTAAACAAAATTAATTGTTGCCTCGCCTGTGTTTCCAAAGGAGCAGAATCTGTTAATTTCCAATATATTTTTCACAAAATACCATTGCTGTAATAATTAAAACTAATGTCTATTAATTACTGAACCTTAAGCACAGAACATATCTGTGTGTGCGGGTGGGTGTTCAAAGAATTTTTAAAAGTTGATTTTTGGTTTCTGTTGCTGAAAGTCTGCATGTATACAAACTACGAATGCAAACATTAACAATGGGAATATCCCCTTCCGCTTTGCGATCATCTTGAGCAAGGTACATGCAAGTTGCTAAAGTATTGCACTATTTTCTATTTGTTTTCAGTTAGATTCATCCAACACACACAACAGAACCACAAAAATGAGTAATAGCTAAAGTACTGCAGGAAATTGCTACTTAGCATCATTTATTCTCTTCCTTATTTTAACTGACTGGCAGTCAGATTTTTCAGAAGTGGTAATTTGTCTTTTCACTTCTACAAATAAACACTATGATAAACCAGAGGAAGCATGATTCATTGCAAATCCAGACACTCATTTTAAGTGGAGGACAAGGTGAGATCAGAATTAGCTCTGGAAAATGAACAGAACATGCCGTTGAAAAAGAACATTTTAAATGATTTTAGCTCATCGTGCAAATGCACTGTGATTCAGGAATAAGCTTATCTTTTCCATGTTAAATCAACCCACAGACGGTACATTAAGATTTAAGACAAGAGTGGCAGCAGGAAGGAATAAATGTTACATGTTTGTACAGCGACATTGTATGCGTCATTTATTGGAATATCACAGGAGTGTTGGATGTGACTCAGTGGATGGCATTTTCCTCTGAGTCAGGAGGCTGTGGGTTCATGTCCCATTCCAGTGACGTGAGCACTTAATCTACATTGACACTCCAGTGCAGTACTGAGGGATAGTTTTACCATCAGAAGTGCAGTCTTTCAATAGAATGTAAAACAAAAATCCCATGGCATTATGTGAATAGGAGGGAAGCTCACCGCACTGTACTTGCTGAAATTAATCCTTCAACACCATCCTTCAAACCACATTCCTTTGTCAGTGAATGAGTTAACGATTGCATTTCTTACATTCCATCAGTATTGAATTCAATAATATTTTATTGGTTGTAAAACTCTTGAAACAGTCTGAGATTTTGAAAGATGTTGCATAAATTCAAGACTGTTCTTTCTTTAGGTATAGTGTATGCAAACACTAAATGAAGACCTCTTTACCTTGGGTGATCCATACCAGTCCATTTTCAAAGCAAAATTCTAGGAAAATGTTCTGTGCTATAAATGGAAGATCTTTCAGTGGAAAACAGATAAGGTTAACATATGTAACATGATAGTAGATGTAATATTAACTGCACCCCTGCATGCCCTCTCCTTTTTAAATGATAAAAATAGTTCCAGGCAACTCCTTAGCAACAGCTACATGTTAAACAAATTCATGTTAAGAACTGGCTATATTTCTTTTGTTGCACTACTCTGTGTTTTCCTTTTTCAAAAGATTCATAATTTCTGTGTTTTTGCTATTCACTTTTAGCCAGCGACCCTGAGTAAGGAGGTTAGCTCATGTTTGCTGACTTATAAAATGTCTACTTATTATTAATAAGAGGCTTGATACATTTCTGTCCACTTGAAAAGGGGATATTCACCAATATGATACAGTAGCATCTTGCAGGTTGTATTCAAAATTACTTAAATAACCGAAAGAAAGAATATTCAACAGACTCTCGAACATTCAAACTTAATTGTCAAATCCTTCAAATTCCTGTGCTTTTGGTATATGGTTTTGATGCCAGGGTCAGGCTCTTCAGCTCTGAGCCATTGTTTCACGAACACAACAGTGAGGTCATTCTATTCACATGTCTTACCAAGTCATTGTTATACCACATAATCAATCATTAGCATCTTGTCACAATTCCTGTCTAACCATAATTCAGAAATGGAATATTTTCAGATGCATCTTTTTCTGTTCCATTCTCTGCAAATGGACCTTATGAACCATTGGCTTTTCATCACATTTTGTGGCAGACAATGTATGCCCACTGAGTGTGGCTATGTGGTGTGAACTCCTAATTACAGAGAAAAACATCCACACAGAACTAGCACACTGCTCCTTAACATACGTCACAAAAGGTATTTGTTCAAATTAGTGCCCACTTTCTGGAGCCATTTCATGATCTGATTATTTATATGTGAGAAAACTTTGTTGTTAACACTCTAGACTTATCTTGATGTGTTCAGGAATTGAAGATTAATTTCCTGAGGGCATTGCCTTAGGCAATTCAGGAGAAAACAAAATCTTTTATGCCTTTAACATATATATTTGTTTGTTCTCAATTTCTTCGAACACTTTCAGTTTATTATTCAGAAACATATTTGAGATGGGAAACAAAATCTGACTGAAAAGTGGAATGCGGCTGAAAATGTGTTGCTGGAAAAGCAAAGCAGGTCAGGCAGCTTCCAAGGAGCAGGAGAATCGACATTTCAGGCATGAGCCCTTCTTCAGTCATTCCTGAAGAAGGGCGCATGCCCGAAACGTCGATTCTCCAGCTCCTTGGATGCTGCCTGACCTGCTGCGCTTTTCCAGCAACACATTTTCAGCTCTGATCTCCAGCATCTGCAGTCCTCACTTTCTCCCTGAAAAGTGGAATGGTAGACATTTTCTAAACAACCTGTTGAGCCGCCTCTTGAGCAGGTGGGACTTGAAACAGGGTCACCTGTCTCAGAGTTGGAGACACTACCACTACACTACAAAAGATCAAGAACTGTAAAATCTAGATCTTGTTCAACTTTCAATTGCCATGGGAAAATGCTACATGTATGCCAGTCAAGGAATGATGAAGCCAATGGAATGAGTGTATGTTATGGATACTCCTAGAGAAATGTTAAACCCGAATTAGATATGGAAAGGAAAAAAACAGCTGATTAAGTAGAACCAAGGCAGGTCTCTGAGCCAGGTGGCTTTGAAACTATAATTTGATAAATAAAGGAAAGAACCAAAACACACAAAGGGCCATAGGCATCTCCTTCTATTACAGCCAGACAATAAGTTGAGTACAACTTGAGGGTAACCATGCTACAAGTATGGGTTAAGGTGAGGAGGTAGACCTCCTTAAATTATGACAGCTGTTTCCTCGATTGAGCTGTGCCATTGGCTTAAATCTGAACCAAATCTGAGTCATTTAGCGCACCCCCCCTCCTGCACTACTAAGGAACACATAAAAATATCAACATCAAATACTCTTACTCTGAAATTCAGAGAACACCAGGACTAATGTTGCTTTCTGCAATTTATGTAATAGTTCCTTACTCTAACCTTGAGGCTGATTCATTTTATCATATTCTGTTTATATTTAACTCCAGAGTGCTATAGAAGTGGAGAACTGTTCAACAGAGAAAGAGGCCTTTTGGACCACCTTGATTGTGAGACAACTATCCAATTACATCCACTGGCCTGGGCAAAACCATGTGAATTCCTTCAGTTCGGGTATTAGTTCAAAACTATTTTGAAAGTTACCATTAAATTTGCTTCCACCATTCTTTTCAGGCAGCGCATTCCAGTTGATAACAATTCGCTGCGTAAGAAACTTTTCCCCTTTCCCCTGATTCATTCACCAATTATCTTAAACGTGCATCCTCTATTTATCAGTGGAAAGAGGTTGTCCTGATTCTGTAACAACCTTTCATAATCTCAACTGCTTCCATCAAATTCCCCCTGAACCTTTTCTGGTCAAAAGAGAGCAACCTCAGTTTCTTTTTTATTTCACTATCTAAGTGTGTTCTCTCATCCTTTCATAGAAAATCCCTCTGCACCCTCTCTGAAGTCTTGAAACCAAGTACATACAATGCAAATACATAAAATACATGTTTTATTATATCTGCAAAACATCTCTGAAGGGGAGCAATGGCCATCCAGTTCAGTGATTTGATTTGGTTAATGATTTGATTTATTGTCACATGTATTTACCATAAATATTCGAGTAAACGTCGATCTCATGGAAATGTTGACCCCCTATTTTTGACCAGGAGGTCTGGAATTTTCCTTATGTCTCGTGTAAAAGTCGACCCTGGTTCTTCACAGATAATCGGTCAACATATGTGAGTCAAGGTATTATCCTGACATAAATGTTGTGGTGAGGGAATGAATTATTTTCCTTGTGCTTTTATGTCTTTGATGTACAATTCACACTAACATTAGACTACAGATTTCTTAAATTCATTATCAAATGAGCACTATAATTGGTATGTTTACTGTGATACAAAGTTTATCACACCATCATTATATACATAAGATAGGCCCAGATGCAATTACTTCACGATAATTATCATGCGACTGTTGATGATTTGTCATGGCTGCAATGATCAGTGAGACTGAATGAGAGTCAAATGTCTGATAATTTTTTAAAATCAGAAATAAAAGTTTTAAATGTTAGTTTGAAAAACTCAAACAGCAGTAGGTAAGAGAAAAAGGAGGGAAATGGAAGAATTTGGTGTGAAAGTTTAAGATGCACCAGGTCAGAGACAAATGGCAACCTCCTTTTGTGTGCAGCTCAGCTGCGCTCGGTTCCCCTGTAGCCCTCCTGGAATTACCATAATTCATTGCGTTTTCTTTCTTTAGTTGTTTGGCAATCAATTGGGTTCCTGTTAATTTTGGACTGTAGCAGGAATTTCAACCATATAAAAGTAGTATCCATGTAATAGTTGACCCCATACATTTAACCTTAATAAATAGCCTAAAAAATTTGACTTTTACGCAAGAGTACACAGTAATAGAAAATACAGTGAGAAGTGTTGTTCAGTGTCGCCACTCACCAGCGCCATCTTAAAACACAGAAAAATAAAGCCATAAACGTAAAACAATTAAGTCCATCTTATAGTCTTATCTCCATAAAGTAGGTGGTTTTTGGATGAGTTTCCACTTAGCCATTGGTCTGGATCTGAGCTCTTCCACTTTGATGCCTGGAGTCCCAGCTGCTAAACCATCTACACTGCTGTAAAGGCATGCCCACTGAGCTGCTGCTACAGGAAGCAGTCACCCCTCTCTGGGGCCATCTCACCTCCACCAATGCCAGTGCCACCATGAGTTCATGCTGGGCTGACCTCCCTGATGCAGCCGCTGCCGGAAACATTTTCCATCATCATTTACTTGGACTCACCTCTTCCCTGTCCCATGCCACCCTTCTGCCTGTGGCTCACTTTTGTTGATGATGCTATGAACCAGGCTGAAAATATAAGAGAAAAGGTATTAAAGGAAAAAAAAAATGGCAAAAGTGAAAAAAGAAGAAATGAAAAAAAAACAGATGGAAGTAGACAAGCACTGGGCTTAGTAACCCAAGCACTGCTACTCTGTTGCGCCATCTTGAAATATGCAGGCATTGTGCCTGAACTAAGATCTTTGCTAAAGCAGTTCCAAACTCATTCCATCATTACTGTGTTATGTCACACAATCAGCATGTCAGTACACCTTTCGGTGACTTTGTAATGAAACAAGTGTGGGCATTGCTGGTATGAGGAGTGTTATTTTTCACTGTATTCATTTCTGTGGATCAGAGTGTAAGACAGTCGACCGTAGTTGACTGGAAAAGTATTTCAACATGTGTACTAATTGGGGAGTGATCCATATGCCACCATCAGCTGACTATCCTCTCTCAAACAGAAGATATAGCAGAACATATAGTACGATCAAATCAATGATCATCAAGTATCAAGCAGAAAATTTTTCACATTGAATTGCTGCATTTTTACCCAGTGCCAGTCGAGAAGGGATTCCCATGCATAGCACAAGTTATGCTTAGAAGACAAATAAGCTTGCTCAGCAACAAATTGTCTAACAAAGCTGAGCTACAAGGCTATTTTCTTCAAAGAGAGAGGAGTATAAAAGAGTTTTATGTTGAGTGAGCAGGTACAGAACTACCAAAACTATACACTGAACCAAAAAAAATGAGTTAGAACAAACAAAGACAAATACATGGATATGAGCAAAGGTTTCTAGACTATCTAACCAGGCAGAAGATACAGTGTCATTACTGGTTATGAAGTAACATTACGAAGGTGGTATAGCTTTAAATTGACGGGTGATATATATAGGACAGATGTCAGCGGTAGTTTCTTTACTCAGAGTAGTAAGGGCGTGGAACGCACTGCCTGCAACAGTAGTAGACTCACCAACTTTAAGGGCATTTAAATGGTTATTGGATAAACATATGGATGAAAATGGAATAGTGTAGGATAGATGGGCTTCAGATTGGTTTCACAGGTCGGCGCAATATTGAGGTTTGATGGGTCTGTACTGCGTTGTAATGTTTGATGTTCCCTGTTTATAAGCAATTTGAGCTACATACAGGCTGAATAAAGATATCAGATTTTCTTCCTTAATGGACATTAATGAACGTGTTGGACATATTTCTAATTTTTTTTAAGAGCTCAATTCAAATTTTCAAACTGTGGTGGGATTTGAATTCAGGTTCTATATAGATACTGAGAAGATATTTACTCATATGGAGGAGTTTAGAACGTGGGAACACAGTATAAAAATTAAGATTCTCCCATTTAGGACTGAGATGAAGAGGAATATTGTTCTCGAAGATGGTCATTAGTTTTTTGGAATTCTTTGCCTCAGAGAGAATTGAAGGCTGAGTTTGATGGATTTTTGATTAACAAGGGAGTCAAAGAGCATAGGAGTGCATACAGCAAAGTGGAGTTAAGACCACAATCAGTTCAGCCATAACCTTAATGAATGACGGAGCAGCCTCCAGGGATCAAATTGCCTACTCCTGCTCCTAATATTTGTGTTCTTATGATTGTTGACTCATGTTTCTACATGATAAGCTCAGTAAGGTAACCACTACACTGGACTAGACTGCAATAGACAACAGTTTCTAAACTAAGAAGTCATTGGTAACGATAGGCATTCAAGGATCAAAGATTGAATAAGTTAATTTTGTAATTGTAGTCTGTATAAAGTTGAGAACTAGAAAAGGTTTCTGTTATTTCAGTCAAAGGAAGAGTGAAATGTTGCTGAGATCACTGCTGTGGATTTTAAGAGGGTCAAAGTGTCGGTCTGAGAAGATCTTTCCATTTCCCAGATAATTATCATAGTGAACAATTCTATTAGAATGAAATGATTTCAAACCAGAGACCTATTTCATACTCCTTCAGTATCTTGATGGCTACGTGCAATTTTTAATGTTGACATTTTTGTTATTTTGTCTTATTAAAGGAAAAGGTGCGCAGCAAATCATATTGATCTGCTGAACCCAGTCACAATACTCGTGGCCTCCATCTTTGACCTATGCAGCTGAAAATGCTCTGGTATTCATTTGTGCTGTGGAGTCACACATTTAGTACAGGACAATGTTAAGGTCTCGCTTGTTCATGCTCATCATGTATTCCAAACAGCAATGTCTCAGAGATATCACGATATTTCTACCATAAAATCTCAGACCTGCAGGCATTTTTGTAGAAGGGAAAGGTGGCACAAATGTGAAACTGTGTTATAATATCTATTTTTGTCAACTCATATGTTTTCTTGGTAACTTGAATTACATCTTTTCTATTATTACTCATGAAACCTACTCTATTTAAAACTATTACTGTGATAAAAGGCTGGAGTCTGGCAGCATCCACATTCTGCCTTTCATCCATGTCCAGTGAGAGAGTGCAGAAGGTTACAGAAAAGTAGAATTTTCCAAGTAATAAACAAATGCGCTAAGCAAAATAATAATAATGTTTCAAAAGTCAATATTAAAACTGCTCATAACCACAAAGATAATGAAGTAGGATGAAGTAGTGTCTGGTTTGAAATCCTTTCATTCTACACGGCATACATGAGGTAGCCCCTACTCCTGCTACTTTGTGTTTCTTTTGGCACATTTCAGGTTAAACCCATTTTGTCTGGGCTATTCTGGGAATGCTTTTTGTTCCAAGGAGGACTTGGCATGTACGAAAATAACTAATTAGGAACTAAGTAACCTAGCACAAACAAGGAAATTTGGGACCACTTAGACTTCCTGCTTGCCTCACATGTAGAATTAGAGAGGTGTTCCACGTGAACTACACAAACAGGCAGGAACATAGAATTACATTGAATTTCACAGCACAAAAACAGGAGATGCAGGTGACTGGTTTCTGATCTATACATGATTCTGCCAATGAATTTCACCTAACACGATCAGCGCATCTGCCTAAACCTCCCTGAACTTCTCTCTAACCTGTCCTCAGATGCAATCAAGTTACTAACTGCTACCACTCCATGTGGTAGCTACATCCATATTCGAACCATTTTCTTTGTAAAGATGTCTTTTTTGTTGCTGAATTTAACATAGAACATTACAGCGCAGTACAGGTCCTTCAGCCCTCAATGTTGCACCAATCTATGGAAACAATCTGAAGCATATCTATCCTACACTATTCCATTTTCATCCATACATTTATCCAAAAACATTTCTTGGATTTATTAACAATTACCATATATTTATGAATCTTCTCTAAGAGTGGAAACTTTGGGCTGGATTTAGTCAGAACATTTTACCACTTGCTGGCAAGTCTGGAAACCTTCATGGATCTGGTGTGGATCAAGAAGGTCACATCAGCCGATGGCCAGTCAGGAGCTGCCACTGCCTTTAAAAGCCCCGTGCAGGAGGTGGAAATGGACTTGCAGGCATTTTAAAGAAAGCTCTGTCCTTAAAATCTACGGCTTGTGAATTTATTTTGCTCCGGGACATTCTAAATATGTGGGAGAAGCTCCCTCCACCCTCACACAAGGTTGTTAGCTCACAGCGATGGGTTCAAATGAGATCTAAGATGTCACAGTGCAATCCAGTGCATTCCCGCTGTCGCCTATGGATTTGAAAGGGACTGAAAGGGTTAATACTGAGGAGTGCCATAAGCAGCTCCCAGTGTGATGATGTCATTTGGAATGGGAGAGAGAACGGTCAAGATCTGAGGAGAGTGAGGCATAATTTCACCTCACCGTCTCTAGAACATAGAACATAGAACATAGAAGAATACAGCGCAGTACAGGCCCTTGGGCCCTCGATGTTGCGCCGATCCAAGCCCACCTAAACTACACTAACCCACTATCCTCCATATACCTATCCAATGCCCTCTTAAATGCCCATAAAGAGGGAGAGTCCACCACTGTTACTGGCAGGGCATTCCATGAACTAACGACTCGCTGAGTGAAGAACCTACCCCTAACATCAGTCCTATATCTACCCCCCCTTAATTTAAAGCTATGCCCCCTTGTAATACCCGACTCAATACGCGGGAAAAGGTTCATACTGTCGACCCTATCTAACCCCCTAATCATCTTGTACACCTCAATCAAGTCACCCCTAAACCTTCTTTTCTCTAGTGAAAACAGCCCCAAGTGCCTCAGTCTTTCCTCATACGATTTTCCTTCCATACCAGGCAACATCCTGGTAAACCTCCTCTGCACCCGTTCCAATGCCTCCACATCCTTCCTATAGTATGGCGACCAAAACTGCACACAATATTCCAGATGCGGCCGTACCAGAGTCTATAACAACATTTATTGTCTCAAGGTAACCCATTGCTATCTGCTAAACAGGCAGTAAACAACTTCTTGTTCAGTACAAAAACCTCTTCTATTTGACCATGAAATGGATTTTCACTACCACATTAGAACAAGCAAACCCAATGGATCCCTACATTTAAGGGGATACTACAGTGAACCTATCACCTGGTGAGAGCACATTTGGTTCACCTGCACCTACCTCATCCTCCAGCACTCAATGATAAAGAAAAACAGAGTGAAGCATTCCCAGGCCTCCACTACCTTGCAGACAACCTTCAAAGTATGATCACCTTGGGTACTCAGATATGTGATGCCACTTTTAGGGATGGCTGCTCTGGGCTTTAGTCTTAAATCTTGGACACAGAACGTCTGGGTTTGGAATTTCCTGCCTGACCTTCCAAACCTCAGATCTTCAGCTCATCCAAGTCCTTCTGCGGAGAGAACATTTCTGAGTTCAAACTGTGACTGTCTCATTGACATTGAGGAAGGCAGACACACCTTGCTAGTTTTCAGTGAAGGGACAAATGTGACACTCCATTAGATTGGGGAGGCAAAGTTAAATCGCACTGGATTGTATTTAAATTATATGTAAGTGGATCACCGAGCTTCCCACAGCCAACGGGAACATTATCGATGTTGTTACATTTACACTGCTGACTTGATCACTTGTCCTACACTGGGATTCTGACACATGGCCTGGATCTTACTGTGTTTAGTGAAGTCCGAGTTGGGCTGGGTTTTTGAATGGGTTTTTGTTGTTACTACAGCCAGCATTTTTTCTCACACTGATCAAACCCACCTCATTTTATACAGGGTTTCCATTGGATCATTTCCACGCCATCATCAGCAGATGTTAGTCAAAATAATGATATCGCCATCGCCATCTTTAAAGGCCTGTTATGTATGTGGAGAAGCACCATCAGTCCTGATGTGGGACTTCCTCCCCCCACGCCCCCCCCCCCCCCCCCCGCCCCTCCACCAGGACCAGCGGTAGAGGCAGTGGAAATGAATGCAGTATTTTTGCTCTGATTTCACCCATAATTCTTTGACTACTGTCCTACAGACCATATCTCAGGTCAGTCTGTCCAACATATTTTTAAGGAAAATTGCTGTTTGAACATATATGTAAGACCAGGCTCAAGGGATCGGCAATGCTCAAATCAGCAGCTGTCACGACAAAAACGAAAGATTTGTTTTGCAGTCAGAGAAGCTGTCAGGAGAGTTGATTGACAAGTTTCCCACATCATTGCTCATGGAGCCCTCTCTGCTCTGGAGGCTTTGTAAGACTGATGGGACAGAGTTTATATCAAAAGTTTGCAAGGTTACTGTTCAAAATTATAACTCCAACATTGAGATGAAATTTTAAACGTTATTAATGAATGTGGATCCATTCGTATTAAAGGAAGAAGAAAGAACAGAATAGAAATAAAGGATATAGAATCAGTGGCAAGTTGTGTTAATATGCTATTATTCTTTGAGAAATTAATTGAGCTATCTCTGTTCCATATACACTACAATCCGACATTAGGTGATAATGTGCTTGTTTGGGACATTGTTGTATAGGGCACAATGTTAGGTGGTAATAATGACAGGAGGTGATAAGTGTTTGTTGGGGACAATACCCTAGCCTATTAACCCATGTAGTAATCTACCCACGTAATGTGCAGAGCACTGCATTAACCTTTAAACCTGGGAGTCAAACCTATCAGTTAAAATGTACAGACTGCCACACTGACCTAGAGATTAGGCACTCACAAGTCTAATTGGTGTCAAATCCATTTTATCTAAAATGCCCGTACTGTCTTCCAGAAATTAAAGCATACAGGACAGAAATTGCCTAAGTTGCTTTGAGAGGATTGAAGAAAAGCACAGGCAGGAGATCCCCGCAATATCTGCACCAATATTTTCTTTAACATTTTCAAGATTTAGACACCTGTATAATCAAGAAGCCATTTTGCAGTGTCCAAACACAATCATTTACTTAAATTGCTAATAAATTACTAATAACCTCAATTCCCAGTTATTAAGGCAGAGTTGGTGGTCGGCACATTTAGGGAACCGGTGTGATCTGTCACTGCCTTTCTATGACAGCTGCGTTTATTACTGAATCATCTCGGTTTCCTCAACACAGTAGCTTTCTTTATGTTCATTTAGAAAACTTGTCCAAAGCTGTCATTGTATCTACGGCATTAATTGATAGTTTATTGTTTTAGAAATGTGTCAGTCACATGGGCACTATGTATGCTTCTGCCATTATACTTCGAAGAACAGTCTGTAACTTTAACGATCCGCTCCTTCATTTCCTCTAATGTTTGTAGTGAGATTTTCACCAAAGTGGAAGAGTTACTCAAAGTTAATGGAGGAACACCCATGATTCCTGAAGAAGGGCCTGTGCCCGAAACGTCGAATCTCCTGTTCCCTGGATGCTGCCTGACCTGCTGTGCTGTTCCAGCAATAAAGTTTCAACTTTGAACACCCATGATCACCAAGTTAAAAACACGTAACAAATGCACTGCCGATTCCAAAGTCTACAAATGCACATCCAGTGTTAAGATCGAGCACACAGTTGCTTTCACTCTCTAACATGTCAAGAAGGGACTCTATGACTCCCCTTCAGTCCAACTCATCCATACTGACCAGATATTCTAAATTAATATAGTCTAATTTGCCAGAAGTTGTCCCTTATCCCTCTAAACCCTTGCTATTCATATACCCATCCAGAAGCCTTTTCAACGTTATAATTGTACCAGCCTCCACCACTTCCTTTGACAGCTCATTCCATACATGCACCACCCTCTGCGTGAAAAAGTTGCCCTTTGGTCCCTTTTATATCTTCCCGCTCTCACATTAAAGCTATGCCGTCTATTTTTATTTTGTCCTACCCTGGGAAAAAGACCTTGGCTATTTACATATTCACACCCCTCATGATTTTATGAACTTTTATAAAGTCACCCATTAGTCTCTGATGCTCCAGGGAAAACAACCTCTGTCTATTCAGTCTCTCCCTGTAGCTCAAACTCTCCAACCCCAGCAACATCCTTGTAAATCTTTTCTGCATCCTTTCAAGTTTCACAATATCTTTCCCATAGCAGGGGGACCAGGACTAAATATAGCATTCCAAAAATGGCCTAACCAATGTCCTGTACAGCCAGAACATGACATCTCAACTCCTATAATCAATGCACTGACCAATAAAGGCAAGTGTACCAAACTTGCACAAGGAATAAACAATTAAGATTAGCAAAAAAGCAGTTTTAAGTAAAGTGCATTTCTCGCAGCAGTCTAATCCAGCACTCACTCACTTTCTCAGCTCTCAGCATCACTGTACATTTTTTGTTCAAATTAATTCATACTAATATTAGCATACATAATCTGTGCTGAATTAATTTAGGTTTATGTTGTAACATACATAAATATTCTAATATGAAGGAAAATGTCTCCTTATATATTTGGCATGATAAAAATTGAAAGCCCTTCTTTAAGAAGACTTTCTAATTCTATTGCTCTGAGAGCACACAGGAAACCCACCCTCTCCATATTTTCTTTGGATTCCCTGCTAATACTATACTACAGTACTGTTTTTCCAGACTCATTTATAGGAAGGCTTACAGTAAAATCAGATCTACTGATATTCATCAGCCACTGCAAACTTCGTGAACAAATCATGTAAAATGTGAAAGACTGAAACAGGATTTCCTCTGTATGCTCTGTATAGTGAAATCATTAATACATTTATAAAGGACATATTCATGAAAGAACCGGATAGTGCATAGGGTTAGATACTGCCACCTCCGGGACCGGGTGTCAAATTCAGCCCAGGTTGATATAACGTCTTCTGTCTGCTGGCTGTAAAGGTCTCAGATGAAAACAGAGCCTCCCCCTTGCCATACAGTGAAGGCGCCACACGTGTGTTATCAGAGGATTCTGCTGACATTGAGATTGAAGCATAATCGTGAGGCAGAGCAAAAAGAGCTTTTATTAAAGCTGACCAAGGTGTGCTTTAAGCTAAGAATGGGAAAAGTTTGATTCCCTAACTTTTATCTAGATAAGCACACGCAATTCAATGAAGAAACATGTTCGCAATTTTGAAACTGTCCAGTGGAAATCATTCTTTGGTAGTGGCTAAGAAAGTATTATAAAATCCCATCCAGTTTAATTTATTGAGGTCTTTTCCAGTATAGGGCTGAGGGCAGAGTCTGGTCTGTCCTTACCTTTGGTCTAATGTAATGCGATACTTAATATTTTCAATTACAAAGCAAAGCTCATAAATCTATCACACAAGCTGATTTGCAATTAAAAGTGAAGACAGTTCAAGTAAATGATACAGTGCATATTACTGGACCTGCAAAATTAGTTTTTCTGTTTCTGCATTGTGCAGTAACCAGTTACAGTGAAATCGTTGGGTAGTTTCTCCATTCCAGCTTTTGCTCAATAGTAATTTATGAATTAAACTGAGCGGGATACTAAACTATTAGCTCTTCACAAAGGTTGAAACAAATGATCTTTATTACAGCATGCATTCAATAATTTCCATCACTCTCTAAATGTGTTGTGATAGTGACATATGGATGACTCATATCTGTCTGTTCTTGTAGGCTGCTTGAACAAGCTCATAACTGACAGTTGGCAAAATGGCCATAAATCATTTGAATTGGTTCAGATTAAATAGGTTATAATTGAATTTATCTGAATCATGGAACAATGCTTAGTGGGACGTTTTGGTGCCAATTTCCTGTAGTTCTTTCGGGGTTATTAAGGCCATGTAAGAACTGTACTGCAGTAGAGCATGATTCTTCTTTTCCTCTTCACATTGTGATGCTGGGGTCTTTCTGATAAAATGACAGCATGCAAAGAAGTTATTTTGCTAGTATGTTTTCTTTTAATACGTACATGCAGACACACACAAAAAAATCTCTCTGTTTGCTATTTAGAAACTATAAACAATTTTAAAGAACACTTTTGTGACTGAGAAAATAGCTTAAGAGGTCTTCTTGTTTATTTGCAATGATATTCTCAGGCTGCACAGGTCATGATACAGACAAATAATGACCACAAGAGAGAGAACACTTGGCATGACACCCAAACAGTTTTCTATTTTAATCCCTTTTAGGTTGGTTTGGCTGGGACTGATTCTGTTGTGTGGGTGGGGCAGATACATTTTCTGTCACCCACCCAAAAGTACGAGACACCCAAAGGACTCCTCAATGCCTCTGCTTTCTACATGTAACTCAGTAGTAACATATGTTTAGAATAAACTTGTCCGAATTCCCCACACTCTTGCTCAGGAACAGTTCATTATATCACATGATGGCACGACTAATAGATGTCAGGAACACTTTTAACCAACATCCAATTAATTACATTTATAAAGAGAATATAATAAATTGGATGGAATTGTAATGAGCTAGGCTGTTAAATAACTGCAAGGACTGTATTGTGACTGCTGGTGACAGCTCAGCAAATTCAGAATGAACACATTTTATTACCCATATGTTATTAATGTATCTGAAATTGATGGAAACACTATTTGGTTTATAACCTTTTAGCTCACATAACTATTATTCCTTACTTAGTTGTTTTGAAACAGGCATCACCCAGCCATTCAGATCTCTGGATTTTCTCATCCTGTTTATGGGATGCTGGTTCACATTTTGCAATTCTCTCACGGCCACTTAATCGCACAAATAATCCAATTTAAAAGTATTTGTCAAAATGAAACAAAAGTATAACAATGCAACTAGTATTTATGAAAGAAAAGGAAGTGTTTTGGTGAAATAACACTTTAACTTTTCAGTTATATGTACAATTAATTGAAGATAACACTCCTGGTACTCATTAGCCTGAATTAGCCATCCATTTCCCCAGTTTGTGAATTAAGTGTGAAAAATGGAAAGTAACGTTTAGAAAATCAGCTTCCTGAGAGACATTTGACATTGTAGTCACCCACAAGTGATTATCATCCACTCAATGAGGTTATTTGTGTGGATGAGTGATCACCATTTGACAACAGTTGCTCAATCCTATGTCGTGGATTTCTAAGGTTACATTGGGAATTATAGCATAACTTTTTATTTGTGTTCAGACATCTCTGGAGAAACCTAGGCAATAAAGACTCTATTTAAAGATCTCCGTGTTCGCAAAATATAAAATAAGTTCCAATGCAAATTATGATTCACTGGTATTTTAAACTTGGAGCAAAAGATACGCACTCCTGAATTTTGTTGCAATGAAGGTTCATTTAAATTAATCAGGTTCATCCAGAAAGTTCTATGCAACCAGTTCAAAGTTTTTATCATTTCTGCAAGGTAGCTGTAACATTCTTGTTTAAAATGCTCCATTTCAACTGAGAAAACAATTCAAAGATTACAAAAATGTGATTGAGGACAACGTGATAAAATCGTGAACAAAAAAAGGAGAATTGCAGATGCTGGAAACCTGAAGCAAAGATCAGAAACAGCTCGAGAAACTCAGCAGGTCTGGAGAGAAATCTGAGTAAATGTTTCAGGTCATGTGACCCATCTTCAGGACAGGGTTCTGGTAAAAGTTCTAACCTCATGCACATTACTGATTCCCTTTGTGGCTCTACAGGTGGTCATGTCTTGAACCACCTAGGATCCAAACTCTGGAATTCAATTTCCAAACTCTCTTCTCTATCTGTTTTCCCTACTTTGTCAAGCTCCTACAATGTGGACGCATTGAAGACATCTGGAGTATAAATCTCAAGCAATGACGAGACAGGGTGCAGGAAGGAGATAGACAGCTTTGTGGCATGGGAGTGGAGGACATGCCCTTGTTGGTGTCAACAATGCTGAGGTGAAGATGGTCAAAAGCTTCACATTGCCAGGAGTGAATATCACTGACAATCTATCCTGGTCCATCCACGTCAATACTACAATCAAATAAGCACCTCAACACCCCTACGTCCTCAGAAGGCTAAGGAAATTCGGAATGTCCACAAATAACTCCTACCCATTTTGACAGATGCATCAAAGAAAGCATCCTATTGAACTGTATCACAGCTTGGTATGACAACTGCTCTGCCGTAAACCACAAGAATTTACAGAGAGTTGTGAACGCAGGTCTATCCATCACAAAAAACAGCCTTCCTTCCATTAACTCCTCTTACACTTCTCGCTGCCATAGGAAAGCAACCAGATAATCAAACACCCCTCCCATCCAGGTTACACTCTCTACCACCCTCTTTGAGATGATACCCAAAAACTGGAAAACACGTACCAACAGATTGAAGAACAACTTCTTCCCTACTGTTATCAGAATTATGAATGGTCCTCGCATACAGTACAATTGATCTTTCTCTGTGGCTGTATCACAATATTCGGCATTTTGTTCTATTACCCTGATGTACTTATGTGAGGTATGATTTGTCTAGTTAACACGCAATACAATACTTTTCACTGTATCTTGGTATATGTGACCATAATACATCAAATCAAAAAGTCAAACCTTTTCCCCGGTTTGTCACTGGAAGTTTTTGCAGTCGTGCGTTGTAGTAGGTATTGAAGACACTAATTGTATTTACTGCTGAGGAGGAACATGTAACAGTAATAAATCAAATTAAAATCAAAATGAATACTTCACCCTGAAATAAAACGGATAATGGACATGCTAGTTCATATTTTCAAATCACTAGATAGTCATTTTGCAATGTAGTTGGAAGTCATACATGTGGACCCTACAGATTCCCCTGAGTAGCAGACTCCAAGGGAATTCCTGGGAGTTTGAAGAATTCCACTGTACAATTACCTTCCATTTGGAACCCTCTGAAAATATCCATTTAACTTAGAGAAACTTATGGCCTCAGCTACAGTTAAACAAATAGTTACCAGGTAAAATGAGATGGTTAAATAATTAGTCTAACCTCTGAATAATTAATAAACTGACACTGCTCCTCCTCTCCCCACCAACACACTACACACCCCTGCCCTGCATTACACCTCCTGTAGACCCAGATCCAACAATCCTTCCTCTCTACCGGACGGACCTCAACACCCGACCCCATATCCCTTCTATCCCTGGCACCTCTGCTGCAGGATCTAACGGTCCACCATCACCACCATGGCTACTGGGTAGAAGACCCACTCCCCCAATTCACACCCACCTCTCCCAAGAACTCTCAGACTCAGAACCTGCCACCATCTCTCTTGCTGGTGGAAATGACCCCATCCCTCCTTCACTGCCCGCTTGGGATCTGACGCCCTCCCTCCTCATCTTTCCCTAAGGATCCTACATCATCATCCCCTCCCGAATGTACTCCCTCCCATCACTGGAACCAACAACATCCTCCCTGCCCTGGGAACCAATGCCCTTTGTACCTCTAACATCACACTTACCTTCTATGTTTAGGCTTTCATAGGATCTGTTAAAGTTTGCATAAATTACAGAATATGACAGTTGTCTGCCACGAAGAGGGGGCATGATATGCATTCCACTCACTATTCTGGATTGCGCGCGGTCTAATTAGAACTTCCTGACTGAAATATGGAGTTATTTTTTAATCTAGAAAAGGATTGTAACGGCAACTTGTGTGGATTGCCACTCCTTGGAATATCAGCCTCTGTTTTAGACACACAATGAAGTTGAGTGATAGGGTTTACGATCAATATACTTGGAACTACACAAAATCTTGGAGCTAGCTTTCATGCCTGGACTAGACATTAAAATGCATCAAACCTTCCAGAACATCTCTGAGAATTTATCAAAATGCAACAAAACCTTTCCTGTGTTAAATGTTGCACTTATCCATTAATGAAACAAGCTTGCTCAAAATACTTCTTGCGAATCTTCTGGTTTGGAGGGGAATTCCAAAGAATGGTCGTGAAAAAGAATATGTGAATTGGTGAAATTCCTCCCCCCCCGTTTGAAAGTGGCCAGGCCATGACAGATCATTTGTGAGGACAGTGGGGGTGGGGGGGGGGCATAAAACAGATGTTTGGTCTCATGACAAAAACATTATTCTTTCAGATATGGACGTTTAATCTAATAAGGCACATTTCTTACAGCAGAGGGAGAAAATAAGATTCACACCAGCAAAGAAACAGGACTCTGTGTAAGATCCATCAGCAAGCAGACAACAGGGTTTATCTACTTTTTTGAAGAACTGTACCAAGTTTTCAACACAGAGATGAAACCAAACTTCTTACTGTAAGCAGTCAACCACTTTGAATTTATCTTCATCAACTGTCGGAGTATTTCTTCAGTGGGCCAAAAAGGAAGCATCATTCCGTAACAGTTCAAGATTTCAAACTGGATGAAACAAACGTGACAGTGAATAAATGGACATTTAAGACTCAAGAGCATGCTACCTCCTTTGTAATCACCAGCTTTTTTTGAGTGCATGTGTCTGAGTGTATAAGTGGACGCATTGCAAATACATATTGGTTGTTGAATAATGAACATTTATCCTTCATTAAAGTATTTCTGATGAACAAACCTCTCTTCTGTCCATTCATAATAATTACAGCACTTTAACACTTTTTTCTTTGTAAAAACGCATCTGCCTTTGGACAGTTGATGAGGGAAATAAAATTTGTTCTCTGTCTATAATATGTTATGACATTCCTTAAAACCTTCCTCCTTGATTGAGTGTGTTGTCACCCATCCTTAAGCCTCGCGTGGCTCAGATTTTGTTTTGATTGCGTTTTCGTGAAGTACATTTTGAAGCACAGATGTTTTACTATGGTAAAGGAGCTAAATAAATTAAGGTTGTTTGTATCGTTATGGTTCTGGAGAATTTGATCTGTGTCAAAATCTGGCACAAGGAACTTTATATAAAATCAAGGAAAATATTTAAATTGAAATAAAGGCACAGGTTCAAACAGAATAAAATACATTCAGTTGTTAGACACCATAGATTTCTGCCATAG
The DNA here is from genome assembly GCF_037043375.1 of Chiloscyllium plagiosum. NCBI lineage: Eukaryota > Metazoa > Chordata > Chondrichthyes > Orectolobiformes > Hemiscylliidae > Chiloscyllium > Chiloscyllium plagiosum. The sequence goes on from NW_028270163.1 coordinate 43,942,851, forward strand.
GTTCGAATTCTCACTATACCAGGAACTCATCAAATTAAATTTCCTCAATAGAGTAGTCAAGAAGCAAATTAATGTACAAAATTACTGTGTCCCTTGTCTATTGCTTTCTAAGAAAATTTTTAGAAACATTTAAAGTTGCATGTGTTCCCCTGTTTATTATAGGATGATGCAGATGAACTATTGGATTTACTAAGGGTTCAAAGGCAATGTTTAAGATTTGTGCGCCGCAAAATGCAAGTTCAGCACATTGCAACAAACTGTGATTGTCAACAAGTTTTTGTGTCATAAACAAACTTCCAGATCTCAGTGGTTAGCACTGCTCCCTCACAGCGCCAGGGATCCAGGTTCGATTCCAGCCTCGAGCGACTGTCTGTATGGAGTTTGCACATTCACCCAGTATCAGTGTGGGTTTCCTCTGGGTGCTCCATATTCCTCCCACAGTCCAATGATGTGCACGTTAGGTGGGTTAGCCATGGGAAATGCAAGGTTACAGAGATAGATTATGGGGGTGGATCAGGTGGGGTGTTCTTCAGAGGGTCGGTGTGAATTCAGTGGATTGAATGGCCTGTTTCCACACTGTAGGGATTCTATAATATTCAATACCAGTAATCCTTTAAGAAGCATCTTTATGTCTCAATCAGAAGACTGAAGAATTACAAAGGCAAAAGTGAGGACTGCACATGCTGGAGATTAGAGTTGAGAGTGTGGTTCTGGAAAAGCACAGCCGGTCAGGCAGCATCCGAGGAGCAGGAGATTCGACATTTCAGGCAAAAGCCCTTCATCAGGAAGAGCTCCTAATGAAGGGTTTTTGCCCGAAATATCAATTCTGCTGCTCCTCGGATGCTGCCTGACCTGCTGTGCTTTTCCAGCCTCACAGTCTTGACACTAAAGAATTACAAACACTAAACATTTGGTCAAGGAATTTGAACTGCCAGATAAAGTGGTGGAGGCTGGTACAATTACAATTACAAACATTTAAAAGGCATCTGGATTAGGAAGGGTTTAGAGGGATATGGGCCAACTGCTGGCAAATGGGACAAGATTAATTTAGGATATTTGTTCGGCATGGACGAGTTGGACCAAAGGGTCTGTTTTCGTGCTGTAAATCTCTATGACTCTAAATATTGTAAGGATAAGCTCAGCAATTACTGATGAGTTGATTTAACTTCATTGGTGGGGCCTCTTTCTAGAAACAATTATTTGGGATAGAAATTGAAGTTACATGAAAAGAGTGGGTTGCTTAGGAAGAGTCAGCACGGATTTCTGTTGGGTAAATCATACTCAACTAACTTCTTCGAGTTTTTTGAGGAGGTAACAGAAAGACATATGTGGGTAACAGGTTTTTGTAGTGTATTTAGACCTCTAGAAGGGGCCACACAGCAAATTTATGAGGAAAAGTTATAGACCATGGAAGAAAAGTGACAGTAGCAGCACATATACACAATTAGCTTAATGATAGGGAACAAGGAGTAATGGTTAATAGATACTTTACAGGCTGGAGGAAGGTTTGTAATTTGCCAGGGGTTGGATTTGTAACCCATCATCTACCTGACACCTGTAAATGATCTAAATCTTAGCATGCAGGGGACATTTTCAAAACTTGCAGATGTCATAAAAATTGAAAAAATTGCAAACTGTGAGGAGGACAACATAGAATTCTGAAAGGAAACAGATAGGTTTGTTGACTGCATGGATAGGTGGTAGATGAGGTTCAACGCGTGATGTGATAGGTTTTGGTAGGTTGGAAATTGAAAGATAATACAAAATACAGGGCATAAGTCTAAATGAGGCCCAGAGCAGTGGACCTGTGTGTACATGTGCACAGATCATTGTGGACAGAATAGTTACTAAAGTAGCTTTATATCTAGGGGCACAGAGGTGATGTCAAACTACAGTTTTGTCTCTTTGTGCATTGGTAGTGGATGGAATGAATGTTAAAGATGGTGGATGGGGTGTCCACAAAGTGAACTGCTTTGGCCTAGAAGGTATTGAGCTTATTGCATGTTGTTGACTGGAGAATTTCTCAAATGGAATGCAAACTGACTTCAGTGTTACAATCTGCCTAGTTTTTTTTATTAAATTCAAATATAAATGCATTGAAATTGGCTTTGCTCACAAGTGAGAATGTGTTTGCACAAAGCTCTTTGACTGAAGACAAAATCAGACTTCATCTGCATTGTTATGTAACACAAACTATTACTTTTCTTTACATTGATTAAATTGCTTTAAAAATTATTAAAGTTGTTATTATCTTCCTTACTGTAGGAGTAATTCAAATGAAGATCAAAACATTGTTATAGAAGCACAGGAGCCATTCAATGAGTGCTAAGCCATAGACTGCCATTACTTGCAAGAAATTCAATTACTGAGTTGGTTATTTATATTTAAGTTTACTGATGCTATATTCTAAAATAGAAAGAATGCTAACATTGATGGCACTTAGGTAGCAAAATAGATTTACGACTGGAATATTATTAGCACATTATTTGAACAATTGCTTAAAGGTCATTGACTAATCTGGTTGCACATTTTCTACAGCTTCCAAAAAGACATTCACAACCAAGGTATATCATTGGACATATTCCCAAGAGCGTGCTACATTATTACAGAAATGAAATTTTGTCACACTTGTTTTCCTCACACTATTTCCTTTTAGCTACATTTTAAACACTCATGTTATTTATTTCTAATTAACATGCCCAATCACACTTTTGAAATATTATTGGCATATTTTAAAATGTTTTATATAGTACTTACTAATGTTTGTCTAAGACTCCACTGTCCAAAGAGACTAACAAGATTCAGAATTGACTGCCAAAAGGTTGAAGACCAATTCCTATGGGAGATACTTTGGCCAAATGGTACTCGGAACTATAAATATTGGATATGGTTAAAGACCTTACAGAATTTAAAGTACTTACAACACAATTTTAAAATTCAATGATGTGCGTGTTAGCGTGCAATTTTCCAGTCAACAATATTCAATAAGCTCAACACCCTCCAGGCCAAAGCAGCTCCCTTCATGGGCTTTCCATCTACCACATTTGACATTCATTCCTTCCATACTGATGTACAATGGCAGCAGTGAGCACACTTTACAATATACATTGCCATTACTCACCACGGCTCCTCTACCATTTAGAAGGACAAGGACAAGGGTTCGACATCACCTCTTTGCTCTTGGGCTTTATCATTGACTGAAACTGTGTCTAGCAGGATAATTCAATGGCAGAAACCAGTTCAAATACTCAACAACAATATGAGTGCATTGAAATACATTCAAATGAATTGATTTAAAACTCTTTGCATCTAAATAGTGGTTTGTCCAGTTAAGTTTCTGTTGACTCCCAGGATGTTGATAGTGGACGATTTGACAATGGTAACTCAATTGAATATCATGTGAAGGCAGACAAACACTTGGAAATGGTTATTGATTAGGAGTAGAGCAGTGTGAATGTTACATGTCACAGTTTATCCCAAACTTGAAAATTGTATAGATCTTGATCTATAAGGGTGACAGACTATTTTATTATCTGAGGAATTGTGAATGAAACTATGCAGTCATCAATGAACATTCCTACTTCTGACCTTCTGAAGAAGAGATGGTGTTGAATCTATTAAAGATATTTGAGACTTGGATACTGCTCTAAAATCTTCTGTATAAAATGTCCTGGCACTGAGATGATCGGCCTGTAATAATCACAACCATTTTCTTTGTGAAAATGTTCTTCCTGATACACATTTTCATTTTATTTTCAGCTCACGTTATTTTGTGCCATACCCAGTCAAATCCTTTTTCAACGTCAAAGTCAGTCATTCTCATCTCCATCTCTGGAATTCAGCAGTTTTGTCGATGTTTAGCCCAGACCTTTAATGAAGACTGGTGCTGGAAGACCCCAAATTGAGTATCAATGAACAGGTTAGTGTTGAGTAACTGTCTCTTGATCGCATAATTAATGACAGCTTCTACCATTTGGTTGATGAGGAGGTTGCAACTGCATCTCCTTAAAATATGGAAAGAGAAAAGGAGCTTCCAAAGATGAAAAGGGGTGTATTTCCCTGCTTTGTACCTACAAAGGATTGGGTAGGATCTGATAAGGGCGTAAGTAACATGGGTTCTGGCTAGACTTGTGGCAGAAATCAGACAAGAAATTCAGTGAGGCCGATCTCGAAGTTGGGAGCATCTCTTTCCATCTTTTATGCTTTTGACAAATGGTGAAAGTGAGGACTGTGGATGCTGGAGATCAGAGTCCAGAGTGTAGTGCTGGCAGCATCCGAGGCGCAGGAGAATTGATGTTTCGGGCATAAGCCCTTCATCAGTGGGTGCATAGCTGTTGGTGCAAGTGGGAGGTGTCCCGAGTGGGTGAGAGGGCAGCGCAGTGGGCATATAGGGTTAGTGCAGGCAGACTTGGAGTGTGTGATAGTGAGTGAGGAAAGATGCTGCAGCCGATGGTGAGAGTGCTACAACATGAATGGTGAGAGGTGGGTACAGGAGACCAGATGGAGTGTATATGAGGTATCATGGAGAAGATGATGATGCTTACGCTGATGGAGTGAAGAATGTCTTTGAACTTTTTCCTGCACTGCTGGGCATTTCACTGGATGACTGAGACTGCGGTGACCCAGGTGGAAATCTCAGATCAGGCTGGCATGGTGTGATGCTGTGGTCCCCACCCCTGGCACTGGGAAAAGTGGAAGTCCCTGTCTACACTATCCTCTGCAACAAGACATCCAGGTCTTTGTCCACAAACGGGGGGCCATCAGTTTTCTATTTCTGCCACGTCCAGAGTAAATGTTAGGAACTGTGCGTCTCTGGTCTGATAGTATTTGTACTGGTGTGCGGTGGACTTATAAGGATAGCTCAGGCACAAAGGACAGTGAGGAAATTCCTGACTATGTACTGAGTGGAGAATTATTCTGGGAGTGGCACAGGATGCCTATTTGAGAGATGCCATGGGGCAAGGCAAGTAGATAATGAGGTAAGTTTGGTGAGAAACGGCAAGAAATCCTACTCAGTCTCAAGGCAAAAATTCCTTTCATAAATTCCCTGCATCCCAGACAGCCAAAAACATATAAGATTCAATCTTTCACCTTCATTGCAAAATACACTAACATTTGGTTGTGGAAACATTTTAATTTGGAAACTACCATACACCAAGGGCTATGTGTTTCCAAAATCACAACAGTGACTCCATATTGGTTGTACAGCACCTTTAGGTGCCCTGAGGTTGTGAAAGACAAGACAGAATTTCCAGCCTTCTATTCCCTTAAAAGTGAATAGAATATGCCAGCTGCAGACAAACAGTCAGCCATTGCAAAGATAAGGACTGGCTGACAACATTGTATTGTCATCCATACAGTACTCAGCAGGTGACAAGAGGAAAATAGCAAGGAATTGGGAGTAATCATCTGAGGTTAAATAATAGGGCAACGATTCCTCTGAGTCTTTGGTGACTCAGGTTGTATCTGAGTGGAATTTTTTTTTCCCTACTTGGATCCTACATTTTCAGCAGATGGTGTCACTTTGGATATTTGCTTCCAGCGCTGATTATGTTAAAGTAAATTGTGTTCGAAAAGTCTGCAATGGTGTCAGTTGTTTTGTTTTACTTCACAGAACAATGATAAATTGCTGTGCCCCAAGCCCTATGGTGCAGTGGACAAGTCCAAATCTACTTAGTCATCAATCATTGCTTGTAACATTGTGTTTATATTTTTGGACATGTGGCTGTAATCTTGCCTGGAACCTTTGCTGGCTGGATCAAAGACCTGAGAAGGTGATTTTAATTTTTTTCTTCAGAAAATGCCAAAAAGTTTTATTGCAGTTCTATCAGATACCCTCCAGGTTACTGTCAGTAACATGGCATGGGAATTACACACTGACAGTCACATATACCGACGATCTATTTATTTTAACACCCAGAGTTTAGTTTACATATCACACTCTACAGAATACTGCTGACAGCTTTGAATTTTCACTGCAGCCTCGGAGAAAAACAATTGTAAGCTTTCAACGTGCCCATTGCTGTTTCTCAAAAATGTAATTTTGTAATTCTTCCTTCAAAGTGGGGATGTGCCATTATTTTAAAATAATCTTTACTACTTAGCAATCTGCTTAGAGCTTTTTTCAGCCTTGACCAATACTCATCACCCAGCTATTTGTAAAACAAATGACAGTCAACTCAGGCAGGTGTTAGGCCTCTGTTTTCTATCCTGACTGAGAGGTTGCTTTGCAGGTGTCAGGTCCTGCTCAGGTTTTCAGATGGGCGAAAGTGAGTATTGCAGATGCTGGAGATTAGAGTCGAGAGTGCGGTGCTAGAAAAGCACAGCAAGTCAGGCAGCATCCGAGAAACAGTAGAATCGATGTTTCGGGCAAAAGCCCTTCGTCAGGTTTTCAGGTGGCCAATCGTCTTCTGCTTTAGCTGGGTCAGCATCACAGACTTTTCCCTTAATTCGTTCATAGCAAATACGCTTTGCTGGCTGGGCCAGCATTTGCTGTCCATTCTTAGCTGTCCAGAGCCATTAAGAGTCAATCACGTTACTGTGGGTCAGAAGTCACATGTAGGGTCAAGAGATAGCAGATTTCAATCCCTACAGAGCATGAATGAAGCAGATGGGATTTATAACAATAGACAGTCCATGTTAGATTAAAGTTATATTACATTCTAATAGTGGGATTTAACTTTTCGACCCAGAACATTAACCTGGGATTCTGGGTTACCAGTCACGTGACATTGCCACTACATAACTACCTCTCCATTGCATTGCTATCTAATCCAATACCTGTATTAATCCAGCTGGCACTAGCTAAAATAGATTAAAATAAGTCCTGATGGTGATAACTTGTTTTTAAATGGAAATAATCTAACAGATGAGCTTTAAAGATTTCAAATGATGGGTCTACACGACCTAGCAAGCAATCATTACCTACAGGTAGGTAATTTTCTATATGCTTGATGTAGTATCCTAGGTCCGTAGAATTCTTCTGGATTGCTGGCAACTTGTAATCAGTCTGCACCAATATATAATAGTGACCAAGAAATCCAAATGGGAATTCCAAAGAACCATCCACTTTCCCCAAAGTGCAACATGGATATAGAATTTGCAATACAAGAACTATTGATCTGAATGGATTAAATGCATTCAATGGGAAACTAGACAAACATTTGAGGGAGAAGAGAAATGCAGGATCGATTTGTTGAGAGCAAGTTTCAAATAGAGTGGAAATATGGCATGAACTGCAAGGGCTGAAAGGTCTGTTTCTGGCCTCAATATCCCTCCATAAAGAGGAGCTTGTGGTACAGTGGTAATATCCCTGCATATGGTCAAGGAACTCTTGGTTTGAATTCCTCACACACATGGGTATGTTGGCCCAGTAACGTGACCAGACGGTTGATGATCAGATTGTAAATCCTTCCAATATTCCTGTTGATAGGCACAAAAGCAGGAGAATTCCCTGGTCAGCCATTCTGAAGAAGACAATGGTGAACCATTGTAATACTCTACCCATAGGTATGGACCAATCCAATATACAATGATGGCCCAACACTTGCAAATGAGGATGGAAGAAAAGACAAGCATTCTATGTATTTCCTTCCCATTGTCCCCTCTCTAGAACTTAATGACGGTCATTGCTTGCAAAGTTTGCTTCAAATACTAAGTTTGTATATTAGGCAACAACAATTGTATTTTTATAAAAGATTTTGCACACTCAGGTGTTTAAGTGGTCCTCTATAAACCTTCTTTTCATTCCAATGCATTGTAACAAAGTATTAATGCTTTGCATTTAAAGTTTTCACTTGCAAGGTTCCTCAACATCAAAAATACTCTCAGACGAAGAATGCGAATAAAGTTAATAAGATCACTTCAATGCTGATTGCAGCTTGACAAATGTTCTGAAGGTTAACTAGTTGAGGGGATGATTAACTCAAAAACTCCCAAGAAGCAAAACTCACAAGCATAAAAAGAAAGAATTTCCCATATCATGAATTTCCCATATTATTCATATATATATAATACTTTTATTAAAGATTCAAAGGGCTCACCTGCAACTGTAATTTGTGAACATTTTGCATTGAAATTTGATATTTCTAAATGCACAGTCAACCAATAGACCTTTCTCTACTGGCCTCACGTTCAGTGTACAAAACCGCCACGTTTAATTTTTGTTCGATTTACCTTTCCTCACTCTACATCACTCGCTGCCTATATTATGGAGAAATAAATGGATTGGGGTGAATCATGTTTCACAAGATCTGCCTGAATTTCCCTCCATTAGTTTGGACATTGGGAAAGAAACACATGACCCAACCTGCTGCATTTGAACGTCTGCCAAGCAATGCTGAATTTTTCAAATGGGAAAAATGAAAATCTTCCCGGTAGTGTCTCATTGTCTCTATCAGGCCAACTATGTATGTTTGCTGAAGCCTATAGTTGCCACTTGCTACAAAAGAGTATAAAAAACAAGAAAATAAAACTCGCTTCACTTTATTGTGTGCGGTAGCATGAGAAAGTATTTCAAATTTGTGGGGTAATTGTTTATGTCTGAGGTAGGAGTCATTTAATTAGCAAGCATTGGAAGCACCAGGCAGTCTTTCAACGTACCTGAGGTAATTGTTTATGGTTTTCCTGGGGTTGTTTGCTAGTGTGAGCTAGCAGCATGATTAGTCACACGGAATGGTGGAGATGATGGTTTATATCATGTGAGATTATTTAATCCTTGCTCTGTAACGGCTGGGTGTGCTGAACTTTATTGGCAAAAGCTTTTATTTGGACTGCATTATTCATGTAAATGGGGCTATTAAGTAGCAAAAAAAAATTAATGGTTTGTATAAATTCTGGTGTACTTCACATGTAAGCCTATAAAATAAAATGTATATTGATGATCAAGTATTAAATATTGCAGCATTGCACGTTGATGCAATTTATGTAGCTTTGCATATGAAAGAACTGAAACCAACATGTTCATTCTAACAAATGAGAGACTTAACAAACAAACCAAGTCTTTTTCAATATATAATTTCAGTTACATCACACTGTAAACTTTTGCTATAAATTCTGTGTCTTATGATTTAATACTCCACAACTACCTGATGAAGGAGCAGCGCTCCAAAAGCTAGTGCTTCCAAATAAACCTGTTGGACTATAACCTGGTGTTGTGTGATTTTTAACTTTGTACACCCCAGTCCAACACCGGCACCTCCAAATCATTTTTCTCCCATATAATTTGTGTGCATTCCCTTCATAACCTATGTAGATTTGCATCAATTACTATATGTTAATTTCTTTCTAAATACACAAAAGGTAATGTTCCAGGTAAATAATTGAGGCTGCATCAAGTTGAATGTAAACCATTACTGTATTAATATGCAAAAGAATAGATATTTACCTTCTATGACATTAATTCTTTGTCATTTTCAGATGTTAAGTGTTTATTCACCTTACTGCTTCAAGCTGTAATCAGTCTGTCATGAGTAAATGGTGTTGTGATTTTATGACACCCACTGAAGTTTATATTAATGCAATGAGGTTCATAATCTTGAGATGTCCCAGAGCACTTTACAGCCTGTGAAATACTTACACAGCGTAGTCACTGTTATGCTGCTGGCAATGTGGGAGCCAATTCTTGCATACCAAGAGCCCACAAACTGCATTGTAATCAGACCAGGTAATGCTTTTGTCATGATGTTGGTGAGTGGATAAATATTTGACTCCCATGATCTGCTTTAAAATGTAGCATGGGATCTATGTCCAACTGAAATGAAAGCCAGGAGCTCAGTTTCACAACGTATGCAAAAGACAGAATTCCCTTAGCTCCACACTGGAATATCAGTATATGCAATGCATGCCAAATCAGCAGAGCAGAACTTGAACCCTCAATCTGAGAGGCAAGTATGTTACCCAATGAGTTAAGCCTAATGCTATACAGAGCAATGCTCCCAAGTTTTTGTGTATGCTTCTATTATTCTGTTGCCTTATCTGTTAAGGCTTCACAGTTATTACAGAAGAATGCTTTTAATTGCTTTCATTATTAATAAAAGGTTCATTTTAAATCACTTTCTTTGAACAAATTTCTTAAAGACAGTGGTTTTGAGGTAGAATCTTTGGGGTGGTCAACTTCTTCTGATGGACCCTCCTGTGTTTGTTCAAGTGTAAGTTAGCCCCTACCATCAAGCATATGTATTGACTCTGGAGAATCATACTGTGAACACAGAGAAATCTGGCAACAGCCTATTCCTCAGGTAGCTTTTGTCATGTATTGTGCACCATATCAATTTGGAGTTAGTGACATGCTGACATAATTGTGTGCAATGGAAATTTATCTTTCTGCGCTGTAACCCACTGACACTGATGAAACTTGAAATGCAAGCTCGACATTTGTGTGCTATGGGTCCCTAGTGGGAAAAAAACAGCCAGTGGATTACTCCCAAAAACATTTGTTTCACTTAAAATTTTACTGAAATTTCAAGCCAGTTTCTGTAATTTTTGAGTTGCAATGACACATGCATTGTGTGTTTCATTCCATTTCAAAATGCGTCTGCTAACACCATGAAACACTCATTGAACAAAATGGTCAAAACACTTATTGCATGTGGCATGACTCAAAGAAATGTTCTGAGCTATACTTAGTTTGTTGAGGCTACAAGTGACCAGTGACCCATCAAGTTGTAAAATGGGTTACAATGTGGTTTGGCTTTCTTCGTGATCAACAAGATGCCCTTTCTTGAAGATGGACAGTCCTTTGGTGGAGGCAACATTCAGTGCCTCATCAAAAGCCTGTGTTTGAGATGTATGTTTGTCTGTCTCACGTCAGTAATTTCCATCAGGTTGCTTGAGGACTGCAGAGGACATTACATAGAGTCATAGAGATGTACAGCACAGAAACTCACCCCTCAGTCCAACCCGTTCATGACAACTAGATTTCCTAAATTAGTCTAGTTCCATTTGCCAGCATTTGGCCCATATCCCTCAAAATCCTTCCTATTTATGTACCCACCCAAATGCCTTTTAAATGTTGTTATTGTACAAGCCTCCATCACTTCCTCTGGCACCTCATTTAAACACGAACCACCCTCTGCATGAAAAGTTGCTCCTCAGGTCCCTTTTAAATCTTTCCCCTCCCACCTTAAACCTAGGCCCTTTAGTTTAGGACTCATCTATCCTCGGGAAAAAACCTTGGCTATTCACCCTATCATGTTCCTTATGATTTTGTAAGCCTTTCTAAGGTCACCCTTCAGCCTTCGACACTCCAGAGGGAATAGCCACAGCTTATTCAGTCTCTCCTGATAGTTCAAACCCCCAAACCCCAGCAATGTCCTTGTAAATCTTATCTGAGCCCTTTCAAGTTTCACAACATCTTTCCAAAGCAGGGAGACCAGAATTGACTACAGCACTCCAAAAGTCCTGTACAGCCGTAACTTGACCTCCCAACTCCCATATTCAATGAACTGATCAATAAAGGCAAGTGTACCAAATACCTTCTTCACTTACCTGTCTACCTGGGACTCCACTTTCAAGGAACTATGAGCCTGCAGCCCAAGGTCTCTTTGTTCAGCAACACTCGCTTGGACCTTACCATTAAGTGTATAAGTCATGCCCTGATTTGCCTTTCGAAAATGCAGTCAAACCTAATTCCAGCGCCTAGATTAGAGCGGCGCTGGAAAAGCACAGCAGTTCAGGCCGTATCCAAGGAGCAGTAAAAAAAAAATCGACGTTTCAGGCAAAAGCCCTTCATCAGGAATACAGCATCTGCAGTCATTGTTTTTACCTAATTCTTTTGACAGCCACTGTACACTTTGATTGGGTTTGTAGGTAACAACTTCTTACTTTATAAACCTGAAGGAGCTGTGTCAAATTACAGCTTCCAACAATGTTTCAACTGAAGTCTTCTAACAGGTACAGAGTAGGGATCAGATCTGTATTGTTTACCTGTAAATCACTCACAAGAGGCACAATTTTAGTACAAAACATAGTTGCAATAGAAGATTTTCCTGAGTTTGAGCTTCACATGCATTTAATAGAAATTGTACTGATTCAGCATCAATTGCCATAGGCAGAATATTTAGATATCCTTTTATCCTTCAGTTAATAAACTTTGTCCCATGGTCATGGTATTCACCAAGCTTAGTATCTTACCAATAGTTCTGACCAATGATGAATTAGAACCACTTGCTTTGCTAATTACTCTAAACAACTGCAATTTCCTGAATTTAACTTTCTACACTAACATTAATTTAACATCCATTTAATTCTCCTCACCTATCCCTCCTGACCTCTCTGTACTCAGCTCCTCATGCTATTCCAACTTGGGAACAACAAATGATCTTGCAGTCAGGTAGTTTTAATCTCTCAGACTCAACATTGAATCAATAATTTTAGATCATAACCTCATTTCCTCTGGTAGCACAATGGTAATAATGCTCTTATCCACAAATATTCTTCACCAGAGACGTATTTTATCTTCTTTTGTTCACTTTTGGTAGAAATGGGGCCAGCAAGTTGTGAAGTAAGAAGTTGCAGTTATTCTGGGTGCAATATGTAGATATATACAGTCGTAGGTTTTTGTTTTCCATTTCATTACAAATAAAAGGTTTTAACACTTCTAAATGGATCTCATGGATGTGTGAAACTGATCAGACGTACATTTCTGGTCCCATTGGAGGGAAAACCTCTTACCCAATCTTTCGAGGCTGCACTCAGATTCCTGTACAAGAAGCATTCTTTTCTTCTGGTACATTACAAGCTCCACTACAACCATGTTCTACAATGAATTCATAGCTTCATTTACAGATCAGAACATAGCATGCTGTAAAATCCATTTGGATATCTTAGCTTTACAAATACAAGGAAATGATCTTGAAGTTATATTTTAAAGTCTTGTTTGTATTAATTATCTAATTCCAGACACCACATTTTTAAGGCTGTGAAGGGATTCGAGACTGTACAGAATAAATTTAGGAGAATTATTTTAGGGATAAAAGATTTGAGTAGATTAGTGCACCTGGAGCTATTCTCTTTAGAGAAAGGATATGGAAAACTGACAAGAGATTGCACTTAAAACCATGAGAGGTCAGGAAACACAATAAATTTAGTAGAAAGGAATTGTTCCCATTTTCAGAAAGAGTGAGAACCAGTGAGACTTATGTAAGGTAATTGGCAAAACAAGCAACACTGATGTGAGGTAAAGCGTGGTGAGTCGTTGGAATGTGAAATGCATTTCCTGAGAGTGTAGTGCTCACAAAATACCAAAGAAAATGAAGATCCGCAATTGCAATTGCAGGTAAGATGTTCTTGTTGTGATAACCATTCTATATCTAAATCTGAACTATGCCATTGAACAGACAATAAGTCTACCTTTCCAATGCTTATATGGACTCAGATTGACTGCTAGTTGGTAACAATTAAGATCTCTATCTACAAACAGGAACTGGGGAGGCAACGGTCATGAGAATGCAATCAGAAATTATCCACAAAACAGCTCAGAACTGTTGCATCCTTGAAGATCACTCAATTCTGTGCACTGAATGTGGGTCATTGCTGTTAGCCAATCTGTATTGATAGGAGTTCCTTCTGTTTTGCTATACTGTGTGTGCGTGTTTCCTTATGTTCATGCATGTGTGTGCACATGTGTTTGTTTGTGTCGGTGTGGTGTATCACATCTCCTCAGTTATTGCTGCGTATAGATTGTACTAAGGTTTAAAGTTGAGCAGATGCCTAGGCATGGGGATGAAATCAGAATGGAAGGACTTGAAATTGAAATGATGGCACACCCACCAAATTCACACAACAAAGAAGATCAATACAGAATAAAATGAATGCTGGCAGTCTGAAAGGAAAGAATAAAATGCTGAAAGAACAATCAGCAAATCATGTAGCATCTGCTGAAATAGAAATGGTCTGAAAGTTGCCACGGTTGACATGATCCTGACACCAGCACCAAATGAGGACTGCACCCTCGTGTTTTCCATGTCCTGACATCTGTGTAATCTTCCCAAATGCAGCAAATTAACAATAAGACCCAGCAGATTAGACATGGTAGACCACCAGTCACCTCAGGCAGGAGGGACCATATGAGTGTCAGAAGCTGTAGGTGCCCAGTGGTCACTGGTGGGAGAATTGTGCTGTCAATATCAGCAGGTGCCTCAAGATGGCAGCACCTTCCAAAACAAAAAAAGGCTACAATTGGAGGTGGCCTGTTGCCAATAAGGCAGATCTGGAAAGCTGACAGTTTCCACAGATAGTTCTGGGGGTGGTCACAATTTGGAAGTGAGAATATAATATCTTCATTGCAAAATAGCTCCTAACAGTAGAATATTATGTTTCCCATTCCATTGGCGTAGATTCGTAGATTATCATCTTCCTAAAATGGTTCTGTAATTTAGTTCATCAGAGCAAATTAGGAGCCCATTGCAAGGTTTTCCCGAGTGACAGGGAAAGTAATGCTATTGCTTGTTAACCCCATGAAAATAATAAAATCACAATGTCAGTCACGTATACACAAACACACACACAAATACAGGTATAAAGTTTTAAAAAGAGGAGTGACCAGTATTGAAAGGAATAATTTGTAGTTGGAATGTCCTTGACAAGTTCTGTTTTAACCTGAGACCACAATTATTTCATTGATGTCTTGTATCTGTTGCAGTAGAGAATATTACAGAAATGTATGCATTTTCAGTGAACGGAAGTTTCTCCAATTTAGGTTATCAACCTGTTGTATTTTTGGAAGATATTGAGAGAAAGGATGGAGATAGATCAAGCCTTCTCCAGTTTCAGATGCAAATTATTCTTTCTCTCTATTGTTTTGTCAAAGCAAATACTTGGAATATAGTCCATTTATGTATTCCCATCTCAGTATTCGTTGTTTCCAAAGTGGATGATTTGCAGAAATTTAAATAATTACATTTCCTTCTGCAAGATGTGAAACCTCTCCATGAAGAAGATTCAGAACTGGATTTCAATACCTTTGGAAAATATGCTTTTGTCCCAGCTTTTGCATTGTTATTGTATAATGACCCTGTAACAAAGCATTTACTGTATATGAAAAGCAGAAATATAGTTCATGTTCCTTGCTCATGGGGAGGACCCAGCCCTCACCCTAAACCTGTCATGATAATGATAAAATATGGATTATCAATTTCAACTTCCATCAACTGAGTTTAATATCTGGGACCTTGTGGACTAAAATGGTTTTGTAGAAGAAAAACATTGATTTCAACTGCGCATGGCAATCAGCCGACTTCAGATTAGCCCAGCTTCATGAAACCAATGTGAGATAAACAAAAAGCAATGCTTTGGCAAAACAATAGAAAGAAAGATGGCTTTGGAACTGAAACTGGAGAAGGTTTAATCTCTCTCTGCCTTTTCTGTCCACATTGACAGTCTTCATCTTAACCTGGGATCAAAACCTGTTTTTGCAATAGCATCTGGAGCTGTTCTGTGGCTGTATCATCATTCGGAGTTTCAATCCTTCACAAGCCAGTTCTATCCCTCACTTCATTGATAGCACTGGTTAAAGTTTGTAACTTGGTTCTGTAATGCTGGTCTCCCAGTGAGTAACATTAGAATAAGGCCCTGGTGGTCAAGACTAGTATGCTGTGGAATACGTTATTTCTCCATTTCCTTTAACTTTAGGATATATTGTGAAGAGAGATTGTTGAAGTTAGGATTGTTTTCCTTGGAGACGACTGAGAAGAGATCTGAGAGAGATATACAAAATCACTAAGGGTCTGGACAGACCTGACAAGGGAAAATTATCATGAAAAGATCAATGTTGAAGGGCCTCAGAATTAAAGCAATTGGCAAAAGAAGTGAAAGTAATCTGCAAAAAAACCTTGGACATGCAGCAAATTGTTAGGGTCTGAAATGTGCTGTTTAAGAGTGCAGTGGAAGTGGGTTTAATTAAAGTATTTGAAAAAGAATTAAACTTTTATTTCAACGTGAGTAATGTGCAGGGTGATAAGGAGACTATGGAACTGGTCACTTGGAGAACTATTATAGACATAATGGGCCAAATACTCTCTTTCTGCACTGCTCTGACTCGGTGATTTTGTGAAGTCATGAAGATTGGAATCAGAGAGATTTGAACATTCTAATTCAGAGGCAAAGTTGGGCCCCAGAAATAGCTGGTAGACATTAACATAGCGAGTGCAGTGTCTGTTTTCTGTTTTGCAGTGGGATCATCTCACAGAACAGTTATTATTCAAAAATTGGACCAGTGCTGAGGAAGATGAATCCCTTACCATTGCTGCAAAGTGCATTAGTATCAGGAACACCGTAGGAAAAACAAATCTATTGTTGGGAAAGTGGAAACAGTGAACTGAGTCTAATCCATGATATCCTTAATTTACTGTTGCCATTGTATTTTAAAAAGCAAAGTTCATTCCCCATCTCTGCCTCCACCATGTGTGCCTGGAAGCTATTAAGTTAAAGAATATTTTTCCAGGTTTTAACCCACTGTTCTCTTGCAGATGAGCTCTTTCAAGGGGTCAGCACCTGTGGGGAATGCAGCTTCTGTCAGAGAGTGAACCTAGAAGTCTGGAGGGTGAGGAAGTTTGCTGAAGAGGAGAGGCTCCATCTTTACCATCTGACACAGCTTGTGGCACAGATAATAGATGCACTAGTCATAATCTTCCAAAATTCCCTTGATTCCGGAAAAGTACCAACTGATTACAAAATCGCAAATCTAACACTTTTTTTTTAATTCAGGAAGGAAGGGAGGCAGAAAGCAGAAAACTATAGGCCAGTTAGCCTGACGTTGGATATAGAGGAGGTGCTGGCATCCGATATTAAAGAGGTTATAAAAAGGACACTTTGAGAATTACTGCAGTGCAGAAAGAGACTATGTGGTCAGACAGAGTTAACAGGGCTTTGTAAAAAGGAAGGAATTTTATGTTTTTTGATGAAGTATAATTCAAGTTGGATAAAGGGGAATTGGTAGATTTGGTACAGTTGGATTTCCAAAAGTCATTTGATAAGGATGCTGCAAAAAAAAGAACATGATGGTACAGGGGTTACATGGTTAGAGGATTGGTTAACTCAAGAATTGGCAGCACAGAGACTCAGTGGTTAGTGCTGCTGCCACATAGCACCATGGACCTGGATTCAATTCCACTCGCAGGTGACTGACTGCGTGGAGTTTCCTCTGGGTGCTCCACTTGCCTGTCAAAGTCCAAAGATGTGCAGGCTAGGTGCATTGGCCATGTTAAATTGTCCATAGTGGTCGGGGATGTGCAGGCTAGGTGCATTGGCCATGTTACATTGGCCACAATGTCCAGGGATGTGCAGGCTTGGTGCATTGGCCATGTTAAATTGGCCATAGTGTCCAGGGATGTGCAGGCTATGTGAATTAGTTATTGGCAATACAGGATTGTAGGGATGGATTTGGGGGTCATTCTGGGTGGGATGCTCTTCAAAGGGTCAACATGGACTGGATGGGCTGAATGGGCTGAATCACTGTAGGGATTCTATGATTTGAACAAGAAGCAGAGAATGAGTATCTGTAGGCCTTTTTCAGGTTGGCAAGCTGTAATCAGTGAAGTGTGACACGTGCCAGTAAGAGTACCTCAACTGTTTACCAATGATTTTGTACCAATGATTTGGATTGGAGAACCTAATTTGCCGATGATACCAACATAGATAGAAAAGTAACTTGGTAAGAAGAGATAGAGAGTCTGCAGAGGTGTAAAGCCAGGTTAAGTGTGTTGTTAAGAAATTGGCAGATAGCATATGGAAAAAGGTCAATTTATCCATTTTAAGAGGAAGAATAGAATAGAATAGAAGAGAAGAATAAAGCCGTGTATAATTTAATGAAATAGATTGCAGGACTCAATAGTACAGAGGCACCTTTGTACAAAAATCATGTAAATCAATATGCAGGTGCAGCAAGTGACTAAGGCAAATGGAATCTTGGCATTTATTGCAAGAGAGGTGGGATATAAAAGTAAAGCTTTTTATTGTATTTGTACAAGGCACTGGTGAGTCCACATTTCGAATACTGTTCATAGTTTTTGTCTCCTTATTTGGAAAATAAGCACAATTGCTTTAGAAGTAGATCAGAAGGGCTCTTATGGCACAGTGGTAGTGTCCCTACCCCTGAGCCAGGAAGCCTGAGTTCAAGGCCCATCTGCTCCAGAAGTGTGTGATAATATCTTCGAATAGGTCAATTAGGAAATATCTGGAAGCAGTTGAGAGACATTTAACTCAATTCATCCCAGGAATGAAGTATATATCTGATGAAGAAAGTTAGAACAGATTAGACCCAAATCCATTGGAGTTTAGCAGAATGAAAGGTGATCTTATTGAAACCTGTAAGATCTTGAGGAGACTTGATAACATGGATCCTATGGAGAATGTTTCCACTTGAGAGAAAGACTACAACTAGTGGCCATGATTTAAAAATAAGAGGTCTTCCTTTTAAGACAAAAATTAAGAGTTTTTTTCTCTCTCAAAGAGTCTTTAACATGTGAAATTCCTTTTCTCTGGAGGGTAGCGTTGACTGGGTCTTTAAATTTATTCTGAGTTAGACAGAGTTTTGATAAACGAGGGAATCAAGGGTTCTGGGGGTGAAATTGAGACATGATGGAAGGGGATGAGCATCATCCACTCTCACACCTGACTCCACTCACCCTCCTCTCTGACCTATCACCATTACCCCCACCTCTGTTTACCTATTGCGCTCTCAGCTACCTTGCCCTCAGCCCCACCCACCTTTCATTTATCTGTCCACCCGTTGGCTCACAAACTTTATTCCTGATGAAGGGCTCTTGCCCAAAACATTGATTCTCCTGCTCCTCAGATGCTGCCTAACCCGCTGTGATTTTCCAGCACCCCACTCGACTCTGATCAATCCAGCATCTGCAGTGCTCACTTTCTCCTCAATGCCCTTAATTCCTGGTATCTGGCCAATTGAGGTCAGAAGTGTCAGCTCTGTCAGGGAGAGTTGTGAGGGGTGAAGGAGGTGAAAACTGTTGGGGGTTAGGAAGGGAGGCATACATCGTGAAGGGTGAAACAGGAGTTGAACATTAACAGAGGTGAGGATGGGAATGAATACTGTCAAAAGTGTGGAAGAGTTTGAACACTCTTCCATGTCAATCAAAGTTCAATAATGATTAAAAGCAAACTAATTCTCTGGTTTATCTTGATTTTACAATGATTTAAACAACAAATAATGTTGCTTTTATACACTGCCAATTCACGACACTCAAGGATAGGGATTACTGTTGTTGTCATTAAGGTATAAATCTTAATGCATTTTCTTCAAATCCATTATTTATTATTTTAATGGATGGGGATTAACTAGATAATTTTAAACCTGTTCAAACTCAAAAGAGAGGATTTTAATGCAAGCTGCTAAAGCTTCCTGCAAACATTGCCACAAATAAACATTTAATATGTAGGCATGAGTAAAATGTTCTAAAGAAAGGCCATTCCGACTCGAAATGTTAACTCCTTCTCCCTCCACAGATTTTGCCAGACCTGTTGAGTTTCTTCAGCACTTACTGAATCTCATATGTATTTTGGACACAGTAGCAGGGCAGCAGCTTTTCAGTATAACCATTTAAAGGAAAAGCATGTTAATGAATCATTTACAGCAATCCAACTGTGATTGCTGCTCCTCCTTTATATTTTTAAACAGTCGTTCTCACCTTCTGTAAAACTTGCAAGTGCTGCCCAAGCTCAGGAGGTCTGGTAGCATCTGCAGAGAAAGAAACAGAGTTAAACATTCAAGTCCAGTATGACTATTTTCAACATTAACTTGGACTAGAAACTAATGGTTTCTACGCTGTTGACAAAGGAGGAGAAGAGTAGGGGAAACGTATGAATAGGGTATCGAGCTAAACTAATGACAGCAGACCCAGCAACACCCGAAAACAGTAACAAGGGCTCTGGAGGTACAAAGCTGGCTGTTTAATTTGCTGACCTGTGACATGGAACTTGATGCGAGAAGAATATTAAGGCCTCACCCATCACCTCCCCTTAACCCTACAGATGTCAACTGATGCCAACTTATGTACTTTAACCCAAGTACCCATGGCACCTCATAGCCTCCATGTCAACCAAGTGTCCAATTTATACTAATCCTTGGTCCCGACTCATCACTCTTTGCCTTTATCCCCTCCAAGTCAATGCACCTTGGAGCCACCATCGATAGACCTCTAGGGTTGCCCTGAAATGAAGTCAAATAAAGTTCTATTAACTTATTACAGACTTCATTAATTAGGAAAAACACTCTCATTGATAAAAGCCTATTCAATCCAGTTACATGCCTTGAAATACCTAATCCCTGATTGAAGCAAATACTTGTATTCATGGCCACATAGCAAAGTCAGCTAACCTATTTATACCACTTGGAGCTGTCAGTCAAACAGGAAACTTACAGGTCCCCATTGTGATAGTGATGGCTTCTGATAGCAGGCTAGAAGCAACAGCAGACCCACAACGCATGTGGTACCTGCCCCAGTCGATTTATCAGAGCACTACTCCTGTAGCTATGGAGGTCATTCTTTGAGGAACCTTCAATCAAAAAGAAACAATCTGTTCATGTTCAATTCCACAGTAAATCTTTTCTGAACAAAATATGGAGCTAGGTTGCAAGACTTTCCTTTCAAGTCACATTTCTGTGGATCAATCTCCTCTTGGAGGGCTGCTGTGACCTGGCATTTGTATTGAACACTGCTGTATTTAAAAAATAAGTACTATGACTTGAAGTTCAGGTGGAGTCTGTCAGTCATTTGCTCCTTAAGAGGCCATCCTATGTAGTGGTCTCAGCCCTAGACCCCCTCAGAGGAAGAATTGGGGGCAGGGAAGGATCAGAGTTTTTCACTCCCAACTCCATTTTTCTTGGGATGAGCAAGGCGCCATATGAAGCAGGCTTTATATATCCCGGGACCATGTGGTGGGAAGATGGCCTATGCTGGAGTGGGATCTGAGGGCTGCAGGAGATGGGTGTCCATCCTCTCCTGGAACATGTGAAGGTAACACTGCTTTGAACTTCTACTCAACAGGCTACTTTGACGAAGTGACGGATGGTCCATATGGGACCTCTGAGTTGTGCATATATGTAACAGATCAGGACAGTAACTGATGCCACTAGTGCATTATTGCATCATGTTGATTCCCAATGGTGAGGTCAATGCTAGGGCCTGGGCAGTAGGATTCAGAAACACAGTTGCAAGGTGCCATCAATTGCACACATGTGGCACTGAGAGGGCAGTATCACAATGCTGTAGAATTCAGCAACAGGACTGGGTTCCATTCCATTAATCTGCAGGTGATATGTGATCACTTGTCATTTTTTGGAGGTGTGTGCCCACTAGGCTGGCAGCTGCAAATACTCATCTTGGAGCATTCTTGTGTTTCTGCTGTGTTTGAGAGTACAAATGCCTGATAAGGCCGGTTACTGGGGGACTAGGGTTACCCATTGTCACTGTAGAACCTCCTAACCAATACGGAGCACAGATGGCATGTTATCCATGCTTTGACCAGGGCCATGGTGAAGCAGGTGAAGATGCAGTTCAATTGCTCAGATTGCTCTGGGGAAACTGTCCAGTACAACCCAGATATTGAGTGATACATCATCCTAGAGTGCTGCACTTTGCACACCTGAAGCACTATAAGCCAGAATGTCAGAATGTCACTGACACCCAGTTCCATGGAGATGAGAGCTGGGTGCAGCAGGCACCCCTGGGCTGTGAAACAATCCTTGGGCATAATGCCAGGGTTTGCTTTGCTTTATTGGGGCAAACTGCAGCCTCCATTCATCTCGTCTGTGTTCGCTTTTGCTGGTTCTAAATAAAAGCTAATATTTGGCAATTGTTCAATTGCTTGATGTATGTGTCATACCTCTGGATGATGGCAAAATATAAACACTACGGGAGTCGGGTAGGTGGTTAATGAAGTGAATTCGCTAGGATGGAATGAAATAGCTCAGTAGGCCTCTCAGAGAGAAACCTTCCGTGAAACTGCACAAAATTGAAGATTCAGCTCATAGTAATGCTAATTGTGGTGTGAAAGTTGTAGAGAAAGCGTATCAAATGGAAACATTCCTGAAAACACTAGTGGAACAAGGCACTAACTAAAATTGTTTGCTAAATGGTTGTGAAGTGGGTTGGGACATGCCAAAGACATCAAACAGAAAAGTAAATTCTTTCTTTCATTAATTTAATCTCTGACACCCAAATACCAATCCTACCATTTTCCTGTTACAGGTCTGTGTTAGAAGCAAAGCTGCATAAACATTTGATGAAAGGAGGAACAGAAGATGATGCTGATGGGTTTAGATCAAGAGGTCTGGAAGTAGCTTTGGACCAACTAGAATGAATGGCTTGATTCTGTGATATACATTTTATTTTGATCTATTGTTTTCTCTGAAGAGAATCCAGTGTCCTGCACTCAACTATCTTAATCGACTGGAAAGAAGTCTCTCAGCCCCAGTGGTTGGAAATGAAAGTGTTAAATGTTTGAACTGGACCACATACTTCTGCATTAAATCCTTTGTGGTATGTTTTTACTTAGCTGTAATTGTATTTTTCTTCTAGTATTTAATGTAACAACACTGGAGTATCTCATAATCTCTTCCATCTGCTTTAGTGTTATGAGAGTGTTTAACAGAGAAACAACGCATATGATTGGTTCCATAAGAAGCAGCAATAACACCCTCAATTGTGTTTTTCATGTTGTTCTGAAGGGTTTATGACCTGTGCCTTGGGATACATTCATGAACCCTGCTTTGTGTGGCCTGACCAGGTTAGATACAGATATTTGAAAAATTTTAATTAAACTACACTAATTTGATAATAAATTAATAACACTGACACCCAGAGGGACACTGCAGTATATGCCTAGGCATCTCTATTTTAAAGCTCTTTGATCCTACAGTAGCTTTTTTTAACCACGGGAGTAAATAACATGCTGCGCAGTTTTCAAATTATGCAATGCAACAAGGCTATTAATGACTTCTATTCCTGGAATTTTCTCTGATCCATCATCATATAAGAGTGCAAACATTCTTAAATAACAGGAGGATCACTTGCTAGCTTAGAACTTAATGGAACAAAACAATTTGCCTATTATTTAACTTAAATGATTCTAAAATACTAAACATGTAATGATATAATAATACCATTCAGGACTTTTCCACAAAAAAGTTTTCTTGTGTTAATGTCTTTTGCTGACCTTATTGATAATTAGTTTTATTCTGCTACCTGTGTTTTTAATTGAACCATATTTTCCAGGTCAGTGTGCACTCATCTGTTTTGTATTCCTTCAGGGAATGTGAGTATTCCTGGCAAAGCCAGCATTTACTACCTATGAAAAGATAGTGGTGAGCTGCCTTTTTGAACCATTGCTGTTCATGTGGTGTATGTATTGCCACTCTGCTAATAGAAAGAGAGTTCCATTATTTTGATGCAGTGCCAATGAAGGAACCAGTTATTAATCTCCATGTTGGAATGGTACATGACCTGGTCAAATGCAGTAGTGTACCTAGGTGCCTACTGCTGGTCCTGTGTTTACAAGGTGCCTTCAAAGCAGCATTGTAGATAATACACACTGCTGCTATAATGCACTGCTAGTGCAGGAAATGAATATTTAAGGTAAAGGGGAGCCAAACAGGTGAATGGCTTACTGGGTGCTGTTGAGTTTCTAGATTGTGCCAAAACTACAGTCATCCAGGCAAATAGGAAGTATTTGATTACACTTCTGACATTTGGCTTGTAGATGGTGGACAGACTTATGTGTGTCTTAAAGACACAGTGCACAATTAATATGGTGGCACTTTCGTTTGCAAAGCTTTCCTCCTTTTCTAGTCCTGGCAACACTGAGTAAAACATCCTTATCACAGAAAGGGGACAAAATCGAAGCCCAATCTGTAAACCTATTTGCCAATCAATCACTTATGATGTCAGTAGAACAGTGTTGGCAGAAACCATTCTGCTGAATGGGTTTGGGGGTGGTGGGGGGTTGGGAGGTGAATAAAATATGGTGGGTAAAGAAATTAAAATGGATGGAATAATCTGTTCAATAGGGCCTCTCTGACAGACGAAAAGGTAACTGGGTCAGAAAAGAGTTAATAGCAATGTGTGGAAAAGTGTTGGAAGTTGCTTTTTTGACAGATTGGTCCACTGTCAAAATAGCAGTGGTTGACAAGTTGAGTGACTTTATAAACACTGGCCAGCTGAAAGAGCAAAGAGTAAGCGTGTGTGACTCATTAAGTAAAATGGTGATGTCAACCAATGCCAACCTTTGGTGAACTGAAAGTGGGAACTGGGAAACACGTTCCCCATGTTGTGCCTGTGCTTATTAAAATCTACTGTGAAGTTTGGTGAATGTATTGCAAGTATTAACGAAAACAGGGGAATCTGAAAAAAAACCAACAAAAAAAACCCAGGAGTGATTAAAATCCCTGCTTGAGTCAGTCCTCAATTTGAGTTGCTAGAGTTTGGGTAAAGTAAGAAAGTGTCTCAGACACTTAACACACAGCAGTTTATATTTAATCCTGAAGGCATTTGGTTCGAAATTATAAATGCGACTCTCTTGAAGAAAACTAGAAAAATAGAGCACAGTTGTGGTCTGTTAATTCTTTGCACACTATTTTATTATCAGTCGTGCTGATCTGTAGTGTTATGGCAAACACTACTCTCCCAAGTTATATGCTGAACCAAATGCAAGGCTTTCTCCAGTGGGAGGTATAAAGAAAATCCAGACCATAGACAGCTTAATAACTGTGTGCAGTGCCTTACCCCAATTGTCCTTTGGAAAAAAAATTATACTGCTCAAAATTCTAATGCTGTCAGGCAGATGTCAATTTACATACAGATGAAAATAATGCATTATTATCACATCTTTACTGTGAAAAACATTTACAAGCCATTTCACCATTACAGCACAACACATGGGGCAGGTAAGCTGTGGATTTTCTTTCTAAGTTAACAATAAAAATACCTCTATATCAAGAAATACATAGCAACTTCACCCATGTGCCCACTTCCTGTTAGATCTCAGGTGTCATAGACTGTCTTCCCAAAAGCATTTAGAGTATGGAACTGTCCAGAATTACAAATTATCTGCTGCGTAAACTCATCTCATACCTAATGGCAAATACATGTTTTAGCATGCATCTGCAATTTTGCAAAAGAATCAAAATGTAGCTAAACAAAGATACTTCCTGTCAACATTCCTCATCTTGCCCTCATCAGGACAGATGCAAGACATTTCAAAGGGAGCAATAAAAGCCACATCAGAAAAGGGTGCTGATTGGTTGACAGGTCAAATCTGATCTCTGGAGAACTCATGGGAGTGAACTATTGACCCTTACTTGGGTAAAAAGCTTGAACATTATGTCTGTTTTTTTTTCAGCAATACCCACAAGTTCCGCCTTACCCAGAATTTTTTTATAAAAGTATAATATTTCTGTCCTTAAAAAAATATATCATCAAATGTATAGCCCTGTTTCTAGTTTGTTGTATCCTTTATATCACAGTTGGAATGGTCACGTTTTGTTATAAATTCAAATCAAATGTTTTCCCTTGAAAAGGAGGTGATCAGCTTGAACTACTGCAGTGTATGAAGTATAATATGTACATGCAGACTGCTGCCAATTTATACTGAGCCAATGACTTTGAAGAAGCAGCAAGGAAACTCCAAGTCAGACTGATTTGTGACGTGGAGACAAATTTGTAGGTGGTGGTGTTCTATATACATTCTGCTCTCGTCCTCCTGGCTGGTAGAGATCATGGATTTGGAACAAAGTTGCATTGATGTTTCACACACAGTGATCGGTGTTGACAGGCCGATCGCAGTATTGACGTCTGGTTCTCAAAGGCCTTAATAGCCAGGAGGAAAGTTAGAGGGAAGGCTCATTTGGAAGGTGCTGTCAAAGGAGACTTGGTAAGTTGCTGCAGCACAGTCACACTGCTGCCAACATGTGCTGGCGGCTGAGGGAGTGAATTCAACAGAAGTCATTGGGGTTCCAATTAAACAGATTGCTTTGTCCTGGAATTCTTGAGTGATGTTCAAATTGAATTCTCCAGATAAATGGGCAGTATTCCACACATTCCTCACTTGTGCCTTACAGAAGTTGGACCAGATTAGGGGTTGAGGAGGTGAGCCTCTGACCCACTTTGTAACAATAGTATTTACATGACCAATTAAGTTTCTGATCGATAATGGTGGGAGGTTTGTTGTTGGTAATGCCATTGAAAATCAAAGGAGGATGGTTAGCTTTCTCTTACTAGAGATGCTCATTGCATGATCCATGTGTGGATCGTTTGTCTCAAGTATGAATGTTGTCCTGGTCTTGCTGCATCTGAGCACCGACTGTTTCAAACTTGGAAACAATATTGAGTAATGTGGTTGTTCTACATAATGTCAGGCAAGGCAAGTAATAATGGGAAATAAGGAAATGAAAGATGAATTCAACAGGTATTTTGCGTCAGTCCTTGCAATCGAGGATGCAAGTGACTTCTCAAAAATAGCTGAAAATTAGGAAATAGATGGAAAAGAGCTTAGGAAAATTGCACTCATCAGGAAAGTGGCTCTGAGAAATTGTTGGAGCTGTGGGCTGACAAGTTCCTGGACCCTGATGAATGTTATCCTGGGGTCTTAGAAAAAGTGGCAATTGAGATAGATGATGCTTATTTTTCCAATGTTCCTGTATTTGGGAAAAATTCCATTAAGTTGGGAAAATAGAAAATGTAACTCTTTTATTCAAAAATGGAGACAAAAAGCAGGAAATGATAGGCCAGTCAGCTTAGCATTTGCCAAAAGGAAGATGTGAACAGATATTATTAAATATGTTATTGAAGGGTACTTAGGGGAATTCAAGGTATTTAGTGAGAGCCAACATGGTTTCTGTGAAAGGGAAAGTATGTTTAAACAATTTATTGAAGTTCTTTGAGGAAGTAACATGTGGTATGGATAAGGGGGACCTCTTGCATGTCCTGTACTTAAATTTCCAAAAAGTATTTGATAAGTTGCCACATCGTTACTGGGGAAAATAAAGGCTCCTGGTGTACAATGTAGCATATTCACATGGATAGAAGATTGGTTCGCCAGCAGGAGACAGCAGTATGTATAAATGGGACATTTTCTGGTTGTCATGTTGTAACAAGTGCTGTGCCAAGAAATCAGTGCTGGGGCCTCAATGTTTTAGAATTTATATTAATGGTTTAAATGAAGGGATGGTTGCTAAATTTGCTGATAACACAAAAAGAGAAAGGATGTTACTTGTGAAGCAGATAAATGAAAGCTATAAAGTGATGTAGATATGTTATGTAAATTGACATATACCTGACATATAGAGTATAATGCAGGAAAATATGAAATTGTTCTTTATGCAGGAAGAATAAAAAAAATAAGCATATGATCTAAGTGATGGAAAATTGCAGATCTCTGAAGTGCAGAGGGACCTGGTCATCTTAGCACATGAATTGCAAAAGGTTAGTGTACAGGTACAGCAAGCAATTAGAAAAACTCATAGAATTTTATAAGTTATTACAAGGAAAATTAAATACAATTGCAAAAAGGTCTTACTGAATGGAGTTAAAAATCACCCAAGACCAGATTATAGTCCACCAGGTTTATTTGGAAGTATTAGCTTTCAGAGCACTGCTCCTTTGTCACTGTGGAGTTGGATCATAAGACACAGAATTTACAGCAAAAGATTATAGTGTCGTGTAACTGAAATGATATGTTGAACCAACCCAGATTGCTGTTAAGTCTTTCATCCTTATTGAATGAGGTAATAGACTTGAGGGGCTGAGCGACCTATTCTTGCTCCTAAATCATATGTTCAGAAATAATTGACCAAGATTCAATGCTTCTCCTCACAAACAGGTTCTGTATTGATTTCAACTTTCAGTGACATTGTTTCAAGACCCTGATCTGTTATAAAAGGTCCAAATGGAGGATCAAATCTATCTGATAAATAGTTGGATATCATTAGTGCAGAGGGATAGAATTAGAATGTGATATATGTGGACATAAAAATCATTTTACATTTTAATAATATTAGTTAACTTCTCAGTCATTACCAGGAATGCAATAAATACATGAAACATCTTCAGAACTGGCACTATGGAATCCAAAAGATACTGTAGATTTTTCCAAGAATCTTTTCTTCTGGAGATGATAATCCTTTACGATTACTGAATGGAAAATTCACTCATCACTTGCAGACATAACCTGTGGGCAGTATCCGCAAGGAAAAGTGTTTGGTACATTGTTTTCTATGGTGTGCTGTTGTTAATCAGAGCAATATGTACAAGGTGCAGGTGAGGTAGATTGGTCATGCTAAATTGCCCATAGTGTTAGGTACATTACTCAAAGGGAGATGGGTCTGGGTGGGTGACTCTTCGGAGGGTCGATGTGGACTTGTTGGGCTGAAGGGCCTGTTTCCACACTGTAGGGAATCTAATCTAATCTAAAACATTACTTTATGTGTAACACTGCTGTGAAAGAAAGTTAAGAGAAGACACATTAGAAGTATTGAACAATATCAGGCGTTTTGATGCAGTTAACAAAGAGAGACTGTTCCAAATGATGGGAGGGCTGGCAACTGGAGGATATAATTTTAAGGTAATTTGTTGGACAGACAGAACAATGACAAGGATGTATGTTTTTACACAACAGGTTGCTGTGATTTGGAATGCAACACCTTCAGTAGTAAGCTTCAAAAGGGAATTAAACGTATCGTTATGGGTAAACATTTGCAAGCTATGAGGAAATAGCAGAGGAATCAATATCAGATAGCTCTTTCACTGAGCCAGCACAAACATGATGAGCTAAATGGTCTTCTTTTGTGAGATACGATGCCATGATTTTATTATGGAATTAATGTTTCTCCCTTCCTTGGCTTTCCTTATAGAAAAAGATAAAGCTTTTCAAATCCTTTTTGATGAAGGTAATGCTGATTAAACAACTGAGTTCAGAATCCAAAGGATCAGTCAGGTAATTTTGAGAATTATCACTGAGGCAGTGAATAATGTTTAACTCGGAGGCAAGGGTTGTGTGATTATTATATAAGTTTACATGTTGTGTCCCAGAGTGAGTCTAGCAGTGGCTACTAATGCTAGTGCAGTTAAATGTGGTCAACTATTTGCTGCAGTGAAATGGAGTCAGAAGAGAAAATAAACAACAACATCTGGGGCAGAATGCCGTATATTCATCATAGCTGTTGCCACATTTGTCAAACTGGTTATCTACTCTTATATTATCTACTAACCAATAACATTACCACAATGCCACATCTAATAAGCATTCATAAAAGTTGGCAAACACTGCCATCTACTGTCAACAGCCTGTATTAGCATTGTATTACTTATTCTTCCAAGACCTCTTCTGACTAAAACAATTATATAGCACCTCTCACATCCTCCAAGTCATTTATAACCAATGAGGTATGTCTGAGGTGTAGTCACTGTTGTGTAGATAAGTAGGGCAAATAACTTGCTGGCATCAAGGTCCAATAGTCTACAATAAGGTACATACTTACTTAACTTGAGGTGCCAGTGTTGAACTGAAGTGGACAAAGTTAAAAATCACACAACACCAGCTTATAGTCCAACAGGTTTATTTGGAAGTACTTACTTACTTAATAAATATTGTTTTTTTGAAGATCACCCCTTAGACTCCGACGAGGGAGACCAATATTGCACACAGTATTAAAATCATGAGGGGCATGGCTGGGTAAATAGACAAGATCTTTTCCATAGGGTGGGGGAGTCCCACCCTGGGTTTAAGGTGAGAGGGCATAGGTTTAAGGTGAGAGAGGAAAGATTTAAAAGAGACCTAAGGGGCAATATATTTTCATGCAGAGTGTGATGCATGTATGGTATGAGCTGCCAGAGAAAGTGGTGGAGGCTGGGACAATTACAGCATTTAAAAGACATCCGGATGGGCATATGAATAGGAAAGATTTTGAGGGATATTGGCCAAATGCTGACAAATGGGACTAGATTTATTTAGGATATCTGGTTGGCATGAACGAGCTGGACTGAAAGGTCTGTTTCTGTGACTCTATGATCAAAGGTTTGATTGCCTTCCCTGAGCTGGGCAAAAATGATGCATTTTGACTGTTGAAACTCAGGCATCTTAAGCACATGGCTGACACAGTGCTATGGTGCTACTGGACATTGTGTTATTGTCTATTGATATCGTATAGCACCAACATGGTGCTCTTACCTGCTTCAAGGACACAGATGTTAGTAGAGAATCACAGAATCCCTACAGTGTGGAAGCAGGCCATTCAGCCCATCAATTCCACACCGAGCCTCCGAAGAGCATCCCACCCACTTCCCCATCCTATCCCTATAACCCTGCATTTGCCACAGCTAATCCACCAAGCCTGCACATCCGTGGACACTATGGGCAATTTAGCATGGCCAATCCAACTAACCTGCACATGTTTGGACTGTGGAAGGAAACCAGAGCACCCAGAAAAACTCACACAGGCACAAGGAGAACGTGCAAACTCCACTCCTATCCTCCCAGCTGATGCAGAGAAGCTGTCTGAAACAATTGTTCTGGTAGTTCTCAAGGGACTTGAGGTGGCATCCGTACACAACCCTAGTTTTGGAGCTGTATAGAAGATTTGATTTGATTTTCATTTGATTTGATTTATTATTGTCACATACCAAGATATAGCAAAAGGTATTGTTCTGTGTGCTAACCAGACAAAACAAATCTTACACAAGTACAACAGGATAATAGAACAGAATGCAGAATATAATGTTACAATGGCAGAGAAGGTGCAATGAAAGATCAGCTCTCATACCTGACAAGCCCACACATAAGTCTGACAATAGCAAGGAAGAAACTATTCTTAAATCTGTTAGGATTCAGAAGAATGACTGCCTTAATTACAAAGGTCTTGGTATTGCGATCATTGAGGACTCATCCTTAGGCATCCAATGGCAGCATTCAGGAGGATAAAGGAATTGTTTCAAAGACCCCCCCAAAGGCTTCCCTCAAGAAACACAACATGGATGTCAATGTACGAGAGACCGTCATTCAGAACAAAAGCAATTTGGAGGAACCTGCTATATGAAGGAACACAATTCTTTGCCAACATCCATTGGCAAGAGGGAGAATGGAAGAGGAACTGGAGAAAGGAATACCAAAGAGCTAGAGGCCAAGGACCAATTCCACATCCTGGCAGCACTTACTAAATGTGTGGTGGGACATGTGGTTCTAGGATTGGGCTTATCAGCCATCATGGCATCCATGACCAGTGACACAGAATTTCCTAGGTGGACAATCATACTCTGTAACAAGTGATCACTGACCACCAGCTGTACCATTTAGGGTTTGGGGAGGGGTTACCAGACCTGAAACATTAACTCTGATTTCTCTTCACAGATGCTGCCAGATCTGCTGAGCTTTTCCAGCAACTTCTATTTTTGTCTGCCAATTAGAGTTGACTTACCCTTTTTGGCCAAAGTTTGGAAAGCTAACTGTTCCTTGGCTCACTCTCCATCTCAGCCAATCAGAGTCTGAGTGTCATTCAATTAGCAATCCCTTTCTTATGTAATATAAGTTCCTCTTCCCATCAAAATTTTGTCTTCTTGTCTTTGTCCTGATGAATGCAAGATGAAACGACTCAACATTATGTATTTTTATTAAGCTTAAGACATAATACTTAAGATTAATGTGTCATGTTGCCGTAGAGATGAGGATGGAGGAAGCCCTTTTTGGAATCAGGCTTCACTGCAAATCAAGGAATATCGCTGACAAGTGGCAGAGATTCTATATCTTCAATAGAAATGAATGGCCACTTAGCAAGCTATCACTGCTTAATGTGGGAGGGAAATGGTCTTGAGTCGAAAGATGCACCCTACATCCATTTTAGATTTCAGGGAGATTTATTCTTGCTTGACCTGGGGCTGAGCCATCATTGAAATAGGCTTTACAGCAACTGGTGGCTTCAAGGAATTCTCTAAAAGTGAGGAAAGTACCTGGAGGTGGTCACACTAAGGTACTAATTGGCAAGCAGAGGTTATGAAATCACCCTGGAAACTGAAGGAAATTAATATCAGGACTGTAATTCTGTGAAGAATGCCAAAGGGTGATGAGTGTACCAGATGAACACCACTGCCTGTAATCTAAAGTATAAGTTGCCTACAAAAAAAAAATTGGTCAACAGTGGTTTTAGTTATCATTTGGAGTGAAGATTTTAAAGTGTAAAATCTTGTCATAATGATCTTTCAACTACTAGTGGAAACAAGAATATTTGTAAATGTTAACAGTCTCTATGGACAGGGCAGGACGCTGGCAAGTGAGAATTTGGTGAGAGTAAATGTGTGGGGTGGAAACTGATACAACTAATAGGAAAGGAACTAGATTTATCAGGGACTCAGGGGAATAGACTCTATATAGAAATAATGGGGAAAATTCCACTTTCAAAAAATACTGCTTGTTACATATAATTGAATTATATTTTTAACAGCAAACTCCTGCTCCACATCTCTCAAGTGAGATACTTGAGCAAGGTTCTCACTTGTCTGATTCATAATATTATTTCAACCAACAAAGTGTGGGACAGTAGTCACATACTGACCAGCCCAAGTCAAGCCAGCAGGTTTCACTCCCTGAAGTGTATTAGTGAATCCACTGGGTTTTTTTTAATGGCTAGATTGACACATTTACCATTTGCAGCTGTTTATTTTAGAATTCTCAAAAGGTAACAGGAAAGAATAGTGTTGAGTTGTCATGTCATTATGTCCGTAAGAGACTTCAGCAGCCCCCCCATCCCCGGGGTACGTGCTCGGTGGGTATGTTGATAGATCCCTGAACTGTCATTGAGATGCAATTTCAAGCTATCTACTGTACCCCAGCCTTGGTAAGGGATGGGCTGGACATCTGACTTTGTGTAGATCCCAACATTAGCAGCAAAATGCTCCCAGTCAGTCCCTGCTGCATTGACAAGATTCCTCAAGGGCTGGAATATCATTGAGGGCCAACCGGATGTCCAGTTTTAACATTTTCTCTCATTTCTGCCTCTAACCCCAGTTTGGCAGAGTTGATAAGATGCTACCTACTGACATCCATACCTAGAGCTATATATTAGACTTAAATCAAGTACAGAAAGTAAAGTTTAGAAAAGAAATATGAGATTGGGATATAAAGTTTATACATCTGCACAATGTGAAAGCAGGCCATTCAGCCCATTGAGTCTACATCAACCCTCTGAAGAGCATCCCACCCAAATTTATCGCCCCTTAACCTTTATTCCCTGTAATCCAGCCTTTCCCATGGCTAATCCAACCAACCTACATATCCCTGAACACTGAGACAGCAGTGCTAACCACTGAGCCACTATGCTGCCCCTAAGTTAAAGATAAATATTGTTTAAAAAATTAAACATCTCCAGCCCTCATTATATTTTTAAAAAGTAAATTTCCAAACTTGTAAAATTGCCTTTCAGGGCCAGAGGTAGTTTAGAAGATTAGATTAGAAACCCTGCAGTATGGAAACGGGCCGTTCAGCCCAACAAGTCCACACCGACCCTCTGAAGAGTAACCCACCCAGACCTATTCCCCTACCCTATATTTACCCCTATATCAAACTTTCGGAAATTTCCAAATTAAATTATAATGGATGAGAGCCCCCTCTTGAATAGACATGCCTAAACAGCATTGCTCTGTGGAATTTCACAATCACTATTGTCAAAGCATACTCCGAAACACAGAGACAGTGGAGATTAGCTTGTGGCTTTCTTTAAACTGTGGTGGTTGGGTGATGTGGTGTGCAGTATAAGGTGGCAACTAACATCACTGCCAAGAAAACTAGTGCGCTAACACTATGGGCAATTTTACACAGCCAATTCACCTAACCTGCACATCTTTGGATTGTGAGAGGAAACCAGAGCATCCGGAGGAAACCCACGCAGACACGGGGATATTTATGTGATGGTCCAATACTTAACCACGAGTCACCAACAAATAAAGCAGAGAAGGTCAAGGTATGTTCTTGGAGGTTCATTCTACATGGCATCAGAAATTATTTTTGAATCTGCCATGTAGGACGAACCTGCATGAACATACCTTGACTTTCTCTGCTTTATTTGTTGGTGACTAGTGGTTAAGTATTGGAACATCACACAAATACATTGATTTCAATGCCAAGTCTCTCTGTAAGATTCTTGTGAAGCATATTCTGTGGAAAAGCAGGCTAATTTGGACTCCACAGCCTGGATTTCCGTGTCTAACCACATTAGTGGGCATTTGTGGAAGTTGTTGATAGTTCGTCCCACAATATTGAAAAGTGCTATTAGCCTCATCTTTATTCTAATTGCAAGATCTAGGCTTAAGTCTGTAAACCAAATATATTGATGATTTAACAAGTCAGTTCTCCTGATTTCTGGTGATATAATTCTAAGATGTAGCATAGCATAAGCAAATCAACCAGTTGTGTGTGTGTGTGTGTGTGAGAGAGAGAGAGAGAGAGAGAGAGAGAGAGTGTGTGTGTAAGAGAGACAGAGACAGAGAGCATGACTTTGCCTTGTTAATTTGCCTCTCAAAAGCTCACCTTTCCCATGGCCCTGCCTGGCAGCATGCTGACCCACTGTAAATGAGAAAAAAACTCATTGCAACCTTGCAATTTAAAGCATTCCCCAGCTGTTAATTGTAAAAGAATAGCAGATGAAAAAGCTGCAAATCATCGAATTTTCCGCATATTGTTGGTCAGTGTCAAGTTGACTGATTGAATGCAGAGGAGTCCATGACCGCCAGTAATGTGGGATATTTCCCCCCCTTTTTAAACTGAGCCAGATCATGCTATTTGAAAGGTCCCCTTCATTCTGACATGATTTGAAATCAATTTCATGTTACATTTCTCACCTAATTTACTCAGCCTAATGGCCAGCGTACAATAGCAGCGTGGGCATTATTTCTGAATAATGGCCATCCCTTTTGCATTGTTCAGGACTAAGGAAGGTTGTCAGAGGAATCAACAAAGTGGAAACGAGCAATTCAGTGTGTTCAATCAAGCCTACTTCACAGCCACAAATGCACAACAGTGATAGTAAATCTTGCCTGACACCCTTTTGTCAGGTATTTTATCCCACATGCATTTCTGTACTGTACACTAACGGACACACCCGCAATGAGAAGGTCTGCAGAAACAATGCATTTCTCATTTTTAGCAGCTTTACCAATTCAAGCCCTGTTCAGCACAGACAGGCACAAGCCTGTTCCACCAGGGGAAGCAGTTAGAAAGGCAGAATAGCTTTTTCTCCCCCCAATATATATATATTTCTCAGAACGAAATGAGAAAATCCATGCACAGAGGTGAAACAAAATTTGGAAGGAGATCCACCTGTTCACTTCACAGTGAAAGATAGTCCTTCCTCCTCCGCAGTGAGTAAAATGAGTGTCTCCAATAACTACTACAACGCACGACTGCACACACTTCCAGTGACAAACCAGGGAAAAGGTTTGACTTTTTGATTTGATATATTATTGTCACATGTACCAAAATACAGTGAAAAGTATTGTATTGCATGCTAACGAGACATCAGGGTAATAAAACAGAATGCATAATATAGTGTTACAGCCACAGAGAAGGTGCAGGGAAAGATCAGCTTTAATATATGAGAGTCTTTTCATAAGTCTGATAACAGTGGGGAAGAAACTGTTCTTAAATCTGTTGGTACGTGTTTTCAAAATTTTGTATTTTCTGCTCAATGGAAGAGGGTGGAAGTGAATATAATAGGTTTGAATTGGGTTAGGCTTGACATTTATAGGGACATTTGACTTTTAACTAAAAGTAACACAACCTAACTTTAAAACAAAAGTGAACTGGGTGAGTTCTGCTGTTTTTGTCTCTTCAAATTCATTGACACCCAAATAGCACATCCTCCCAATACCTATAAATTTCCTCCCTATGTCACACTATTTTCCAAGTATACTTATCTTTTTTATTTATATTTCAGATTTGATGTGTGAAAGGTTTGATATCTGAAAGCTGACTAGATGAAATTACGATTATACAGCACTTTTCAGTTCTCCCAGATTTCCCACTAGCTTTACAATCAATTATCATGCCAATACAGAGATATAGCTAATTTTAAAACTGTACATTTTCGTTTAAATGGACAATAATGAGCTATTAAGATGGCTGCCAAGATGGTCAGGTGACCTTTGCAACTTCAACACAGTGGATCAAGCTTCCAGAATTTCCAAATTAACTTATAATGGATGAGAGCCGCCTCTTGAATAGACATGCCTAAACAGCGTTGCTTTGTGGAATTTCACAATCACGATTGTCAAAGCATACTCCGAAACACAGAGACAGTGGAGATTAGGTTGTGGGTTTCTTTAAACTGTGGTTGTTGGGTGAGGTGGTGTGCAGTGTAAGATGGCAACTAACATCACTGCCAAGAAAACTCGACTTATCACATGTCTGTGAATTCATTGAGATCGGCCAGAGACTGGCAATTTTAGGATCTGATCAAGACCTGCTCTTCAATGGAACCAATGGTGAGAATGTCAGGTATTTTTATACTCTTGTCTCATGCTGGATGTTGAAGGGAAAGGGAGCCAAGAGGTTGGAAGTGAGGAAAGAATTTGAGTTTCAGATGCCCTCTGCCCCTTTTGCCATTGTCTGTGCCTCTGATTACTTCCAGATTGGGACAATTGGAGGTCCCCCTGCACCCCCCAAGAGTCTCAGGCATATCAACATTTCTCATCCATCAAGGAGGCAGGTTGTCATAGAGGTGGTGGGTTGTGACTCCTAACCTTAAGTCACCATCAATTGACCATTTAAGGGCTTTAATTTGTGGTGGGGCTAGTTTGTGATAAGACAAGATTGACCATGGATCTTCGCACCCAGAATGTAATCAATGATATAGCAAGAAGGAGGTAAGGTTCTCAATACATCCAACTTTCCCAATTGTTTCCCCCTTCTTGCTACTTCTTTGTCACCTACAGAGTGAGAAACAGCATGTCCTAATTCTCCAGGTTTGCAATGTAAGAAAAGGAAGGTGAAGAGACCATTGTACACAAGATAATTCAACCAAATATTGACTATTAATGACTTTTGACCTTGTTAAAGAAACTGGGCGTCTGAGAGAGAAAGACCATCATCTATCTTCGATTGAATAGCAATGGCCATTTAGAATCTTAGAATCACTACAGCGTGGAAGCAGGTCATTCGGCCCATCAAGTTCACTCTGACTCTCCAAAGAACATCCCAACCAGACCCAATCCCTGTATCCCTGCATTTCCAATGGTTAATCCACCTAGCCTGCACAGCCCTGGACCCAATGGGCAATGTAGCATGGCCAATCCACACTAACCTGCACATACATTAGTTATGTAATTGAAATCGGTTCTTTGATAATTTATCATTGAGCGGGCTGCAGAATAACACTGGATTAGTGGTGCTGGAAGAGCACAGCAGTTCAGGCAGCATCCAAGGAGCAGCGAAATCGACATTTCGGGCAAAAGCCCTTTATCAGTAATAAAGGAAGAGAGCCTGAAGTGTGGAGAGATAAGCTAGAGGAGGGTGGGGGTGGGGAGAAAGTAGCATAGAGTACAATAGGTGAGTGGGAGAGGGGATGAAGATGATAGGTCAGGGAGGAGAGGGTGGAGTGGATAGGTGGAAAAGGAGATAGGCAGGTAGGACAAGTCCGGACAAGTCATGGGGACAGAGCTGAGCTGGAAGTTTGGAACTAGGGTGAGGTGGGGGAAGGGAAAATGAGGAAACTGTTGAAGTCCACATTGATGCCCTGGGGTTGAAGTGTTCCGAGGCGGAAGATGAGGCGTTCTTCCTCCAGGCGTCTGGTGGTGAGGGAGCGGCGGTGAAGGAGGCCCAGGACCTCCATGAGGGAGGGGGAGTTGAAATGTTGGGCCACGGGGTGGTGTGGTTGATTGGTGCAGATGTCCCTGAGATGTTCCCTAAAGCGCTCTGCTAGGAGGCGCCCAGTCTCCCCAATGTAGAGGAGACCACATCGGGAGCAACGGATACAATAAATGATGTTAGTGGATGTGCAGGTAAAACTTTGATGGATGTGGAAGGCTCCTTTTGGGCCTTGGATAGAAGTGAGGGAGGAGGTGTGGGCGCAGGTTTTACAGTTCCTGCGGTGGCAGGGGAAGGTGCCAGGATGGGAAGGTGGGTTGTAGGGGGGTGTGGACCTGACCAGGTGGTCACGGAGGCAACGGTCTTTGTGGAAGGTGGAAAGGGGTGGGGAGGGAAATATATCTTTGGTGGTGGGGTCTTTTTGGAGGTGGCGGAAATGTCGGTGGATGGTTTGGTTTATGCAAAGGTTGGTAGGGTGGAAGGTGAGCACCAGGGGCGTTCTGTCCTTGTTACGGTTGGAGGGATAGGGTCTGAGGGTGGAGGTGCGGGATGTGGACGAGATGCATTGGAGGGCATCTTTAACCACGTGGGAAGGGAAATTGCGGTCTCTAAAGAAGGAGGCCACCTGGTGTGTTCTGTGGTGGAACTGGTCCTCCTGGGAGCAGATACGGCTGAGGCGGAGGAATTGGGAATATAGAATGGCATTTTTGCAAGAGGTAGGGTGGGAAGAGGTGTAATCCAGGTAGCTGTGGGAATCGGTGGGTTTGTAAAAATTGTCAGTGTCAAGTCGGTCGTCATTAATGGAGATGGAGAGGTTCAGGAAGGGGAGGGAAGTGTTAGAGATGGTCCAGGTAAATTTAAGGTCAGGGTGGAATGTGTTGGTAAAGTTGATGAATTGCTCAACCTCCTCGCGGGAGCACGAGGTGGCGCCAATGCAGTCATCAATGTAGCGGAGGAAGAGGTGGGGAGTGGTGCCGGTGTACTTACGGAAGATCAACTGTTCTACATATCCAATAAAGAGATAGGCATAGCTGGGGCCTATAGCTACCCCTTTGGTCTGGAGGAAGTGGGAGGAAGTGGGAGGATTCGAAGGAGAAATTGTTAAGGGTGAGGATCAGTTCGGCCAAACGAATGAGAGTGTCGGTGGAAGGGTACTGTTGGGGATGTCTGGAGAGGAAAAAAACGGAGGGCTTCGAGGCCCTGGTCATGGCGGATGGAGGTGTAGAGGGATTGGATATCCATGGTGAAGATGAGGCGTTGGGGGCCGGGGAAACGGAAGTCTTGGAGGAGGTGGAGGGCGTGGGTGGTATCTCAAATGTATGTGGGGAGTTCCTGGACTAGGGGGGATAGGACAGAGGTAAGTAGAGTTCAGTGGGGCAGGAGCATGCTGAGACAATGGGTCGGCCAGGGTGGTCAGGCTTGTGGATCTTGGGAAGGAGGTAGAACCGGGCAGTGCGGGGTTCCCGGACTATGAGGTTGGAATATGTGGGTAGGAGATCTCCTGAGGTGATGAGGTTCTGTATGGTCTGGGAGATGATGGTTTGGTGATGGGGGGTGGGGTCATGGTCGACGGGGCAGTAGGAAGAGGTGTCCTCGAGTTGGCGTTTGGCTTCAGTGGTGTAGAGGTCAGTGCGCCAGACTACCACTGCGCCCCCTTTATCCGCTGGCTTGATGATGAGGTTGGGATTGGAGCAGAGGGATTGGAGGGCTGCGCGTTGTGAGGGTGAGAGGTTGGAGTGGGGGAGGGGGGTAGACAGGTTGAGGCGGTTAATGTCCCGGCGGCAGTTGGAAATGAAGAGGTCGAGGGCAGGTAATAGGTCAGCGCGAGGTGTCCAGGTGGGCAGTGTGTTGGAGGTGGGCGGGCACTGACAATCCAACAGCAACAGCTGTGCCACCTTCGCTTTCCAGAACAGAGAGGTTTCAGATTCAACTTGAAAGCCAACCCAGTTGGTTCGCAAACTGTTCACCTGCAAAGAAGTTGGGCCATCTCATACACCAGCCAGTTAGCGTGAGCTACAATCTCCCCTTCACAGGAAACTTCTAGTTAAAACGAGATCTGACTCTAACAATCTGAACTTGCATGAACTGAAATTCCAGTGCAATTTGTGACAATGTTCTCAGGGGGACTTGCATGAATCAATAATTCTTTATGTTCAAAACCACAAAAAACTGCTGCTGGTTCAATAAATTAGCCTCACACACATAAGGGCTTTAAACAGCTATATCTGCTATGTACAAATAAGCTACACACAGATTGCAGTTAGAAAGAAAGGGAATTAGAGGTTTCAATGCTGCTCTACATCCATGTCCATGACACTTTGGGTGGAATTTCCCCCTTCTTGATATGGTTTAAGCAATGATGAGTAGGGCAGAATGAAAAAGACCACAATCTTGATATTGCAAAAATGTTTTGCAACATTCCCCTCAAACCTTGAATGGCTACTTCAGAAACTCTTTATTCAGCTGCAACCACCTAATTTGTCCACATGTGCATTGTATTAATACACCAACATATTTTATGTCTACACCACTCAAATTTGCTCTCCTTCCCTGAGAAACTCAGGCCAATCCACACTAACCTGCACATACATTAGTTATGTAATTGAAATCGGTTCTTTGATGCAATGTCCTGGTATAAAACAGAACGGTACCTGGTGGCTGTACATCTCCAGTTTGTTGTCCTGACCATTATGCAAATGCTTCTTCAGGACAACGTCCCAGCATGCTCTGTACCTGGCGTCTTCCTCAACCCTTCAGCGCTCCAAGTGGGCACCAGCAAACCATCAGCCTCACTGTGTCATCATGCCTGCTCTGGGACTGAGTCTCACACTACTTCAGTCCTTCATCACTCCAAAGCGGAATGGCAGGTAGGGAGGGTGGTGAAGAAGGCATTTGGTACGCTTGCCTTCATTGGTTGGTGTACTGAGTACAGAAATTGGGAAGTCATGTTGCGGCTGTACAGGACACTTTTGGAATACTACATTCCATTCTGGTCTCCCTGCTGTAGGAAAGTGAAACTTGAAAGGCTTCAGAAAAGATTTACAAGGATATTGCCAGGATTGGAGGGTTTGAGCTATAGGCAGAGGCTGAATAGGCTGGGGCTTTTTCTTCTGGGATATCAGAGGCTGAGGGGTGACATTTAAGAGATTTATAAAATCATGACGGCATGGATAGGCTGAATAGCCAAGGTCTTTTCCCAGGGTTGGGCAGTCCAAAACTAGAGAGCATAGAATCAGGTGAGAGGGGAAAGATTTAAAAGGGACCTAAGGGGCAACTTTTTCACATAGAGGGTGTTGCGTGTATGGAATGAGCTGCCAGAGGAAGTGGTGGAGATTGGTCCAATTACAGTATTTAAAAGGCACCTGAATGGGTATATGAATAGGAAGGGTTATGAGGGATATGGGTCGGACGCTGGCAGGTAGGTCTAGATTAATTTAGAAAATTTGGTCGGCATTGATGGGTTGGACCAAAGAGTCTGTTTCCATCTTGTACATCTCTATGACTTTGAAGCTTGGGATCAATTATGATTTACATAGAATATAGCACATAGAACATTACAGCGCAGTACAGGCCCTTCGGCCCTCGATGTTGCGCCGACCTGTCATACCAATCTGAATCCCATCTAACCTACACTATTCCATGTACGTCCATATGCTTGTCCAATGACGACTTAAATGTACTTAAAGTTGGCGAATCTACTACCGTTGCAGGCAAAGCATTCCATACCCTTACTACTCTCTGAGTAAAGAAACTACCTCTGACATCTGTCCTATATCTATCACCCCTCAATTTAAAGCTATGCCCCTTCGTGCTCGCCGTCACCATACTTGGAAAAAGGATCTCCCTGTCCACACTATCTAACCCTCTGATTATCTTATATGTCTCTTATTAAGTCACTTCTCAACCTTTTTCTCTCTAACGAAAACAGCCTCAAGTCGCTCAGCCTTTCCTTGTAAGACCTTCCCTCCATACCAGGCAACATCCGAGTAAATCTCCCCTGCACCCTTTCCAAAGCTTCCACATCCTTCTTATAATGCGGTGACCAGAACTGTACACAATACTCCAAGTGCAGCCGCACCAGAGTATTGTACAGCTGCAGCATAACCTCATGGTTCCGGAATTCGATCCCTCTATTAATAAAAGCTAAAAAACTGTATGCCTTCTTAACAACCCTGTCAACCTGGGTGGCAACTTTCAAGGATCTGTGTACCTGGACACCGAGATCTCTCTGTTCATCTACACTACCAAGAATCTTACCATTAGCCCAGTACTTTGCATTTCAGTTACTTCAACCAAAGTGAATCACCTCACACTTGTCCTCATTAAACTCCATTTGCCACCTCTGCAGCTTATCTATGTCTCTCTGTAACCTACAACATCCTTCGTCACTACCCACAACTCCATCGACTTTAGTGTCATCTGCAAATTTACTAACCCACCCTTCTACGCCCTCATCCAGGTCGTTTATAAAAATGAAGAACATCAGTGGACCCAACACCGACCCTTGCAGTACACCACTAGTAACTGGACTCTAGGATGAACATTTCCCATCAACCACCATCCCTGTCTTCTTTGAGCAAGCCAATTACTGATCCAAACTGCTATATCTCCCACAATCCCATTCCTCCTCATTTTGTACAATAGCCTACTGTGGGGAACCTTACCGAACGCCTTGCTGAAATCCATATACACCACATCAACCAGTTTACTCTCATCTACCTGTTTGATCATCTTCTCTAAGAACTCAATAAGGTTTGTGAGGTACGACCTACCCTTCA
Organism: Chiloscyllium plagiosum; assembly: GCF_037043375.1. NCBI lineage: Eukaryota > Metazoa > Chordata > Chondrichthyes > Orectolobiformes > Hemiscylliidae > Chiloscyllium > Chiloscyllium plagiosum. The sequence goes on from NW_028270163.1 coordinate 43,985,423, forward strand.
CAAAACCGTGCTGACTATCCCTAATCAAATTATTCTTTTCTAGATGATTATAAATCCTATCTCTTATAACCTTTTCCAACACTTTACCAACAACTGAAGTAAGGCTCTATAATTACCAGGGTTGTCTCTACTCCCCTTCTTGAACAGGGGAACCACATTTGCTATCCTCCAGTCTTCTGGCACTATTCCTGTAGACAATGACGATTTAAAGATCAATGCCAAAGGCTCGGCAATCTCCTCCCTTGCTTCCCAGAGGATACTCGGATAAATCCCATCCAGCCAGGGGACTTATCTATTTTCACACTCTGCAGGATTTCTAATACCTCTTCCTTGTGAACCTCAATCCCACCTCGTCTAGTAGCCTGTATTCTCAGTATTTTCCTCGACAACATTGTCATTTTCTAGAGTGAATACTGTCGAAAAATATTCATTTAGTGCTTCCCCTATCTCCTCTGACTCCACACACAACTTCCCACTACTATCCTTGATTGGCCGTAATCTTACTCTTGTCATTCTTTTATTCCTTAAATACCTATAGAAAGCCTTAGGGTTTACCCCGATCCTATCTGCCAATAACTTCTCATGTCTCCTCCTTGTTCTCCTGAGCTCTCTCTTTAGGTCTTTCCTGGCTACCTTGTAATCCTAACATAAGCCTTTCTTCTACCTCTTGACCAGAGATTCCACTTCCTTCGTAAACCACAGCTCCTGCGCTCTACAGCTTCCTCCCTGCCTGACAGGTACATACTTATCTAGGACACACAGGAGCTTTTCCTTGAATAAGCTCCACATTTCTAATGTGCCCATTCCCTGCAGTTTCCTTCCCCATCCTATGCTTCCTAAATCTTGCCTAATCGCATTGTAATTGCCTTTCTCCCAGTTGTAACTCTTGCCCAGTGATACACACCTATCCTTTTCTATCACTAAAGTAAACATAACAGAATTGTGATCGCTTTCACCAATGTGCTCACCTATTTCCAAGTCTAACACCTGGCCGGGCTCATTACCCAGTACCAAATCTAATGTGGCTTCGCCCCTTGTTGGCCTATCTACATACTGTGTCAGGAAGCCCTCCTGCACACACTGGACAAAAATTGCCCCATCTATAGTACTCCTACTATAGTGTTCCCAATCAATATTTGGAAATTTGAAGTCCCCCATGACAACTACCCTGTCTCTCTCACTCCTATTGAGAATCATCTTTGCTATCTTTTTCTCTACATCTCTGGAACTATTCGGAGGCCTATAGAAAACTTCCAACAGGGTGTCCTCTCCTTTCCTGTTTCCAACCTCAGCCCATACTACCTCAGTTGACGAGTCCCCAAACATCCTTTCTGCAACTGTAATACTGTCCTTGACCAACAATGCCACACCTCCCCTTCTTTTACCATCTTCTCTGTTCTTACTGAACATTTGTATGTTACTGCCAAGTCACTTTGCACACAGTGACACACATGTAACTCACATCTCCACAGTATGCATCCTACAGTCTTTCCCTTGCTTTGTGAGTACTCACCTTTGGAAGTTATTCTGTATACTCCACAATGCTTTCTTAGCACATACTCACTGACTCCAGTACTTCAGACAGTTTCTCTGTGGCTTGCACAGAGTCTTTAGTGTTCAGTCCCAGGCTACCATATCCCCTGTGGTTTGCATTGCTTTTTAACCAAGAAGGAGAGACAGGCAGCTTGTCCTGTGAGGTAGGGGATAAGCATTGGTTGCACCTGGCCTGCAGGACTACCAAACTCTAGGATCTGTGGTCAGGCAGTGCCAACCTTGGGCCATGCTCAGTCCTGCAGGCCAGGTGCAACCAACAAAGCAAGCAGGGAGCTGGCTTTTCCTCTGGGCCACGATAATGTTCATGCAGCACTGAGTGAGGAGCCATTCCTAGCTGGCATAGTCTAAAGTGATGTGCAGCTGGGCTTGAAAGAAGACACCAGCAGCACAAAGGCTGCAGCGTCCCAGCAATGGCGAGCACTTCCATATCTCAGGCCAAGTGATTCCCTGGAAAAAGCTACCAAGAGCCCGAGCTGATGAGTCAGCAATTGTGTGAGAAAACTCAGTTCGAGACATGGCAAACTCTCACTGAATAAAACATTTTGATTAATTGAAAATGGGAAAATTTCAGCATATGAATTCGTTTTGCCACACTATTGTCAGAAAGAAAGCCAGGTCTGATATGCAGACAGGCAAAGCCAACAAAGGACAAACAAATTATTGAACAGATTACCTGAGTCTGGTGGTGTTGGTATAGGAGACAAAGGCAGGACTCCTGGTCCATTATTCTCACACTTATTGGGGGCCCTGAAGCCAATGATAACCTTGACAGGAATCAGCAAACTCAACAGGCTCAAACCTGGACCTACCCTCGTTCTGGTTAGCTCAGTTAATTGACATCCTAAACCATTTGGCAGCTTGGGAGAGGTGGCCCCAACTCTGAGGGGAGGTGGAATATGTAAGCAGGGGACACATTGGCGGGGTGTGGCTGAAGGGGGAGCTGTTGACTATCCCTACCATCGACAGCAATGCAGGAAATATGGGTGGGTGGACATCTTCTCTGCTTCTCATGTGTCTTCAAAAGGCTGTTTGTCAAGGTCCCCTTTGTACCTCTTGAGCTTTACCATCATCAGTCTGCTAAGCCTTCACCATCTACAGTGGCATACAGCATCACAGCAGTTTTCTGGGTATGCTTCCACTCTCTGGAAGAATTAGATTAATCTTTGTGAAGCACAATAGCTGCCAGAGATCATCACCTTAACAAAGACAGTGAAGAGTTTCTAACATACAAGAATCTGAAGATTTGGAAGACAAGTTTCGATGCCATTTAATAAAGGTGTTTCAAACCTTGTTGCCATTCTACCTACAGACACCCGCAGCCTGGCTTCTCACAGGGTCAGACCCTGGACATTTTCATCTCAGCGTTAGTGGGATTAGGATTTCCTGAGCACGGCAACTCTGCTGTTTTTTGCAAGTCTGAACCAAGGACTTTAAATAATTCACTCTGTGTTTTGACTTCAGCTCCTAAATTATAAACTGATATGATGATCACTGAAAACCAATAATTCTTGTTGTTCATTCGGACAAAGGGGTTCCAACTTTACTTTGTTAATCCAACTTTATTAATTCAATCTCTGGTACTGAACAATGACAGTCATCATTATACTATCAGGTATTAGTTTGAGTCTACGCAGAGGAATGGTAACCTTTCAATGAAGCAACTTCACTAATGGGGTGGGGTTGTTTTTAAAGATACAAAAATCCCACAATTGTCATGGAGTGTGGTCTGTTTTCACTGACCCCCAGTAGTATGATAAGGATGTGATTATCTGACCGACATGTGTTAGTGCAGCAGTCTGGATCTTCTACTTCATTAATTAGTACCAAATTCTGAATCTTTGTAAGTCACACAGATAATCCAGTCACATTTTAGCAGTTATACTGTTGGCTAACATAGATGCAACTCTCATTGAAATATGTGAAGACTTTCATGCTGGCCATTTGAAAACTAGAGCCAACCCATGCATAGGATTCAATGGTGATAAATTCAAATAACAAACTGAACAGCAAGAAATTGGAACATTTCTTATCAGACCAATACATCCTTCTGTCCCTGGGATCATATTGAAATTGTGAGTAAAGTATTGATTTGCATTCATTGTTTACTGTTTGAGACAGCTGTTTGGATAGTCCTCACTCACCTGCCCTTTCCCATAGCCTGGCAAATCTTTCCATTTCAAATATAACTATAACCCTCTTTTAAAAACTATTGTTGATTCAACATCCATTGTCCTTTCAGACAATACACTCCAGATCATGACCTGTTGCTTTAAAAAATATTCTGCCTATTTTCCTTCAGTTCACAAAGTATCAATTTTAATATGAAACTCCTTTGAGTTTCTCTCACTGGTGAGAGAATATTAACCGACATTCATTGCCTTGCGAAACAGAAACCTACATTCAACTATAAGGAAGATTTCTTCATGAAAGAAGAACAAATGAAACCTTGTAACCTACCTTTAACTGGTTGTCAGCCTCAAATCTGCAACTGGGTGGAACTCCCATATACTTACATATATTTAAAATTATCTCCACATTATTCAGAATTGCTAGCTTTGAAAGAAAAAAAAATATTTTAGAAGCTGTCCCTATTTGCTAATACAAGTTGATGGAATAAAGTACTTTATTTAATTATGCCTTTTATTGTTAAATTGAGTTTAATAACTCAAGGATGACCAATATGCAAGGTCAAATCCTGACTTTTTCCCCAGTCTAATCTTCATGGATGCTTAATTGTATTGCTTGCACATTGGATGTTTGGCATTTCATATTGCTCTAGCCAATGGCCCTTCCTAAAATGCCACTGCTATCATATCAGATGCATTCACAGGCAGATATTTCATTGAACTATTCCTCACATCATCATCATCGAGTCAAACAGCATGGAAACAGACCCTTCAGTCCAACCAGTCCATGCCGAATATAATCCCAAATTAAACTAGTCCCACCTGCTTGCTCTTGGTTCATCTGTCACCAAACCTTTCCTATTCATTTATTTATCCAAATGTCTTTTGAGTCATTTTCTATCAATGCACAAACTCAAGGTTAGCATTTACTGTTTTGGAACACTCTCTGTGCAACATCCTAATCCAGAAACATTTAGTTTCCTGCTTGTTTCAATTCTTTAATTATAATGCATTTGTAGCACTCTGGCTCAGCGGTTAGCACTGCTACCTCATAGTACTAGGGACCCAGGTTCAATTCCAGCCTGGGGTGACTGTCTGTGTGGAGTTTGTACATTCTCCCTGTGTCTCCATGGGTTTCCTCCAAGTGCTCTGGTTGCCTCCCATAGTCCAGAAGATGTGCAGTTTAGGTGAATTGCCCATAGTGTTCAAGGATGTGTAGGTTAGGTGCATTAGTCAGGAGTAAAATGTAGAAAAATGGGGATTGGATTTGAATGGGATATTCTTTGGAGGGTTGGTGTGGACTTGATTCTAGGGTTTGTTATAAAGAATTTTCTTGCTACATCATATTTGAGGAATATTTTATCTCTTTTTTTCTCTCCACTGATGCTACCAGCCTTGCTGAGTTTCCCTACAGTTTTGTTTAACAACTTAGCAAGTTTGCGTTTGCTTTGAACTGATTTGTCCTCCGCAGTTTTGACCTTCAAATTATAATCTTAGTGTTTAAATCCTACAGTATTTTTTTGTCACAGGATTGAAGCAGTTAAAGCAGATAGATTAATACCTGAGTTAAAATCACAGAGATGACGCCTCAACTCATTAGGTATCAGCTAACCTCAAAATCAAAAGAATGTGTAAACTGATGTTTTTTAACATAACCATTAACTTAACAGGTCAACCAGCTTGGATGTTTCAAAAGGTAGTAAAAAGCTTTTACTAATTTCGCCAAGAAATTTTGAAGTTAATTTTCTCACACACTCAAAACACTGGTGTTCCTTGACCAATGGCTGTAACAAGGGAGTCATCTGCAGTGTGTTCAACTTCTATAATGCTATCATCGTGATGTGAGAGCAGAGTTTTACAGTCACTCAGAGAGTTGCTGTAGAAACATGCTCCTATATGTACAAGCTGTAAACTCTGGATCCTAAAACCATAAGCCCGCTCTGCCATTCTATCATGGCTAGTAGGTTTCTCAACCCCCATTTTCCTGCATTCTCCCTTAACCCTTGATCGTCATGACAAGTGCGACTCCAACTCCCTTTCCATCACTTGGCTGATGAGGAATTTCTCCCTATCTCACTGCCTGCCATTGACACATATTGGAGGAATTTGCAGGTAGACCCTCAAACTTTTTAACTGCCATGATTTGGAGGTGCTGGTGTTGGACTAGGGTCTACAATGTTAAAAATCACACAACACTTGGCTATAGTCCAACAGGTTTATTTGGAAGCACTAACTTTCGGAGCGCTGTTCCTTCATCAGGTGTTGTGGAGTATAAGATTGTAGGACACACTGTAAACTTTGCTAGAAATTCTGTGTCCTACGATCTTATTCTCCACAACCACCTGATGAAGCAGCAGTGCTCCAAAACCTAGTGTGCTTCTAAATAAAACTGTTGGACTATAACCTGGTGTAGTGTGATTTTTTTACTTTGTTTAGCTGTGTTATCAGTGCACCTTCCTTGATAATGAAGTCCTGGGCTGGGCCTGAAACCCAAAATTTCTTGGTCAGAGGCAGGGATGCCATTCAGTGCCCACAAGATCTCCTACTACAGAAGAACATAACAACTAGGAGCAGGAGGATATAATCCAGCCCTCAAGATACACCATAATTCAATACGATTATGTAATGTCCATGTGTCATGTATAAATTACCAATCAGACACTTTGCCAAATTGGTGTGGCTAAGCTCCATTTTCAGATGACCACTGTTGGCAGCATCTCTTAATGTTGTGGTCTTGGTTTCTGAAACCATCTGGGATTTCTTGGGTCAATTCATTACCACTGATCCTTTTTCTTACTATTATTACAAATACCAAGTGAGGAAGGACATCCACAAGAGAACTTCAGCTGAAGGTAGGCTCAACCTTGATAATCAGTAAAGGTTTACAACATCATATTGATCAGATAGCTACATTTCACCTGAGATACATGATACATTATCAGCCATGATTGAATGACAGAGCAGACTCATTAGGCTGAATAGCCTAATTCTGCCTCTATATCTTATGGTCTTATGGTATATATGTTTGTGAGACATTAGCTTCAACTTATCATTGCTACATTCTGATACACACAAAAACACGACAATGGACACATTGGTTAGCACTTCTCAGGAATGTCCTTTATATCCTGGTGAGTGGAACTTACCGTGTCTTGTCAGTTAACGTTCTCAGATACTAACTGCCTTAGACTTAAATTAATTCTCAACAGTAATTTCCATACTCCACCACTTTACCGGCAATGTATCATTTCAGCTCTCAGTCCAGCTGAGTTTCTCCATCACTGCCTATTTTTATGTCAGATTTCCAGCAACAAAGTTGGGAGGTCATGTTGCGGCTGTACAGGACATTGGTTAGGCCACTGTTGGAATATTGCATGCAATTCTGGTCTCCTTCCTATCGGAAAGATGTTGTGAAACCTGAAAAGTTCAGAAAAGATTTACAAGGCTGTTGCCAGGGTTGGAGGATTTGAGCTATAGGGAAAGGCTGAATAGGCTGAGGCTGTTTTCCCTGGAGCGTCGGAGGCTGAGGGGTGACTTTATAGAGGTTTACAAAATTATGAGAGGCATGGATAGGGTAAGTAGGCAAAGTCTTTTCCCTGGGGTCGGGGAGTCCAGAACTAGGGGGCATAGGTTTAGAGTGAGAGGGGAAAGATATAAAAGAGACCTAAGGGGCAACTTTTTCTCGCAGAGGGTGGTACTTATATGGAATGAGCTGCCAGAGGAAGTGGTGGAGGCTGGTAAAATTGCAACATTTAAGAGGCATTTGGGTGGGTATATGAATAGGAAGGGTTTGGAGGGATATGGGCCAGGTGCTGGCAGGTGGGACTAGATTGGGTTGGGATATCTGGTCGGCGTGGACGGGTCGGACTGAAGGGTCTGTTTCCATGCTGTACATCTCAATGACTCTATGACTCTATAACTCCAGTATTTTGTTTTTATGTAATTTGTCAAAGTAGTTTTAGGAAATGTAATGTTTTCCTCTGACTGAATGATTGAGAGTGCAATGGTTCTGGTAGAAACATGACAGCAAAATGCAAGGTCATACTGTGAGATAAAAGTAAAATGTTACAACTACTGAAAATCTGAAATAAAAAGCGAAAGTGCTGGAGAAACTCAGAGGGACGTATTGTGAGATGATCAGACCTATGCTAAATTAGAGTCATTAAGATATTAAAATGAATGGGTTATGAATGACTGCTAGAGGACATTAAAATCATTTGGGCCCACACTAAAGTCTGTGGAGGCACCCAACAGTTGGGGGTCTTGGCATAATATGACAAGAGCTGCTTCTCATACCAGTCCAGGGGATTGTTCATGGTCAGGCTTCTAGTCAGGGTGATCTGGGTCAGGGGCTCCATATCTTTGCAGTCTGGGGATTTTGATTTGATATGATTGAACTAGATTTATTATTGTCACATGTACCTGGGTACAGTGAAATGTTTTGTTTTGCATGAAGTACAGGCAGATCATAAAAAGATCGTAGGGTGATTGAACAGAGTGAGGAATACAAAGTTTGGCTGCAAAGAAAGTGCAAAAATGTTAGATTCACATTAGATTTGAAATTTGAGAGGTCCATTCAAATGTCTAACAACAGCAGGGAAGAAGCTGTTCTTGAACCTGTTGGTACATGTGTTCAAGCTTTTGTATCTTCTGCCCAACGGGAGAAGTTGGAAGAGATTCTAGTTGAAGTGGGAAGGGTCTTTGATGATGTTGCCTGCCTTCTGAGGCAGCGAGAAGTGTAGATGGAGTCAATGGATGGAAGGTTAGCTTGTGTGATGGACTGGGCTGTGTTCACAACTCTCACAGCTTGTTCTATGTTCTATTCAGGGAGTAGCAAGAGCGTGGAATGCCCTGCCTGCAACAGTAGTCGACTCGCCGACTTTTAAGGTCATTGGATAAACATATGGATGATAATGGAATAGTGTAGGTTAGAGGGACTTCAGATTGGCTTCACAGGCCAGAGCAACATTGAGGGCCTAAGGGCCTGGACTGTGCTGTAATGTTCTATGTTCTATGTCGTTTCTTATGGCTCAAAGCAGAGCAGTTGCTGCACCAAGCCGTGATGCACCCAGGTAGGATGCTTTCTATGGTGCGTCTATAAAAGTTAGTAGTGTCCTTATGGACATGTCGAATTTCTTTAGACTCCTGAGGAAGTACAGGCATTGTTGTGGGTCACAATCAGCCTGCTGCACCTTCCCAGCACCACACTCTCGACAATTGACATTTAGCCAAAAAGTATAAAATTCCGTATAACTTTTCTTGAGAAACACTTTTCAATATTAGTTATAAATATATTCACATTGGAGAAAAGCCTATTTCCCGGGCTTGGGAAATAATCGGAGGTGTGAGGTTTTGAAGTGTTGAAACCTCCAATCGAAGTTGACAATGCTAACTCACTCCTCGGCCTCTGCACCCATATTTCCTCAGCTTCTTCAAGCTAGGTTGGAGGAGATTTGCCCATACAGTATAACCACACTGTATTTGTGTTGCTGCATTATCGTTCATCTATCAGTTCCTGTGGCATTCATGCCAGTTTTCTTTAACTGTGTGACAATCTCTGTGCACGACTCTAAACTTTAACCGTTGCATGCAGTGCAACAATTCAGAAAATAATGAATTGAGCTGAAATGAATGGATAATGAAAGGTATTAACATGAAACAAAAGTTTCACATAGTTCAGGAGTCTGGTGGATGTAACATGGACACAGAAGTGTCACACTTTGGTGGCCCATCACTGGTGAATGACCTGATAATGAATTATAATCACTATTGACAGAAACAGTTCACGCTTCAATATAAAAGTTATCATGATAAGCGCACAATAGTGTAAGACACTTTAATTTCTTTCTTATGGTTTGAAGTGAGTCTGCTCTGTAGAATAATTGTGTTTTAAAATTACCATAGCAGCTGCAGGCTGTTGTTATTCTGATAAGTTCCTGTAGTTGAATCTTTGCTAAAATTCTCAATTAATGCTCTGTCAGTCACTGTTTCCTTCCTGAAAGCTGAATAATGGGTGATTCTGTCTGCATGAAAGCACAGAATACACATTTCAAAGCAGAAACAATGCACCCACCAGCATCATTTCCATCTGAAAAAGAAAAAAATATTTAACCTTTACAGTACTGACATGTGCTCAGAAATTTGAGAAAAAATTGACTAGTCTGCACTTAGTGCCAAATTTCCTACTGTGATCCTAAGATTAATAGTTACAATAATTTGTATCAAATCAACTTTGCTGAATGTTAGCCTTTGAATTCTATAGAATTAAAGTTGAAAGCTTGTCAAAGAAGCTTTAAATGTCAGTTCAAATTGAACATTAGTTCTGAATATGATATTGAGCGATTGAGTTGTTGTAAAACTAAACAAGTTGCTGAGGTTTACTAGCCTCATACCTCCATTTCCAAATCTTCTTCAAGTGCTGGAGATGGTAAATGGTTTCATCATCTGTGCAGCTTGCAGCCTCCACTCCCCACTTTGCACAGGAGCAAATCAAGTAGAGAAATGGAGACAAAACTATCTATCACAAATGAGATAGTACATTACAATGGTCGTTCATAATTCGTAAAGCACTGGGGCATTTGACATTGTTAAAAACATGACTGAGCGGAAACTTCACTGAACCAGCCACGTAAATACTCTAGTTTAAGAGCTAGTCATCAGGAAAATCCTTCCTGTGTCCATTGTGTCCAGTCTGGTTAGAATTTTATATGTTCTATGAGAATCCTCCATCATTTTTTGAACTCTAACAATACAGTCCTAATTGATCCCTCCAGATTTTCAGTCCTGCCATCTCAGGAATCAAGCTGTAAACCTTTGCAGAACCCAGTCCACAGCAAGAACATGCTTTCCCAGACAAAGAGACCAAACTTCACACAATGTTCCAGATGTGGACTCATTCAGTGCCCTGTACAATTGCAACAAGACATCCCTACTCTTGCACTCAAATCATCTCACTATGAAGGCCAACATACCATTTGCCTTCTTTACCACCTGCTGCACTTGCAAGCTTACTTTCAATGATTGGTATGCGGAGATACCTTGGTCTCATTGAACGTTCCTCTCACTCAATTTATTGCATGGCTATGTCACATCCTGTCTTGTGTTGAAGATAAAAAGTAACAGGTGCATGAGAACACTTGTAAATTCTTCCAAACAATGCACCATCTGACATGGAAATGTATTGCTATTCCTTCACCGTCACTGGGTTAAAATCATAAAACCACTTCTTTACCAACACAGTGGGTTAGTGACACCAACTACACTATGGTACTTCAAGAAGTGGAGGTGCTGGTGTTGGACTGGGGTGGACAAAGTTAAAGGTCACACAACACCAGGTATAGTCCAATAGGTTTATTTGGAAGCATCAGCTGTTAGAGCACTGTTCCCTCATCAAGAAGGCAGCTCACCACCAGGTTCTCAATGGCAAACAGGCATTGGTAACTCATGCTGAGTTAGCAACACCCACATTTCACGAACAACCAACAAAAACTTTCTTCACTCGAAATGAAATGAAAAACAAAATTCCTGGAATAAAAGGAAGTAAAATTGAGATAATTTTATTTATTGCTATAAAATGGGAGCTGGTTTGTGTTTACATTGAAGAAAATCATGCCTACTCAAGCTGATAGTAACGTTGTATTTCTGTTCTTTAAATAGCCATCATCGTCAGTCCCTTGCAGTTTTCGTAATCTCTGTTTCACTTGGGGCAGAAGGTGGTCACAGTGTGGCAGGGCACTCCTGACGCTGTTTATGACTGACTTCTCTTTTCTCCCCAACGGCAAATCACAAGGTGCTCGATGCCTTCCCATATGCTTCGCCTCCACTTTGGACGGTCTTGGGCAGTGATTCCTTGGGAGTCTGTGGGAATGCTGCACTTCACCAGTGAGATCTTGGGGCTATCCCTGAAATGTTTCCTGTGTTTGCTTCAAGAGGGACCTTTCTATCACAGAATCCCTACAGTGTGGAAACAAGCCATTTGGCCCCACAAGTCCACACCGACCCTCCAAAAATAACCCATACCAACCCATTCCCCTACCCTGTTACTTTACATTTTGCCTGACTAATGTACCTAGCCTACACATCTCTAGACATGATGGGCAATTGAACATGGCCAATTCACCTAACCTGCACAGCTTTGGATTGCGGCGGGAAATCAGAGCACCCAGAAGAAACCCACACAGAAACGGGGAGAATGTGCAAACTCCACACAGACAGTCGTCCAAGGAGGGAATCAAACCGAGGTCCCCAGTGCTGTGAGGCAGCACTGCTGACCACGGAGCCATCATGCCTGACCCACTCCCCATCCGTGACACTGGTACTGCACATTGTTCATGCAGGAGGGTTACTTGGCTGAATTTTCCCATTTGCTGTTAAAATGTTTCTCAAGTAAAGTTCATGGCATCCAGTCCATCATGGCTCAGAACAGTTCTTCTTATACTATCTTCCACTCTCTAGCTCACCAATTTGGCATGTGCGCTCCATGGCTTTGTTCGTGTAGGATCAGCAGCAGGAGAGACAGATATGTCTACAATCAATTCTGCCTCACCTACTAGAACCTTCCTCTGAGTTCACATAGCTGGAACTATCTTTAAACGCAGCTATCCAGCATTTCAGAATAGCTCCTCTCACTGTACAACTCCACCGTCATGATGGAACCCATGGCTGAAAAAGGTACGATAGCTGTTTGGTTTGCCAACAGGAAGCTGGAAGTTCTGGTGGACGGGAAAGGCATCTTGAAGAGAGATAAAGGAAGCCACACACTGCTCTCAGTGAGCCTGAACACCAATAGTGGTCTGGGTCAGTGCAGTGTCCCAGGTGAAATGGGATGCTCAGCAGTGCAGGAAAGAAAGCTATTGATCTTCTGCGCTCCAGAAGGGTTGGTGTTATCTATCTTTTCTCTTCTATCTCACACTCACAGGGCCACCACTCACTTTGCAATAAACCCTACATGGTCCATAGGCAATCATTAATTAATCCCCTGTGATCATGTTGAGTATGAGTTCCCTTGGGAATAGGCAATGGACTGCCGAGCTGGAACTCATCACCTGAGCCCTTTGTAAAGCAGATCCAGGGATTGGTCTGCAAAACTCTATGTCCCAGGCTGGGACTAGACCATACATGCCTCAAGTAGTTGCTCTGTTTTACAGTCAAACAATAAATGATGCTCATTTCCAGTTAGGGTTCGTGAGTTATTATACCCTTCCACTCCAAACAGCTCTCACCAAGGATCATGGATTGCAACTCTCACTATTTTCTGCTCCTTCATGAACCCATGCTCATTCACTTGATGTATTTCTAAGTGCTCTGTTGTATCCTTTATAATGAACTGTAACATTTTCCTAATGCCAGATGTTAAGCTAATTAGCATATAATGAATGATCTGCTTTTTTTATCCCTCACATGTTGAAAACGGTTGTTACATTGACAGTTATCTAATCAACTATATTTATCTCTATTATAGTTATCCATATGTTTCCCATATACTGTATAAGGATTCTTGAAAGATGACTTATCAGTGTGACCACTATCCCTGTAACTACTTTCTTTAATACCCTAGAATGCAACCTGTCGGGTCCAAGGGATATATCGGGTTTTAGCCCCATTACTTTCACTAGCACCTATTATCTAGTAATACCTGTATTTATTTCCATTTCCCCCTCCTCTCTTCTTTGTCCTTTGATTATTTATTATTTTTTGAATGCAGTTAGTCTTTGCTAACATGAAGACTGATGCAAAGTATATATTGAACTCTGCTGCCATTTCCTAGTTCACAATTATTATTTTGACAGCCTCATTCTCGGACAGACCCAGAGTCATAGAGATGTACAGCATACTAAACAGACCCCTCGGTCCAACTCATCCATGTCAACCAGATATCCTAAATTAATCTAATGCCATTGCCAGCACTTGGCTCATATCCCTCTAAACCTTTCCTATTCATGTACCCATCCAGATGCCTTATAAATGTTGTAATTGAACCCATCTCAATTTCCCTGGCAGCTCATTCCATACACGGACCACCCTCTGTGTGAAAAATGTTCCCACTCAGGTCCCTTTTAAACCTTTCCACTCTCACTTTAAGCCTATGCCCTCTAGTTCTGGACTCCTCCCATCATTTAGCCTTGTTGTTCCTTTTTTATATATTTAAATATGCCTTTACTATCCATTTCTTTATTACTTGCCCATTTACCTTTACATTTTATTTCCTCGCTTTTTTTTGTTCATCTTTAGTTGGCTTCTAAAACTTTTGGATTTCCCAAACCTTTGGTTTACCACTAATCTTTGCTACATTGTACATTTATTTTTATTAGATACTGGATTTAGACACTTGGTTAATCATGGTTGATTTATTGTCTTCTTAGAATCCTTTTTCCTCACTGGAATATCTCTTTCCAGTGAGCAATTTACTATTTTCTTTAAGGTTTACCATTGTCCTTCATTCATCACTTTTGCTAAACTCCTTTACCAGTCCACTCCAGCCAAGTCTGTCTTGATCAATTTATGATAAGCCCTATTTAAATTTAGCAATTTGTTGCTGATCCAAGTTTCTCACTCTTAAACTGAATGCAAACTTATACCATTTTATGATCAGTTTTGAAGAGGAGTTGCTGGAGATCTTAAATTGTGTAAAGGTAGACAAATCCACAAGACTTGATCAAGTGTCTTCCAGGACTTTGTGGGAAGCTAGGGAAGAAATTGCTAGGCCCCTTGCTGAGATATTTGTATCTGGTGAGGTGCTGGAAGATTGGAGGGTGGCTAACGTGGTACCATTATTTAAGAAAGGTAGTAAGGAAAAGTTAGGGAACCACAGACCATTGAGCCTGATGTCAGTAATGGGTAAATAATTGGAGGAGTTTCTGAGGGCAAGATTTACATGCATTAGAAAAGGCAAGGACTGATTAGGGATAGTCAACATGGCTTTGTGCATGAGAAATTGGGTCTCACTAATCTGACTGAGTTTTTTGAAGAGGTGATAAAGAATATTTATGAAGGAAGAGTAGTAGATGCTGTCCATATGGACTTCAGCAAGGTGCTGGACAATGTTCAGTATGGTACATGACTTACTAAGGTTAGATCACATCCAAGTGTGCTAGCCAACTGAATACAAAATTGGCTTGAAGATTGGAGACAGAGGTAGTGGTAGAGGGTTACTTTTTGGACTGGTAGCCTATGATCAATGGTGTGACACAAGGATCATTGCTGGATCCACTGCTTTTCATCATTTAAATAAATGATATGGGTGTGAGAGTATGGTTAGTAAGTTTGTAGATGACACCAAAATTAATGGTGTAGTAGACAGTAAAGAAGGTTATCTCAGAGTACCACACAACTTTGACCAATGGACCAAGGAGTGGCAGACGGAGTGCAATTTAGATAAATGTGAGGTGCTGCATTTTGGTAAAGCAAGCCAGGGCAAGACTTATACAGTTAATGGTAGGGCCCTATGGAGAGAAGAAAGAGACCTGGAGATGCAGGTGTATAGTTCCTTGAAAGAGGAGTCGCAGGTAGACAGGGTACGGAAGAAGATGTTTGGCACGCTTGCTTTCACAGGATGTGCATTGAGTTTAGAAGTTGGGACATCATGTTCCCATTGCACAGGACGTTGATGAGTGTTCTTTTATAATACGGCATTCAGTTCTGGTCTCCTTGCTATAGGAAGGATGCTGTTAAACTTGAAAGAGTTCAGAAAAGATGTGTAAGAATTTTGCCAAGACTGGAGGGTTTGAGCTATAGGGAGACACTGAATAGACAGGGTCTTTTTACCCTGGAGGGTAGGAGACTGTGGGGTGACCTTATAGAGGTTTATAAAGTCAAGAGGGGCATAAAGATAATGTCAATAAAAGTTACTAAAGACCCGATTTCAACAGTTCTTAATTAGGCTGCTCTTTCAAGAGTTCCCCTTGAAATAAAAATCTGCTCAAATTGAGCAACTACAAAATTTAAACTTCAAATTTCACTTGTCAATTCCAAATCTACAAAATAAATTAGGCTATATTAGACTTGCACAAATTAAACATTTAGAAACTTCCTTGCCCAACAAATGTACACACTTAAACATACAACAAATAAAACATAATATGTTCTCTATCTAAGTGCAACAAACTAACTATGGCTCTTGAATACAAGAGCTGATGATCTGAGATTGGCTGCGTGGTGAGTTCCTATTTCTTCGCAAACCAGCTAAGAAGAGATGAAAAAGATTGTCAACATGGAAAGCCAGAGAAATGGACAAAAAAGAAAATCAAACACTGGATGTTCTTGTCTATTTCTTTGTTGGTAGTCACAAACTAGCCCAAACACAGCTCAAGGACCAGGTCACCTTTGCATATTTCTGAATAAAAGCACTGGAGTGGAGGAAACAAAAAAGGCCAAATGCATAAGTTAAAAGACAGATATTGCACTCAAGGTGAAGATTAATATTTTCACTGTAATATCAATTCTGCAGAAGGCACTGAATTTACAAAAATTGTAATCTATGAGGAAGACAATGTGGAATTGCAAAGGACATTGACAAGTTGATGGAGTGGGAAGGTAGGTGGCAGAGAAGAGTGAGGTCAGAAGAACAATGAAAAACAATATAAAATAGGCAGTACAATTCTAAATGGTCCTCAAGATCAAAGTGTGCATTGTAATTCAAACAGAATGGTAGAGTAACACTTCTGTTTTTAAGGTGAGTTTGAGCTGAAGCACTGACTTAGTTTCAATCATGCTTTGGTTGTGCTTCAATCATGCTTTCATCTTCCACAAATATCAAAAGCTGTATTATTTTAAAGAGCTGTTGTAAAATCAGAACACGTGTTAAAATTAAACTGTTAGACACAAGCATTCACCATTTCAACATGATATTACTCACTTTTTTTTAGTTGGTTCTTAGAATGGTTAAAGCACGTAAGTTAATCAAGTATTTGTTGTCCTTCTGCAAAAACAATTTAATTAGTTATGATCATCCATCGTTTCCCATTAGTTATAACTCTTTTATGAGCATTTAAAAAGAAAGTGACGATAATGTCAAGGAGGATTAATTTGATAGATTTATTGAGCAGGAAAAGGAGAATCAAAGTGTGATTGCCACTTTAGTTTATGAATTACCTCTAATTGTTTGAATTCAATTCTTCCATTTCAGATTACCACTGCAGACGGGTGGTTCAACTACACCTAGACTTCTCCCTGCAAGAATTTATGTAGCACTTTGAGTATGCCTGCCATCTCAAGACATTTCACATAAAGGTTTCAGAAAGTAGAATTGAGAAAAGTGACCAAAGTTAATGGAGCTTTTGATGTGTGGGTGGAGGCACCAATGTAAAGGGAATGAGAAAGGATGTTGGAGAATCAAGGGCTAAGACAGCTGAACACTGACACTGATAGTCGAGACAGAAAGTACAGAATGTGGAGATGTATTTGAAGACAGTTGAGCACGGTTAGGGTAAAGAAAAGGTTGACCTGCAGGATGAGAGTAAGGTGGAGGCCCTGAAGGGATTTGTTAAAGCCGTTAAGGATTCCGAATTCAAGTCACTGAAGAATGGGGGAGGTCACCTTAAGTTTGTGAGAGTTGTTATCAGTGAGTGGTAGAATAAATGGGATAGGATAAAGGAGGAGGAGCTTTGGATAAAATGTTACTAACATGAGGTAGATCTTGAGAAGCTGATGAAGGGAAAGAATTGAAGCGAGTGTGGATAAGGGTTTCAGGTTTAGCAAATGAATTCAGTGAGCACAGCAGTTGGACCTTACTGCCTCCAGGCTAAAGAATTTTTTTATTATTCAGTTAAAGTCACAGTGTCATCAAGATGAACAGTACGGAAACAGACCCTTCAGTCCAACTCATCCAGCCGACCAGATATTCTAAATTAAATCTAGTACCATTTGCCAGCGTTTGGCCCATATCCCTCTAAACCCTTTCTATCCATGTACCCATGCAGCTGCCTTTTAAATATTGATATTGTACCAGTTTCTACAATTGTCTCAGACTCTGGCAGCTCATTCCATTCGCACACCATCCTCTGCATGAAAAAGCTGTCCCTCAGGTCCCTTTTAAATCTTTCCCCTCTCACCTTAAACCTCCTGTCTCCAGTTCTGATGTCACGAGCTGTCACTCTCACCTCATCTGTGGAATTCACCTCTTTTGTCCATGTTTTAACCAAGGCTGTAATGAGGTCAGGAACTGAGTGGCCCTGGCAGAACCCAAAATGGGTGTCACGGACCAGGTTATTGCTGAGCAGGTGCTGCTTAATTGCACTGTTGGTGACACCTTCCGTTACTTTACTGAGGTCAGCTTGGAGTTGTCTTGTTTTTTGAGTAGAAGATATACGTGGGAATTTTCCACATTGTTGGGTAGAGTGGCAATTTCTGGAACTTAGTACTATTGCTTGAATATTGCCAGATCCTATTGCCTTTGCAGTATCCAGTGCCTCTAACAGTTTCTTGATATCTTGTGGAGTGAATCAAATTGGCTGCTGACTAGTTTCTCTGAACATGGCGACCACTGGAGTAAATGAAGAAGGGCTCATGCCCGAAACGTCGATTCTCTGCTCCTTGGATGCTACCTGACCTGCTGCGCTTTTCCAGCAACACATTTTCAGCATCTCAAACATTGCATCTGCAGTCCTCACTTTCTCCTAGACCACTGGAGGAAGCGAAGATGGATCATCCACTCAGCACTTCTGGCTGAAGATTGCTGCAAATGCTTCAGCCTTATCTATTTCCCAGATGTGCTGGGCTTTTCCAGCATTGAAGATGAGGATATTTGTAGAGCCTTCTCACCCCATGATTGTTTAATCATTCATAATCATTCATAATCATTCATGACTGAATGTGGCAGGATGGCAAAGCTTAGATCTGTTCTGCTGGTTGTGGGATTATTTGGCTCTGTCTATCATTTGCTTGCTAATGCTTTTTGGCAGCTTCAATAGGTTGACACCTTCTCATCTTTAGGTATGTTCTGGTGCTGCTCCTGGCATGGCCTCCTGCCGTTTCCATTGAACCGGAGTTGACCCGCTGGCTTGATGGTGACGGATGAATTGGGGATATGCTGGGCCATGGGGGATGTGAGCATTGCCGGCTGGCATTGTTTCCAACTATTTCATGGCACCAGGTATTTGACTCTCTAATTGTCTGATTGGCAAAGTCTTTAACTCCCTTTTATTGGCATTTGTGGAATCTAATGATATCAGGCTGAATAAATAGCATTTTTACTCTTCACTTTAATTTGCACATAATTCTCACCAAACACTTCCTTTACATAAGAAACTTGAGGAATACATGAATACTGCTGACATACAGAGGATCTTTTAATTGGTAATAATAGGAATCCTTTTTACGTTGAAAACTTCTTGGTGTCAGTTTGTCACAGTGCAAATAATTTCCACTCAAAAATAACTTAAACTTCACTGATTAGATTAGAATCCCTACAGTGTGGAAACAGGGCCTTCAGCCCAAAAAGTCCACACTGACTCTCTGAAGAGTAACCCACCCAGACCCATTTCCCTACCCTATATTTACCCCAGACTAATGCACCTGACACTATGGGCAATTTAGCATGGCCAGTTCACCTAACCTGCACATCTTTGCACTGTGGTAGAAAACCAGAGCACCCAGAGAAAACCCACACAGACCCAGGGAGAATATGCAAACTTCATACAGACAGTCGCCCAAGGCAGGGATCAAATCCAGGTCCCTGGTGCTGTGAGGCAGCAGTGCTAATCACCAAGCCACTGTGCTCAAGTAGTGATTCATTGAGAACTTCCTGAGATTTAAAGTTGCCAGTCTCCCAGATGTGCCTACAGAAGCACAATTCTACCACTAGATGGAGCATCTAGAGCTCCAGCTGCTCATGCAGTACCTGACAACCTCCCATAACATTAACAATGCGCTGAGTGAAATTCACCTTCCCCTGACCTTCCGTAAACAGCACCCATCTGTTTTCTCCTGCTTAAAACTAAATAACAAGTTGCTCTCTTTTCTAAGAGACAATTTTCTTACAAATGGGTGGCACGGTGGCACAGTGGTTAGCACTGCTGCCTCACAGTACCAGGATCCCAGGTTTGATTCTAGCCTCGGGCAACTGTCTGTGTGGAGATTGCACATGCTCACAGTGTCTACGTGGGTTTCCTCCGGGTGCTCCGGTTTCCTCCCACAATCCAAAGATCTGCATGTCAGGTGAATTGCCCACGCTAAATTGCTCATAGTGTTAGGTACATTAGTCAGAGGGGAATGGGTTTGGGTGGGTTACTCTTCAGAGGGTCAGTGTGGACTTGTTGGGCTGAAGGACCTGCTTCCACACTGTAGGGATTCTAATCTAATTTTCTCACAAACTGTGTTATTCCCTTTCTGTCAGGTGGATATATTGGAAAGTGTAACAGCTCCTTTAACCTGACAAAGCTGCTTGAAAATCAATAGGGAACTGACTGACATTGGTTAATAGGCTCTTTAAAACTTGATTTTTGCATGTGTGTTCCTACAAGTCCACGATTTTCTTCAGTCCATTTTTGGTGGCCTTCCTTTCCCTGTGCCTAAACCCAAAGTGCTGGAGTTCATTCCCAAAAACTTTCTATTTCCCTCTTCTCCTTTAAGATGCTCCTTAAAACCTACTTTGAATAAACATTCAATCACCAATCTGAGTAACTTCTTATGTGAATCTGCATCAAATTCTTTTTAATTTGATAACTCCTGAAACCGCCGGGGCATTGTATTATGTAAAGGGTTCTAAGTAAGTGCAAATAAATTGGTGTTGTTATTGATAACCCAAACTAACACATGTAGGACACTCACCTTAATTGTGTTAGCAGCTAAGGTTAAAGAAAATCACATAACACCAGGTTGTAGTCCCACAGGTTTATTTGGAAGCACTAGTTTTCTGAGCGTCACTCCTTCATCAGGTAGCTGATGAAGGAGAAGCACTCCAAAAGCTAGCGTTTCCAAATAAACCTGTTGGACTATAACCTGGTGTTGTGTGATTTTTGATTTTGTCCACACCAGTTCAACACCTGCTCCTTCACATCTTAGCAACAAAAGTTAGACCTTCTCGTTCCCTAACTTGAAGAACGTGTAACTTGTATATTCAATGATTTGCACCCCAATGGCAGCCCTTTGCTCTTGATTAAACATCAATCTCATAGCTTTGGGTAGAAGGATGCTGCTACTGTTCCTCTTTCCTTGACTTGGGGTCTAAGGGTCTGTCTGGTTTGCAGAGAGTAGCCACCAACGAATCTTACTAAGAGGCTCTTGACTATAGTTCATTGCAAGATGGCAATCAAGTACATATTACGTTAACTATCTTGGCATTGTTACAAGGAATATTGGGAGAAAAAGATGTTACATCTTC
The DNA here is from genome assembly GCF_037043375.1 of Chiloscyllium plagiosum. NCBI lineage: Eukaryota > Metazoa > Chordata > Chondrichthyes > Orectolobiformes > Hemiscylliidae > Chiloscyllium > Chiloscyllium plagiosum. Next base: position 44,006,420 of record NW_028270163.1, read on the forward strand.
TCGCTTCAAGATTGAGAACTATTTATCCAAGTTTCCCACTCAAGACTGTGTTACATCAATGCAGCAGAATGTACTGCAGTCTCAAACATTAATGTATTCAGAAATATTACATCATATAACATCTCCATCCGAATTTTCTCCCTCATAGTTAACATTTTTACATTCACGTAGATAATTACATCTACTTTAGCCCATCTCTGTCCACCACAACCACCCATCCCTCCTCCATATCCGTAACTTCACAAACTCAGGAGCTCTGGATTCTTTCAGAACAGTTATTACACATGGAAGAAAATAAATCTCTGGCTTGAGGACTATTGTTGTTGATTGTGGAGAAGCTGGTATCTGACTGGGGTGGACAAAGTATCCCAATCTTGAGTCAGACTGGTTCTATTTCCAAAGTAGGAATGTATAAAATATTACATGGATTGACTCAAAACTGGGATACAGACAGACTCTAACCTCACACCTTTAATATATTGTCTGAGCTGAGATGTGACTTTTTTTAATGAAACCTTACGTTATCTCAAGAATGTTACATAAAAGAAGTTCTGGGATTTACATATTAATGAACCGAAACCTGCAACCTATTCTAAAAGATGAAAGACTTAACAGCAATCTAGGTTTGTTCAATATATCTTATCAGTTGCATGACACTGTTGCATGAATCTGTGTCTTATTTATTCTGTGTCTTATGATCCTGCTTCACAGCTACTTGATGAAGGAGCAGCGCTCCAAAAGCTAGTTGTGTGATTTTTACATTGTGACATTGACCTTGTACAAATTTGTAACTTATCTCTCTGCTGGAGGAGATTTTATCTCTTCAATGATTCCTCTTCCTGCTTGCCTATGTAGTTTGGTGTATTGCCTTATTTGGAGTATTCTTAATGTCCTGAATATCTTTGGCAGAGGATTTTTTCCCCCTGTTTTATCAGGTAGTTGCCTGGTAATGACATCTGGTGGCCTTTCACCTTATCGATTTCTATAATGGAACATGGTTGCTCAGTGGAAATAAGGAATTTCCTCTTTTCAGTAAACCTGGATTTCTGAATCAGAACATTCCTTCTTTTTTGTCGGTCCTGAATCAGTGGATATTGGATTGGCTTCCAAGGAATTATATGCAGATCATCATCATGCCTCTATTTCATGCAAGCAATTCTTTCCTCCCAATCCGCTGATAGCTCTGTGTTGAAGTATCAAAACTCTTTAATTGGTTGATTAGGTAAGACACTTTCATTTGCCCTCCTTGGCTGTTGGATTAATGCACCATGTATTTGACTATCCTCAATCATAGTACTGGAGAATTGCTGCTTCTTTAGTGTTATCTTGATCACTGGTATTGATAACTCTGCTTTAGAAGATGAAAAAAAATGAAGTCTTCCTCTTGAACTTGTGTCATCTCATTCCCTAACATTAAATTCTAATCTGCTGTAAAAAATTATTCTGCAGACAGTTTTGCTGTCTGAACAATTTCAGTTAAACATTCCTCAATGCGTTCACGTGTGTTGTATTACTCATTCTTGTTGTCAGTATTTGCGTCTGCTCACAAACTCAACTGCTTTGTCTGTTATCTGAAGGATTTTGGTATGGAAAACATTCCATTTCATCATGTGGTATGCATTATTTCCTAATAACAGTATAATGTAACTCACTTATACCAATATATACAGCGTCAATAGAATTTTTCTTCTCTTTGCACTATGAGCTTAATAAAATCTTCTACCATTTAACCATGAGTGATTGGACAAAAAGCAGTTTGTTGCTCGACCAGTTATTCACCGTATAGTAGACATGACATAAATTGGTAGCCAGTTCACAGTCTATTGATCTTGTTAAAAACTTCCTGCTACCTCCAGGATATTGACATGTTGAGATTGAGACATGCATGCAGACTCATAAGTGAAAAATGTTGATTATAAATCATGTATTATGGTCTCATCTCACTTACATGCATTGTGTTGCAGAATTTTGTGTAATCTTGAAAGTTAAGCCATTAGGTCCATATAGTCTCATTTCTGTCAACTGTAGCTGCTCGTTCTAGAGTCATGTGATAAGACTGTGACTCTTTACCTGTATCAAGCTTAAAACTAATTAGATGTCCATTGTTTTAGGCAGGTTCCCCTTTGCATCATCAGTTTCCGCTAGGAATATATTGTGTATCTTTTCTCATACTGATGATTCTATCAGAGTCACATCATACATAAGTAGGCATTTGTTTTGTGGCTGCTCTGAAACTATATCCTACTTCTGCATTTCCTTTGAAATTTACCCACAGTTTTACAAATAGAGTCATAGAGTCATAGAAATGTACAGCGTGGAAACAGACCCTTCAGTCCAACCCGTCCATGCCGACCAGATATCCCAACCCAATCTAGTCCCACCTGCCAGCACTCAGCCCAAATCCCTCCAAACCCCTCCTTTTCATATACCCATCCAAATGCCTCTTAAATGTTGCAATTGTACCAGCCTCCACCACTTCCTCTGGCAGCTCATTCCATCTGCATGAAAAAGTTGCCCCTTAGTTCTCTTTTATATCTTGCCCCTCTCACCCTAAACTTATGCCCTCTAGTTCTGGACTCCCCAACCCCAGGGAAAATGACTTTGCCTATTTACCCTATCCATGCCCCTCATAATTTTGTAATTCTTTATAAGGTCACCCCTCAGCCTCCGACGTTCCAGGGAAGACAGTCCCAGCCTGTTCAGACTCTCCTGAAAATGTGTTGCTGGAAAAGTCCAGTAGGTCAGGCAGCATCCAAGGAGCAGGAGAATTGATGTTTCGGGCATGAGCCCCTTCTTCCTCCCTCTGTTCAGACTCTCCCTATAGCTCAAATCCTCCAACCCTGGCAACCCCATCCTTGTAAATCTTTTCTGAACCCTTTCAAGTTTCACAACATCTTTCCGATAGGAAGGAGACCAGAATTGTCATAGTTGGTGTTGGTGAGACTTTTTTCATTCCAAAGCACAGACACTGACTCTTAGTATGTGCTGCTTGGCCTGCATTTAGATTTGGCTTGTTATGTGTATTTTTCATTTACCTTACAAAGCATATAAGTTAAATTGCTTTCATTTGATAAGGTTAACCCTTTCCTCTCAGCATTTTATGCTATCTTTGCGGTCTCTGCTTCCAGCATGTTTTGAATAACCTTCTCCAACAACACTATCTTTGTCGGGCAGATCTCAAACAACAATGAGACAGAGTACAGGAAAGAGATTGAGTACTTAGCAGCATGATGTAAAAACAATAAATCTTTCCATCAGCATCAACAAAGCAGAGGAGCTGGTCATTGATTTCAGGAAGTGGAGTGGAGAGCATGCTCCTGTCTGCATCAGTGGTGCGGAGGTGGACAGCATCACGTTCCTGGGAGTGGTGATCACCAAGAATCAGTCCTGCTCTACCCAAGTCAATGCAATGGTCAAGAAAGCACAACAACGTCTCTCCATCCTCAGCAGGGTAAGAAAATTTGACATGTCCAATTTTTATAGATGCACCATATAAAGCATTCTATCTGGATACATCACAATGTAGTTTTGCAACTGGTCTTCCCAAGACCGCAAGAAATGATAGAGTCATGAACACAGCCCAGTCCATCACACAAACCAGCCTTCCATCCATTGACTCCATCTATACTTCCCACTGCCTCGGGAATGTAACCAACATAATCAAGGACCCCTCCCACCCCAGCTATACTCACTTCCACCCTCTTCCATTGGGTGCAAGATGTAAAAGTTTATATACATGTACAAATAGATTCCTACACGCTGTTGTTATTAAACTTCTGAACAGACCTCCCAAATTTTCAGTTTAATGTTGATATCCTCTATGTTCACCTTCTCGGCTGTCATAACATTGTATTCCTTACTCTGTTGTATTACCCTAATACACTTAGTATGGTATGGCCTGCCTGAACTGCACACAAAGCAAAACTTTTCACTGTACCAAGGTACACGTGACAAAAAGTAAAACAAATCAAAACAAATCAAATTCAAAACTTGACCAACAACAATTCTGATTTCAAATCTCCATGGTCACAGCTTGCAACAAATCTACACAGATCATTGATGAAATTGCTTACAAAACCAAGAACCATCCATTTATTCTTAGATAATGAATTCTGCTATTAAATCTTGCTCTTTCAATGATAAAGGATCAACCGCTACTGAGTCTTAGAAGAAGAGGCATTTATCTTAGCAGGATGTAATTTCTTGCATAATTAGTTACGTTACATGTTATTCTGATGATTGGGAGATATCGTTGATTCATCTTCCTCCTTCAAGGTCTAGAGCTCGTCTCCTGATTTCCCCACATCTAAGACTGTTTGACATCATCAAATTGGCAATGTTTAATGTGGTCTTCAACACCAACTCTTTCAGAACTATATATAACAGCCAACGTTTTTTTTAAATGCACAAATGGAAAAATGTTGTTTGTAATTATGAAAAGTTATTTGATCCTATTGCACGGTACTGATGTTGGAAATCCTGATTTTACAATCTTCAACAACTTCGTGAATTTTCAAGCTGACCATTATGGGATACTCTAACCTGCCTTAACCAATATTTATCCTTTAACCGAATGCATTAAAAATTTACTGGTCATTGTCACTATGTTGGTTTTGGAACCTTGCTGACTGTATATTGGCTCTTCCCATCCTACACTGAACCAGCGACTGAACTTCTAAAGTTCTTCATTTGCTGTAAAACATTTTGAAACACTTTGGAGTCATCAAAGTTCACTACCAGCTTTTCCAGGACAGTGAAGGATGGGCAATGTGTGTGGCCTAGCTAGTGACACTCTCATCCCATGATTGTATATTTAAAAAAAGGAAGTACACAAATGAAATTTTTTCTTTCAAACCTTTGTGGTAACAATGTGGAAAATAAACATTTGATTATTTTATTCCCTTAATTCAAAACCTGCCTAAGATAATTTGCATGACCACTCTAATTACCTTTAGTACAAAATGTGTGTTCGAATTATTAGGAATAAACAGTATTAATGCCTCTTATCTATTGTTATACAAAAAATCTTTGTCAAATATAAGTGTCTCACAGTCAAAATCACTATCGTGTTCCCATTATATGATGCCTGACTTATGAACTGCCTAAGGTGTTATCACTGTGGCAGCTAAAGGACTATCCAGAATTGATGTTTCATCAGCAGCCCTTACTTATTTTGGCAGCCAGGGAGCTCTGCAGCTGCTTAACAGGTTGTCAGCGACATTATCAAGGAGCATCGCACCCCAGAAGCCATTGCTTCTCAGCCCAAGCAAGTCGACTTCATTTAAAATTCAGAAGTGATAGAGTTGCATCATTCCCTCTTTTTTGCTTTGAGCACTGCGGAGGGAACAGCAACCTACTCAGCGGGGGCTGGATGTAAAATTGACAGCTGTGTTGAACTCAATTCCCACGACCTCTCCATGACCTTTGTAAATAGATTTGGCACTTAAGCCTGTTGTCATATTAAAAAAAAGGAGGCTGGTGAACCTTGTCTGTGTGTGGAAAACAAATGCACAGCCAAGAAGATTTGATTGGTCCTCCTGAGGTAAATATTTCCAAAACAACCAAAAGCAAATTCTACTGCAAGCCACAATTAATAAGAAATATTTAATTAATGGCTTCAAAGTCGATGTCCTCCCCATTGGTATTTCACAGATTTAAAGTTCTGCATTTGAAGCTTTTTGGAAGGAGCAAACTTTAAATAAGTTTTAAATAACTTTAAGTTCACTAATCATTACCCCATCACCTCATGGAAATAGAGTATTGTGCTAATTTTTCAAAAGTTCTTACATTATGTGTTTTGTTGTACTTGCCTGGATTCAGGCAGAATTACATTACCCAGTTTGAGTCTCTGGAACAGCGCTGCTTTTAAAAGTGCTAATTCACCTTCTAAAAAACAGAATTAACAAAAAGATGCCTGATTATGTTACAATATTCCTATGTCCCTGTGATAACAAGTGGTAATGAATTAAAAATTCCATCTCTATCAGATTGCTTTTAATATAATCCATTGCAAATAAATACGTTTGTTTCCATCAACTCAACACATTTTGTTGCGAGAATGACTTTCCTTACAAAACAATTATGCAAAACTAATTACAAGTCTAAATGAATAAACCTTCAACTGCTCAAATAGAGTTATACAGTTGCACAGCATAGAAGCAGACTCTTCCGTCCAACTCATCTATTCCAACCAGGTATCCTAAATTAATCTAGTCTCATTTGCCAGCATTTGGCCCATATCCCTCTAAATCCTTCCTATTCATATACCCATCAAGACGCCTTTTAAATATACCAGTCTCCATCACTTCCTCTGGCAGCTAATTCCATTCACGCACCACCTTTTGCATGAAAATGTTGCCCCTTAGGTCCCTTTTAAATGTTTCCCCTCACACCTTAAACCTATGCCCTGTAATTTTGGACTCCCTAACCCCAGGGAAAAACCTTGTCTATTTCCTTTGTCCATGCCTTTCATGATTTTATAAACCTCTATAAGGTCACCCTTCAGCCTCCGATGCTCCAGAGAAAATAGCTCAAACCCTCCAACTCTGGCAACATCTTTGTAAATCTTTTCTGAATCCTTTCATGTTTCACAATATCCTTCCGATAGCAGGGAGACCAGAACTGAACACAGTATTCCAAAAATGGCCTAAGCAATGTCCTTTACAGCTACAACAAGATATCCCAACTCTTATACTCAATACTCTGACTCATAAAGGCAAGCATCTCAAACACCTTCTTCACTAACCTATCTACTTGCGATTCCATTTTCAAGGAACTATGAACTTGCATTCCAAGATTTCTTAGTTCAGCAACATTCCCCAGGACTTTACCATTAAGTGTAAGAGTCCAACCCTAGTTTGCCTTACCAAAATGCAACCTCACATTTATCTAAATTAAACTCCATCTGCCACTCCTCAGCCCATTAGCCCATCTGATTAAGGTCACATTGTCACAGACTCCACACAATGTGGAAACAGGCCATTTGACCCAACAAATCCACATCAACCCTCTGATGAGTAACCCAGCCAGACCCATTCCACTATCCTTTATTACTCTATATTCCCCCGACTAAGGCACCTAATCTACACATCCTGGGAAACTATGGGCAATTTTAACATAGCCAATTAACCTAACCTATACATCTTTGGACTGTGAGAGGAAACCAGAGCACCAGGAAGAAAGCTACACAGACACGGTGAGAATATGCAAACTCCACACAGACAATCATTCAAGGCCAGAATTGACCGAGGTTCCTGGCTCTGTGAGTCAGCAGTGCTAGCCATTGAGCCCCCATGCCACCCTATGTACTCTAAGGTAATGTTCTTTACTGTCCACTACACGTCCAATTTTATGATTAGTTAGAATTCCTGTATTAAAGGGGTAAGATGGTTCTGAATAATATTTGTAACATGGAATTTTATTTGCTTGAAAGTTATTTAGCGTTTTGGTTTACTCCTAAACATGTGAACAAGTGTACTAAAATAATTCACAAAGAAATCTGACATGATGATGGGAACACACTCACTGGAAATATTGTGAAGACTAATTTCATCCTAAATATTTTGGAATGGTTTGAAAATTGCAAAGAAATGTTTAGAAACAGAGAAAGATTTTGAAATATTATAAATAAATTACATATCAGCCAATTATCCCATAAACCATTTCCTGAAGATATATATACTTTAAGACCATTGCAATAATGTTGTTAGCAACAGTAGCTCAATGAAGTTTAAAAGGCTATTCAGAAATCTTCTGGTCAGTATTAGAATGATAAATTTCTGAGAAAAGCTAGCACTTACCATAATTGTTCTTCAGATCAAGATTTTTAATTTTCTTCTGTCAGCTATCATATTGCATTTTTATTTCTCTTGGTGGAAAACCTTCTAGCAATGTTTTCCATTTCGGCTGTTGGTCTGTAGAAAACTACCTATACTTGCTTTAATCCTGTGTTATTCTTTTTAAAAAAGTGTAATTTTGCAATTAATCTTCAGCTCCAACTTTGAAAGAGTGTAATATGAACAGCCCATTGGCTTATCATCTATATAATCATCCTTGCAAATGAAGCAAGTCACATGGCTGATGAGGCAACTCCCCCCCCACCCCTCCTCCCCCAAACCTCACCCCGATTTTGAGGCAATCGCTGTCCCTTAGATTGAGACTGATTTGTGAGGTAATGCTTCTTTGACATTCTGTGGGCCTGATTTTAGTACACGAAGGAAATTGGTTGGACTGAGGTTTGATGTGAGAGTGACCCCGTAGCCCTTGATCCCCTTGATGGTCAAGAACCTATCTATCTAGCTCAGTCTTAAATATACTCAATGACCTGGCCTCCACAGCCTTCTGTGGCAATGAATTCCATAGATTCACCACTCTCTAGCTGAAGAAGTTTCTCCTTATCTCCATTCTAAAAGGTCTTCCCTTTACGCTGAGACTATGGCCTTGAGTCCTAATCTCACCTACCAATGGAAACATCTTCCCAACATCTATTCTGTACAGGCCATTCAGTATTATGTATGTTTCAATTAGATCTCCCCTCATCCTTCTAAACTCCATCATGTATAAACCCAGAGTTCTCAAACGTTCCTCATACATTAAGCTTTTCACTCCTGGGACCATTCTCGTGAACCTCCTCTGAACACGTTCTGGAACCCGTACATCCTTCTTGAGATATGAGGCCCAAAACTGTGCACAATACTCCAAATGTGGCCTAACCTGAGCCTTTTGGATCCTCAGAAGGACATACCTGCTTTTATATTCAAGTTTCTCAAAATAAATGCCACAATTGCATTTGCCTTCCTAGCTACTGACTCAACCTGCATGTTTACCTTGAGACAATCCTGAACTAGAACACCCAAGTCTCTTTGCACTTTAGACTTTTGAATTTTCTCCCTATTTAGAAAGTCTACTCTATTAAGGAATTATTTTATCACAAATACAAAAATAATCTGCCCTGGGGCCCTATCACAGTTGAGATCAGAACAGGACACTGTCAGTGATTGCTTGTGGTCTTGCCTACAGATATCACAAGTAATACATTGGAAATCCTGTCTCCAATAAAGTAGGAGTTTCCCAGTTACCAAATTAAATTGCAGACTATGACCTAGCACTTGCTTATGTCCAAGTGCCCTGAGAATAACAGCTGAGGAGTCTAGCCCCGAGGGCTCCTGGAATGACAAGTTTTTTATTGTACACCAGCAAGTCACAGAGGAAGCTGAGGAGGCAAAGCCGTTCAAAGCAATGTTTCAGAATACATTTGCTAAAAACAGGAACATCTGTTGACCTTTCTGTAACAAAGAACTCCTGTGTCTCTCTCTACATACAGCATGAGTGTTTTGTGCTGCTAGAGTCGTTCTAATCTCTGAATGGTTGCCTGTAGAAAATTGATAGTTAAGGAAGTGTAGAATTCCATGTCATCTATAAAATGTATCTTGCTTTATGTTTGCTTCTCCACAGGGATGTGAGGCAATGTACTGTCATACTTTTCCTTGGATATTCACTGCACTAGTATGAAACCTCATGAGCCAGCCAGGTGGGCGGCACGGTGGCACAGTGGTTAGCACTGCTGCCTCACAGCGCCTGAGACCCGGGTTCAATTCCCGCCTCAGGCGACTGACTGTGTGGAGTTTGCACGTTCTCCCCGTGTCTGCGTGGGTTTCCTCCGGGTGCTCCGGTTTCCTCCCACAGTCCAAAAGATGTGCAGGGTCAGGTGAATTGGCCATGCTAAATTGCCCGTAGTGTTAGGTAAGGGGTAAATGTAGGGGTATGGGTGGGTTTCGTTTCGGCGGGTCGGTGTGGACTTGTTGGGCCGAAGGGCCTGTTTCTACACTGTAATGTAATCTAAAGTCTAATCTGTATTCTGGGTAGAACCTCACCAATTATTTGGCATCGAGCAGGGTGATCAATGGCCAATGGCCTTTTTCAATAATATATTTGAGTCGTGGATTGGAGTTATGTTTTGTAGGCCCAGGTAACAGCTTGGGTCTCCCTCTCAATGACAGTGTTCCGTCATTGTATCTGTCTATGTATTTATCAGTGTCCCTGGAGACACAAGGACTATCTCACTGAATTTGTAATAATATGACCCCTTGCCCATTGTTGATACAACAGCAGTGACTATAGTGCATAAGTCTGGGTCATTGTGGGCTAATATTTCTGATGAAGTGAGCATCTCCTTGACACTGTTGACTGATCTCTAGAGATGAAAATGTGTTGCTGGAAAAGCGCAGCAGGTCAGGCAGCATCCAGGGAACAGGAGAATCGACGTTTTGGGCATAGGTCCTTCTTCAGGAATGAGGAAAGTGTGTCCAGCAGACTAAGATAAAAGGTAGGGAGGAGGGACTTGGGGGAGGGGCGTCGGAAATGCTATAGGTGGAAAGAGGTCAAGGTGAGGGTGATAGGTCAGACTGGGGTGGGGGCGGAGAGGTCAGGAAGAAGATTGCAGGTTGGGAAGGCGGTGCTGAGTTCGATGGATTTGACTGAGACAAGGTGGGGGGAGGGGAAATGAGGAAACTGGTGAAATCCGAGTTCATCCCTTGTGGTTGGAGGGTTCCTAGGCGGAAGATGAGGCGCTCTTCCTCCAACCGTCGTGTTGTTGTGGTCTGGCGATGGAGGAGTCCAAAGACCTGCATATCCTTGGTGGAGTGGGAGGGGGAGTTGAAGTGTTGAGCCACAGGGTGGTTGGGTTGGTTGGTCCGGGTGTCCCAGAGGTGTTTTCTGAAACGCTCCGCAAGTAGGCGGCCTGTCTCCCCAATATAGAGGAGGCCACATCGGGTGCAGAGGATGCAATAGATAATGTGTGTGGAAGTGCAGGTGAATTTGTGGCGGATATGAAAGTTTCCTTTGGGGCCTTGGAGGGAAGTAAGGGGGGAGGTGTGGGCGCAAGTCTTGCACCTCCTGCGGTTGCAGGAGAAGGTGCTGGGAGTGGAGGTTGGGTTGGTGGGGGGTGTGGATCTGACGAGGGAGTCACGGAGGGAGTGGTCTTTACGGAATGCTGATAGGGGAGGGGAGGGAAATATATCACTGGTGGTGGGGTCCGTTTGGAGGTGGCGGAAATGACGGCGGATGATGCGCTGTACATGGAGATTGGTGGGGTGGTAGGTGAGGACCAGTGGGGTTCTGTCCTGGTGGCGGTTGGAGGGATGGGGCTCAAGGACGGAGGAGCGGGAAGTGGAAGAGATGCGGTGGAGGGCATCGTCGACCACGTCGGGGGGATCTCTAGAGATGTTTATCTCAGTGCCAGCCTTAATCCTGCTTAATTACTGCTTGGTGCAATGACATGAGCTCAATTGGCAGGAACTTCTCTACTGATGAAGTGTGCCCATAAAACAGTGAAGCTTTGTAACATTAAGGGCTGGTGGGATATTTTGATGGCTCTGGTTATTTTCGGAATCAGACTCATTGCCAGATGTAGTCTAAAAAATTGATACTTAGTTCAGTGAGTTTACATTTCCGTGATACACTTCTGTGGCTGTAAGATTAGATTACATTACAGTGTGGAAACAGGCCCTTCGGCCCAACAAGTCCACACTGACCCGCCGAAGCGAAACCCACCCATACCCCTACATTTACCCCTTACCTAACACTACGGGCAATTTAGCATGGCCAATTCACCTGACCCTGCACATCTTTTGGACTGTGGGAGGAAACCGGAGCACCCGGAGGAAACCCACGCAGACACGGGGAGAACGTGCAAACTCCACACAGGCAGTCGCCTGAGGCGGGAATTGAACCCGGATCTCAGGCGCTGTGAGGCAGCAGTGCTAACTGCTGTGCCACCGTGCCGCCCCCCCTGATCCTGGAATCATGTTATAACGTGTTCGAGCTATGAATTCGGAATTGGGACATTGTCTATGTGACAGATTATCATTTCAGATTGCCCTGACAGTAATCCCTCCAAAATGCTGGTCCTGGTTTTTTGACAATCTCAATTTAGGAAACTCCAAATGTTAGCCAACCGATATCACCCAAAGGGTGTGATAAGTAAAGTGATTAATTTTTAATACTTGTTTAATGGTAGCTGCCTGAGGTCGCTGTTTACAAGCAGCTCAGTAAAAAAAAACAAGTTTTTTGCTCCTTGTGTCAAGCTCTCATCTGCAGATGCTGTGGGATTGTTTCCCCGACTGACATCCTTGGTCGACTGTGTGGGGTGCACAGTTAGCAGTGGGGTTCAGGTTCCGGAACCATTCCCGAGTGACAATGAGTAATTGTGTTAGTAATAATAATAGCCTTGTCAATACAGTGAAACATGGATTCAATTTCTTGTCTCCCCTTTGCAAGAGCGTGTGTAAAACCTTTATTGGGATGAACAAACATAATGGCTTGGAATCTGCCTTCAGTATAATCTAGTCAACCATTTGCAGATTCCACAGAGCTGTGAATAGCTCTGGAAATTCTAACCTGAATTTCTATGGGTTTCCCTGGCTGTGCAGTTCCTCCATTTAGTGGATACTTTGCATATCCAACCAAAATAAGCAATCCTTATTTTGAGTAACGCACAGAGTTTCTGTAGTGTTTTGTCCATTTTTTAAAAATGTAACAATAAATTGCCCCTTTGCCTTCAGCCAAATGCCCCCGGACCATAATGGTATATAGTTGACGGTGACAGAAAATCAGGAATGAATCACTACTCTGCCAGAAAGAATTGACATTCCTTCTCCTGTGTCTAACTTGACTATTAACCATAATGGTGGGACTCCAAAAATCCTCTTTGGATTTTTGTGACCTCACCAATAAAATAGCACAAAATGTTATAGAACATAGAACACAGAACATCACAGCGGCCCTCAATGTTGCGCCACCCTGTCATACCAATCTGAAGCCCATCTAACCTACACTATTCCATGTACATCCATATGCTTGTCCAATGACGACTTAAATGTACTTAAATGTACTACCATTGTAGGCAAAGCTTTCCATACACTTACTACTCTCTGAGTAAAGAAACTACCTCTGACATCTGTCCTATCTCTATCACCCCTCAATTTAAAGCTATGCCGCCTTGTGCTCGCCATCACCATACTTGGAAAAAGGATCTCCCTGTCCACACTATCTAACCCTCTGATTATCTTATATGTCTCTATTAAGTCACCTCTCAACCTTCTCCTCTCTAACGAAAACAGCCTCAAGTCCCTCAGCCTTTCCTCGTAAGACCTTCCCTCCATACCAGGCAACATCCTAGTAAACCTCTTCTGCACCCTTTCCAAAGCTTCCACATCCTTCTTATAATGTGGTGACCAGAACTGTACACAATACTCCAAGTGCGGCCGCACTAGAGTTTTGTACAGCTGTAGCATAACCTCATGGTTCCGGAACTCGATCCTTCTATAATAGAAGCTAAAACACTGTATGCCTTCTTAACGACCCTGCCAACCTGGGTGGCAACTTTCAAGGATCTGTGTACCTGGACACCGAGATCTCTCTGCTCATCTACACTACAAAGAATCTTATCATTAGCCCAATATTTTGCATTCCGGTTACTCCAGCCAAAGTGAATCACCTCACACTTGTCCTCATTAAACTCCATTTGCCACCTCTCAGCCTAGCTCTGCAGCTTATCTGGAACTTCCATTTCTTGGGCAAAGGTTAAGCTAATAATCCTCCATTTAATTTTTTGGAAAGAAGTTAGAAGTTATGTTCTTAGGCATGTCACATTCAAATGTTCTCTCCTCTTGCAGGAGCAGCACTGTGTAGTAATGACTGGGCAGGCTTGTCACAGGTAAGGCTTCTCCCACCATAACCTGGATACAAGGCAATGGTATTGACTGTGCCATTTGTGCTTCTATTCTGAATTGCTGTAAATCCTCTGGGGACCCTGCCATCCCCACACTTAACTGGCACCAGTAGCTATTATTAGCAAAGGAATCAACATTTGCGGCAGAGCCCTGGGTTTCCATGCCAAACTTCTGCAGCTTCAAAACCTAAAGTATAAATCAAAGTCTTCAATAATCTCTTCATGATTAGTGTCTTTTTATTTCATTAATCCCTTATGTTCTCAAATTAACACAGCTCCCAAGTTATACAGGACCACACTGACCTGGACATTGTCAGGTTTCTGTGTGAGTCGGGGTAAGCTTTGCACCTATGGGATTGGCAATATTATTACCTTCAGGGTGCAGTGTGGTTGAGGGGCTTAGAAGTTGGCTTAGAGGTTATAAGAACTTGGATGGGACTAAGCCTTTCCCTGTAATTCAGTGGACCTTTAGTTGGCTGCTGTGGAGCTTCAGTACTGCTGAGTTGCTCCAATTACTGGTGTTGGCTTATTCTATGAGTGTGTTCTGCCAGACTGAAGGCTTTTCACTTCTGTGCCTTTGATCAGCGTTAGCTGGGATCCCTCGTAAACAGCTCATAGCCCACATGCTATTGCTGTCATCACAGAAATATCACAAACAGGTCCTCGGGACTATAGATAGACAAGGATTGGACACCATTCCAGGACAAACTGATGAATATTAATGAAGTTTTTGCACTATATAGAGAGACATGATTGACCAACACTTTACTAGAACACTCCTTCACTATGTCCCAATCTCATGTAATCTGATACTACCTGAAATAACCGATAGCTATTAGTGTATAGCTATTAACTGCAAATACTGCACTCATTTTCTGATCAGGTCTGCATGTTACAACTTTAGACTAGGTGTAGAGACCAGGTATCGATTGGAAAACCTATTGGCTGATCTTGGCAGCCAACCCTCCGTCCCTGTTTCCATCAAACAGCATTGTTTGACTTGGAGCTGAATTTTACCAGAGATCGCCAGAGAGTGCAAATTTTGAGAAGTTTCATGAAGGGTTTCTCTCCATGAGTGGAAAAGGATGTTGCTAGAAAAAGCGCAGCCAGTCAGGCAGCATCTGAGGAGCAAGAGAGTCAACGTTTCAGGCTGGGGCCTTCATCAGGACTGGAGAGGGGAAGGGAAGCTGAGAGATAAATAGGAGGGGTGTTGGGGGGTTGACCCCAATATTGGGAAGGCAATAGGTGGATGCAGATAAGAGGTAATGGTGATAAATCAGTGGGGAGGGTGGAGTGGATAGGTGGGAAGGAAAATGGACAGGTAAGGTCAGGTCAAGAGGGTGCTGAGTTGGAGGGTTGGATCTGGAATGAGGTGGAGTGCATCCTCACTTTTTTCCATAAGGCCTAGTGAGATTTTTCATACTTTCTTCCTGAGCTCGCCCCATGACCCACGCACCATGCCCTCATGGTGGCACCCTTGTCATATTCTCCAACTTGCTGCAGTACTCACCACTGCCAGGGATTCCTGACACCAGCACCATTTATTAAACCCGGCCATACCCCACCCAGTCAGGTGCTGTCAGTCCAGTACAGTTTGTGTTAATTGTCACAGACATGTCTGACAGGGAGAGGTTGGTAGCTTCAACACCTCCCCCCCAACAAACCCCACCACCCTGGGTATGCCAACAGGGACTTGGAGATTCTGATGGACGAGATGGTGCAAAGGAGGGCAGTCCTATTCCCCCAGGACCAACAGAGGAGATCATGCCACTAGAGACTACCAGCCTGCTCTGAGGTTGCTGTCCAGGTCCACACACGGGAGGAATGCCCAGCAATGCCACAGGAAGGACCTTCAGTGTTCCACAATGGATCACCTTCTCCCTTTTACCTCACACATACTCCGTCTCTTCCATTATACCCTCTTGCAATAAAGGCTCATGCAGCACTACTATTACTACATTATGCAACATCTTCCCTCACTGAAAGATTTGTAGAAACCCTACAATATGGAAAGAGGCCATTCAGCCCACTGAGTCTGCATCAACCCTCCAAAGAGCATCTCACTCAGATCCAGGTTCCCACTGTATCCCTGTAACCCCGTACTTACCAGGACTAATCCATCTAGCCTTCACATCCCTGTATGTCATTGGAAATTTTGGCATGGCTAATCCACCTAACCTGCACATCTTTGGATTGTAGAAAGAAACCAGAGCATCCAGCGAAAGTCCTTGCAGACACAGGAAGAATCTGCAAACTCAACACAGTGTTGCTCAAGACTGGAATCAAACCCAGGTACCTGGTGCTGTGAGAACTAGCCACTGAGCCACCATGCAGCTCACTCACTCTCACCCACCCCATTTCCCCACACCACTAACCCTGCTTGGCCTCTGCTGTCTACTCTCCCACCCGAGCCTTCTCACCAATTTTACCTCCAACTGCACCAGCACTAACAGCTAAGCCAGACACTTGCACCTTATGCAATCCCTCCCGTTGTCTTAGTTCAGAAAAAAAAAAGCCATAAAGCAGGGCAGAGAAAGCCAAGAAGGTGGCTATGTCTGAGGTTTTGCTCTGTGCTCCCTTTGGTGAGAACTAACCCACCCTAGCCACACCAAATGCTGATTAACCATGCTAAAGTTCCTGGACCAACACTCGATACTGTCCTGGACCTACTGGTAATTATGGACCTGTGAGCCTTACTTTGGTTGTGGGTAAAGTGTTGGAAAAGATTATAAGAGATAGGATTTATAATAATCTAGAAAGGAATAAGTTGATTAGGGATAGTCAACATGGTTTTATGAAGGGTAGGTCGTGCCTCACAAACCTGATTGAGTTCTTTGAAAAGGCGACCAAGTAGGTGGATGAGGGTAAAGCGAATGCTGTTGCACATGGATTTCAGTAAGGCGTTTGATAATGTTCCCTATGGTAGGCTATTGCATAAAATACAGAGGCATGGGATTGAGGGTGATGTGGCGGTTTGGACCAGAAATTGGTTATCTGAAAGAAGACAGAGGGTGGTGGTTGATGGGAAATGTTCATTCTGGAGTTCAGTTACTAGTGGTGTACCGCAAGGATCTGTTTTGGGTCCACTGCTGTTTGTCATTTTTATAAATGACCTGGATGAGGGTGTAGAAGGATGGGTTAGTAAATTTGCAAATGACACTAAGGTTGGTAGAGTTGCGGATAGTTAGAGGTTACAGAAGGACATAGATAAGCTGCAGGGCTGACAAGTGGCAAATAGTGTTTAATGTGGAAATGTGAGAGGTGATTCTCTTTGGAAGGAGTAACAGGAATAAAGGGTACTGAGCTAATGGTTACATTTTTGGCAGTGTAGATGAGCAGAGAGATCTCTGTGTCCATGTACATAGATCCCTGAAAGTTGCCACCCAGGTTGATTGGGTTGTTCAGAAGGCATACGGTGTGTTAGCTTTTATTGGTACAGGGATTGAGTTTCGGAGCCATGAGGTCATGTTGCAGCTGTACAAAACTCTGGTGCAACTGCACTTGGAGTATTGCGTGCAGTTCTGGTCACTGCATTATAGGAAGGATGTGAAAACTTTGGAAAGGGTTCAGAGGAGATTTACTAGGATGTTGCCTGGTATAAAGGGAAGGTCTTATGAGGAAAGGCTGAGGGACTTAAGACTGTTTTCATTAGAGAGAAGAAGATTGAGAGGTGACTTAATTGAGAGATATAAGATAATCAGAGGGTTAGATAAGGTGGACAGTGAGAGTCTTTTCCTTCAGATGGCGATGGCTAGCACAAGGGGACGTAATTTTAATTGAGGGGCGATAGGTATAGGACAGATGTCAGAGGTAGTTTCTTTACCCGGAGACTAGTAGGGGCATGGAACACACTGCCTGCAACAGTTAGACTCACCAACTTTAAAAGCTTTTGAATAGTCATTGGATAGGCATATGGATGAGAATGGAATAGTGTAGGTTAGATGAGCTTCAGATTGCTTTCACAGGTCGGTGTAACATCGCGGGCCAAAGGGCCTGTACTGCGCTGTCATGTTCTATTTTCTATGTTCAATGTTCTAGTGTGCCAGGACTGAATGGTATCTCCCTTGAATTAACTGAGGACTCCTCCCCATAGACATAAAATCAAGTCATTTGGCTGATAAAAATTCCATGAATTTGCCACATGCTGCAAGTTTGAGATTAACAGCGTACAATGACACATAGCAACATGTCCAAACTATTGACTGACGATTGCTAACAACCATTCTAAGCTGGTAGGCCTTGTATTTGTGATACTGTGAGCCTGGAAGCTCTCACTGAGAGGCAAAGTATGAAAAGGGAAGGTAAGTCAGGACAGAGGTGCTGGCACAAAGTAAGTGAGCACTAAAAGAGCGAGCAAGGTGCCCTGAAAAACAACTTGGTCCATTTCATGCATTGGTCCCCCCTGCTTTTTACACTTTGAAACTGATTTTCCCCTGAATTCCATGCTCTGAATCCCTTGATTCATGCACATTCCTTCTTCATTTAGATTGTAATCTTGCTAATAGCCATAATGAGTTGTCACACAAATTATCACATTAAACTGCACCTGTTATTGTTCCACCAACATGATTAATCTATCTATGCTCCTTTGAAATTTATGTTTGTGCTTGTAATTCTTTGCTTTATATCATCTGAAAATTTACTGATCTCTAATTTTTTTCTCTAATACAGTGAGAAAACCTGAATCCACACCTAATTCCCAAGTATTTACTTGTCACTATCAACCAGTTCGAAAATATACCTTTTATTCCAAACATTGACACTAATTTTCTCTCTGTACCTTTGCAAATAATATATATCGTGATGTTAGGTATGTGAATTCCAAGACTCAATATCATTGTTTGGACTAGTGGCATATGGCTTTTGGTATGTGTTTATATGAAGAGTTTTAATAATTAACTTAGCAGTATTTCTGGATGTTTTAAACTATGATAAGTGAGAAGGGAAGGGTCTATTATAGTGATTATGAGAATTTGTTTCCAATGTAACAGTTTCACGATTGGACGGAGTAAAAATTGAAAATCTTTATCTTGCTTTCAATTGAGAAGAATTGGGTATTGATTTGGCTTCAGTTTGCGGAAGTTCTCATTAAACTTTATTGTAAGGACAGTTTCTCCCGGACTAAGGAGATATTCAGTACAGTTAGGAAATAAGTTACCTCAGTGTAAGCATTTTAATTTGAAATCTCAAAAAAAAAGAAATATTTGGTTAGAAGCCTGAAAGGATTATTTGAAACAGGGAAAGACTTAGCTCAATTTTCTGAGTAATCAAGGAAAAGTTATCAAATTTCAAGATTGCGCATTGTTTTCAATCTGGAATGAGAAAGAAGCTGATGTCAAGGATGATGAAATATATGGCATAGGTGTTAATTTTTGCACAGGTGATGAATTGTCACACAGTGTCCTGTTGAATGACTAGGCAGCAGAGAGGGCCTGTGGAGTTAGTGATGTTGGTGGTTGTGGTGGGTGATAGCAGGTGAGGGAAGATGTTGCAGGCAACAACAAAAGTGGTAGAGCATGAGCCTTGGTGGGAGATGAATAGTAGAAATAAGTATGAGGTAGCATAGAGAAGATGATGTTGGCAATTATGCTGGTGGAGTGGAGAAGGACACCAACTTTCTTTGTACTTTCCTGTGTATTCCTCCAGATGGCTGAGACTGCACTGACACGTCTGGTAATCCTGGGACAAGCTGACATGGCCTGGTTTAGTGACCACCTCTGCTTGTCTTGCAGGATGAGGAGGTCCCACCTGTACACCATCTTTGTCCACCAAGGCCATCATGTGACTGCCTGCAAAGCAAAGCAACAATTTTCCCTTCTCTGCCATGCCTGGGTAAATGCCAGGAACCACACAGGGCAGCTTCAGACTGGCAGTGCTTGTCCAAGTGCCTTGTAAAATGGTACCACTGCCAGGGATGCTGGTCCATCTGGATTATCCCAGAAGTGGTGAGTTGATGCAGGTGGTAGAATGGGTCTGGAATCAATGGGAGGCGCACCATGGGGAGGGTGGATGGCTGATGAAGCAACTTTGCTAAGATGCAGTGAGATAACTCGTTCGGCCTCAGAAAGAACCCCCCCCCCCCCCCCCCCCACCCCTTGCAATGCAATGAAATTGGCTTCAAAAAAACCTGAAACTCAGCCCTTGGTGTTCATGACTTATTGATAAATTATGGCTATTTTGTTCTCAACTGTTAGTTCTTTTTGATAGCCTTGTGAAGACATGCTCTGATTGCCGTAAGCAGTGAGATTGTGTGTTCCTGAGGAAAGCCTCTGATTGACGTTCGCTGATAAATACTAACAATGCCCTCTTAACAAATTCAAAAACAAATGCTGGCCAGGAGATTTCCCAAACACAAACATGTAAGGAGCAATGGTTTTCTTCCTCTGTATGACTGGACATTTCTCAAGCATCTTTTTTAGCAGCCTTCCAGCCTCAGGACTCTAAGTCTCGCTCTGTCAGCTGTCAATGTGCTGAGCCTCAGCTGGACTCCCTCAGTCCTGCTTTGAGTCTGGATGAGAATGAAGACAAAGTGCCATCAATAATCTGGGACAAATTGATGCTAAATTAGTGATCGTATGTACGCCGTGCAGATGCCTGTTTTGTTTAGTTGGAATGTCAGAATTGGTGCAGGGAGAGGATTATGTTTTAATTCTGAATTAAAACAGATTATTGAAGCAGAATAGATGGGACATCAATCTTTATCTGATCTGTACTGCAAATGACTGGGGCGAACATAGCCTCGAAAGGAAGACCTTCCAACGCCTAACGCACACCATCTTGACAAGCACAAATATTTACAAAGTATGTACTTACAGAAACAGGAAGAAAAGGTTTGTCATGTTTCCTGAATAAATTGATCCTGTAGATATTGGACAACATGTAAAGGACAATAGCAAATTAGTGATACATTATCAATCTCTCTCAATTCCTAATTCCATTAGATACAAATTTGAGAAAGATGTAGAAAGCAGTTCACTCTTGTCCATGTTATGCTAAAGCAACAAAATGAAAATTACCCCCAATTAATCAAAGCATGAAGCATTTGAATATGTAAACAAAACATTCCAGCAGAGCTGGCTCCAATGCCATTTGCTGCTCTAAGGCCCCAAACAAATTTCAAGAGGGCTGGAGAAGCATTCCACTTTTGTACAGTCAATACAATTTCATATCTGTGGGTGGCATTCTGCTGCGAGAAATCACAAGAATCGAGCCCAATCCTGCGTTGAACCAGTTAACCCTGTCAGCTGCAGTATCTCGCTTTGCAGAGATGTAACTTACATCAGTTTTCTCAGGGTTTGAAGCAAATAAATCAGTGGCAGGCACAGTCATCCACTTCTACCATCATCAGTGTCGTATTATGAACAGAGGTTAACACTGCCAGAGGATGTCACTCCCATGGGAAGGAGTATGAACTGCAAAAAATGAAAACATTTGACTGTTGATGTCTCCAGTTGGGGAGAGGGTGTTCAAGGTGATGACCATGAGGCAAAGTAGCTTTAACTTGCAATATGGTGACATTTCAGTCTAGTTTTCCATTTACCAGCATTTGATCTGAAACTAATGATAGCTGAAAATGTGTTGCTGGAAAAGCGCAGCAGGTCAGGCAGCATCCAAGGAGCAGGAGAATCGACGTTTCGGGCATGAGCCCTTCTGAAGAAGTTCTGAAGAAGTTCTGAGTTCTGAAGAAGGGCTCATGCCCGAAACGTCGATTCTCCTGCTCCTTGGATGCTGCCTGACCTGCTGCGCTTTTCCAGCAACACATTTTCAGCTCTGATCTCCAGCATCTGCAGTCCTCACTTTCTCCTGTAACTAATGATAATCAAGGAACAAGCTTAAAAACAGGTGCTTGGTCTTTGAATTGTCAATCGCACTGGTTAGAATGTTCTCATAATAATGCCTCGATAAAGAACTTGAGGCATTATATAAATGCAAGTTGTTGTAGTACCAACTTTATTATGGGAGCTGTTGTTTTATAATCTCAGATGGGTTTTGTAAGAGTGTGGGGTGTGCAAAAAGGAAAAGAATGGATGTAGTCATTTTGATGATGGAGTCTTTGAGAATAATGTCGAGAGCGAAATATAAAAGTCAGAACCATTGCAGCAATTTCCTGCTGACCTTTTCTGTCGCTGTGGTATTCATTTATTCAAGGAAAAGGTTCTTTTGAGGGGCAGCTTTGTATTATCCCCATCAACATTGCTAATGTGAGAAATGTTACTCATTCCTCTGTACTTCCCTCTTCACAGAGTGCTGCAATCTGATTTCTTTTCTCTGTGCAGTCAAGAAGGGTTAAAGCAAGTCCCTTAAATGCTCCGCAGATGCTGCTAATGGTTAAGTTGATTCCCCTCCCTCCCTCTCCCTCTCTTTCTCTCTCTCTCTCTCTCTCTCTCCCACATTACTTCCTGCTCTTTCTCTTGCAGGTGTTCGGCTCATATTCACTTCAGTGTCATGTGAAAAAGAGCCCTACTACCCCTCCAACTGTTTGGCATGGCAACAAGCAGCGAGCCCTGCTTTATGAGGCAATAAATTATGCTGATCCGTCTCAAGCAAGTGGCTCTTTCAAAGAATGTATCCGGTAGCCCTAACAGCAGCCATTATTTAGTTTCAGGTTGAATTGGTGGGTGAAATGCATTGACCTCCATAATGAATATACTGGAGCGCCAACTCACAGATGCAGCCCTTATCAGGTTTGACAGAAAAGTTGCTGGCTTCACTTCCACATTTCTTTATTATCTGGATGGGAGAGAACGCTCAATCAATTTATTCATACTCCCAAACACGAAAATTGTTCCCAGTTTTGTTTAAATGAAATGCTACCTTACTCCAGCCAAGGCTCGAACTTCTTTGTGTGCGCGTTTCAAGTGGAGTTGGGTCTCAGCCGAACACCAAACAAACGCTTGAAATCTATTGGGATCAAGGGATAATTTTTCAGTTTCTTTTTTCAATTTTCTTTTACGGGACTTGGATGGCACTGGCAACAACAACATTATTGCCCATCCCTAACTGCCCTGCACTCAGTGGCTTGGTTATTACACTGGACAGTCAAGGGTTAGTGACATATGGATCATCACATGTAGGCCAGATTAGATAAGGAAGGCAGATTCCCTTTCCTAAAAGGTGTTACGGAACCAAATGATTTTTTTTTCCAACAATCAATGCTAGTTTTATGGCCATCCTAAGATTAAGATTATCTTTATATTCCAGATTTCATCAACTAAGTTTAAATTCAATCAGTGGCCATGGTTGCATTTGGATCTGTGTCCCCAGAGTATTATCCCAAGCCTTTGGATTACTTGTTGAGCAATATTATCATAACACCAGCATCTTACCCATTTGCTGCATAGGGCAATGGGTGAACTATTTATGGGAGGGCGATAACCTGGATTAGGCACAAGAAAATCGAGTCATACCATGCTTTCCTCAGCTCATCCATTAATATATTGTAGTTAAATTCCAACATATATTTCAAAGAGAATTGATACATCTGAAACGACTGCAATTGGGTGTCTGGCTGGAGAAGGGGAAAGAGATTTTGGAACTTCACACCCAGGTGTTCAGGAAGCTTCAAAGGGAGGGATTTAAAAAGGTGAACTGCAATGCAACCTGAATTGTAATCACCTAAAAGTTATGTCAGGTTGTGAGCAAGATAGGAGAAAAGGCTACAATCTGGTCAATAGACATTTTTTTTTGTCTTTCTCTTTCAAGTGTACAGACGAACTGGGCTTAAAGCATTGTGTGCTAGGTAGCTGGGTGTATAAGCCTAGATTCTAGCACTAGTGTGTTGTTTAAATGGGATTGTGTTGCAACTAAGGTCATGGTCGAATGATCATCTATTAGTCACCTCTTCAGTGCAGGTGAAGAACTCTCTTACCTTTGAAATGCGAGAAGCCAGCTAGTCAAAAAGAAATCGGACAAAAGAATCTCGATTAGTCTGCAAAGACAAGAATTTGAAAACCAAATGCTCAACAATTAATGTTCCACCACCTTCTCTTTATGTACAATCTCTAGAGATTCATCTGCATACTTTTAAACTTTAATCTCTTTCTTTGGTTTCCCTTCTCATGTATAATCTTCATGCATATGTGTTGTATCTTATTTTGTGCATTTAGCAATGAATAAATTCATTTTTGACTCAAGAAAATCTTGTTGTATTTGATTCCTTTTAAAAAAAAATAATGATTTGGTTGGGAGAAAAGTATAGACGAGGGAAAGAATGCTTAATAAATTAGTCTTGTTGCAACCAACCTGCTGACTAACAAAGGAGAGTGAACTCATCGCTCCTTACCTGGACAGATTGACAATTTGGATTATCCGACCTAGAAATATGATAACCTGGAGAACCTCACCCTGGGTCTTGTCATGACAGTAGGAACGTCTCAATGTCGGAAGTAGTGACCATTGTCCTTTTCCAGAGTTTGTGTGATAAAAAGCAAGGAGAAAGTGAGGACTGCAGATGCTGGAGATCAGAGTCGAGAGTGTGGTGCTGGAAAAGCACAGCAGGTCAGGCAGCAACCGAGGAGCAGGATAATCGACATTTCGGGCATAAGCCCTTCATCAGGAAATAAGCCCTTCTCCTAGTGATATATAGCAAACCTATTTTATGAGACAAAAGGAATTTATATACACGTTGCATCATTATCATTGGGGGGTGCACGGTGTGGAACGCAAAAGGGTCATGGAGACCACCGTCTGCTACATTCCTATGGTAGCAACCTGACCAATTAACGTCTACCTCTAAGATAGCTCTCAGAGTTCTCAAAACTAAGATTGACACTAAATTGTTTTTGCTGCATCTCCATTTCAATGATAGCTGAACCAATCAGCACTCCCTTTCATACTGTGTACCTATTTTAAGTCCAGTTTCTTACTTCCTTACTGCAGGGTGCAAGACAAAAGTCTTTGACTTTATTTCTCCTTTAATCACCATTTACATCCTATACTACTAAACAATTAAGGTTAGTATCTTACTAGTAATATTGACTGTTCCCTAAAGTTATCAGGATCACTATAATAATATAATGATGTATTCATCTTGTTTCTGTAGGAGATGACCCAATGGAGTTTTAATTAGTTTCACAAATCTTCCCTCGAAGTTAAGCAACTGGCAATTCTAAAGGTTTATTTGTAATAATTAAATGAGTTAATTATCTTTTTTATTGTAGGAAAATATTATAATATATAAGTTTTAGCAACAAATTTGACTGATTTCTTTGCGTGCATTAATCTTTTAATGGAGAAGCTGTTTTAGTCAGTGAAAATAATTCCCAGAAATAGATTTTGTCCAAATCCATTCTCATAATATTTTTCACTGAGATTCTGAATTCTTTATCTGCTCCAGAAATCAGAATCACAACAGATGAATTTTAAATCTAAGTCCAGGCATCTGCAGTGAAATAGGTAACTCTACTGTACTGTCAGAGTTCTGTGTTTAATTTTAATCTGACCTTTACTGGTATAGCTATTAATCTGTTATAAAACACATTATCCAAAATTTTGCTGGATCTCAGTCAATAAATAGTTTGTGAAGCAAATTGTTGTTCTGTGTTGGCGTTGACACGAAGAGTAAGTAAGGTTGGAAAAAAAAACTGTTCCCAATCTGCTTTCACTTGATGTATGGTCCTTCTGAGATGGACGTTTGTTGACCTTGAGATCACACCTCTGACCCTGGTCAGCTACTGTCTGACATTAAATATTGACACAGTGATGGTAAGAGGAAACAAGGGAAAGCAGAGGAGGGCAACAATCACTTCTAGCTTTTCATTGTTTATCCCTTTCAATAGTTTAATTTGCCCTTGTCAGCACTGTCAGAGAACTATCTGTTTAATCCATGCACAAATTCAGAACTTACTATTAATGCTGCAAGAAAAATGAACCAACTTTCCAATATTCAAACTTATTTGCAAGTGCTAATCCTGCCTCATTAGATTCAGTCATGAAACCAGAGGAACTCGGTATCAGTGAGGGATAACAACACCTTTGTTATCCAACTCAAGCAACCATATCGAATTATATTTGTTGGATAAAATGAATCCACTTCTGTCCTGTTCTTGCAATGCTACTTCCTCCAGGCATAAATGTTCTGAAATCTGCTCATTTCCAATTCAGTCTCCTCAATGGAGACTGTCCCTTCAGCTGCATAAACTCTAAACTTTGGAATTCCCTCATAAGTCCATTTGCCTTCTTAGTTCTGTCTCCACCTATAAGGCACATCTTAGAACCTCAATGAATTTTCAGTAACTATGTGACACTTGTCAAATTTTGTTTGTAAACAGTTCCGTAAGGCAAGTTAGAACAACACTTGCAATAGATCACAACAATGACACAAGACTAATAAAAGTTAATAAATGAGAGAGAAATAAAGATTTATTTAAATTCCAGGATGACCATATCAATATTGAGAGTTCCAGGAAATGATTTTTTTTATTTGTTTGATACCTAGTTGATGGAAACTAGTTTCAACACATTAAAGATCAAATGCTTATTGTAAGCAGAAGTTTCTGCTCCACATATTTAGCCACTGGCTGATCGAAGATACATCATTAGATGCATCAGATGTGCATGAAATATGATGACCCATATATTAACCATATAAATTAGTTCAGAATGGAAATATGATGCATCACCCAATACTTTAAAGATTTTACATGCGTAAGGCTGCTATGTTGTTCACCCTGGTATACTCTGAAATATTTGGCTACGTGTTATTTCCAAATCCCAAATAATTGAGCTCTCTAAAGAAAAAAAAGTCATATAGCTGCTAAGTGCACAGGTATGGTATTTATTTGTTTCTGTTACAAGAAGAATTGATTCTACTTTTTAGCTATAGTGTGTTCTTTCAAGACAGACCACAGATTTGGAACAGGTGCTGGTCTTGAGTTGATTTCTACATAAGTCAGATCAGAACGCAGGACAGTATAGAGTAGGCATGTATAGAGTATAGACAGTATAGAGTACATAAACATCCAATTGTCAGCTTTTTAAAATTACACCCCTGAATGGGGTCGCGTTTGTAAGTATGAGCATCCGTAAGTTGAATGTTTGTAAATCGAGGACGCTCTGTGGATGCATTTCAGTAATTTTGATCAAGTTCCAGAATTTCTCAAGGTATGTGGATATTATACCAAGAAAGGGTTCGTTAATTACCATGAAACTTCTAAATCAGATGAGAAAAAAAGGGCTGCTTCGTGCTTCTTGCAACCTTGTAAATGATGACATATAAAGAAAGCAAGCAGTATGTTTTATCAATCTTGGAAGCAGATACTTATCCCAGAGAAAGTGAGAGCATGTTGAGACAGGGAGGGGACTTCTATTACAAAGTCTTGTGTCAGTCTTGGGGATGAAGGTCTGGGTTTGTAGCATTGATCCATCAGATTCTAATGGTACTAATCCCAGCCTTTTGTCTACAAGCTTCAGCATACATATGTGATATAGAGGGGTCAGAGACAGTGCAAGTATTGAAAGCAAACCTTCTGCTCAGGATGTGAGCCTGCCTCCCACTACAGTGCAGCTCCATTCAATAACATTCAATCATTTCCCCTTTGCCCCTTGGGTGATGATCAGATTTTATTGGTGACAACCTCTGAATGCCAATAAATTTCTGCTTAAAACAACCAGGGAAACAAGTCTGCATTAAATTACATTGCAGTGAAACAGGATGTCCGATGCCAACAACAATCTTTTCATTGTCACTCTCAATAAATCTAGCAACTAATTTATGCAGTGTTTAACATTTTAACAGGTGACTGTCCTTTCTGCGTGATTTCAAATCAGAATTTTTTTTTAAGAATTTTTGCTGGTTGTATTAATAATGACCAATATTTATTTATTTGAAGTGCTGTCATCCTCCTAATGGGTTGGCTGTTACATCATCTCAAATATTTGACTTAATTTTTTTTACCACTGAAAATGGAATAGGAATAGCTTTGTCCTTCATCATGAACAAGCATGTCTCTATTGCTTGAAGGTGAAAGTAAATTATTTGGTTAATATTATCGATGGTGCACATTGTTAGGATCACAGCCAATGTTACTACCAGACAATCCAGACACAGACTGAAATCTGGCTTGATAGACCATATTAATTTTTGTTTCTATTGAACAAGCTAATCTTTCATAGAAATACAAGTCTGCAGTGCTGCAGTTTTGCTTCGAATAATGAAACAGAAATATATCACATTTTTCACACAAATGAAACAAAGATAAAATAAAAGAAACCAAGCTATTTACATCAGAATCTCTAAATAAAATAGAACAAACCAAAATATTTAGCACAACTTGAAATGTTTCAAAATATATGACAAAACAAAATCCCAACTATCCCAACATAAGTTCTTTACAGTTGTCAAATACCAGAGAGAGAGAGTTGCCTTTTCTATTGTAGCTTTGATTTGACTTAATTCAATTTGTAGGTGATGGTTTGAAAAGGGCAAAGTTTAAGTCACAAGCTAGATATTCTATCTTTTCTTAACTATCCTTATTAATGTTAGGACTGTGACAATAAATAGAGACTTTTAATTTAAATTGGCCTGGTTTGCTTTTGTTCTGGATAGCAGTCAGTCAGAAACAAGTTGAAGAAGCAACTTACTTCAGCTGCTGGAATCTGTTCAGAAACAAAAAAACTGGAGATCACAGTGGGTCAGGCAGCATCCATGGAGAGAGAGCAAGCTAATGTTTTGAGTCTAGATGACTCTTTATCAGAGCTGAGCTCCGATGAAGTAATCTGGACTCGCAATGTTAGCTTGCTCTCTCTCCATGGATGCTGTCTGACCTGCTGTGATCTCCAGAGACAAGTTGGGATTGTCAGTAGGTTCATTAAATCTTCACATTTCTGCTGACTTCAGAAATAGTAATATTTGACCTTCAGTGCAAAACCCCAGTGTGCATGTGACAACAGTGACATTAACTCCTGAACATAGTAAAACTTCCCTTGTCTAAATAGACTTCTGGTAACCTTTATGCATGAACTGTACAACAAAATGTGTGTAAAAAGCCAAGTGACAAGTCCATTGATGCAAACCATTTAGGGAGTTGAATGTTTTAATTGACCATTCCTGGTGACATATGTCCAATGAATTGTGCAAAGCAGCTTGGATTTAGGTCTAGTGATCTTCTTGATTGATAGTAATGACCTTGACTTGGATGCATGAGGCAAAATTGCAACATTTTCAGTTAACACAAAACTCAGACGTATTTTGAACTGTGAGAAGAATGCTGCCTGACTTGCTGCCTTGGATGCTGCCTGACCTGCTGCGCTTTTCCAGCAACACATTTTCAGCTCTGATCTCCAGCACCTGCAGTCCTCACTTTCTCCTAGAAGGTATAAAACTAAATAAAGCACAGTTATGGGATTTTACAAACATAAATCATTGAAAGTGACAGGCCAAGTTGAAAAAGCCGGAGATAAGGTATATGGAATCCTGAACTTTACAAATACAGGAGCAGAGTATGAAAGCAAGGAAATTATGATGAACATCTATAAAATATTGATTTGACCTTAAGTGGAATATTAGACACAATTCTGAATGGGGAACTTTAGGAATAATGTGAGGACTTTTGAGCGAATGCACAAAACATCTTGGGGCATGTTTCCAGAGCTGAGGAACGATATGTAAATAGATTGACGAATTTAGATTACTTGTCATTGTATCACGCAAAAGGTTGGGGGCAAAAAATCGTGTAGAGTAGAGAAAATCTGAATATCTGGGGCACTTCTTTCCCTGGTTGGGTTTACAGCAGTGGCCATGGGACTTTCATGATATATGGCGATCCTGTTTTTATGTAACGTAATCAGATAATTAGAAAAATCCATACAAACATTGCACCATTTTTATTGGGAAACAAAGTAGTGGTTGTAGTGACTGCAAATCTCTGTTAGGTGAAAGTGAGGACTGCAGATGCTGGAGATTAGAGACAAAAGTGTGGTGCTGGAAAAGCACAGCAGGTCAGGCAGCATCTGAGGAGCATGAAAATCGACATTTCGGGCAAAAGCCCTTCATCAGGATTCCCAATGAAGAGCTTTTGCCTGAAACGTCGATTTTCCTGCTCCTCGGATGCTGCCTGACCTGCTGTGCTTTTCCAACACCGCACTCATGATGCAAATCTCTGTTGCATTGTCATGGCAACACCCTGACCAATTAGAGTCTACCTGCCTCATCTAAGAACTAAGATAAGCAGCTGGCAGTTAGCATTACATCTCGATGCCAATGGTGACCAGTTAGCACCTGCTTTACATAGATTGTTGTCTCCATATCAGTTCTGCTTTCTTTCATCCTAGTCTTGATGAGTCAAAGATGAAAGGAATCAACTTGGTGTATCCTTTTGACAATCTTTAATAAAATATTACATCCACAAAACAACAGAGCAAGAATCATCTCTCATCCATCAGATTGGTGCTGACCATTATGGTACACTTACTAACAGCAGAAAGGTAGACTTTAGCAGAGGAGCTTCACTTACACAGAAACCTCTCTGAAAATTAGTGATCATCACTGGCAGAGGAATTTGTGGCCAGCTATTTTGTGCATGAGGTCAAAAACCATTGGGATGGGTGTGGGGGTCACTTCAAAGCCTCCAAAGCAATATTTAACCAAATCTGTAAGCAAGCAAGCGAGGCAGACCAGATACAATCCCAGATACAAAAAAACAGTTGAGAGTGTGGTGCTGGAAAAGCATCCAAGGAGCAGGAGAATCGACGTTTCGGGCATAAGCCCTTCATCAGGAAGCAGTCCTCACCTTCTCCTGGGAAAAAAAATCAGAATATCAATTTGCCACCCCTTTTTTGATGCAAATTGGTTATATGTCCATAAGATGATAATGGCATAGAGAATTCCTCTGTGATATTTTTAAACCAGCTTTTTGATGTCACATTCCTCTGCTGAGGGAAAGGTTTCCTTCTCTTCCAGCATTTGAATCACAAAAAAAAATCCTGATTACATCTTGAATTCAGATTACCTGTGTTAGATTCATCTCACTTCTGAAATAACAAGTGGAATATTTCATGCTGCAGTTTTTCCAACTGTGGAGAAGAAGGGAGAATTATGTTGTGGACAGTCAGTCTCATTGATCACATTAATGTGTGCTCCAGTGGGTTCTTCACATTTGAATCTATTATTATCAAAAAGATTCACCCACTGTAAGACTTCTGTTTCTGGCCACATGGAACAAAAACCGGTCTAGGGTGACACTTTTGTAGCTGGCGAGAACTGTGTTTTTTCCCAAAACATGTAAGAATTGTCATCATTTTCTTAATAATTGCCGGCAGATTGAAAGAAAATTGTGGAAAATAATAATGTCAGGATTTTCCATTCAATCTAAGCATTAACTGTTAAGGAATACTATTGAGATGCATGCATGTTTGACCTCACCACCCTTAAAATGGTTTGATGCTTTCCCATCCATGGTTGGATCCAGACACAAACACTGTGACAAACTTGGGAATGGATTGTTTTAATCCTCAAATTTGACATAGCATTGTGAATCAATGCTACCCTTAGATGCATTTTTTAGGGTGTGTGCTCATAATGGGGCATGTGTTGATGAGATTGCTGATGTCTCTTTGTCCATAACCCTTGCAGTTGGGCTGTTTGAGCAAGCTGCATGGAATCCCTACACTGTGAAAACAGGCCATTCGGCCCATTGAGACCACACTGACCTTCAGGAGAACAACCCACCCAGACCCACTCCCTTACGTTATCCCTGTTACCCTACATTTCTCATAGGTAATTCACCTAGCTTGCATGTTCCTGAATTCACCAGTTCTTTGTTGCTGTGAGTCAGCAGTGCTAACCACTGAGCCACCGTGCCACTGGGCTGTATATGTGTCCCTAAGTTTAAAGGTTTATTTCTGTATAACCCCTTTGAATCAAACTTGGCAGATTCACCTTGGACTGCCAAGATAATGTCTTTTTGAAGACCAGATCTAATTGCAGTGATTTCAATAGATAGATCACAATCTTGATTGTTGGTTAGTGTGTCAAAAATTGGCATGCATTCTGTATTAAATGTTCAATATTTCTGGTATTGCTGGCAGAATGTATATCATTCAATCATCACACTTCCCTTTGTCCTAAAGTATTTGTGGACAGCATTTTCCACCGAAGGAAATTCCGATGAGCTGGTGGAGCTGCTTGAATACTCTCTGGTCTCCTTTCCTGAAGCAATGGCCAGTATCACATCCCTACAGATCACTGCTACCTACTGACTGCATACTCATCGCAACCAAATAGGTTTTGAATCTCAAAATCCATTGGTCCCAAGGCATGGATGGATCTCTCAGTGAAAAAAGGAGAATTGCAGGTATCGGTGAGCTTGAAGGCATTCTTGACTTCATTGCAAGTGTTTTATCCCTTGGAGACATACAAAGATGAGTGTAGCTAGGTTCTGTGTGTTAATAAGAACTTTATTATAATGTTTTTAAATGCCTTCTTATGCTTACTCATTCACCTCTGTAACCACACCCATAGATTTGACTAACGGTGCAGAGTAGGTGCACACGCATACACAGGCACATACACACAGACACACACACATGCACACAGGCACACACACACAGTCACACACACAAACATACATGCACATAAACACACACAGACACACACATAGACGCACGCACAGACACACTGAGGCACACACACATACACACAGACACACATGCACACACACAGACACACATGCACACACACACTGAGACACACACACACCGATTGAGTAATCTCTTAAAGTTCAATCTTTCTATTTTCTTTAGAAATAGCGTTCAGGATATGAAGGTTGTTGGTGATGACGTTGAGTTTCACAAACTTGAGGTAGTTGTTCCACATGAATCTCAATGCGGCAGATATTAAAAGTGGCTTTTGAGAAAGGAAATTCTTCCTCATAATGTACCTTTTCTCTCGAGGCCACTTTAAGGGATTTACAAGCATCTACATTTCTCCTTGGACTGATAGGTAATGTGAATTCTGTGACCATCATCGCCCTGAATTGATCCCATTGGACTATTTCATCATCAAGTCCCGTTAGTCAAAAGGCAAGTCATCTCTGCTCCACTTATATAGGTCCCTGATAACTTGACATATTGAATCTCAATTCCATCATCAAACCTGGATCTACATACTCCTAAACATGTTTATTTCCCTTGAATAAATATCCCAATCTCAATGAGTGTAAAGCTAATGCTTCATATTTCATGCCTTTTGAATAATTAGAAAGGATTGATTTGCCAGTATCCACATCACTACTTGTGAAGCATATGGTCCCAGTGTATCATTCACATTGCTGTCTGAAATGCTCAGAAATAATGTCATTTCAAACAAACATATTAGACTATAACCTGGTGTCATGTGACTTCTGATGTTGTCCATCCCAGTCCAACACCAGCACCTTATGTTATGTTCACCGTTAATAACAGCTCATCCCAGGGAGAGGTGATAGTATGGACCACACAGCCATTCATCCCTCTCTCAATGCAAAGAGTAAATGACATTCCTGGAATTGGGAGTGTGCTGAATTACTCCACCTTCTTAATTGAGGTGTGTTTGCAAGTTGAAGAAATCCCACCAAAACATTTTAAAGATTCATCTCGTGAAGAGTGAAATTAATTCCTGGCTGAAAGAATTAAACAAGCCCAGCAATTTAGAGTTTTATGGGAGTCATAAAATGACCCAAAGCACTCGACAGGGTTTTGATAAAGCAAAATGGGTCAGCGAGTCACTGTGGGATTATAGGGCATCTCATAAATGACTAATGGTCAATGATGTAGGTCTTAAATGTCTGTCTTAAAGGTGAAAAGTGAGGTCAAGGTAATAGTGCTGTTCAGAATGTGGGCTCTTCTGCATTGGGCAGACCAAATACAAACTGGAAGACTTCTTTGCAGAAAAGCACACCTCGGTCCCCAAGCATAGCCCCAACCTTTCCAATCACACGCTATTTCAATTCACCATCCTGCTTCCACGCTCACATTACTGCTGTACTGTTCCACTGAATCCGAGCAAAAGCTGGAGAAACCGTACCTTGACTTCTCTGGTCTCAATATTGAATTTAACAACTGCAAAGCAGGTACAATGTCATTCACCTTTCCCTGCAACCGCAAGAAATGCAAAACTTGCACCCACACCTCCCCCCTTACTTCCCTCCAAGGCCCCAAGGGACACTTCCATATCTGCCACAAATTCACCTGCACCTCCACACACATCATCTATTGCATCCGCTGCACCCAATGTAGCCTCCTCTATATTGGGGAGATAAGCCACCTACTTGCGGAACATTTCAGAGAACACCTCTGGGACACCCGGACCAACCAACCCAACCACTCCATAGCCCAACACGTTAACTCCCCCTCCCACTCCACCAAGGACATGCAGGTCCTTGGACTCCTCCATCGCCAGACCATGGCAACACGACGGTTGGAGGAAGAGCGCCTCATCTTCTGCCTGGGAACCCTCCAACCACAAGGGATAAGCTCAGATTTCTCCAGTTTCCTCATTTCTCCTCCCCCCACCTTGTCTCAGTCAAATCCCTCGAACTCAGCACCGCCTTCCTAACCTGCAATCTTCTTCCTGACCTCTCCGCCCCCACCCCACTCCGGCCTATCACCCTCGCCTTGACCTCCCTCCACCTATTGCAATTCCAACGCCCCTCCCCCAAGTCTCTCCTCCCTACCTTTTATCTTAGCCTGCTGGACACACTTTCCTCATTCCTGAAGAAGGGCTTATGCCCGAAATGTCGATTCTCCTGCTCCTTGGATGCTGCCTGACCTGCTGCGCTTTTCCAGCAACACATTTTCAGCTCTGATCTCCAGCATCTGCAGTCCTCACTTTCTCCACAATGTCATTCACTTTGACTCTTTTCACCTTAATTGCCAGTCTATATCTAAGTTCAGAAGCAGGATCAGTGGACTCAAAACGTTAATTCTGTTTCTCTCTCCGCAGATGCTGCCAGACCTGCTGAGTTTCTCCAACCTTCTCTGTGTGTATCTCACAAATTCCAGCATCTGCAGTTCTTCATTTTTGTTTTCATATTTTTCTTTTGGACTGAGCTGACCTTTATTCTACTATTAACACCCACACTGAACCCGTGATTTGTTTCTTGACTAATATTATTATCATTTCCTAAGGCTTTTGTTCAATGGTATTTTTGGTATTTAATGTACCCCACCCTCTAACCCATCCGTGACCTTCTCCTTTAGGAGTTATGAAATAAGGACATCAGGTAACACAGACCTGGGATCCAAGTCTGTAGGGTTTCAGAGATGTCCTTTTACCATTCTCATTCCTGGTGAAGGAATTTTGCCAGAAACGTCGATTTTCCTGCTCCTCGGATGCTGCCTGACATTCTGTGCTTTTCCAACACCACTCTAATCTTGACTCTAATCTCTAGCATCTGTTCATTTTTGCCTTTTACCATTCCCTGTCTACTACTACAGTTAACAAAAGGTCGATCATATTTCCTGAAGTGACAGTGCCCTACCTTATATGAACAACCCAGATAGGATCTTACTAATGTCCTTTTTGTTTTTATTTCAGTATTTTCACTCATTCCCATCCCTATTAGAAAGGGGGGATTTCCAACAAAAGGAGTAGCCATGGGCACCCGCATGGGCCCCAGCTATGCCTGCCTCTTCGTAGGGTATGTGGAACAATCCATCTTCCGCAACTACACTGGCCCCACCCCCCATCTTTTTCTTCGCTACATTGATGACTGTATCGGCGCTACCTCGTGCTCCCACGAGGAGGTTGAACAGTTCATCCACTACACCAACACCTTCCACCCCGACCTCAAATTCACCTGGACAGTCTCGGACTCCTCCCTCCCCTTCCTAGACCTTTCTGTTTCTATCTCAGGCGACCGAATCAACACGGACATCTACTACAAACCTACCGACTCCCACAGCTACCTGGACTACACCTCCTCCCATCCTGCCCCCTGTAAAAACGCCATCCCATTCTCCCAATTCCTTCGTCTCCGCCGCATCTGCTCCCAGGAGGACCAGTTCAAAATACGTACAACACAGATGGCCTCCTTCTTCAAGGACCGCAATTTCCCCCCCGACGTGGTCGACGGTGCCCTCCACCGCATCTCCTCCACTTCCCGCTCCTCCGCCCTTGAGCCCCGCCCCTCCAACCGCCACCAGGACAGAACCCCACTGGTCCTCACCTACCACCCCACCAATCTCCATGTACAGCGCATCATCCGCCGTCACTTCCGCCACCTCCAAACAGACCCCAGCACCAAGGATATATTTCCCTCCCCTCCCCTATCAGCTTTCCGTAGAGACCACTCCCTCCGCGACTCCCTTGTCAGATCCACACCCCCCACCGACCCAACCACCACTCCCGGCACCTTCCCTTGCAACCGCAGGAGGTGCAACACTTGCGCCCACACCTCCCCCCTCACTTCTCTCCAAGGCCCCAAGGGAAACTTCCATATCCGCCACAGATTCACCTGCACCTCCACCCACATCATCTACTGCATCCGCTGCAGCCGGTGTGGCCTCCTCTATATTGGGGAGACAGGCCGCCTACTTGCGGAGCGATTCAGAGAGCACCTCTGGGCCACCCGGACGAACCAACCCAACCAACCTGTGGCACAGCATTTCAACTCCCCCTCCCACTCCACCGAGGATATGCAGGTCATTGGACTCATCCACCGCCAAACCACAACAACCCGACGGTCGGAGGAGGAGCGTCTTATCTTCCGACTGGGAACCCTCCAACCACAGGGGATGAACTTGGACTTCACCAGTTTCTTCATCCCCCCTCCCCCCACCTTGTCTCAGCCGGATCCTTCCAGCCCGGCACCGCCTTCCTGACCTGCAGTCTTCTTCTTGACCTCTCCGCCTCCACCCTACTCCGACCTATCACCCTCACCTTGACCTCTTTCCACCTATCACATTTCCAACTCCCCTCCTCCAAGTCCCTCCTCCCTACCTTTTATCTTCTCCTGCTGAACACTCTCTGCTCATTCCTGAGGAAGGGCCTGTGCCCGAAACGTCGAATCTCCTGTTCCCTGGATGCTGCCTGACCTGCTGTGCTGTTCCAGCAATAAAGTTTCAACTTTGATCTCCAGCATCTGCAGACCTCACTTTCTCCTTTCCAACTTTGAACCAATGTTACCAAAAGTCAACATTGAAGTAATTAAAAAAGTACTTTAAAATCGTACCTTATTTTAATAACATACTCTTCAGAAAACATCAAGTTAGTTTGCATTCAACTGTTTCAATGTGAATTACTCTCATTTCTAGACAGAAACATTGTGTTACGTACGTGACATACTGAGACAGCAATGTCATTAAATGACTGCCACCTGGTGAAAATCCTTTTTATTACATGACAAAGAACAATCTGGATATGAACTAGAAGACACGGAAATATTTCACCTTTGCCTCCTGTGACATTTTGGTATGTGTTTTTTTATTGCAATCATTAAAACCCCTGAACATTGAGCACTCATTTCTAAAACACTGAAAGCCTTCCATTATTAAATAACAAAGCATCATTTCAAGTTAGAAGATCTTATTTACAGAGTTATAAGCATGAAGTACACTTTAAAATCTTGAAGTTTAACATTAGCTGCAGTGGATACTATGCATGGTGTCATATTTAACAGTAAATTTGATTGGCTAGAATTGCATTTGAAAATCTAACTTAACTAGTTATTTTCAAAACTAATCTCAAAATGGTGCTGCACTATGTGACAGCCATCTAACTTTAGATAGTGGGTTAAGACTGCACTCTAATGCAAAGGACCAAAAGGTGGCATGGTGGCTCAGTGGTTAGCACTGCAGCCTCACAGCACCAGGGGTCCAGGTTTGATGCCAGCCTCAGGTGACTGTCTGTGTGGAGTTTGCACATTCTCCCTGTGTCTGCGTGGGTTTCCTCCCACAATCCACAGATGTGCAGCTCAGATGGATTGGCCATGCTAAATTTCCCATAGTGTTCAGTGCATTAGTCAGAGGAAAATGGGTCTGGGTGGGTTGCTCTTCGGAGGGTCGGTGAGGATTTGTTGGGTCGAAGGACCTGCTCCACACTGAAGG
Organism: Chiloscyllium plagiosum; assembly: GCF_037043375.1. Lineage (NCBI taxonomy): Eukaryota > Metazoa > Chordata > Chondrichthyes > Orectolobiformes > Hemiscylliidae > Chiloscyllium > Chiloscyllium plagiosum. The sequence goes on from NW_028270163.1 coordinate 44,044,170, forward strand.
GAATCTAGTCAACATTTTAAGTGTTAGATTGGAGCCTGCGTAAAGTATCATTGGACTTGCTTTTTGATGCAGAGACCTCTTTTTAGAATGCACTTAGAATGCTTGATGAAGAATGACACATTCCTCATATTATTCCACTCTAATTGAAATTAAGTAAATGATGGGGTTTGTTTTTGGGACGGTTATCTGCTCAGGCAGAAGGAATATCCTACTGTTGAGGTTATAGCACCCTCAAGTGGCTTTGTCATAATATTACAGCCATAAACTGTTGTGAAACCAACATGATACATGCAGGAGTCAAAGCTGAACAGTTTTGATCTTTGGTGTTTCAGATGTATCCTCAACATCTCATGTTAGGGAGCTCACCAATCCAGAGATCCTGCAGTGGGCTCATTCCAGCAGCACAGACTCAGCGCTAAACCAATGATTGGCTCAGCCATGTTCAGCGGCTGTAGGAGGGTCACATTGACAAAGATGTTCTGTATGGTGAACCGGCCATTGGTTACGACCTCCCGAAAGTCCACACCTCTCCACAAGTACATCTGAGATGTGAAGATGGGAGACATTGACACTGATGGCTGTGACCTCTGGAGGCTGACTGCCTGGAAAGGCACTGGATGAGGTGGACAGAAACAGAAAGTGGACTCAGAAAATGGAGACCTACATCTCCTGCACCTTTCCAGCCTACTGTCTGCAGTGAATGCAGCAGGACTGGCATGTCAGAGTGGGCTTGCTCAGCCACTCCAGCTGATGCTCTATGCAGAGTCAACGGGATAGTGTAAATCATTGTGTTACAACCCAGAAAACTGCCAGAACAGCTATAATCTGCCTTTCACAAGATGAACATTATTAAGATCACTGAGCTCCCCCCGCCCCCCCGACGCAAAAAATGTCTGGTGGCATCTACATTACCGTATTGTTGGGGCTAAAGTCATTTCAATAACTCTCAGTGATTGTAAGGTATGAAACACCCTATGCAGCATCCGAGGAGCAGGAGAATCGACGTTTCGGGCATAAGCCATTCTTCAGGTGTGCCAAGCGGGCTAAGATAAAAGGTGGGGGGGGGGGGAATTTTGGGGAGGGGCGCTGGGAATACGATAGGTGGAAGGAGGTGAGGGTGAGGGTGATAGGCCGGTAAGGGGTTCGGGGCAGAGAGGTCGGGAAGAAGATCGCAGGTCAAGAGGACGGTGCTGAATCCGGGGGTTGGGACTGAGATAAGGTGGGGGGAGGGGAAATGAGGAAGCTGGAGAAATCTACATTCATCCCATGTGGTTGAAGGGTTCCTAGGCGGAAGATGAGGCGCTCTTCCTCCAGGCGTCGTGTGGCCAGGGTCTGGCGATGGAGTAGGCCAAGGACCTGCATGTCCTTGGCAGAATGGGAGGGGGAGTTAAAGTGTTCAGCCATGGGGCGGTTGGGTTGGTTGGTGCGGGTGTCCCAGAGGTGTTCCCTGAAACGTTCCGCAAGTACGCAGCCTGTCTCCCCAATGTAGAGGAGACCATATCGGGTGCAGCGGATGCAGTAAATGATGTGTGTGGAGGTGCAGGTGAATTTGCGACAGATATGGAAGGATCCATTGGGGCCTTGGAGGGAGGTGAGGGGGGAGGTGTGGGCGCAAGTTTTGCACTTCTTGCGGTTGCAGGGGAAGGGTCCGGGAGAGTGGAGGTTGGGTTGGTGGAGGGTGTGGACCTGACGAGGGAGTCGCGGAGGGAGTGGTCTCTCCGGAATGCTGATAGGGGTGGGAGGGAAACATATCCCTGGTGGTGGGGTCTGTTTGGAGGTGGCAGAAATGACGGAGGATGATACGATGTATCTGGAGGTTGGTGGGGTGGAAGGTGAGGACCAGTGGGGTTCTGTCCTGGTGGTGATTGGGGGGGGAGTGCGGTTCAAGGGCGGAGGTGCAGGAAGTGGAGGAGATGCGGTGGAGAGCATCGTCGACCACGTCGGAGGGGAAATTGCGGTCTTTGAAGAAGGAAGCCATCTGGGTTGTTCGGTTTTGGAATTGGTCCTCCTGGGAGCAAACGCGGCGGAGGCAAAGGAATTGGGAATATGGGACAGCATTTTTACAGGGGGCAGCGTGGGAGGAGGTGTAATCTAGGTAGCTGTGGGAGTCGGTCGGTTTGTAGTAAATGTCTGTGTTGAGTCGGTCGCCCGAGATGGAGATGGAGAGGTCTAGGAAGGGGAGGGAGGAGTCTGAGACGGTCCAGGTAAATTTGAGGTCGGGGTGGAAGGTGTTAGTAAAATGGATGAACTGTTCAACCTCCTCGTGGGAGCACGAGGTAGCGCCAATACAATCATCGATGTAGTGGAGGAAAAGGTGGGGACCCTCCAATCACACGGGATGAATGTAGATTTCTTCAGCTTCCTCATTTCCCCTCCCCCCACCTTCTCTAAGTCCCAACCCCCGGATTCAGCACCGCCCTCTTGACCTGCAATCTTCTTCTCGACCTTTCCACCCCCAGCCCCTCTCCAGCCTATCACCCTCACCCTCACCTCCTTCCACCTATCATATTCCCAGCGCCCCTCCTCCAAATTCCACCCCCCCCCCGACCTTTTATCTTAGTCCGCTTGGCACACCAGACTCATTCCTGAAGAAGGGCTTATGCCCGAAACGTCGATTATCCTGCTCCTCGGATGCTGCCTGGCCTGCTGCGCTTTTCCAGCACCACACTTTTCAACTCTGGTCTCCAGCATCTGCAGTCCTCACTTTCTTCTATAAAACACCCTATGTTTACAGTTATAAAAACACTCCCTTCCACCAATATCTTTATATGTTACTTGCTTTTGGGTGGTGACTTTTCATTAGGAACATAGGAACAGGAGTAGGTCATTCAGCCCCTCAAGCGTGTTCCACCATTCAATGATACCATGGCTATTTGTGGCCTAACTCCAAACAGCTGCCTTTGGTCCATATCAATTAATGCCTTTACTTGGCAAAAGAATTAAAATTAACAACTGATCCAGAATCCATCACCATTTGTGGAAGAGAGTTCCAAACATCTATCACCTTTGCATATAGCAACGCTTCTTTACATCGCTCCTGAACAGTTTGGCCCTAATCTCCAGGCTATGCTCCCCAGTTCGAGAATCCCCAACCAGTGGAAATAGTTTATCTTTGTCTACCCTGTCTTTTTCTGTTAGTGTCTTGAAGACTTTGATCAGATCACCCCTTGACCTTCTAAATTCTAAAGAAACAGACCCAGTTTGTATAAAAAAACTGAAGGAACTGCAGATGCGAGAAAGCAGAAATGAAATCAGAAATTGCTGGAAAAGCTTAACATTTATGGCAGCGTCTGTGGAGAGAAATCAAAGTTAACATGTTGGGACCAGTGACCCTTCCTCAGAACATGAGTTGTATATTGTCTCATAATTTAATACCTGAAGTCCAGGTATGGTTCTTTTAAATATATGTTGTGCTCCCTCAAAGGCCAATATATCCTTCCTAACGTGTGGTACCCAAATCTACACACAGTACACTAACTGGAGTCCAACCAGGGTTTGGTATAACCTCAGTACAGCCTCTGTATCCTTGTACTCTTGGCCTCTAGATATAAGTGTCAGCATTCCATTAGCTTTTTAGATTATTTTTTGCACCTGTTCAACGCATTTTAAACATCTATGCACCTGAATCCTCACATCTGTTTGGACATCCATTGTAGTTAACATCATAGCATCCAGAAAGTACCCTGATCGATCCTTGCTCAGTCCACAATGGATAACCTCACACATTCTGAAGTTAAAGTATAGCAGTGGCCATTTTAGATATTGTCATATCTGCCACGGCCCAAGCAGAGTTATCTTGCCTGATGATGTGGATTTTTCCTCATGATCTATAAAAGCAAGCTGCTGTACAAATAATTCGGAGATTCCCATGAAGCAAATGAGCTGGACGTTTTCATTCTTAATGGGACGGGACCAGATGGAAGGTTCTGGAATCACTTTAAAAGGCTAAAGTGGAATCACAATCCATTCACCGTTAAGTCAGGAACTTCCCAGGAGCCTGTGTCTGTCACCCCCAGTGGAAACAAAATGTATCCTAAGAAGCAGAAATTCACCCCTTAATTGCTGTGGTTCTGTTCGCCGAGCTGGAAGTTTTTGTTGCAAACGTTTCATCCCCTGTCTAGGTGACATCCTCAGTGCTTGGGAGCCTCCTGTGAAGCGCTTCTGTGGTGTTTCCTCCGGCATTTATAGTGGCCTGTCCCTGCCGCTTCCGGTTGTCAGTTTCAGCTGTCCGCTGTAGTGGCCGGTATATTGGGTCCAGGTCTATGTGTTTGTTGATGGAGTTTGTGGATGAGTGCCAAGCTTCTAGGAATTCCCTGGCTGTTCTTTGTTTCGCTTGCCCTATAATGGTAGTGTTGTCCCAGCAACGAGCACCCGAGCTACAAATCTTCTCACAAACTTTGATCACCCCTTAATTCAATGACACCTGCTTCCAACCTCTTTGGCTGCAGTTGCTGACAGAAGGAACATCCTTGTCTCAGAGATTGGCACCAGGAAAATATTCCATCGAAACTCTTCAGCCTGGACAGGACACTATCAAAATCCCTCAAAACCAGAAACTGTGAGCAGTGCAGGAAGTAAGTGAGTGACCCCTCACCCCATGGTCCACAAGGTTAAGTGCCACCATTTTCTCTCTGCATATCTCACAGAGGCATCCCTCAGCCTAACTCTGCCACTGCACATGCATCTCACAAAGCCTCATGGTCTGCAGGTCTCAACATTATTCATTCAAAGGATGAGGTTATCACTGGCTCGGCCAGCATTTATTTCCCATCTCTAATTGACAAGAGTGAATTACATTGCTGTGGGTCTGGAGCCACACATAGGCCAGACCAGGTAAGAATGGCAGTTTCCTTCCCTAAAGGACATTAGTGAATCAGATGGGGGTTTTTTCTGACAATCGACAATGAATTCATGGTCATCATTAGATTCTTAATTCCAGATATTTATCGAATTCAGCTTCCACCATCTGTCGTGGCTGGATTCAAACCCAGGTCCCCAGAACATTACCTGGGTCTCTGGATTAACAGTCTAATAATAATACCACGAGGCCATCACATTCCCCATGCCTCGCATGCATGTTGTGCAGTGAAGGGCTCACACCCACCTCATGGTCTCCAACTTTTCACCCTTTTGGCGCACTGTGCTTCCTACCCCCTTACAGGGTATGGCTCACCACTTTCATGTGGCTACTGACATGCTCACCAGGTTCTGCTTCACCCTTTGCCATAACATTTGATATTTCCTTTTATCTCATTACAGGACAAGCTGGTCCACAACGCAGGGAGAGAGAGACAGACAGACAGACAGAGAGCCAGTGGGGGTCACACCAAAAACAGCCATGGAACATGTTGCAGTGGCTCAAAATGCAGGACCACTCCTTGTAGTCCCATAAATATTGCAGACAGTCATCACTGGCTGAATTTACTCCTTTCCAGCTTCATTCTCTCTCATCAAACCCCAAGAGCCTTCTAATGAAAGTTCATTCCACATATGAAACACTCTCTATGTAAAGAAATTGCCCCTCGTGCCTTCTTAAAATCTTTCTCCTCTCACCCTAAAAATATGCTCCCTACTCTAGAAACCCACCCGACCCACCCTAGGGAAAAGACACCTGCCATTCACCTTATCAACACCCCTCATGATTTTGGAAAGCTCTAAAAAGATCACATCTCAACCTCCTATGCTCCAGTGAAAAACGTCCCAGCCTATCGAACCTCCCCTTAGAACTCAAACCCTCCATTCTCAGCAACGTCCTGGTAAATCCTTTCTGAACCCCTCCAGCCTAATAGCATCCTTCCTATAGCAGGGCGAGCAGACGCTGACACAGTTACTCCAGAAGAGACCTCACCAGCATCCTTTACAACCTCAACATCATGTCCCAATTCCTATGCTCAAAGTTCTGAGCAATGAAGGCAAGTGTGCTAAACACCTTCATGACCACCCTGTCTACATGTCATACAAACTTCAAAGAATTATGTGCCTGAACCCCGAGATGTCTCTGTTTTACAACACTACTCGATGATGTGGAGGGCCTCCTCTGTACTGTATAAGATTCTACGACCCTCTCATGGATTCTGCTTACGACAGAGTCTGGACATTGTCAGTCTGTACTGAGTTCTTGAGGCTACACTATTCAGTAAGACTTCTCCTACTCTGAGTTTGCTGTATCTTTGTCTTCATCTTATCTCAGAGTAATGCTTTCCTCACTCAGTAAATCCTGTAAACTCTTTATTTACAGCCATGATGTACAGAATGCTGATTACTGCTCTCTCTCAGTGATCCCAATCTTCTCTTCTTAGAGTCTTGTTAACACATGACTTTTGATGTCAGAGATGAAACATCATGTACTTCAGTATCATTAACATATTTAGTCCCCATTTTAATGCATAGAGAGTAATTTATGTATAAATCCAGCAAATCCTACTGTGAGGCTGAGATACTGTTTGCCCAAAGCTATAGGTAGGTTATGGAAATTTGCAGCACATCGTGAACCTCTTCAACTCCTGAACTTGTTGGTCCTTTTTGCATCAGTAATAGCCTGTGTCAATAACTAGCCTTTATATTTAAAGCAAGATTTAACTCATAGTTATTTTATGATAAAAATAACTAACAAAATATCTTTGTTTTTGATATGAGTTCCCATTCCTGATAAGTGTTTGGAATCTGTATTGAAGAACCTTGAGTATTGAGGATTCCCACTAAATATGTGGAAAAAGGATGGTGGGATAAGAATGAACACAAATAGCCTGTAGAGGGCAGCAAAACATTAATAAATCGAAGGCATGTACCAAGTGTAAAGTTGATTGTTCATTAAATAGCCTGTAAGCAGTAATTTTCAGAATTTTTAAGCTATTCAGTATAAATAAATGTTCTATTAATATGCATAAAGGAAGCTTGACTCTCACAGAATAGAGTGATCTCCAAAATGACAGAACGTGTGCTTCTACATGAGAATTAGAATTGTATTTATTGTCACATTTACTCAAATACAGGAATACATGAGTACTGTGAAAAGTGTACAAAGTCACCATTTCTGGTGCCATCTAGTTACAAAGATGCCTAGGTGCAAAATCTGAGGTGTAAATTGGAAAAATAAAGAATTAAAGATAAAAGTTCAGCATTGCTGTCCTTCGCACACCATTTGAGTTCATTCTTATCCAACATCCTTTTCCCATACATTTAATGGGAATCCTCATAAAGGAACAACGCTCAAGGTTCTACAATACAGATTACAAATACTTACCTGTAATGGGAACTCGTACAAAGAAATGATATATTTGTTAGTTATTTTTATCACCAAATAACTATGAGTTAAATCTTGCTTGAGATATAAAGGTAGATTAATGGCACAGGCAGTTACTAAGGAGGAGGGGATCAACAACTTCAGGAGTTCATGTAATCCTTCTAGTGTGGAAACAGACTATTCAACCCAACAAGTCCACACTCACTCTCCAAAGAGTATCCCATCCAGACTCAACCCTCTATCCTACCCTATCCGCAACCCCCATAACCTACATATCTCCAGACACTATAGGTAATTTGGCATGCCCAATTCACACCTCTTTGGACTATGGAGGACGGATAGGGGACCCAAACAGCCACAGGGAGAAATGTGCCAACTCCATACAGTCACCCGAGGCTGGCATTGAACCTGAGTCCCTGGCGCTGCGAGGCAGCAGTACTAACCGCAGACACCATGTTACCAAAGAGGTTCACAATACATTGCCAATCTCCAGAACCTGCTGTTTGATTTCACTACATGGCTGATTGCCTGGCAATGCCCTCTGAGATCCAGTGTCTAAAGCTACCTTCAACAGAAGAGAATAGAAGAAAGGGCTACCACATAGGTATGGCAGATAGATCAAGTGAAGCTGTTGAAGAGGCGTTAGATGTGAATGAGAGAAGTGAGTGCATTGCTAAAATACTTGAGGAACAATTCAGAAACACTGAGTTTCCACTCTGAGAGCACATCAATGGAATGTGTGGTCAGAGTTTTCAGAGTTTTCAGTGACCCTTCCTCAGAACTGATTTCGCTCCACAGATGCTACCAGGCCTGCTGAACTTTTCCAGCAATTTCTACTTTGGTCTCTGATTTACAGCAACCACAGTTCTTTTAGTTTTTATTTTGTTCAGAGTTTTGCATGTCAAGATCCCACAGAAAAGCGGGCATTATTCAGATTCTGTTCTGTCACCTTTGGCTTATGTCATGTTGTTAGAGTCAACGATTTGTCTTGGCATTGAGGCAGTGGGACCAGATCTCTGCAGACAAATCCAATGGAATTCAAACCAATGGATGAGTTGGGAATTCTGTATGATTTTATCATCCTAATTCAGTTATTATTTGGAGCGGCATGGTGGCTTAGTAGTTAGCACTGTTACCTCACAGCACCAGGGACACTGGGATTCGATTCCAGCCTCAGGTGACTGTCTGTGTGGAGTTGCATGTTTTCCCTGAGTCTGCATGAGTTTCCTCCGGGTGCTCCAGTTTCCTTGCACAGTCCAAAAATGTGCAGGCTAGATGAATTGGCACGTGGAAATTTAGGGTTACAGAGATGGTCTGGGGGCGTTCCCTTCAGAGGGTCAGTGTGGACCCAATGGGCCAAATGGCCTGTTTCCACCAGCTGCTCAATGTTGTTGAGTTTTACCAAATAAAGCTATTGAATGGCGTATTTCTGGTTTCTCAACAGTAACTCTACAAAGTGCTGGTTAGAGCCCAGTGAATACCAAAATAGGAAAAAATAATTACATGGTGCACAAAGTTTTCACATCATTATTATCACCATGGCAACTATAAAAGTTGATGCTGAGCTTAAAAAAAAGAAAAAACCGAACACTCAAAATCTGGAGAATTTTCAGGGAATGGGTTTTTCCGAGTGGTTTACAGATTAATATTCCGATTTTAAAAACACAAATTAATAGCATAAAAAACTTAATTGTTTCCACATGCTTAACAAGCAACTAAAAATATTCCACTGCTGTGATTTTTTTTTTGTTCTCCATCAATCCTAACCATGGAAAATGGCGGTAACTGGAAAATTAGATATGATTTGTTAACATGTGTTTTCACCAACTTATGTGTCATAATCCCATGTGTAAAGGGTATTGAAGGGTGATCCAGTTGAGGTGCTCAAAGATTTAAAAGGATTCGTTAAGTTATGTCTGGAGAAACTATTTCTCTGGTGAGGGGATTAAGAATGAGAAGACATAATCTTAAAATTAGAGCCAAAACACGGAAAATGAAAATCATAACAACACTTTATCCACATATTGGAAATCTAGAATCATTTCTGTAAAATGTTCTAAGCTTGCCTTTAAGAGGGTTCATACTTAAAAATGTCATGTGTTGTGCAGGTTATACCATGTTACAACTCTGCGTGCCAGTTAGTTGGTTATGGATTTCTAAACTGTTCTATTACAATATCTGCCCTCTATTTTGTAATATGTTTTACTGATTTATATAAAATAACTAACAAAGTTACGTAATCCCTGATGATCAATCAAATATGAGACCATCATCATTAACAATGCACAAAAGGCAATGGATGTTGTGATGACTGGAATTTTTAAGACTCATATCCACAGATTTTTCATTGTAAGGTTTTTAAGTGGCATGGAGTTAAGGCATTAAGCGAATTTGAAGTAGAGCTAATAGAATAGTTCAAGTTCCCAACTGGCCTAATGTACTTCCAACGTCCCTAATCTGTTGCTGCGTGGGCAGTTTTGGAAGTGATTGTGTGCACTACAACACTCAAAAGTGATTGCTATGTCTATGATCCTTTCAAAGTTCTTGTTTATTTGCATTATACCATCTCTGTACAGCTAGACAGAGTACGAGGTCTAGACACTTCAGAGTTACTCCATCATCATGCAGCTGATCTCTAGTGTGATCAATTTCCTATACTGCTGGCATTGCTCCCTAATTACAAAGTCAAGCATTATCTTTACTCTATTCCTGATGCCGTAAAGGTGCTGACAATAGAATTACATTTGTATGTTTGATCAGTTTTAATCTAGGTATGGTTGTGGAAGTGAATAAATTTAGTTGTCATTTGATGAAAGCAAGGTCTGATACATTCATCAACCAAATTGATCTTACCCAATTGGTAAACCAAAATGGTAAATGTCTGGTCCAAACACCTTACCATCATGGGATGTAAGGAAGAAATGTGATCTTTTATCCGGGCCTACGTAAATGTGTATTCTTGGTGCTGTAAGCCTATACATTAGTATCTTTAGCACTTTGAATAGTGTGTGGCTGTGAAATAGCTGTACTCTAGTATAATGCCTACAGAACACTTGTTGATGTTCCTCATAGAGTTCCTGGGCAAGCTTTTAAGAGCTTCACTGAGACTAGATATGGAATTAGCAAAATGTTTGGGTTCCAAGTTCTCAAGATATGTTACTATGCAATATCATCTATTCTGACAAGATGGCAAGAGTTTCAACCGGAATGTGTTCATACACAGTCTGGATAAATCCTGTCAGTGATCTATGTTAGAAGGTAAAGGAGAATTCCTTAATATCAGTTCTCTGCTGTTCTGCAGCTTTAAGACTGAACCAGTGACAAACCAAGAGTTGGGAATCAGCTATTATAATGAGACAATACTGAGGTGAGACTCTTGTTGAAATCTACCTCACCTTGTTTGATGGGGTTAGCAACAATGGCCGGTTCTTTCTTCACAGCCGTATTTGGAGGCTGATCTGTTTTGGATGGTCTACCTCCCTCTAAACTGCAGCAAGCACAATGATACATAGAGTTGGAGAGTCATACAGCACAGAAACCAGTCCATGCTGAACATAATCCCGAACTAAACTAGTCCCACCTCCCTGTTCCTTGCCCATATCCCTCCAAACTTTTCCTATTCATGCACTTATTTAAATTGATTGACTAGTTTGTGGTAACATCTTGCTTTGCAGAAATTGCCTCCTGTGTTTGTCTATAACAGTGAATGCAACAGTGACTGCATTCCAAGAAATAATAGATTGTCTACCACATGCTTTAAGACATGTTGAGGATACGAAGTATGGTGGAAATGCAAATTTCACCCTTTACAGCTGGTTAAATGCTTTAGGACTCACACCATAACTTTTATCCTGCTTTACCACAGATAAATCATTAAATAGATTGAGGGTGACAGCTAAACCAGAATCTTATCCCCAGACATGACAGTGATATAATTATGGTGATTAGTATTTTTGGACTGTACCTTCTGATTTTTGGCAAAATCCGAGTTGCACTGAGGTTTTGGAGGGTTTTCTGTTGTGAATGTAACTAGTTTTCTCACCGTACCTTGCCAAGTTTATACATAACTACCAACCCAACCCCTATGGCAATCATCACGTCCAATTCTGAGTCATCCTACCATGTGCATTTTCAGAAAACTCACCACACAGCAGATGTGCACCAAAAGACTGGCATGTCTTGAGCCTACACCATTTTTGAGATACTGCTGTGCACCCAAACAAACATTGGTAAGGTGGTGTTGCCCCATCAGCAACATCCTGGCATAGCAACCACAAAGCCACACTGCCGGCAACACATAGCCACTGTGGCTGAAACTCTGTCATACATACAAACCCATTCTCTCACCCTTGTTACTGTATACCACCACACTACACACTTTACCTGAACACTGCTAGAAACTCTACTGCTGACATGTCTCCAATGCTTACTGTAGACTTGCAATATGCCATTGTCCCTTGGGGAACACCACATACAAGCACACAGTTGGACAAATGCAGATATGACCTTTTATGCACAACCAGCAAAAGGGAACACAACCACAAGCAATAGAAGCTGGAGTTCACCCCAACAATACAAACCAGATTTCACCATCATATGTGATGAGTATTTTATAAGCCACGATGTTTTGCTGCATCCAGCTCTCATCTATTACAAGTGAATGTCAACGAGTTTCAATCTGGCATCAAAACCCAATGCAGCTGAGCTCTGTCATGGACAACAACAGCTTCCTCCTTCCCAGTGTCCTTGTCCTCTTCCTTGAAGACTGTTCCCTTTCTCACATTTCCTCAGCACATCTCCTCATTGCCAGCTCCAAATGTGCAGAGCACAGCATATAGGAATGATGGGGCATTCTGTGTCCAGACCATACTAGAGGGAGATTCCAGACAGCAGAACTACAGCTTTGACCACCCTACACTTTGCTTCACCATAGCCTCAATCAAGGCCTAGACAGAACTTTATCTGTGCTCCTCATCAGTCGGGTGTTACACAATGGTGTGATGAACCATGGTCACAGTGGATAGGCCACGTCCACCATTAACCAGCCTAGTAAGGCACCCGGACCCTCAAACACACCAAATATACATGAGCACACCAGGACATAAGAATCATGGCATCTGCCAAAGTAGCATCACACACTCACAGGAAGCGGTAATAGTGATCATAGATAATCTGATCAAACAGAGCTCTGAATAAGGTCATTCCTTATAGCTGTTAACTTGTCCAACTTTTATGTTTGGGAAATCCTAAAGAACTTTATCTGACATTGAAGTTATGAAAGATGCTCAGTATCACTAAACCATGTTCATTGTGATCTTGTGAATGCTGTGTAATCCTGATTTGTTGCTGACATTTCATGTTGGCTTCACTTTTGTGAAGATGTGTTGAGTCAGCAAGCTACAGGCACTTGTCTCCAGGGTTTATTTGACACAAAGATCAGGCTATTCTTAGACCATACCCATTTACCTAAAATTGTCTCAGAATTCCACCATCCTCAAGTGATTAGGCCGACCAAATTCTTTCCATCATCTCATTCCTTGGAGATTATATGCAGAATTTCTCTGCATGACTTTAGATCGTTGACGTGCTGTATCATTCAGACTAAAGATTTTGAGTCAGTTATTAATTTTGTTTGTCAATTAAACAAACAGAGACTCCATCCCTGTAATGCCTTGTTTGATTGTTGTGGAATGCATGTCCTTTTACCATGAATTGCAGGTCATCTACTAATAGCTGACGTGAAGTCTTTTCCATCCATATGACCAAGGCTCAGCATCAAATAGAATTCCAGTTGTTATTTGGCCTTATAAAGGAATGTCCCTGCCAACATTGTCTAGACTCTTCTCCCAAAGCAGATATTTCTTACAATGTCCTTAGTCCTTCATTAAGTTTAGACGAACAAATTACAGGCAATGTCTGCTATGCTGGAGTGGAATTCTATCAATTGTGTGGAGTAGAAGTAAATGAGAAAGAAAGTAAAGATTTTTGTCATAGTTTCAAATTCCCTTTAAGGTGAATTATTTTAAGATTTACAATAAGGAGTTATCCTGTTAATTCTGTGTTAAGGTGTTTTCAGCTGTACTGTAATTGTATTTAACCTAAAGTGGCAGGGTGGATCAGTAGTTAGCACTGTTGCCTCACAGTATTTGCACAATATTTCTCCATGTGGGTTTTGTCCACAGTCTAAAGATATGCAGGTTAGGTGGATTGGTCATGCTAAATTACCCGTAATCTCCAAGGAAGTGCTGGCTTGGGGAATTAGCCATGGGCAACGTAGGGTTATAGGATGGGCTGTAGGATACTCTTCAGAGAGCTGGTGTGGACTTGATGGGTTGAATGGCCTGCTTCCACACTGTAGGGATTCTATGATTCTAGAGGAGTAGGTGCACCTCCAGCATACTCTGGATTTACAGTCTTTCCCATTCCACTTTCACACATGCCTTTCTTAAGTTTATAGACTTCACCATTTCCTTTGGGCAGAAGCCTATTCCCATTGCAAGAGGAACAAAATGACGCCAGGTCAAGGTGTTTATTCAAGATGCAATTGGCAGAGGTCAGTTGGCTTTCTCTGAGCGTCAGTGAGTGTAGGAACCGAGAATGATGAGCCTGGTTGCAGTGATTTTCCATGATGACATAATAGAATCCGAAGGTGAATGGAAGATAACAATTTGGCAAGAGCTCAAGAAGCTCTTAATGCCTTCCCTGTGTCTCCCAGTACGACACAGCTGCTGCTTGTTCTGACAGGTTTGATGCATCATCCAGTTTGCCCTAAGGTCGATAGAGAGCATTGGTAAGGGAGGTGGTGATGCCCTGAATACCCCGTTCATGATGCAAGAAGCAATCGTGAGCAATAATTACAGAAATACACAAGACCTGAGAGGGAAATCTATGGAATCCCTTATCTGTTATAAAAGCAGAAAATGATGCATACAGTCCTTAATGATCTGGAAAGGGAACATATATTCCAAACATTTCAACCACAAGCCATGACTCTGATTGAGGCAGTCTGCTGTGAATATGCTAAAAGCTGGATAGTGCAGTCAAGGAGATCTCATAGAATTGTAGATGTCTACAGCATGGAAACAGGTCTTTCGACCCAACTTGTCTACACCGCCCAGTTTTCACCATTAGACTTGTTCCATTTACCTGCATTTGGTCCATCTCCCTCCATACCTATACCATCCATGGATAAATGTTTCTTAAAATGACAAAATTGTACTCACTTCCACCACTACCTCTGGCAACCCATTCCAGATACCCACCATCTTCTGTATGAATAATTATTCCTCTGGAGTCTGTTGTATCTCCCCCCCACCAATCCTAAGCTTATGCCCCCTAGTTTTAGATTTTTCTACCATGGGGAAAATCTGTTGGCTATCTACCTTATTGATGCCTCTCATGATTTTATAGATCTCTATAAGATCACCCCTCAGTCTCCAATGATCCATGAAACAAATCCCATCTTATCCAACTGTTCCTTATAGCTCAAGCCTTCCAATCCAGGTAGCATCCTAGTCAATCTTTTCTGCATTCCTTCGAGTTTAATGATATCCTTTCTATACTAGGTTCACCAGAACTGCCTGCCCTACTCTATATGTGGCCTCATCAATACTAGGCACAGTCCCAACTCCTATACTTAAATATTCTGGCCGATAAAAGCAAGCATGCTAAAAGCCTACTGCACCATCCTGTCTACCTGTGACTCTACTTTCAAGGAGCTATGAATGTCAACCCCTAGATCTCTTTGTTCAATAACACTCACACAGCTCCACTGTTAACTGTGTAAGTCCTGCCCTGGTTTGATCTACCAAAATCATTTTTCCAAATTAAACTCCATCTGCCATTCCTCAGCCCACCTGATCAAGGTCTTGGTGCATTCCCAGATAATCTCCTTCACTATCCAGTATACCACCAATCTTGGTGTAATCTGCAAACTCACTAACCATACATTCTTAATTCTCATCCAAAATCAGAAAATATATGTCCTTTGATTGCATATGTTTGGATTCAAGATGGAACATATTGACCTGAATTTTCTGATCCATGGCCATGCTCTGCCTGTTGCCTTAGCTTGCAAATATTTTCCTAATCCAACACTACTGTCCTTTTCCTCCAGGAGCTCCCAACCCCAGCTGCGGCAGAAATTGAGAGCATGGCATCTCTTGGAGAAGTCCAATTGCTGTCAGTACAGTCAGGAGGATAAGGGGTATGGCCCATTTCTATGGCACTTACTGCTTTATTCAGGCTAGTGGGTTAAAGAATGGAGGGATAGGTGCCTAAACAGCTAGGTGAGTTAGTGGGAAGGTGAGTGAATGTGTAGGTGGGTGAGTGGTAGCTAAGTGAGGTGAGTAAGCGCATTGGTTAGGCCACTGTTAGAATCGATCAGGGATAGTCTAGTGGGTGGCACGGTGGCACAGTGGTTAGCACTGCTGCCTCGCAGCGCCAGAGACCCGGGTTCAATTCCCGACTCAGGCGACTGACTGTGTGGAGTTTGCACGTTCTCCCCGTGTCTGCGTGGGTTTCCTCCGGGTGCTCCGGTTTCCTCCCACAGTCCAAAGATGTGCAGGTTAGGTGAATTGGCCATCCTAAATTGCCCGTAGTGTTAGGTAAGGGGTAAATGTAGGGGTATGGGTGGGTTTCGCTTCGGCGGGTCGGTGTGGACTTGTTGGGCCGAAGGGCCTGTTTCCACACTGTAATCTAATCTAATCTAATCTAATATTGTGCAATTCTGGTCTCCTTCCTATCGAAAGGATGTTGTGAAACTTGAAAGGGTTCAGAAAAGATTTACAAGGATGTTTCAAGGGTTGGGGGATTTGAGCTACAGGAAGAGGTTGAATAGGCAGGGGCTGTTTTCCCTGGAGCGTCGGAAGCTGAGGGGTGACCTTATAGAGGTTTATAAAATCATGAGGGACATGGATAGGATAAATAGCCAAGGGCTTTTCCCTGGGGTGGGGGAATCCATAACTAGAGGGCATGGGTTTAGGGTGAGAGAGGAAAGACATAAAAGTGACCTAAGGGACAAATGTTTTCACACAGAGGGTGGTACGTGTATGGAATGAGCTGCCAGAGGAAGTGGTGAAGACTGGTACAGTTGCAACATTTAAAAGGCATTTGGATGTGTATATAAATAGGAAGTGTCTGGAGGGATGTGGGTCAGGTGCTGATAGGTGGGACTAGATTGGGTTGGGATATCTGATCAGCACGAAAGAGTTGCAGTACATCTCTATGACTCTATAACTCTGTAAGTGAATAAACTGATGAAATGGGTGAACCGCTGACATGGATGAGGTAGGTAGGTGTTTGAGATGGTCATGTGAGTGAATGGTTAGTCTGGTCAGCAGTACTTTGGGGAGTAATTAAGGGTTAGTGTGGTAATTGGATGATTGGGAGGGTACTCTCGTCAGAGTGGGGAGGGTGGGGTAACAGTTAAGTAGTTAGTTAATCGATCAGGGATAGTCTAGTCAGCTCTAGTTGGGATGAGTCAGGTATTGGGGAGTAGTCAAGTCTGGTTAGGAGGAATAGTCTGATCAAATTGGGTTAGGAAGGTAACCAGGTGATCAGGTAACTGGGTTAGTCATGTCACGTTAGTGACAGTCAGATTAGGTTGGGGTAGTCAGGTTTGATCAGTGGTGTAGTTGAGGGTTTGTGGAGTATTTAATCTGAGACGGAGATAGTTGGATGTTTGGGTGGGGTTGTCAGGTTGTCAGATGTCTGTTTGGGAATTCATTGTGGTTATCCAGCTGTTAGATCAGGTTTTCAATAATTTAATCTCTCCTGGGTGAGAATGTCCTGTAGGTTTGCCCCATGTCCCTGCCCTGTATTCAGGTTTTGATATGTTGTCAAAGGGTCTCAGACTGCAGGGAATTGCCCAATTGAAATCAAAGCTTCCAGGGTAATTCCAACAAAGGTCCACACATCAGCACTTATTCTAATGTATGCCTGGTCTCCAATGATCTGGAGAGTCCAGGTTTAGGCCATTCTTTTACATCCTCTGCTGTTCTATGAAATGTCAGTCTTGGATCTAAGGAACAAACTATTGATTTATGCCTCACTTCAGACCCTTGAACTCCCAAGCTGGACTGACAAATCTTAAATTGAAGGTCTTGGAACCTAATAGATGTTCATTGAGCTGAGTGACTAATCCCCTGACTCCAGTGTGATAAGGTTTAGTGATTTTAGCAGCCAGGTCACAACTCAGTTGTCCAATCCAGTTGTCTGCTCTAAACTAGCAGGAAGTGGCACTGACCATCAGGCAGCAGACTATCATTGGCAGTGGTCAAAGGAACAGTCCATAGCAAGGAGTATCCTGGCTATTGGCCTCAGTCAGCGTAACTAAAGCTTTCCCTTTGGCACCAGGAGGGAAACTGCTGCATCTGACTTGTCTTCTTTTGGTGGTACAGTGGCTCAGTGATTAGCGCTGCTGCCTCACAGCAACAGGGCCACACGTTCAATTCCAGCCTTGGGTGACTGCCTGTGTGGCGTTTACACATTCTCTCTGTGGGTTTCCTTCCACAGTCCAAAGCTGTGCAGGTGTGGTGAATAGGCCATGCTAAATTGCCCATAGTGTTCATGGATGTGTAGGTTAGGTGCATTCGTCTGGAGTAAATGTAAAGGAATGGGTTTGGGTGGGGTACTCTTAGAAGGGTCTGTTTCTACACTGTAGGGATTCTAGCATCTTTAGGGAAAGCTATAGTGATTTTAAATAGCAGCGCAGCCTCAAGCCTGTTTGATGGGTTGAATGAAAGAGCATTCTCATTTCTGGTTCACTGAAGAGTACAGGGGCTAACACATGCTGTTAATAAATGAGAACTAATGGACATTCTATATTTAGATTTCCAGAAAGCATTTGATAAGGTAATAAAATGCTATAATTTATTCTGAGAGGAATTGAATTCAAAAGTAGGAAGGTTGTGTTTTAGGCTTGTGCTGGGCACCCTATTGGGCTCCTTATTTCAGGAAGAATGTAAATGCAATGGAGGCAATTCAGAGAAGGTCTGTTAAACTAATTCCTGGAATAGGGAGGTGAAATGTTGGACAGGCAAGATCTGCGTATGCT
The DNA here is from genome assembly GCF_037043375.1 of Chiloscyllium plagiosum. NCBI lineage: Eukaryota > Metazoa > Chordata > Chondrichthyes > Orectolobiformes > Hemiscylliidae > Chiloscyllium > Chiloscyllium plagiosum. The sequence continues at coordinate 44,062,469 of NW_028270163.1, forward strand.
GGAGTTCAAAAGAGACAGAAGCAACCTAATTGAAACATTAGATCCTGAGTGGTCTTGGCAGGGTAGATATGAAGAGATTGTTTCATCTTATGTGAACCAACTAGAACCAGGGGTAACAGTTTAAAAATCATTTGAAACCAAGATTAAGCAATTATGTTCTTTCAGAGGGTCATGAGACTTCGGAATTGCCTGCCTGAAAAAGTGGTGGTTACAAGGTCCTTGAATAGTGATTTAACACAGAGGTAGAGAGATTCTTGTTAACAAGAGGATGGAGGTTAATGAGGGAAAGTAGATTTGAGGTTACGATCACATCAGATGTTATCGAATGGCAAGGCAGGATTGAGGGGCTGAATGGCCTACTCCTGCTCTTAATTTGTGTTTTAAGGTGTAAAGGTGGATCGTGTGAGAAGTAAACAGGACACCTCCAGAGTAATTTGGGTTCTCCTCAGTTTCTATGGTTCAATGCTTCCCTTCAGTCCAGTGCTGCGCGGATTTTTCCCCACTGCAGGTTCCTTGAATGAGTTATTAAACAACTTAGCCTCTTGGGTGGATAGAATGACTCCATGACACTATTTAAAGAACAGCGAGTTCACTTCAGTGTCCCAACCAAAATTTTTCTCCTAATCAATATCGTTGTAAACAGATTGCCCAATCATTTCAGTGATTGTGAAGCACTTGTAACTGTCCTTAACTTGAGAAAAATACTTTATAAATGCAAATCTCTTTTTGATAATTATTTTTAACCATTTGTGACATGTGGGAATTGGACTCAGATTTTCTCTGTGGGAGGAACACTAACCCCCTGCTCTACAAAACCCTCGCATTCTTTTTGAAAAGCTTGCATTTGTAAATTCTAGGATTCAACTGAGTGAATAAAGTTACAGCTGGGCACTTAACATGTTGATGACTGGCTGGATCCCTGATATATGATTCAAGTAGCACATTTCAAAATGGAACATTGGCCAATAAGATTCATATTACCAAGAAACTAATAAGGAGTGACATGGAGAGTTACAGCAGGCACACAGGGTAATGTGTTGTATTAAACTGTCTGAAAAATCAACCCAGTCAATGGTATCAGGCTTGAATTGTTCCTAATTTCTTTTTTCCTTGTGAATGGCAGTAATATTGTATTCAAAATAAATAAGCCTGCAAGTTGGGAGCTCTTATAGCGCAATGGTAGTGTCACTTCATCTGAGCCAGCAAGCCTTGGTTCAAGTCCCAACCTTCCCCAGATATATAACTGAATGGACACATTAACATGTCTAAACCCACAAGTTTACAAAAGAACTTTTGGAGCTCTTGTGGTGCCTCTGAGTCAGAAGGTCCAGGTTCAAATCCTACCTGCTTCCAGGCATTTTGGAATCTGTCTGAATAGGGAGAAAGTGAGGACTGCACATGCTGGACTGTATTGTCAGGAAAAACATTCCTGATGACGCTCTTATGTTTGAAACGTTGACTCACCTGCTCCTTGGATGCTGCCTGACCTGCTGTGATTTTCCAGCACTACACTTTTTGACACTGATATCTATCTGAACAAGCTGCTTTATTTTAAACATAAAGAGATCTACAGAAGAATTTGCAGGGGCTTTTATGATGCAGTGATAGAGTTTGTGTCTCTGACTAGGAGATTTGGGTTTCAGTCCCACCTGCTCCAGACCAGAAGGTAAACTGTTTGTTTTGGAGTATCATGCATTGGATCCATGAGAAGGGAGGTCAGGGTTGTTGGAGGCATCGTCTTGCCTTCCATTCCGGCCTCTAATTGTCCCCATACTGGGACAAAGGGAAGCATCTGGCAAGTCCTTTCAGGAGAGCAGCCATTTTGCTTGCCTCCTGGAAGGCAGGTAATCGACCCAGTGACAAATTGAAGCTTTTAAATAGCCATTAATCGATCACTTGAGGATTTTAATTTCTGCTGAATTAAAAAGAGCGCCTGTAACATTTCTGAACAGGTTGATTAGAAAATTGGTTAAATAAAACACAGCTAAGTAGTAGTGACTCTTCCACTGGACCTGGTAGATCTGGGTTCAATTTCCACCTACTCCAGAGCTGTATAATAATTTTAAAAATGATTGGCTGGACCCTCTTGCTCAGTAATTCATTGCTGAGATCCAAGAAGTAGATGAATATCTCTCTGGTGCCAGCGCGCATGATTATTTGTCCATCTCACCATCTTTGTTGTACCCCAGGAAGGGGTAATCATGCCTAAACAGTTTGGTTAGCTTGAAAAACATAGACAGCTGGAGCTATGGCCCGGACACACATGCAGCGCCAATGAATCAGCAGCTGGATTTACACTGCTTCCTATGCTCTTCTTTATTGATGTATAAAAGGGGCCATTAATATGTCCTTCCTAACACCCACCACACTCCCCCGTCCCCATATCTCTCCCCACTTCCCCCACCAGCTCCAACTCAGGAGTTACAAGCTCTGAAATTCCAAGGAACCACTTGGCTCCATTTCTAGCTGATATGATTAATTCCTGAGGGGTTCAACTTTGGAGCACAACTTATTGAAAGTGAAAAGGTGCAGGAGACCACAAAAAGGAACACCTTGTCTTTAGATGTATTTGATCTTAAAGTACACAGGTTTCCTTTTTGAAAAACAACACCTTCCTAATTAAAGAAAAAAGCAATTTAAATTCCAACTTGGCACAAAGCAGTCGGTAATCCTATACCATTTAATGGTTAAATGCACTTGTTTACACTTTAGGATCAGGAACAAAGACGCTTATGTGTATTGTAATCATTTTTACCATCAACTGTCCTGTTCTGGCAGTTCTGTTTAAAACATCAGTTACTTTGCTTGTTGCTTAATTCATTCACACGAATGTGAAGCATGTTAAATGCATGTATTAAATACTCTCAGCTCAGAACATATCATCTATCCAGCATCGTGATATTCGATATAATGAATGCTCCTTGACCTTATTAAATGAGCCACATTTCCTACCTCATTTCACACAGGAGTTATTTTAGATTAAAAACTTTAATTACTGTAGATCTTGAAATCTGGCTTCAGAAAGAGGTCAGTGATGAAAACAAAATCTTACAATCTGTCATTTTGGTTTACAAGAATTTAAGAATTTGAGAGTAGATAAGAAGAAGGCAATGCAGAGTCCAACATGTTGTACAATGTATCTCCACAATGTCATTACATGGGTCAAAGGTTATTGTCTAAGTGTTTCCCTAAGTAAAAACAAGGACTGCAGATGCTGGAAACCAGAGTCCAGATTAGAGTGGTGCTGGAAAAGCACAGCAGGTCAGGCAGCATCCGAGGAGCAGGAAAATCAACGTTTCGGGCAAAAGCCCATCATCAGGAATAGAGGCACGGTGCCTGCAGAGTGGAGAGATAAATGAGAGGGGGGTGGGGGTGGGGAGAAAGTAGCATAGAGTACAATAGGTGAATGGGGGTGGGGATGGAGGTGATAGGTCAGAGAGAAGGGTGGAGTGGATAGGTGGAAAGGAAGATAGGCAGGTAGGACAGGTCATGGGGACAGTGCTGAGCTGGAAGGTTGGAACTGGGTGAGGTGGGGAAAGGGGAAATGAGGAAACTGGTGAAGTCCACATTGATACCCTGGGTTGAAGTGTTTCCCTTTGTGTTAGGTCCTGTAAAATACACCACAAAGGCTGGGAGTTCTTGTTGAAACAGATTTCTTGAAGTTTATTAATAACGCTAACCAATTACACTGCTATGATATGGCAGATTTATAAATAATCTGGGTCCAATGCTCATTAATGTTACTCTACATTACAAATTCCTAACTGACAGAGTAGATACATGACACAGACTTCATTGCCCTGAGAGTCTGATGACAGGAGAGGTGAAACATCACAAGTAATGTTGTAAGTATCATGTAACTGCCTTAAAGCTACATTGCCTGTCTGTGATTAGCTTATCATTATCTTGGTTGGCCTTCCTCTGTACAGAGGTAGAATCCCTACTCAGGAAGCTTGGGTTCAAGTCCCATCTGCTCCAAAGTTGTGTAATAACATCACTGAACAGGTTGGTTAGGAAAAATAGGTTAAATTTTTAAAAAGAAAATTAAATCATTCAGGGGAACCCAAACGAAAAATAATGATGGGACTCTTGTGGCGTAGAGATAGTGTCCCTATCCCAGACTGGGAGACCTGGGTTCAAGTCCCACCTATTCCAGAGGTGTGACATGACATCTCTGAACAAGTTGATGAGAAAAGTTGGTTTGATTAAAATACATATCTCAGTGGGTGGAGGCATTCTCTTGTGGCACAAGATAGTGTACCTACTCTGGACTCAGTAAACCCACATTCAAATCCAACCTGCTCCAGAGGTGTATAATAATAACATCCCTGAATAGGAGGATTAGAAAAATAGGTTAAATAAATTATTTTTTCAATTATTTCAGTCTCCAAAATGCAATCTCCAGTCTCTCACATGCCAATAGTTTCAGAGGTAATTTTTAAAATTCATTCACAAGATGTGGGCATTGCTGTTTAGGCAATCCCTGATTGCTCAGAGGGTAGTTAAGTCATTGCTGTTGGTCTGGAGCCATATGTAGTTTAGAGCTGATAAGGGCAGCAGTTTCCTTCCCTAAAGGACATTAATGAACTCAAATGAATTTTCCTGACAATCAACAATCGTCCAACTCCAAATTTTTAAGAAAGTCCTAATTCTACCATTCAAACTCAATTACCCCAGAATATTATGTGAATTTCTGGATTTATAATCTTGTGATCGTACCACTAGAATATTGTTTCCCAAATTTCAACATGTCTTAAAAAGATGCATTCTCAGGATATTGTGGGTCTTCTTGTTGTTAAATTTCAAGGAGGTTGATTCTCAAAGTGAACTTTAAACTGAAACATGTTACATACTTTGACTCCTGATACTTTCAGCTTTTTTTGAAATTTGGTTCACCGATTGGCCCTAATGATAGCTTAATGGATATGATAGAACATCAGCAACTCTCAGGTGATCTCTTAAACAGATAAAGACAACATGGCAGTCTCCTTTTGGTCCCATTCAAATTCAAAGGAATTTTGTTTTCCAAATAATAGGTATGTTCATGTTGATTCCACGTTCTGTTTTGTTAACAGGTTTGAGACAGTAACCTATTCAAACTGATAATACCTTCTTGAAGGGTTTGAGGGAAGATCATTGATTCAAATATAAATGAACATTGAGATTAGGAACAGGAATAAGTCATATTGCTATTCCAGACTACTTTACCATTTATGAGATCCTGGCTGATTTGATTCTTGCCTCAATTCCACACTTGTACCTATCCACAAAGAATATTGACTGCTTTGTGAGGCAAAAACTTAAATAGCTCTGCTTAAAAATATTCAATGACCACCTCCACTGCTCTTGAAAAGAGAGAGTTCCAAAGACTCATGAGCCTCTCAGGTTGAAAAAGTACCTTTGCATCTTTATCTTAAATAAGAGATCCCTTTAATTTTAAGCCAGTTCTAACCTCACTCACAAAGGGAACCATCTTTTGAGCAGCCACCTCGTCAAGTCTCCTCTGGGCCTTACACTTTTTAACAGGATCGGCTCTCATTCTTTAAAACTTCAGGAGATACAGGACCAGCCTAACCTATTTTTTCTCAAAAATAATCGCCCTCACAATTCTAGGTATCTCTGAACTGCATCCTTAAATGGAGACCAAGACTGCATTCAGTACTCCACATATAGAGTCATATAGTCATAAAGATGTACAGCACGGAAACAGACCCTTCGGTCCAACTCGTCCATGCCAACCAGATATCCCAATTCAATGTAGTTCCACCTGCCAGCACCCAGCCCATTATCCTTCTCAACCTTTCCTGTTCATATACCCATCCAAATGTCTTTTAAATGTTGCAATTATACAAACCTCCACTTATTCCTCTGGCAGCTCATTCTATACATGTACCACCCTCTGCATGAAAAGGTTGCCCCTTAGGTCTCTTTTTATGTCTTTCTCCTCTCATCCTAAACTTATACCCTCGAGTTCTGGACTCCCACACCTGGGGAAAGTTTGTCTACTTAACCTATCCATGCCCCTCATGATTTTATATACCTGTATAAGGTCACCCCTCAACCTCTGACGCTCCAGGAAAAACAGCCCCAGACTATTCAACCTCTCCCTATGGCTCATTCCTCCAACCCTGGCAACATCCTTGTAAATCTTTTCTGAACCCTTTCAAGTTTCACAACATCCTTCTGAGAGGAACAAGACCAAAATTGCATACAATATTCCAAAAGTGGCCTAACCAATGTCCTGTACAGCCACAACATGACCTCCCAACTCCTGGACTCAACACTTTGACTAATAAAGGAAAGCATACCAAATGCCTTCTTCACTTTCCTATCTACCTACGACTCCACTTTCAAGGAACTATGAACCTATTCTCCACGATCTCTTTGTTCAGCAACATTCCCTAGGACCTTCCCATTAAGTGTATAAGTCCTGTTAAGATTTGCTTTCCCAAAATGCAGCACCTCGCATTTATCCAAATTAAACTTCATCTGCCACTCCTCAGCCCACTGGCCCTTCTGATCAAGATCCTGTTGTAATGTGAGGTAAACTTTGTCACTCTCCACTTCATCTCCAATTTTGGTGTCATCTGCAAGCTTACTAACTATACCTCTTATGCTCACATCCAAATTATTTATATAAATGACAAACCATTGATGGTCTACACAACTGTAGAAAAACATTCCTACTTTGATATTCTATCCCCTTGTAGTAACCAACAACACTCCATTTGTTGATTTAATAGCTACATACTTACCTGTAATTCATGCAGCAAAATACCCAGATATCTTTTTGTCATTTAAACCTTCTGCTGCTTAAGTTTAGATTGTTCCTCCCCCCACCCTCCTCTCTGACCTATTACCTCCATTCCCACCCCACTCACCTATTGTACTCTCTGCTACTTTCTCCCCACCCCCTTCTCATTTATCTCTCCACTCTGCAGGCACCTTGCTTCCATTCCTGATGAAGGGCTTTTGCCCGAAACGTTGATTTTCCTGCTCCTCAGATGCTGCCTGACCTGCTGTGCTTTTCAAGCACCACTCTAATCTAGACTCTGGTTTCCAGCATCTGCAGTCCTTGTTTTTACCTAGTTGATTTTAACCCTACTGCGAATCCTCTTGCAAGGATGCCTGCCTTGATGAAGTTTTCCTCCTCTCTCTACAAGAATCTCAGTGAGTCTCTGTCTCACTGCAACCCCCAGGTCATCTCCTCTGCCCTGAAGCTCTTCCTACCTGCCTATCTTCCTTTCCTCCTATCCACTCCTCCCTCCTCTCTGACCTATCACCTTCACCCCCACCCCTATTCACCCATTGTACTCTTTGTTACCTTCCCCCACCCTCCTCTCTGACCTATCACCTCCATCCCCACCCACTCTCACCTATTATACTCTATGCTACTTTCTCCCCACTTCCAATCCCCTCTCATTTATCTCTCCACTCTGCAGGCACCCTGCCTCTATTCATGATGAAGGGTTTTTTTCCCGAAACGTCGATTCTCCTGCTCCTTGGATGCTGCCTGACCTGCTGTGCTTTTCCAGCACCACTCTATTCTAGACTATAGATTCCCATTAATGCTGGCCCAAGGGACAAATTGGGAAAAAGCTACTAACTTAGTGTTATCTTCATCAACTATTTGGTGCTAATCTGACAAGCATTCCGATTTGCTCTTCTTCATACTTCCATCAGGCCTCATTTAGAAGACTGCTTCATTATAGTATTTTTATGTGGTGAGTGAATTGAGGCTTTGGAAAGGGTTCAAAGATGGGCCATTTGATTAATTGTCAGTCTAAAGTATCTTAGTTATCAAAACTGGTGAACTATAGTCTGCATTCTGTTCTATTGCCCTGAATAACTCAATAAAGGTCTGGTTTGTCTGGTTAGAATGCAAAAAAAGAACTTTTCACTGTATCTCGATACATGTGACAATAATAAATTGAATCAAATGAAAAATGAATAAGTGTAGCTTTATGGAAAGCTTGACTTCAGGGTGATCTGACTGAAGTTTATTTGATGATGATAATGAAAGAATTTCAAGTTGACTGTTTGACTGGTTAAATACATTAGGGAGGACCACAGTCACAACTCAAAATTTGTATAAGACCCAAAGTAAGTTAGTTGTTGCATTATGGTTCAATTCCCAGAAAATAGCAGTTGTATGGAACAGACTGTTTTCTCATGTGATGAATGCCAATTCACTGAGTTGTTTTTATCAAGAGAAGATTTTGTTTCTGATTGGAGAAAGTACTATCACATACAAAGGGTGGGTAGTGCAATGAGCTCAGGTTCAGAGTGACCTGGGTTAGTTGTGGTTACGTAAGGAAACTTGAGAAAATGTTTCCTGGATTTCACTGCAATGAATTAGCAACCATTTTTATCTCCCATTGCTCTAGGTAGAGTAGAGATGGTAACTAGATGTCACTTGGTGTGGTGTAAATGAAATGAACACAAAATCTTTTCCATCATTGGGTTCCATACACTGGCCTATATATTACTGAGTTCAGTGAACTCTCCTTATCCATCATTGATCATCTGTCCATCACCAGATGATCATTTCCAGAATGAATGGGAGCACACAATGGTGTTAAAGTGTTAGAGAATTCAATGTCATAGGAACAGAGAAACAATTTTATCAAGTCCAAGGAATCCAGAACAAAGCGGCAATAATTTTAAAACTGATGCAAGAACCTTTCAAGATTGAAGTCTGGAAGCATCCTTTCATGCAAATGATATTGGAAATCAAAATTTGTTCCCCAAAAGTTTGGCAATGTTGTGGGTCAATTGAAATTTTCAAGATTTCGATTAATAAATTTATCAGGCAAGTTGATCAAGGTTTGTGGATCAAAGTCAGGTAAGGTGTTGAGGTGCAGGTCAGGAATGACCTGACTGTTTGGTGGAAAAGACTTGAAAAGTTGAAAGTCATACTTCTAAATATATACATAACTTTACCCAAAATGCTGTTCTGTCTTCTCTTGCCATTAACATTGAGGCAGCATTATCAACATGGTCAACTCTTTTTCGGCATTACCATAGATACAAATCCACATCATTTGTAAAATTCTGTCATTGTGTTGTTAAGAGTTATGATGAAAAGTACAATCTATTAATAATACATGGGCCATCAATAGCATAGGTTCCATATTCTGGCATATACATTGCTGAGATCAGTGAACTCTCCTTATTCTACACCATTTATATATCATCAGGCTTTAACTCTATTTATTAACTATCTTTTCTATGACTGCTGTTCTGCACCTTTGTCTTGTTGATATTTACATACAGCAATTAAAATTGTGATGAGGAATTAACCAGCACGACAGAGGCAGAAGGCAGACAATGTATCACAAATACAATCTAAAGCACTGGCTTCACTAGATGGGGTATCCATGAGGAAATAACATGATAATGATGGGGATTTTTTTTTAAATCAAAAGACAATTTATATCTCTCTTAAACTAAACTAAAAAGTTTGTTGCTAAATTAAATTGATAATCACACCACATATCAGCCCTGAGGGTTGATGTTGTGATGAATAGATTGTTGACTGATTGTGATGAATGTAGTAGAATTACAGTAAAATTAAAGCCTCTATGTCTGTTGACACACAATCCATCATTCCACCAGCTCAATAAGAAAGAAAAATCCAATAGATCACAACAATAGATTCTGCTTCAGTTCTTTCACAACTGCCAGTTCACTTCATGGAGAAATGTAAAAGAAAATATCACATTCTTTGTGATACATATGCACCACCCTGAAAATTATCCTAGATTTTTTAAGAATATATTTTGCAATCACTCTTTAAAAAGGAAACAAATCAATGACAGGGACATATTGTCCAGTCTACCGTGTCCCTCATTGAGTCATCAAACTCCACAAACAGCTAAAGAACATTTCCTGAACAAAACACAAAACTAACCCTTAAATTTCCATCCCTCAGTTAAGTTACTCTGACGTTGCTAGTAGAGTTTATGCTGATATAAAGTTTAATGCAGTTCTTGAGAGGGATCGAAGGCAGTCATAGTCCCAAGCTAGTACAGTAAATGGTTACTCACCTTCCCTAAATCAAGGGAGCCATCACTAACCATTGAAGAATTGGTGTCATATTTATCAATCAGACCATGAAAATGCTCCATATGCTTCCCTTCAGGATTGAAAAGAAAACTTCATTAAAAACCTGGCCTCTGGCCAAAGGTCTAGCAGTCCACACTACTCATCTCATATTAAACAAATGGAAACATAATTTGTGCTTCAGATGTTAATGGAGAAGTTTGGGTAGCATGGTGGCTCAGTGGTTGGGGTAGCATTGTAGCTCAGTGGTTAGCACTACTACCTCAGAACCGGGGTTCGATTCCACCCTCGGGTGACTATTCCAGTGTCTGTGTGAGTTTCCTCCAGGTGCGCAGGTTTCATCCCACCATCTAAAGATGTGCATTAGCCATGGTAAATATAGAGTAAAGGGGTTAGTCGGGTGGAATGCCCCTTAGAGAGTAAATGTGGGTTGAATGGCATGCTTCCATGCTGTAGGGATTCAATGTTATTTAGCAGTGATTTGAAAGACAGGATGGACAGAACAATATATTCTTCTTGAAAGTTGCATATGAATGGACTTTGAATCTACCCTTATAGCCAGTTTTGGGATTATCTGCAAATACAATCTGACCTTCCATTGGACAGATATAAACTGGACCAAAACTTGCCTTTTGGGCAGGTAGCGAATACAATAGATTTTTTTGATACTGAAGCAGTCCATGCCCAAGAGGCAGCAAGATCTCGATAAAATCCAATCTTAGCTGACAAGTATCAAGTAACGTTTGTGCCACAATGGCAATGAACATTTCCGATAAGAGAAAATCCCTCAACATGCAGAGGTACCACCCTCACTGAATCCCCCAACATCAACATCCAGGGAGTTACCCTTGACCAGAAACTCAACTGGACTAGTCACACCTGTGCTATGGCTACAAAAGCAGGTTAAAGATAGGAATCTTGTAGCAAATAATTCACTTCCTAACTCCCCAAAGCATGTGCATCATCTACAAGATACAAGCCAAGAGAGTGATAGAATACTCTCCATTTGCCTGGATAGGTGGAGCTCCAATAACACTCAAGAAGCCTAACATCATGCAGTTCTCCCACCATTGATGATTCATAGCAATGTGACCCATCTACAAAATGCACTGCACTCAAAGATCCTTAGACTGCACCTTCCAAACCCATGATCACTACCATCTAATCGGACAAAGGCCACAGAGACATGGGGACACTACCACCTGCAAGTTCTCCTCCAAGCCACTCACCATCCTGACTTGCAAATCTATTGCCATTCCTTCAGCGGGACTGTGTCAAAATTCTGGAATTCCCTCCCTAAGGGCACTGTGGGTCTACATACAGCACATGGACTGTAGCCAGTCAAAAAGACGACTCGCCACCAGCTTCTCAAGTGCAACTAGGGATAGGCAATGAATGCTACCCCAACGAGTGAAACCCATGTACCTTGAGTGAATACAAAATAATGGAATGTAAGCTGATGTAAAATGTTCCCAAGAATTACTAGAGTCCAAAGAGATTGTGTGCACAAGCAGCAATGATGTGGCCACTAATTATAAGGTCACAACCTGATTTTCTTTCTCATGATTTAATTCTAATGAAAAACTATTTTTTTGCTAGAAGTTATTGTTTGCAATACTGGCATATAAAGTTTTCATTCACTCATTCATATATTATTAATCTGAAAATTCAACATAGTATGATTTGATTTATTATTGTCACATGTACCTAGGTACAGTGAACACTTTTGTTTTGCATGTAGTACGGGCAGATCATACCATACAAAGTGCATTAGGGTAATAGAACAGAGCAGGGGCAATGCAATGTTATGGCTGCAGAGAAGGTGTGCAGAGAGCGAGATCAACAATTTAATTTAACATTTGAGAGGTCCGTTCAGAATCTAATAACAGTGGGATTCAGGACACCAGAGTGTGGTGACATTTTGTGAGCTGTCTACAGCAGATCTTATTCTCACATATCTTATATTCATTCAGCTCTTCTTAATGTTACCCTGTTTGTTTTAAATGGATTCATGCCTTTGTTCAAACAATGGACAAAAAGAGATATACCAGCAATAACAATGAAAAGCAACTATAATCAAACTATCAGTTTCCAAAGCAGTTTTAAGATAGAAGAGGAGAAACTGACTGTAATTAGAAAGCTGGAGATGAAGAAGCATTACTGGACTCGTAACTTTAATTATGTTTTCTGCTCACAAATGCTGTTTTTGTTTGTTTCAGATCTTCAGCATCCACTGTTCTTTGCTTATTAAAGTTAGCCAGGAAATAGGCCTGGATATTCAGATTTGGAAATGCTGGTGTTGGACTGGAGTGTACAAAGTTAAAAATTATACAACACCAGGTTATAGTCCAACAGGCTTAATTAGAAGCATTAGTTTTGTAGAATCGTGTACTCCATAACCATCTGATAAAGGAGCAGTGCTCTGAAAGCTATTGCTTCCAATTAAGCATGTTGGACTATAACCTGATGTTGTGTGCTTTTTAACTGGATATTCAGAGAAATGGATCTCACAGTCAGATTGCCTCTCCACTCCTGCTTTTCTTTTGCGTTACAACTGAACTTAGCACTTCTGGCCAGATATTCCAAACTCAGCTCTTTCAGAAACCTGGAGCGTACCTGAAACCCATTAGTGCTCTTGTAGTGCAGTCGGGAAATTTGACTTTTTAAAAAAAGGCTCGCTGGCAGTGATAGTAGACAGGGAGACAGCAGATACCTCTGAGAAAACTGGCCCTGCTCTCAAGAACTGCTGATTAGCAGACAGCTGATAGTCCGAACCATGCCACTAACTAATAGCGGCCACTGCTAAGACTATAAGGGAGAGCCTGGAAAGATAACAATGTGAATACCAGCCTAAGATTCATCTGGGACTTTTTGGTTTGGGAAGGATTGGTGGCTTGAGGGATGGGTACTGGACTGCAGCGGTGACTGTGATCTGGAGAATTAAGCTGGGGGGGTGAATCAAATTGGAATACCATCTTGGGGAGAAGGGATGCTCCAGATGGGCACAGAATATCATCCAGAAAATATGCAATTCTTGCTTCCCTTCTTTTAGCCTGAGGTTGTGTAAGAGTAGGCAGTCCTTCTTTGCCCACTTTTCCTTGCCCACCATTTTATACCAATGGAGTTGGAAACCAACCCTTAATTGGCCAGTTAAAGGCATCGATAGAACTAAAGGTAACTTTCCCAGACACAAGTATGGAGGACAACCTTGGGTGACAGGGAAGGTGGTGGACTAGCCATTTGTTCTATCTCGAGTCTCCTCCCACCACCATAAATCTGAAGTATGGCAATTTGGGTGAGTGGGCATAAAATTACCTCTAATTAATTTACTTTACACCAATATTTGTTCCTACTGTCGGATATATTTGCACTAAATTTAATTTCCACTTTTGATTTTCATGCATGGCTCCCTCACAACTTAAAAGATTAGTTTTGAGAAAACAATCAATGTGGATTGGGTTTCAGATTCACGCTGGTGCTAGCTGTGCAAAACAACTTATATGGCAAGTCACCAAGTTACATTTAGACAAGAACTGTGGCTAACTCCAGGAGGTAGTCTCACACTACTTCAGCTTCACGGCTATTGCATGATCATTGCAATTGGGTCAATGCCAAGTTTCAAAGATTTATTGCTTAAGAAGCTCCGAACCTTCATTTTGAATATTTTTGGTACTGCTAGAGTTTGCAATGAGCTGTGTCATTTTAAATAGATACTAATCTGCAATCTGTGAATATAATATAATAATCCCTTTCACTCATTCATAGGCAGGACTATTCAACCAGTTCAAATAGTATAAAATATGTGTTTTCGAGGTGGTATGTGAAGCCAAATGTTATTTCCTGAACTGCATTTTTGATAATCTATGAATAGATTAAGTTAAAGGAAGCAAATGGCACTAATATATATTAAATACCAGCACAGAGATGCAGGTACCCAGCATAATACCTTGACTGTCCAAACATGCATGAAATGTAATTCCCAGAATGAGTTATGTTAGAATTGGGGTGCTTGAGGTAACTAAAGCCTCTGTACTCCAACGTGAAACATCCTGAGATGGTACAGGCCTTTGTGATTACTGTTAAATAATACAGTAAGTCTTCATCTCCAAGCCATTCAGACATACAACACATGCAGGGTGACTTAAAGAGATTAGTATCCTAATCTGATCTGCAATATTTTGATAAAGATGGAATTTGGAATAATTGTCACATTGCAAGGTTTATAGAATGTGTCATTTCTGTCAGCCCTATTTTTGAACAGTAGCAACAACATGATGTCAGTAAACATTATCACTAGCCAAGACTGTCAATATAGCTGTCACTTGCACATGTGGGCAGATAGTACACAATTCAGCCAATTGTTCTGTTGGGTTGAATCTTATCTTTTTTGGCAAAGTGTCAGTTTCGTTGAGTTTCATGGAGAGCACCTCTCTGCATGGTTGAACAAGTTTTCTCACTGCACCTTACCAAACCTGCCTCATTAGCTAACTACCCCACCTCTATGGAGCTCCACTCGTCTGATTCTAGCCCCATTCTACCACTGGTTGTTCCTAGGACAATTCTCTCCCTGCCAGATATCCTCTGAAAGATGGGCATCGCTAGTACCCATACCATCTTTAAATGACTGCTGTACACCCAGGCAAACATTGGCAGTCTAGTATTTCCCTTCATCGGCAACGTAATGGTACAGCAGTCATACCTTCGTGTACAGTATCCTTGATTTAAAACAATGTCTTTTACAATTTTTATTCCACAATCCAAAAAATCAAAAGTGGTCTTCATACTTTGCTGATGACATTTTATTGAAAAATCAGGGACCCTTTGTTTTGTTAATCTGCACATGCTGTACATCTTCAAATACAACTTAGCACAACAAACTTCAAGCTTGAGGGATTAGTTAACAATCTTATTGTAAAGGAACCTTTATGGTCGAGCAACCGTAATATGATAGTATTTTATATTTTGTTTGCAAGCAAGGTAATTCATTCTGAAGTAAGTGTGTTAAATTTGTATAAGGGAAATTATGAAGGCATGAGACACAAATTGGTAATTGGGAAAATCGTTTAAATGATTTTACATGGGCAATGGATAGTCTTTCAATGATTTAATGTCACTATACATTCCTTCAAAGAACAAAAACTAAAAAAGGGTCAGCCAACTGTGGCGACAAAGGAAGTTCAGAGTTGCATAAAATTAAAAGGGAAAGGCCTAAACTTGCTAGAAATAGTAATAATTCTGAGGAACAACAGATTTATAGAATACAAAAGAGAAAGCCAAACAATTGTTAAGGAGAAGAGGATCAGAATATAAATGCAATCTAGCAAAAAAAATTTAAATTGCCTGTAAAAGCTTCTATACATACATAAAAAGGAAACATTTGACTGAAATGAATCCATTAAAAGCAGAGTTAAGGAAACTTATAATGGGGAGTTGAGAAAAGGCAAAGAAGGTAAATGACTATTTGTGTCAGTTTTCACTGAGGAAGATACAAGAAATCTCCCGAAGTAAAGATCAAATTGACTAGAGAAAATCGGGAGTTGAAGGAAAAGTAAGAATTTTGTGCTGAAGAAATTAATGGAACATAAATTTGGTAAATTCTCATTGATTTGACCACTTTTAGAATATTGTGTGCAATTCTGGCCTCTTTCCTATCAGAAGGATGTTGTGAAACTTGAAAGGGTTCAGAAAAGATTTACAAGAATGTTGCCAGGGTTGGAGGATTTGAGCTATAGGGAGAGTCTGAATAGGCTGGGACTGTTTTCCCTGGAGCGTGGGATGCTGAGTGGTGACCTTATAGAGGTTTATAAAATCATGAGGGGCATGGATAGGATATGATTCGGAGTTGCTGGACTGGGGTGTACAAAGTTAAAAATAACACAACACCAGTTACATCACACTGCAAATTTTTGCTATAAATTCTGTGTTACGATCGAGCCCTTCACAATCACCTGATGAAGGAGCGTCGCTCCGAAAGCTAGTGTGCTTCTAATTAAACCTGTTGGACTATAACCTGGTGTTGTGTGATTTTTAACTATGGATAGGATAAATAGACAAGGCTTTTTCCTGGGGTGGGGGAGTCCAGAACTAGAAGGCATAGGTTTAGGGTGAGAGGGGAAAAATATAAAAGAGACCTAAGGGGCAACTTATTCACGCAGAGGCTGGTACATGTATGGAATGAGCTGCCAGAGAAAGTGGTGGAGGCTCATTCAATTGCAACATTTAAAAGGCATCTGGATGGGTATATGAACAGGAAGGATGTGGAGGGTTATGGGTGCTAGCAAGTGGGACTAGATTGGGTTGGAATATCGGGCCAGCATGGACCAAAGGATATGTTTCCATGCTGTACATCTCTCTGACTCTCTGACTATATGACCTGATGATTTTAATCTCAGAGTATTGAGGGAGATTGCTGTAGAGATGGTTTCTGCATTGTTAACATTTTCCTAAAGTTTTATAGATTCTGAATCCTTATGAATTAAAAGGTAGCAAATATCATGCCACTTCCTCAAATGGGATTGAGAGAGGAAACAGGGAACTACAGACATGGTAGCAGGGAAAATGCTAGAATCTGTGTTAAGGGACGGAATAAATAGACACCAGTTTGATAATGATCTGAATGGGCATAGTCAGCATGAATGGGAAATCATTTTTAATCAATTTCTTTGAATTTTGATGACAAAATGAATAAAGACAAGTCAAAAGATATGATTTATTTAAATTTTCCGAAGTCTTCCACAGTAGGCTGATTAGAAAAGTTAAAGTATGGATTGATGATTGCCTAACAAACAGAAAACAGAGAGGAGGGATAAATAGGCTGTTCTTATATTAGCAAGAATTAGCAAGAATTACCTGGTGGGGTACCACAAGGATCAATACTTGGGCCCTTGATGGTCAAGCATATATTAATGATTTGAAGGTGGGTACCAAATTTGATGTTCCAGACTTGGGGATGACACAAAGCTAAGCAGTAATGTGTGTTGTGAGGAAGACGTAGAGCATTTTAAGGAGGATTTGGACAAGTTTAGAGATTGAACAAGAATATGGTAGATGGAATATAATGTGGGAAAATGCGAGGTTATCCACTTTGGTTGGATGAACAGATGTGCAGTGTACTTCTCAAATGGTAAGGGGTTGGAAAGTATATAAGTACAGAGGAATGTTGGTGTCCATGTTAATAAATCACTGAAGGCTTAAATGGAGGTGCAGCAAGCTATTAGGAAGGCTAATAGAACATTAGCTTTTATTGCAAGAGTATTTGAGCACAGCAGTAGTGAAGTCCTGTTTCAATTCTTTAGAAGTTTGGTTAGACCACATCTGGAGTAGTGCAGTTTTTGTCTCCTTCTGTTGGGAAAGGTATTAGTGTCATAGAGGGAGTGCAATGAAGATTCCTTGGATGGTGAGACCATCATATGTAGAGACTGGGCAAACTGAGCCTGTAGTCTATATGGTTTTGAAGACTGAGAGGTGATCTCATTAAACGTTACAAAATACTTAATGGAATAGACAGGGTAGATGCAGGTAGGTGAAAATGAGGACTGCAGATGTTGGAGATTAGAGTCAAGAGTGTGTTTCTGGAAAAGCACAGCTAGTCAGGCAGCATCTGAGAAGCAGGAGAATTGACGTTTCAGGCAAAAGCCCTTCATCAGGAATCAGATGCATATACCCTGCATTCTCCTGGTTGATGAGCATAGAACTAAGGGCACAATTTATAAATAAGGGGGATGCCACATAGGTCCAAAATGAGGACAAATTATTTTACTCAGTGTTGTGACTCTTTGGAATTCTCTACCACAGAGGGCTGTGGAAGCTTGTCCTTTGAGTATATTTGAGGTAGAATTTGACAGATTTCTGAAATACAGGAGCAGACAGGGTTATGGAGATGGGGTGAGTAAAAGGGATTGAGTTTACTTGGAGTCTGCCAGCCTTTGTGGCTTGCATTGTTTTTCAATGCAGAGATTGAGGCAGGCAGCTTGTCATGGTTCAAAGTAATGAATAGTCAAGGGAATGGACATGTTAGTATGAGGCACCTTTCAATAAGGTTTTGTTGCGTAACGTCCTATAAATTCACCAAGGGTCCTTTGATTGTACCTTCAAAACCTGCAACCCTCTACAGCCCAGAAGGACATAGGTAGAAGCTGTATGTGAGTGACATCACTTGCACATTCCCCTCCAAGCCACACACCATCCTGAATGAAATGGAGCTGGATCACCATTCTTTCAATGTCATTGGATCAAAATCCTAGAGCTCCCTTCCTACGCTCCCTCTCAGATTTCCTGCCACTGCGCAGATCTTCAATAACCATGTGGAGTAGTGATTTCTTGAACCAGTAGTCAATGCATCTGAATGCCAGTCAGTGTTAGTGGACCCACACAGATTGAAGGGAACATTGCTCACTCCCTAACAGCATTGCGGCTGTACCAACCATCCAGGGACAGCAATTTTTCAAGAAAGCAGATTACCATCACTTTCACAAGGCCAGTTGTGGATGTGGGAATAAATGAGGGATTAGTGAAGGCAATTGCCATGAGCAAATAAAAATAACTCAAATATACAGCATTGGATTGTTGTTTTTTAAATGAAATTGTATGTCTTTAAGTATCTGTTTTAAAAGAAGGACAAGTAGCATTTGATGCATAAGTATATTAATAAAACATGAAAGGAATAATACTGCAGTCTCCAGTTGGCACAGGGTGTCTGGAGGCAATTCTATAATGTCCTTAGCCTAATAATCAACACTGCAAAATGGCAAATTAGTGAGATACTTTTTCAGGTGCCAGTAACATCCCATTGATAATTCAAGGACTAAAATTAAGGGAGTGTATTTTCTCCCATGCACAAAGATTAAAGAAATTAATCACAATAAATTATTAAAAATAAATGTTAGTAAGACTTTATAAAGATAACCAATAAACTTGGCTATTCAATTATTAAAATAACTTTTTAAACTCACTTATTTCCTGTTTAACTTGCAGTCCTCTTGAAATTCATATATTCCAGAGTACTTAAAATATATATGGATTCCACTGATACACTTAACTCAAACCCTTTCAAATTGAGCAGCTTTCAGAACAGTGCAGCATGAGAAATCTTTCTTTGCAAAAACAGCGGAAATCTGCTTGTCATTAAACCAATATCCAAAGAGGTATTCTCATTGATGTTACAACTTGGGACAGATCATGACAGTGAAAAGAACTTGTGGTATAGCAACTGCACAAGTATGATAAAAAAAACCCTGTGTACTGAGTTAGATTTTGTGCTGAATATTGTGATATCATATGGTTGATATAAAAAGATCAAGTGACCATATCAAACCCAGGAAGGAAAATTCATAGAACAGATAGCACTCAAAAAACAATTACAAAGGGCTAAGATTACATTAAAAGAGATAAAAGGCCACAATTATTACCAGCAGACCATGGTGGAAATGTATAACAATTCATCAAAGCTCTGAAAATAATAAGTAGGTTAACATTTTCAATGTAAGTTTTCACTCAGTCTTCATCCAGTTCTGATAAAAGCTATATCTCACACAGCAATCAGTTGTTTTTTTTTACACACCAGTTCCATCATTTTCTGATTTTGTTTAAGTTATATTACTTTTCATTATATTCTGTGGCACCAGTGCTGCCATTGGAAATGATACGTGTTTTGGCATTGTTAAATAAAAAGTAATGAAGTATCAAGTAGTGAATTGATTATCTCAAACTGCAGCATGTAATCGAGGTTCTGGAAATATCATTACATAACATGGGTTTCAGCAGAGCAGTATTTCGAAGATCCAATACTTAATGTTTCTTGTACTACCTGCCTTTTTTTCTGCAAAGTGAAATATATGTGATCCCTACTACAAATTTCCAACTCTGCCTTTGCACTGAATTATTACATTTCACACGATAACAATTCTACCATTGTGCTCAATTCTAACTCTTCTCTTTTTTTCAATGCACCATTAGATTGCAGGAAACAGCAATGCATTGTAAAATCTGATAACCTTTGACCCTGAAGCAACAAAGTAAGGGAAATTTGTAATTTCTTTTAAAAACATGTGGAAACGAAATTATTTTGTTTAAGGAATGCTTTCAAAGGACTTTGCAAATTCATATTAATTGTAAAGATATCCACTGTGTAATAATGTTTGAGAATAAGAAATAGTAATCCGTGTGATGAGATAATGAAGGAGGCTATCTGGTGTGTTCTGTGGTGGAACTGGTCTCCTACTTTAGAGACCGCAATTTCCCTTCCCACGTGGTTAAAGATGCTCTCCAATGCATCTCGTCCACATCCCGCACCTCCGCCCTCAGACCCCACCCCTCCAACCGTAACAGAACGCCCTTGGTGCTCACCTTCCACCCTACCAACCTTCGCATAAACCAAATCATCTGCTGACATTTCTGCCACCTCCAAACAGACCCCACCACCAGGGATATATTTCCCTCCCCACCCCTTTCCGCCTTCCACAAATACCGTTCCCTCCGTGACTACCTGGTCAGGTCCACGCCCCCCGACAACCCACCCTCCCATCCTGGCATCTTCCCCTGCCACCGCAGGAATTGCAAAACCTGCGCCCACACCTCCTCCCTCACCTCCATCCAAGGCCCTAAAGGAGCCTTCAACATCCATCAAAGATTTACCTGCACATCCACCAATATCATTTATTGTATCCGTTGCTCCCGATGCGGTCTCCTCTACATTGGGGAGACTGGACGCCTCCTAGCAGAGCGCTTTAGGGAACATCTCCAGGACACCCGCACCAATCAACCACACCACCCTGTGGCCCAACATTTCAACTCCCCCTCCCACTCTGCCGAGGACATGAAGGTCCTGGGCCTCCTTCACCGCCACTCCATCACCACCAGATGCCTGGAGGAAGAACGTCTCATCTTCCGCCTCGGAACACTTCAACCCCAGGGCATCAATGTGGACTTCAACAGGTTCCTCATTTCCCCTCCCCCCACCTCACCCCAGTTCCAAACTTCCAGCTCAGCACTGTCCTACCTGCCTATCTTCTTTTCCACCTATCCACTCCACCCTCCCCCGCAACCTACCACCTTCATCCCCTCTCCCACTCACCTATTGTACTCTATGCTACTTTCTCCCCACCCCCACCCTCCTCTCACTTATCTCTCCACCCTTCAGACTCTCTGCCTGTATTCCTGATGAAGGGCTTTTGCCCAAAACGTCAATTTTACTGCTCCTCGGATGCTGCCTGAACTGCTATGCTCTTCCAGCACCACTAATCCAGAATCAAATACATGTGGCCAGACGCAAAGGTGATCTTTGATGTCACAAGGAATTAAGGGCTACTGGGAGAATGCAGGTAAGTGGAGTTGAAATACCCATCAGCCATGATTGAATGGCGGAGTGGACTTGATGGGCCGAATGGCCTTACTTCCATTCCTATGTCTTATGGTCTTATGGTCTTATCTGCAGACAAAGGACCCTGGAAGCAGAGGGGACAACTGTGAAGAAATGCAATATACTTGTATCCGGGAAATCAAGAATTGCAGGTTTGTCTGTTCGTATCAGAAAATAAGTAACAACAAAAATCAACATTCATGAATGATTTTAACCTATTTTTTAATAAGCCCACACTTGTAAATTTCATCATTCATGGAACAGACCTGTCATGGATATGAAGGAATGACTGTACTTATAAGGTGATGTTTATGAAATATTAACTTCATCAAAACAGGATGACTAGATATTATGGTTGAGAGTATGGTACTCAAAAAGCACAGCAGGTCAGGCAGCATCCGAGGAGCAGGATTCTCAATTCTGATTTCCAGTATCTGCAGTCCCCACTTTCTCCTAGTTGACCAGGTATTATCGAGAATATAATCCAGAACAAAGCCATTTGGCTCATTAAGTCTGTGTTGCCCCTTTGGAAGAGTAACCAGTATAATCCCCATTCCTTCCTTTCAAGTAATTATACAATTTATTTTGAAAAAAAATTATCACTTAATTTGTTTCAATCATCCTTTCAGGCAGCGTAACTATGTTTCTGATGCAAGACTGGGATATCAGACAACAGCTTGCTCAGTACATACTCCTCATGAATCAGAAGAAGAGTCAGAGGACAGCAGTTATCATGTTTTATTTCCTTCCCTAATAGTCCATGTCATACTTGCAATAGTGTTAAACAGATCAGAAAGTGAAAGGCAGGGTCAGGGCAGGAACTTTGATTCAGACAAATTTGCTGCTGTTGAATTTTGTCAGAGCTGACCAGACCGTTTCATAGAAGTTTATTGAAAAAGTCGAATAAATGAATCTCTGAGGAAACTATCCCAATGTGACTGTCATGAACCCAACTACAGATGTTCTGCAGGAACCCAGTGTGATCTGGGTGATCATCTCTGGAGGTTGCAGGTGGAACAGCAAACATGACTTGAGGCTCAAATTGACTGAGTCAGAAAGTAAGAGATTTTAGAAACGTATCATTTTAGAAAACTTTAGAACTGCATGTGTTGCCAATTGTCAAGTGCTTGTGGTTGTTTCAGATGGTATCTTTTTAGTATTGACTGTTCAAAGTGGAATTTGCCCTTTTATTTGAAATGTCATTCACTGTAAATTCATGTTCAATTTGCATTGATTGTGATTTATGTTATAGGGAACTGTCATGTAAAGCAATGTAGCTGCACAATATCTGTGTGTTGAAGCCCACTCCCAGAAAGGTGGGGTAGAGTACAGCAGTTATATTCATAGAAACCCTGCTGTGTGGAAGCAGGCCATTCAGCCCATCAAGTCCACATCAACTCTCCAAAAAGCATCCTACTCAGACTCAACCCCCGAGCCTATCCTTATAACTCTACATTTCCCATGGCCAATCTACCTAGCCTGTACATCTTTGGAATGTGAGAGGAAACTGGAGCACCTGATGGAAACCCACACAGACAGACAACCAATGGAACATGCGTCCCAGATGCTATGAGGCAGCAGTGCCAACCACTGAGCCACTGCACTGCCCATATTGACTCCTGAACTTTCAGTTTGCCTTCATTCAGGTGTTAAGAGTTAATAGTAGACAAACAAGTTGTCCTTGAATACATAGGTTGAGCTTCAAAACTGTACCGCAGCTGTTGGAGCATCATTTGGCATGGGGGTGGAAACAGAGGCAGGGTTCCACCTGAAAAGCAATTGGTTGTTGCCTGGTTGTTCACCGGATACGGAAGTACCTGGCACAATTTGTTTTATCCTTTGTGAGGGGAGAAACCAGAAGAGCTGCACTTTATTAACATAACATGAGTGCCACAGTTATTCCTACAAACGACATGTTTCAATTTCATTAAAGCCAATACACCTTGGCTATGGAAATTTGTACAACATCCCTAACATTATGAAGAGGTATGGACCATTCAACCTTTGTGTCTACACTAGTCAATTAGATCTTGCCAGATCAGCAGTTCAACTCCATTGTCCAATCTTTGCTCCATATCTCTTGAGATCATTCTGTGTTGTGTTTCCCTCCAGCAGGGTATTTTTACTTGATGCAACAAAGGTATTATTGTCCATCATAATGTAAGAAACTGGGAAACAGTTTGTGTGATACTTAAAGACCCAATAGATGTTTATTATGGCTCACCTACATTTCCATATATTATATTCACAGCCACATGCACATCTGAGCTAGCATTAAGCTTTTCAATTCCAAATTGTAACATGCTTCCATCAACATGTCATGCTTCAAGTGATCTGAGTTAAGATGGAGTCTGAGACCTTTATGTCTCAGGTCAAATGCTATGATACAGTGATGATGTCATGAGCTTGTCATATCTAGGTAGACTGCATGCTAGCTCTGACACATAGTGCAATAATCTTTATTCTACATTTTAAAATATCCCAAGTGGATATATATTGTAGGACATAAGCATGTGTTGTCAATTTGATAATTAGACACAATAGGTAAAAGCATATTTCGAAAGATTATCGTTCGAAACTTCACTGGAACACTTTGGAGTTTTGACAACTTGTACTGATCCGGGAACGTATACCTGTCCAGAGAGGTATGCAATGTTCCTTGTTGCACTTGTTTGACAACGTTTTTGTCTTGCTGCTGGCTGCTGTCAGTCAACATCACTGTGTAATCATCTTCGGAATGTTCTTCCTCACTCTCTCCATGCATGACTGGCATCCTGTACATTTGCTTGAGATGGCTTCACAATGTAGCACCACATTGTGTGATCTGGGTTATTTATGGGCATATTCTAACCTCAAGATCTTTGTTGATATCCAAGCATTTGTACTTGTATTCTAGCTCACTGTCACTGCCCACTGTGCCTTTGTGGTAACTCTCTACCTGGTCACTTATTGAGTATCTCTTTTATTCTCCTCTATTTTTGAAGAAGTATATCCTTTATCTTGGAATCGGTGGACAATCAGTTGCTGGACAAGGTTGTTTTCATATGTCTTTTGACCATAAGTTGTGCTGGGCAGGCTAATCCCTTCTCCAGTTTCTTTGCAGAGAAATACAGCGACACAATGCAAAACAAAACTTGTTTTACGTTAACTTTATTGTCTTGCTGCTGGTTGCTGTCCAGTCAAATCATCATTGATTTTATAATACATACCATACGTCCTGCTAGACCATTTCAGCATGTACACTGGGGTGACAATGTGACATGAGTCACATCCCATTTAGCTCACATGCTTTGAAATGGGTTGCAAGTGAACTAGATTAGATTAGATTAGATTCCCTACAGTGTGGAAACAGGCCGTTCGATCCAACAAGTCCACACACCGACCCTCCGAAGAGCAACCCACCCAGACCCATTCCCCTACATTCACCCCTGACTAATGCACCTAACACTATGGACAATTTAGCATGGCCAATTCACCTAACCTGCACATCTTTGTGACTGTGGGAGGAAACCGGAGCACCCGGAGGAAACCCACGCAGACACGGGGAGAATGTGCAAACTCCACAGACAGTTGCCCAAGGCAGGAATTGAACCTGGGTCTCTGGCTCTGTGAGGCAGCAGTGCTAACCACTGAGCCACCGTATTGCCACCCATATTGCAACCACAATAGCCACCTTAGTGCACACCCTATTGTCAGAGATTATATGTTCCTGAAAACTGAATTAATTTAAAATAGCAGTCATCGAGTCAGCAACAATCACAACCATGTTTTGCTAAGTTGACAGATAATGAGAAATCTGGAGGAGTAATCTGTTACAAGAATGTAATTTTCCTTGTGCAGTGAGAATAGATCTGTTGCTACCTTCAATTAAGGAGTGTTAGGAAATTTCTGTGGACACAGAGGTTCTCATCGTGCTGATGTTCATAGGTTTGGAATGTCACATGCTTTCATGAGGCCTTTAACATCCTGATTCATCCCTGACCTATACAGAGAGGCAAGGTGCTGGCCATCTTGTCTGTTCAATATCCCCATGTGTCCCTGCTGTAACATAGATATGGGGCTAAATCTTGCATATTTTTCTGGCCAATGTCAGTTTCATGGACTTTCTCTCCACGAGGCCAAATAAATTTTCCCGCCACATCTTATCAAACCCATCTCATTAACTAACCGCCCTGACCCTCTCACTGATTCTAGCCCCAATCTACGAATGCCATGCTTGCCACTTCCAGGAAATACGCAGCGTTGGCTGAAATCCCTGGCTTGGTCCCATCTTTAAAAATCTCTTTTGGGCCTGTTAGGAGCATTCGCAAACATGGCGAACAGGGGAAGTTGATGCCATGTTTTGTGGGCAAGAACATTGAGGTCCTTTTTGGAAGGAACGGTGGAGAGGCAGGATGTCCTCTTCCCCAAAACTAGCAGAGGAGGCCATGACACCCCACCAGACTAATTTGGTCTGAGGTTGTCATCCAAGTCAGTGTATCTGGAGGTAAAAGATCAACAATCATTCTCCAGTACATTATACTGACTGCAAGAATAATTGCCAAATGTTTTAATTTAAAAAATGAAAATTAGAAATGAAATTCTGAAGTTAGTTACTTTACGCTGCATAGTGGAGTTTTTGATCAGGGCAGGTGGAAGAGAGTTAACAAATGTAGAAAGAGTTGGAATGGGTTTAACCTGCTCGACTTTTCTCCTTGACATTTTCACCACAAGTTGGCATCCAAGAAAGCCCACATAAACCTATTTCAAATTCCCACAGAGATGCAGAATCTGAAGGAGATTTTTCTGTGGTTATTCTGTCCTCACAGCTAATACATTCCACTCCAATCCAGACAACATCCTGGTAAACCTCTTCTGCACCCTTGCCAAAGCCTCCGTTTCCTTCCAATAATGTGGTAACCAAAACTGAACACAATACTGAAAATGTGGCCTACTAAAGTTTTAAACAGCTGCAACATGACTTGTCAACTTTTATACTCAATGTCCCGATCGACAAAGACAAGCAGACCATATGCCTTCTTTACCATCTTATCCACTTACGTCGCTACTTTAAGGAATCTATGGGCTTGCAGTCTAAGATCACTCTGTATATCAATGCTCCTTTTCTGTGCTGCACCTGAGTTGCTATCCTAGAACTAGGATCATTGGAGCTAGGATCACTGGGAGATTATATGTCCCGTATCCAGAACAGTTAGTGAACTGAAATGACATGGTTCCATGTCTGTCTGGCTGCTTGATGAGAATGCCTACCACAGAGGATGTGGCACACGCAAACATAGATGGAAAAGGGCATATCACGGAAGACCACCACAAGATCATAAGATATAGTAGCAGCAGCTCATCAAGTTTGCTCCAGTATTTGATCGTGGTCGATACATTTCTCCACACCATGCTCCTGCCTTCTCCCTGTAACCTTTGATCCCTTACTAATAAAGAACCTATCAATCTAAGAGCAAGATGCCACTATTTTCCTAATACTGTATGATGAAAATTGAACAAAGAGCCAATACCAAAGAAACCGATTTAAAATATCTCGCGTATGATTATGGAATGAAGTGAAACTAGCACTGTTCATTATATTGAATTATTGTCAGTCAGGACTACAGGCCAATATCAGAAACATTTCAATGATCTGGCTGGGAAAGGTAAGTTAACACGTTGGGCCCTATTCTGTTTTCTTTTGAGTCACCAACCTTCTCAAATTAAGAACTGTGTAAACAATTTTCAAATGCATTTTGGTTATTAGAGGCACCAATTTGGGATCTCAGCTTCCTGTCTTAACCTAAAGAAATGAGTTAATGCAAAAACCTCAAATACCTTTCTTTATTTCAACAGCATGATAGCACCACACATCTTACATAACCTCTCTCGTGTCACAGTGTTAAACTGCTCGGTTTCACCCTGATTCAGCCAACCTTAGAGCAGGAAAAGAGACACACAATACCTCTGAGAATTTTACAGCAGTGAGAGAATAGCTGGCTCTACAGGAAAATCCTCAACTGTCACCTCTCCTTTATAATTATACCAATTGCCACAGTAAAAAACCTCGGCTGACGCTGCAAAGCAGAATTAAGGTAGTTCCATCGTACATGAGCAGCAGCATTCCAATCAGTCCCTGGTCAATGTTTGACCTTCAACCAAACATCACGAAATGAAATGGTTTTACACTATCAGGTTGCTTGTTGCGAGATCTTGCTGTTCATAAGTTCGCTTACAATTTCAGCTGATTACACTCCAAAAGAATTTAAATAACTGTAAAGTAATTGGAATACTCTGAGTTCACGAGAGGCACTGTATAAATGCACGTTCTTTCTTTCTTAACTACCATCAATATGCACCTGCCTCTCACATAATCCATTTAAATAATAGTAAAGCTTGTATCTTTCAAAGTAGTTGTGAACTCCATCACCTTTTGTCTGAACTCCATCACCTCCAACGGCTTCAAAATCTGTCATCTGCTGGGTGCGATTATCACCAACATGCCCCATCACCATTTCTTGGTAATCTTCCAAGTGATCAAATTCAAAACAAAGATGAGAGCTGGGTGCAGTACATTTTATTTTAATCTTAAATAATGATGTCATATCATTTTATTTCATCAATATCAAATGACTGAAATTATGAAATAAATTAGCTATCAACTGCCTCTGATCGGAGGAGGTCTTTCTGAAGTTTGGCGAGACAGATCACCAATTCCTGAACAGAACTCAGGTCAGTCAAATTGTCAACAATAGACATCCTGTAATCTTTCTCTTTTTAAGACTGCTCCTTCACAACTGCTTCTTACTGTTTAGTGTGTGCAACGAGGTAACTTTTCCCTGTTATTCACAAATTAGATTCCAATGTTTAAAAAATGAACCATGATATTTTCAAACCAACAGTTGGATAATCAGACAGCTTGAAACTGAAAGAACAGCAGATGCTGTAAATCAGAAATAAAAACAGAACTTTTTGGAGAAGCACAAGGGGTCTGAAGTTCTAAGGAAGTGTCACTCAACCTGAAACGCTAAATCTGATTTCTCTCCACAGATGTTGCCAGACCTGCTGAGCTTTGCTAGCCATTTCTGTTTTTGTGTTTGAGGCTGTGTAATAAGATAGGCATTATTTCTCCAACCCCATCCAAAGTGCTCATGTTGACTGCATTGAAGATGTCTGCTAGGCCCAAACATAAGCTGAGAACATATGGGATAGCTGTACATGTTTGTGTTTAATTTATGGGCTAGTGAAATGTGTCTCCCTATCCGCAATGTATTAGTAAAAACTTCCTTTTTCACAGCAGCTGAGACTTTTTGCTTCCATTCCTCCTTCATCTTCTCTATTTCGCTTCAAAGGTGCGTAGTCTCCATTGTTCATATAATCCATGCTCACCACAGACTACATCAGACAAAAAATATTGAACAGTTGGCATCACTACAGGAATCAATTTTAAAAAAAAGAGCTCTTTAAAATACATTAAACATGGCAGCTATTTCAGTGATGTTACTATAGCAATAAATACTATGAGGAACACTGCTATTCTTCCAGATAATGACATTGGATTTTTCCTATCCACCTGAGAGGAGAGATTGGATCTCACCATGAAAACAACACCTCCAACACTCTGCCATCAGCCAAAATGTTGTTTTGCAAGTATCTAGAATGGGATTTGAACACACAGTCGTCGACCTCAGAGGCTACCCAATAAGGCCACTGAACAGTATCAGAAGGTTACATCTTCTGTAAACTTTAATCTCTCTTGCTGAGGAGTGGTAATTCAGCTCTCCTCTTTTTAATTACTGCTCAGCCAGTCACAACATATTTTTTATTTCATTTTAGTGTGCAGCTATTGCTCACATCAATTAAAACCTGAGTTAACCATTTCAAAATGGAGGAGCTAATTGCAAGGTCTTGTTGAGGGAAAGAAAGAGGACTTCCATTACATAATAACTCAAAGTAAAAAAGAAATGGCATCTAAAACTCACAGAAACATAAGTAATATATTTAAAAGGTAGAGGAGGAACTGGTATGGAAACAAGAATATGGAAAAGAAGCAAGAGTAGGCCCCTTAGCCTGCCAAGTCATTCAATTTATTATGATTGATCATCCACTTCAATACCCTGTATCTACCTCTCTCCACCTTGATCTCTTTAACCCAAAGAACCATCTCCCCATTTTTGTAGAATTCCTACGTATGGATACATGCCATTCAGTCCAACAGGTCCACACCAACTCTCCGAAGAGTATACTACACAGACTCATCCCGCTACCCATAACCCTGCATTTCCCCATGGCTAATTCACCTAACCTACACAGCTCTGTGACATTATGAGTAATTTAGCATGGCCAACCCAGCTAATCTGCGCACCTTTGGATTGTGGGAGGAAACTGGAGCACCTGGAAGAAACCCGCACAAACTCCACACAGACAGTCATCCAAGGCTGGGATTGAACCCAGGTCCCTGGCACTGTGGGGCAGTAGTGCTAACCACTGAGCCACCATGCCATCTATCTCCTTCTTGAGAACATTAAATATTTTGGCCTCAACCCAGTCTTTGGTTGAAGAAATTTCTCCTCAACTCAGTCCTAAATGGTCTACCCCCATATCATTAGCCTGCAACCTTTGGTCCTGGACTCCCCAGTCATCGAGAACATCCAACCTGCATTTACCCTGTCTAGTCCTGTTAGAGTTGTATGTTCCTATGAGATCTGCTCCCATTCTTTGCAGGACGTGAATTATAACACATGATGCAAATGTCTGGATGTTGACTGAGTTCCTTGGTTTCGATGTCTTCAGTAAAATGACAATTTCAGTGCAGATGATTTTATTTATTCCATTTTCATCTCCTGGACTTATCTCAATTTGTGGTCAAATAATCATAGCAGTAATCTCGGGTCACTTTTACAATTTGAGTCCACGAACACTCTCAAGTATTAAAATCATATGATGGAAATTGAATATCGATAGTCTATTTTTGTCATCATCACAACACCACTTTTCATGCCAAATTGACATTTCTTGACAGCTGAATGTCTGAAATCTATTATTAGGACTCAGGTAACTGGATTGCTACGCTAACTTCATTGCATATGCCATCAGAGAATTCAACGAGTAAGGAGATTTGAACCAGTTTTACCTGGATTTCCATGATTATTAGACACCAGCCAACTCAACTCAAATTACTGTCAGTTAATGAGATATTGAATTCCCATTATAGGAAGCAACTAAACATTTGACTGTTAAAATAGCTGAAGGTTTGAGGAAGGTCCCATTCAGTGAAAAGCTGTTGTGAAGTTCTTAGAACTCATCAAGATAGTTAAAAAAAAATCCAACATCACGTTATGCTGCATAATTGTTATTTCCTTCTGGATGTTGCAGGGCAGGGTTGGAAGTTTTATTTAGTTATCATGAGAAGGCTAGTGTAAAATAGAATGAGTAATTCTGTCCTTGAAACAGTGAAATTCTCCCAAACCACACACTTCCTTGACAGATTGGCATGGAGTTAAAACAGCTGCATATGGTTTCTCATATGTTGTCAATAGAGGAAACTAAAGGACTGTTACAATGGTTGTGAAAGAGAAAGCATTCTTCATGAAAATCAAAATGCATGAATTCTGAGAATTGACATTTTTCAGCACCTGTTTCACCTACACTAAAAGATATTGTACCAGGTGAAGAAATAGACATGCCGAAGAAATTCTGTCCTTCTGTAGATAACCTCAGCTTTTACAAATTACATTTCATTGGAGTAACCCATACATAACATAATTATTTTTTGTGCGTTTGTTACTATTTCCCTGTTGCTAATGAGACCAGAATCCTCCCGATCCACTGAAAGAAGGGCAGTTTAAAATTACTTTTCATCAGTCCTCTTGGAGATGTCTCTCCCATGCAGTGGGACTTGAACCCAGACTTCTGTTTTTTTTTTAATTAATCTATTTTTCTGACAAAAAGCTTATGCTTGAAACATTGATTCTCCCACTCCTTAGCTGTTGCCTGTGCTTTTCCAGCTCCATACTTTTTGACTCTGATCTCCAGACCTCACTTTCTCCTATTTTTCTAGTCAGCCTGTTCAGAGATGTCTGTACACACTTTAAGAAAAGGTGGGACCTGAACCCAAGGCCTCTCTTGTCAAGGAGCATGGACATTACCACTGCACGGAGGAGAAAGTGAGGACTGCAGATACTGGAGATCAGAGCTGAAAATGTGTTGCTGGAAAAGCGCAGCAGGTCAGGCAGCATCCAAGGAGTAGGAGAATCGACGTTTCAGGCATGAGCCCTTCTTCAGGAATGAGGAAAGTGTGTCCAGCAGGCTAAGATAAAAGGTAGGGAGGAGGGACTTGGGGGAGGGGCGTTGGAAATATGATAGGTGGAAAGAGGTCAAGGTGAGGGTGATAGGTCAGAGTGGGGTGAGGGTAGAGAGGTCAGGAAGAAGATTGCAGGTTAGGAAGGTGGTGCTGAGTTCGAGGATTTGACTGAGACAAGGCTGGGGGAGGGGAAATGAGGAAACTGGAGTTCATCCCTTGTGGTTGGAGGGTTCCTAGGCGGAAGATGATTCCTTCGTCCTGCCCCCTGTAAAAACGCCATCCCATATTCCCAATTCCTTCGTCTCCGCCGCATCTACTCCCAGGAGGACCAGTTCCAATACCATACAACCCAGATGGCCTCCTTCTTCAAAGACCACAATTTCCCCCCCAGACATGATCGACGATGCCTTCCACCGTATCTCCTGCACTTCCCGCTCCTCCTCCCTTGAGCCCCGCCCCTCCAATCGCCACCAGGACAGAATCCCACTGGTCCTCACCTACCACCCCACCAATCTCCATATACATCGTATCATCCATCGTCATTTCCGTCACCTCCAAACGGACCCCACCACCAGGGATATATTTACCTCCCCTCCCCTATCAGCGTTCCGAAAAGACCACTCCCTCCGTGACTCCCTCGTCAGGTTTACACCCCGCACCAACCCAACCTCCATTCCCGGCACCTTCCCCTGCAACCGCAAGAAATGCAAAACTTGTGCCCACACCTCCCCC
Source organism: Chiloscyllium plagiosum (assembly GCF_037043375.1). Lineage (NCBI taxonomy): Eukaryota > Metazoa > Chordata > Chondrichthyes > Orectolobiformes > Hemiscylliidae > Chiloscyllium > Chiloscyllium plagiosum. The sequence goes on from NW_028270163.1 coordinate 44,094,904, forward strand.
CTTACTTCCCTCCAAGGCCCCAAGGGATCGTTCCATATCCGCCACAACTTCACCTGCGCCTCCACACACATCATTTATTGCATCCGCTGCACCCGATGTGGCCTCCCCTATATTGGGGAGACAGGCCGCCTACTTGCGGAACATTTCAGAGAACACCTCTGGGACACCCGGACCAACCAACCCAACCACCCTGTGGCTCAACACTTCAACTCCCTCTCCCACTCCACCAAGGACATGCAGGTCCTTGGACTCCTCCATCGCCAGACCATACCAACACGACGGTTGGAGGAAGAGCGCCTCATTTTCCACCTGGGAACCCTCCAACCACAAGGGATGAACTCAGATTTCTCCAGTTTCCTCATTTCCCCTCCCCCACCTTGTCTCAGTCAAATCCCTCAAACTCAGCACCGCCTTCCTAACCTGCAATCTTCTTCCTGACCTCTCCGCCCCCACCCCCACTCCGCCTATCACCCTCACCTTGACCTCCTTCCACCTATCGCATTTCCAACGCCCCTCCCCCAAGTCCCTCCTCCCTACCTTTTATCTTAGCCTGCTGGACACAAGTTCCTCATTCCTGAAGAAGGGCTCATGCCCGAAACGTCGATTCTCCTGCCCCTTGGATGCTGCCTGACCTGCTGCGTTTTTCCAGCAACACATTTTCAGCTCATTACCACTGCACCACAAGATAGCCCTCTACTTTGACTTTCTAACCCTGAGATAGATATTTTAAACAGATATGTTACAACACACCTCTAGTGTAGATGGGTATCTAACCCAGTGATGGGGATGCACCTCAAAACGTTAGTCTCGACTGATTACATCCAGTAATTGGACTGTCCCACTTGGTTTCCAAAGACCACGGAAACCAGTAATAGATCCTGCTCCTGATCAATATTGAGCAGAATTAGCTGGGACTGTAACAACTTGAACAAAAAACTCCTCAATGACTGAATAATTGAACTTGTTGAATCTCAAACAATTGTTCATGTTGAAAACTAACTTCTTTTCACAGTTAGCCTATGAGGATCTTTTTTTTTAATTCCCAAGGTTTAAAGATTACAAGTAGCTTATAGTCAACCACAGAAATGTAAGAAAAACAAACCTCATCTCCTGTCTCAAATTAACTCCTAATCAGCACTGATTTCAGTGGTAAAATTACTTGAACTTTAGCAGTGAGGAAGTTTCAGAAAAAATGCAGCTTTTGATTGAACACTAGTTTAAAACAAAGTTTTCTTAAATGAGATTTGAGTTTTACATGGAATTGTGGGCATGCTTAATATCATCAAGTCTCTTACTTTACACTGAAATATGAAATGATCATGTTAACAACAACTTGAAATACTTGAAGAATTCAATCATACATTTAAATATATGTCAGTTGTTCCAGACCCGACAATAAAGTGATCGAGGGTGGAATGTTCCGGTAGGCCTGCGGTGGAGTTCACCACACACACCAAAAATAGTCAGGGCTCTTGCAGCAACTATTTACGACCTCTGTTGCTAAGCGATCCAGACTAATGTTGAGATTTCTTCAATTGTCAGGTGTTCGATGTCTGGAATTATGAATTTCACATTGGAGAAGCTTGCCTGTTTAATGTTGTCCCCCTATTATCAGGATTTGAAAATTAGTCATAGAGTCATACAGCAGAGAAACAGGTCCTTCGACCCAACTCATCTATGCCAACCAGGTTTCCTAAACTGAACAAGTCCCAGTTTCCTGTGTTTGTCCTGTAAACTTCTAACCATGCACCTGTCTAAATGTCTTCTAAATGTTGTAACTGCACCCACCTCCACCACTTCCTCTGGCAGCTTGTTCCATACATGCATAACCTCTGCTTGAAAATGTTGCCCCTCAGGTCCCTTTTAATCTTTTCCCCTCCTACCTTAAACCTATGTCCTCACATTTGAACTCCCCTACTCTGGGGAAAAGGTCTTTGCTGTTCATCTTATCCATGCCCTTCATGATTTTATAAACCTCTGTATGGTCACCCCTCAGCCTCCTACGCTGCAGGAAAAAACATATCCCAGCCTAACCAGCCTCCCCTTATAACTCAAATCTTGCAGTCTTGGTAACATCCTTGTAAATTTTATTTTGTACCCTTTCCAATTTCATAACATCCAAGTTAGTCACAGAAAATTAAGATTTTGTAGTACGGAAGGGAGGAGCCTTCTACACTCTATATATAAGAGCAACCATATGGATTTGTTTTTCCAGAAATTATGGTCAGACTGTCCCCACTTATGGGCTTATGTTTGGAGAATGCTAAACAATCCTGCTGTCCATCAATATTATTTAAAAATTCATGAAGACATTAACAGTGGAGCAAAAAGGATTAACCAGCATGAGAGTGGCTCAGTGATAAGCACTGCTGCCTCACAGTGCCAGGCTACTTGGGTTTGATCCTACCCTAGGATGACTGTTTGTGTGAAGTTCACACATTCTCCCCACATCTGCGTGAGTTTCCTCTGGGTGCTCTGGTCTCTTCCCACAGTCCAAAGATGTGCAGGTTAGGTGGATTGGCCAGGGTTGCAGGGATGGGATGGGTTTGTGGGTCTGTGGGTGGGATGCTGTTTGGAGGGTCAGTATGGACTCAGTGTGGCGAATGGCCTGCTTCCATGCTGTAGGGATTCTATGAATGCAGAACTGAGAGGTCAGGTAGTATTGTACAGGCTGGTCTCATTTCTCTAGAAAAGATAAGGCAGAGGGATGACATGATAAAGGTCTTTAAAAGTCTGAAAAGTTTTGATAGGGTAGGCAGAGAAAAGATGTTTCCACTGTGGGATCAGTCATTAATAACTCCAATAGGGAATTCAGGAGATTAGTCTGAATGTGGAACAGGCTGTCACAAAGCAAAATTGAAGTGACCACTGGAAGTGTATTCAAGGGTAATCCAAATAAACAGATGAAGGAGAAAGAAACAGAAGGATATGTTTATCAGGTTAAATAGTAATTACATGATGAAGAGAAAGTTATGTTGAAATGTCAGAATTTTGCAAGAAATGTTTATGGGTGTGAATATTATTGAATATTAAGCAAGCATTTATTTCCTATCCCTAGCTGCCCAGAGGGCATAGTAGAGACAATCACATTGCTGTGGATCTGGGGTTACATGGAGGCAGGCCAGGTAAAAATGGCAAATGTCCTTCCTGATAAGATATCAATGAACAATTTGGGTTTTTGCGACAATGAACTGTGGTTACTATTAGACCACTTCACATTCCAAACAGTAGTCTAGTGGGAGGATGCTTACCTGAAGCATAAACACTATTTTGGATCTTTTAGGCAGAATGGTTTATTTTTGTCTATAAATTCTGTGTATTGTGGATCTCTTCCCTTTAACTTGAATCCCACAACACAGAGGCCAAAGACTGAAGATATGATTCTAGCTGTTTCAAAGGAAATTACTTGTCACCTTTAAAATTCTCTAGATGTGGTAGTTCAACTGAATTAATGCATTTATTAGTAGGACTTCTCATATTTGGAATATCAGTAATGTCCTGTTATTTAACATAACTTGCTGATGCCAGCAGTAAATCATAAATGCTCAAAAGGACAACCATGGATTATTGTAATCTGGATAACTCAATTAAAAATCCAATAGCAATGATAGCATCGATCTAGAAGTCTGATGCTTACATTGCTGCTTGGTTAAGGAAAGCTCTGTATTTATGCTGCTTGTACCTCAATACACCATGACTGGATATCACGCCAATACTAATTTCAAAACTCCATTTTTGAGACACATCCAATGAAACCCTTTGCTGCCCATCTATAAACATTCCAGCTTCTAAAAAAAATCAGCTGACTTGAGTTCCTGGGATTTATGTAAATTATGCACAGATATAGATGTAAAAGATCCCAAAAGATAATGGGCAATGCAATCCAATATTATCTGATTTCTATCTAACAGAGAGTTCTGGAGTATGGCAGCAACTTTCGTTGTCCTGACATGGCTCATACTTGCTCTGGATACTGGATGCCCTGAGAGAAGGATGGTATGGTTAGTGACTGCATACCACACACTTCTTATGGTGGTCAGTTTTTTATATTCTGTGTTGGTACCTTCACCTGTTTCTCAGAAAAGTGAGATACCCTAGCCACAGTACAATCTGAGGTAAACTGAGAACTCTTCAGGACCAAAAGTGGGAGGCTTAGGACAGTTCATGAGATTGTGAGATATACAGTCAGAAATGATGTGATCAAGGTGGCCATTATCTCACAGAAGGGTTTTGATGTGCTCTATTCCATGATTCAAGCTTGCATGGAGAAAATATGGCTCATGCCCTATCTAAGACAATGCCAGAAGGACCATTCCAACAGGGCATGGAACTGTAGTAGTACCAACGTAAATGAAGGTAGGCATCTGGTAGAAAATGGTCAAGAATCCCTAGCCAACTTGTCAAACAGCACATCAAGGAAAAGTAATTGTTTCATTTCAAAGATGAATTTGAGTGCCGGATGGAACCCTTTAAGATATGCAAGGAAATTCTTACATGTAGGAATGTATTTAAATACAGAAAATGTATCATTTATATCTTGGAAATAGGCAAAGTATAAAACATTTGATGTCATTACCTCAAAGAAACATTTCCCACAGAACGCAACAATGATGCTCGTGAGATCAGGACCTATTGGGGTTCAATGGCAATGCCCCCTATTTGGGCTCACATGATATCCTTAGTACTGAATTCAACTGTCCAAGTTGCTGATTTCACAATGTCAATGTATACTGATTCACAGAATGGTGATGGATCTAGATTGCCACAACCACCTGATGAAGGAGCAGCGCTCTGAAAGCTAGTGCTCCCAAATAAACTTGTTGGACTATAATCTAGTGTTGTTTGATTTTTAATTTAGCCAATATAGCACTGCAATGTAAATGCCCATGCCTTTCTGACAGGGACATTGGTGAAGAGGCTAGGATTGGCAATATGTAAATCGTGTATAGTCTTCACAATTGTGCAGGAATTTCTACCTCTCTTGAATCCCAGCTTTGTCAGAACTCTATGCAGTCACAAACATTGTCAATTTCACCTGATTTCACAAGAGTTACAACGCAGGACTTACGACAAAAAAAACACTTCCTCTCACAGGAGAAGTACAAGGTGAAACAAAGCCATATTTTGTTTTCTAAGTGTTTAAGTTAATGTTTGTAAAATATTTTGCTTTAAGTTTGCAGTCTTTTCTCATATGGTGAAAATAATAACGTGACCATACCATCAAGGGTATTTTTCTGACTTGCCATCCGTAAAACATCTCTCTTCGTACGTTAAAAGCCTTGATGGGTTTGTTAATTGGGGCATGGAATACTGGAAAGAATACTCAAAACAGAAAATGTCAATTAGAAAGGATTTGTTTTTCCATCTAAAAATAAGTGCAACTTTAGCGAAGGAAAGAGCAGCACTTGTTATCAGTCCTCAACCCAGCTGCCTTTCCCCTTAATCAAAGGCGTTAAAACAATTCACTTTCAAGAGCAAGGATAAATGTGGCAAATTCCAACAAAGCTGTTGGCTTTTCCCAGCACTCATGTTTCTTCTCACAGCAGGAATGCCAGCAGATTAGGGACATTTGAAAGGGAAAGGCCATTGCTGGTAGTCGGTTATTACACCTCGCCTGAGGCCAGTTCCTGGCACGTCCCAATAGCCTTGTGAACTACTGACACATTGCCAAGGCTGCAGCTGTTCATTGACAAGAGGGAGAAATAGCAGCATCATGAAGGGGATATTGTATTTGCAGGAAGACATTTACAGAGGCAGGAAGTCATTTCTCATCTCTTTAGCAAGCATGTCAAGGTAAATGTTTTCCAAAGTTTTGTTTTTGTGTAAAATACTGGGTATTTGTGAATGTAGTCATACTTTGAAGCCACTTCACCTTCCCATAATGAGGAAATTACCAGCTTTCATGTCTTAGCAGAGCTCCTACTGTTTGTGAAAAAAACTCAAAATTAGCGAGGATTAGGAGAATAATAGTGCCAAGTTAATTTTTTAATTAGCACAAAACAATGTCTATCAGTTTTCATAATTAATAAACTTCAAATGAAATGTCACCTGCCCATCCTTGCTAGTTAATCAGACCTTCAATAGTTCACCTTTGATCATCTCTCCTACAGTCTCTTTGCCCGTGGCGAAACTTCCATCTCTGTGCAGACTATTGGGACACAGGATTGCAATGGGAACACTATAGAGTATTTATAAGTTGTCCTATTTAGTGCAGTGAGAGGTGGGCTTGCTTCCATTTTTCTTTTAGAAAGGAGCTTGGGCTTTGAGATTAAATTTGAAAATTCATGTTGAAAATGGTTACTTTCATACTCATGGTGTCTGAGCTCTCCACAGCACAGTTACTCATTTTCATTTCTGCAATTGTTTATGCGACATATATGACATAACCAGACACTGTGCTATACATGCATCACTTGCAAATGAAGCAGTATTTGTTACTAAATTTATGACCTAAAAACGATATCTACAATATCTACTGTCAAAGTGAAGTCACCATAGTCCTATCAGAACATAGGGCTGCTCTTTTATTGCAGGGTATAACCTGAGGGTCACCACACCTCAGGTGAAGGGAGATATCGAGAAGGAATGTCCTTCATGGTAGTCTCAGCTGTGCAGGAATCGAATCTTTGCAATTGGCATTACTCTGCTTTGCAAGCTACCCATGCCAAGCGAACTGACCCAGTCTTACAATATATTGGAGGACGTTGTGGTACTGCACTAATGTCACTGAGGACACATTTATTCAGAAACCAGACTAATGTTCTAGGGAGACTTTGCTTTCTCTCCACAATGCTGCCAAACCTGCTGAGTTTTTCCAGCAATTTCTGTTTTTGTTTCAAACGTTCTGGGGATATGGGTTCAAATCTCACAATAGCAGATGGTGAAATTTGAGTTCAATAAAAATAAGGAGTAAGAAAATGTAGCCTAATAGTGAGCATCTGAACATATGTTTATGGTGATTTTAAAAAACCTATCTGGTACACAAATGCCCTCTAGGTAAAGACAGCTGCAGCCCTTACATGCTCTAGCCTTGGTGTGATTCCAGACCTACTGCAATATGGTTGAATTTTAATTCCATTCTGAAATGACCTATTTCAAACTGCAACAAAATCTAAATAAAGTATTTAAAACAATACAGACCACCTAGGTATCACTTAAAAGCACTTGAAAGGGCAGCAGCAAACTCAGTTCTGTAAACCCTAAAACGCCTCAAAATTCTTCTTTACTAACACCTGTGGACTCATGACAAAATTGCAAAATTATCCCACTGTAAGTATTCACACTTACTGAATCATACCTCACAAACAATGTCCCAGACACCACCATCACCATCCTTGGGTATCTCCTGTCCCACGAGCAAGATACACCCAACAGTGACGCTTTTTTCAGTGGTACTGAAAGGAACAGAGTTGCACTGGAGATCCTTAACATTGACTCCAGACTCCACAAAGTCACCTGGTATCAAGTGAAGCATCCTACCATTGCCACTTACTGCAGCTGAATCAGTCCTTTTACAAGTTAACTCCACATGGAGGAGGAACAGAGAGTGGCAAGAGCACATGATGTACTCTCGATAGGGGACTTCAGTATGGCAGGTTAGAAACATGACTGACTTAGTTGGTTGAGTCCTAAATAATAGAATTGCTAGTCTGGTCTCTGATAGGTGCTGAGGGAACAAGTAAAAGGGAAAAATCTACTTGATCTTGCCCCACAAATCCACCTTTTACAAATATGTCTTTTAGTATCTGTAACAGTGGAAGCAACTATTACACAGTCTTTGTGGAGATGAAAACCCACCTTCTCATTGAGGATATTCTCTTAGGTTGTGTGGCACTATCACCATGCTAACGGAGATGGACTTAGAACAGATCTAGAACTCACAATTGCTCATCCATGAGGCACTGTGGACCAGCGGTAGAATTGATCTTAAATACAATATGTCATCTCATGGTCTTACATATCCCCGATTCTATAATCACCATTAAGCCAGGTTAGAGTGACTGTCCTTGACATCAAAGTAGTGTTGGCTGAGATTGGCATCAAGGACCTCTAGCAAAACTAGAGTCAGTAGAAATTGGGGATTGTGGGAAAGGTCTCTTCCAGTTAGAGTCATACCTAGCAGAAACAAAGATGACTGTGGGGTGGTTGGAGTTCAATGATCTCAGCCCCAAGTAGGGACTGCAGGAGTGCCTCAGGATAAAGTCCTAGGCCCAACCATCTTCATCTGCTTTACCAAACACCTTCCCTCCATTATAAGGGCAGAAGTGGGGAAGTTTGCCGAAGATTGCACAATGTTCACTGTTTACAGCTTCTCAGGTACTGAAGCAGACACTGTTCACATGCAGTAAGATCTGGACAAAATCCAAGCTAGGGGTAATTAGCAAAAATAAGATTCACAAGTGTGTTATGGCAATTATCCAGCAATAATCATTTCCAACAAGACAGAATCTGACCATCTCCCATTGATGATCAGTGGCATTACTACTGTTGAAATCACCCAATTCGGACAGTTCCCAGTAACCACAAATTGAAATGGGATAAATATATAAATATTGTGGCTAATAAAAGTAGGTCAAAGGCTAGGAATTCTCTGGGAAGTAATTTGAGTCCTATCTCTCTAATGTCTGTCAACATCTGCAAAGTAGAAGTCAGGAGTATGATGAAGCAATCCATATGATTGGTACCCTATCTACTATCTTCAACATTTGCTCCCTCACCACAATGCACTGTGGCTGCAGTGTGTGTGCTGTCAGGAAGATTGACTTTAACAATTGATTAAGATTCCTTTGACAGCATTTTCCAAAGCCATGACTTCTACCTGGAAGATAGACATCTATCTAGAAGGGTAAGGAGCACTACAATCTGCAAGTCTTCAATTGGTTTACCTTACTCTTTTCTAACTCCTTCCTCTTGGTCTGATGATATCTATATCCCATCAGTAAGTTTTACTCCCCATTTGTTTTAATTATTTTCAAAATCTCCAACAGAAACATAATTGGGGGAGTTTCAGTTTTAGCCATTGGATGGGCCAACATTATACATGTGCCTCATAATAGGAATCTGACCCCATATCACCCATTATACTCCCTGTCAATAACAGGAGATGGATCCGTTATCACGTACAGTCCCTACTACTAACAGGAAACTGATTCCAAATCATTTGTCATGCACCTGGTCAATAATAAGAGACTAATCCATGATCACGCAGTACAGTCTCAGTTGATAACAGAAACTGGTCCATTATTGGGTGGCACAGTGGCTCAGTGGTTAGCACTGCTACCTCACAGCACCAGGAACCCAGGTTCGATTCTCACCTCGGACGACTGTCTGTGTAGAGTTTGCACATTCTCCCTGTGTCTGCATGGGTTTCCTCCCACAATCCAAAGATGTGCAGATGAGATGAATTGGCTGTGTAAAATTGCCCATAGTGTTAGGGGTAAATATAGGGTGAGGGAGTGGGTCTAGGTGGGTTACTCTTCAGAGGGTTGGTGTGGACTTGTTGGGCCAAAGGGCTTGTTTCCACACTGTAAGGAATCTAATCTATTCTATTGCATTATACAGTCTCAATTGAAAACAGGAGACTGCAGAAACACACCACAAATCAACCAAATGCTTAACTTCAAAAGCATTCAGCCCCAACACCCACAAATGGAGCTGCATTAAGACTTTATTTCAATGAGCTGCAGCACCCAAGAACCACAAAAAGCAGAAGAAAAATATCTATACAATGTTTTCAAGAAAAACGAGTACCCAATAAACACAATCTGTCGATTCCTCAGAAACAAACCCAAACAAACAGACACAACGCAACCAAAAACTATAGCCATATTACCCTACATCAAAGACATATCAGCAATGACTTCCAGACTACTCAGACCCCTTGGCATCATGGTCACCCACAAACCTACCAACACACTTAAACAGTGACTAATGAACCTAAGGGTTTCATTAGATATCACCAGCAAAACTAACTTAACTTACAAGATACCATGCAAGAACTGTAAAAAACACTACATCAGACAAACTGGCAGGAAATGCCACCAGGATACATGAACACCAACTGGCCACCAAAAGACATGACCCACTCTCACTAGTTTCCATACATACAGATAAAGAAGGACACCCCTTAACTTGACATCCTAGGGCAGGCGAAACAAAGACACACACATGAGAATTCTGAGAGGGATGGCATTCCAACCAGAACTCCATCAGTAAACACATCGACTTAGATCCTATCTATTTTCCCTTGAAAAAAGGAACCGGCAATGACATCACCCACCTTAAGAAACTAAGACCTATAAATAGAGAGGCAGGACATACCACAAGCGCTTCATTGGAGATTCTCACTGATGGTGTTACCTATTATGGTGACGAAACATCTGAAAACAAACCTTCAAGCTCAGTGAGCTAACTTACAGACTTATCAACAACCTGAGCTACAAATCTTCTCAAAAATCACTATCGCATATTACAGTCTCAATTGATAACAGAATACTGATACATTATCACACATTACAATATCAGTTGATAGCAAGAGACTGATCCCATATCACTTATTACACACCCAACCACAGATGAAAGCCACATCAATCTTTTCTCGCTAAAGGTGAAATGAAGTGGAACGTTCAAAAAACACAGAAAGATACTTTTACAGAGGGTTTTCAGTAACATAGATAAAAATATAATTCTTATTTTATATTCTGAAAGCGTCCTGTATGAAAATATAAATGTCCTGAATGGGAATTCTTATTCACTGTCCCTTCAGGATAAGGATATTTAGATGATATTCTTGCTACCAGATAGTGAATGTTCTAATCTGAGTGAATCGGTATTCTAATTAACATCCAAGAAACTGCATTTTTCTTTAGCTTCCAGTTATCTCTGCTTCAGGGTAGATTTTCAAAATCCTCATTTGCAGTAAGATTGTTTGTCATGGATGTGACTCAGAAAATCTGTCTTGATAAACAAGCAACAACTCTATGCTTTACGTGCCACTGGAACTAAGTTATTCCTCTGTGTGCATTTCACAATATAGAAATACCAACATCACTATAAACAATAAAAACATTGCTGTTAGTGGGAGCTTGCTGTGCAGAAAAAAAAGCTGTTGTGTTTCCTAACTGAAAGCATTCACTGCGCTGTGAAAATACTGTACACATAAGGCACTTCCAAACATCCTGAGGTAATGAATGTCACTCCATAAGTGCTGGCTCTTCCTTTCTATATGCACTGAACATAAGTGCCTGGAACGGTGAGATATTTTCAAACAAATGGTAAGTATTCTCTAAATCAATAGTCTGCTGCAATGTAGATTTAGATTAGATTAATTTACAGTGTGGAAACAGGCCCTTCGGCCCAACAAGTCCACACCGATCCGCCGCAGCGCAAACCACCCATACCCCTACATTTACCCCTTACCTAACACGACGGACAATTTCGCACATCTTTGGATTGTGTGAGGAAACCGGAGCACCTGGAGGAAACCCACGCAGACACGGGGAGAATGTGCAAAATCCACACAGTCAGTCACCTGAGGCGGGAATTGAACCTGGGTCTCTGGCACTGTGAGGCAGCAGTGCTAACCACTATGCCACCGTGCCGCCCACTATGGAATTACTATGTGTTTAGTTGCTCTTGGTCTCTCTATTAATATGTTACATTTGGACTGAAATACATCCGTTCAGTCAGCTCTGCACTCCATTCATAAAATACTACAAAGAGTAAATAATTACAAAAATCAATAAAAGTGGACTGCAGTTATGTGCAATAGCATGAGACTGAATGTAAATTAAGTGAGCAGCTCTTATTCACCTATAGTGATAAAGTCTTTGTGGTTGGGACTTGAACCTGCAATGCCTGGTTCAGCAATAGAGGGTATTAGCATTGCTCCACAAGAGCCCCAGAAGTATTGTTGTGCTAAACTAGGAGGGGTCTAATGTAGCGTGCCTACCTCCAGGCCAGTAGATCCAGGTTCAAATCCCATATGCTCTTGGGATGGCTCTGCAGACGTGTCATAAAATGGGCTGGTTAAAATAACTAGGAAAACTGGACACAATAACCATGTGGTGCAAGCGACATGCTATAAAGACTGGGTGTTTGTAGATAATTGTTGATAAACTTAAATTGAGCACTCGTAGGAAAGCTATCTGCCCAAAAGGTCACTGCTCCATTTAAAGAACAAAGTATTCTCCTCATGGGGAGTTGTTCAAATAGGCATCTCCTGAGGCCAAGCAAGGGTTAATTGCTGCACCAGCGAGAAGGCAGTGTTGTACAGATCTGATTCTTTCTAATGCTATGTGAAGCTCACACCTGTGCCAATTAGATATCAGTTTGATACACATTCAGTTGTGACAGGTGTCAGACACAAGGCTCCGAGGGAGAACGAGATAAGAGAAGAAAAATGAATTACCTTCATATCAACTATGTCAACAGCCCACAGTAGTTATCTTCGCAGTTCAACACCTGTCTTTTTGTATGATTTAATCTAACAAACATTACAAAATTCCCCACACCTAATTATTCAGACAATTTGTATGAGATTGCAGCATTTTTTAGATGTAAAGAACAACAAACCTATGAACATTGATAAAGTGTGAATCAATTGCAGAATCTTCACAGTAAAGGAGCGTCAAATTGATTGAAGAAAATTTCACCACCAATCACAACAGTTACTAATGAATCAGTTTCTCAAAGGTCCCAAATTGATAAGTTAGAATTCATCACATGTTGCCAGCTAGTTTGGCACATCTCGCTTGGCTGTAAGAGTGGATGCGAGAGCCAAAGTAGACGTGCCATATATACAGAATGAACCTTTATTCACATTAATTTCTTCAGTATGATTACAAAATAGTCAGAGATCCCTATAGATTTTGGAAAATACAAATTATGCAAAATACCACAAGAAATATGAAATGCTTATTTTCCCCAAATTGAGCTCAGATGCTACAGATAGAAATACTTCAATGAGATACCAGAATGTGAGCACTCCAGCACCACTCCTGCACTTTGAATTGACTCCAAAGACACATATAAATAATTACAACCAAAAAGAACAAATTCAACATTTTTTAATTTCTAAAATTCGGCCTAGTCTGTCTCCAACATTTTACGGTACATTTTTCTATTACTGTCATGTTTTGTGCCACTAAAACTGCTAACCGAAAAATTCAAAGACTCACATGTTTCAGGTTATAGGTGATACAGGAAGGATAAAAAAGGGAGACAAGAGAGGAGGGGGAGTGATGTTTTTGATTAAGGAAAATATTACTACTGTAATCAGAGAGGATTTTTCTGAGGGATTGTCCAGTGAAACTATATGGGTAGAAATTAGAAATAAGATAGGGATGATCACCTTGACGGGGAATATACTCCAATCCCCCAACAATCAGAGACAAATTGAGGAGTAAATATGTAGAGAGGTATCAGATGTAAGAAAGAATAATAGGCTTGTAATAGTAGGAGATTTTAATTTTCCAAACATTGCCTGGGACTGCCAGAGTGTTAAAGACTTGGATGGTGAGGAATTTGTTAAAAATGTTCAAGAAAATTTTCTTTATCAATTTATAGGTGGCCCGACGAGAGAAGAAGCAAAACTTGACCTTCTCTTGGGAAGTAAAGCAGGGAACGTGACTGAAGTGTTAGTAGGGGAACACTTTGAGTCTAGTGATCATAATTCTATTAGTTTTGAAACAGTTATGAGAAAGGATAAACCGTCCATAAAAGTTAAAATTCATAATTGGAGTGAGGCAAATTTTACTGGTACGAGACAAGAGCTCTCAAAAGGTGAATGGAGTAGACTGTTCGCAGGTAAAGGGTTGACTGACAAATGGGAGACTTTCTAAAATGTGAAGACGAGAGTTCAGAGTTGTTATGTTCCTGTTAGAGTAAAAGGTAAGGCTGGTTGGATTAGGATTCAACCTCAGACCTTTGGGTGACCGTACTCCAAGATGGACTTCAGGACAGGCAACAACGCAAAGTGACCGAGCAGTGGCTGATAGCCAAGTTCAGTACCCATGGGGATGGCCTCAACCGGGACCTTGGGTTCATGCCATATTGCAGGTGAGCCCACTGCACTACACATACATGCATGCGCGCGCGCGCACACACACAGGCACACACACACATAGACAGATGCAAACAGACACGCAGACATACACAGACACACACACACACTCCCACAGATACACACACACTCCTACAGACCCATACACTCACGCAGACCCTCTCTCATACACAAGCTCTCTCTCATACTCTCACACACTCACAAACACACATGCACCCTCTCACAGACTTATATCCCTTTACACTCACGCTCACACACATACACACACTCTCACAGACACTCATAACCCCTCCTCTCACACACACATACACACACATGGACACACACCCACATGCACACACACATATACATTTGTAGGGTGAATTTGTACTTGCGGAATTACATTTTATTTTGCTCAAAACCTGCAAGAATCCATGTAAGATTCTGTAAGTCTGTTTTTAGATTAGAATCGGTCTGAACATTGTGGTACAGACAGTCTCACACAGAGAACCTCACACCTTAAATGTATTATCTGGTCCGACAGGACACCAATTGTTAAAGTTCACTTGAGAATGTAACTTTAAAAAAGTTCTGCAATTTACATATGAAAGAACTGAAACCAACATGTTCATTCTAAAAGATGAGAGACTTAACAACCAATCCAGGTCTTTTTCAATATATAATTTCAGTTACGTCACACTGTAAACATTTGCTATAAATTCTGTGTCTTATGATCTTATACTTCACAACCACCTGATGAAGGAGCAGTGCTTCGAAAGCTAGTGCTTCCAAATAAATCTGTTGGACTATAGCCTGGTGTTGTGTGATTTTTAACTAATTCCACCCCAGTCCAACACCGGCATCTCCAAATCATGGATTAGGAAACAATGGACAAATAACGATATGAGGTTCTAGTCAAGAATGAGAAAGAATGATATATTTGATATAGACAACTGGAATCAAATGAATCTCTTGAAAATTATAAAGAGTGTAGGGGCATTCGTAAGAGGAAAATCAGGAGGGCAAAGAGGGAATATGAGAAAGCCTTGGCACATAGGTTAAGGATAATCCAAAGAGATTTTACAAGTACATTAAGAGCAAAATAGGAACTAGAGAGAGAATAGGGTCCCTTAATGTTCAACGAGGTCATCTTTGTGTTGAATCTCAGGTAATGGGATATTTCACAACGGTTTTTACTATGGAGAAAGAAATAGAGGCTAGTGCACTCGGGGAAATAAATGTTGATGTTTTGAAAACCATTCACATTCAGGAGAGGAAGTGCGAGAGGTCTTAGGAAACATAAAGGTAGATAGTTCTCCGGGACCTGATCAAGTGTATCCCAGGACTTTGTGGAAAGTTAGGGAAGAAATTGCAGGGCCCCTAACAAAAATCTTTGTATCATCCATAACCATGGGTGAGATGTCAGAGGATTGGAGGTTGGCTAATGTTGTGCAAAGGAGAAGCCTGGGAACTATAGACCTGTGAGCCTGACATTGGTGGTGTGTAAGTTGTTGAAGATGATTCTGAAAGATATGATTTACATACATTTGGAGAGGCAAGGACTTATTAAGGATAGTTAGCATGGTTTGTACGAGGGAAATCATGTCTCGCAAACTTGTTTGAGTATTTTGGGGAAGTAACCAAAAATATTGATGAGGGCAGAGCTTTAGACATTGTTTAAATAGACTTTAGTAAAGCCTTTGAAAGGTTGCACATGGTAGACTAATTGGTAAAGTCAGATCACATGGGATTTGGAGTGAGCTTGCCAATTGGAAACAAAACTGGCTTGATGGTAGAAGATAGTGGAGGGTAGTTCTTAGGACTGGAGGACTGTGCCCAACAATATTCCACAGGGATCAGCATTGGGTCCACTTCAGTTTGTCATTTATATGATCTTGATGAGAATATAGGAGGCATCGATGACACTAAAATTGGTCGTTTAGTGGACAGTGAAGAAGGTCACCTACGATTACAAAAAGATCATGAACGATTGATTCAATGGGCTGAGGAGTGGCAGATGGAGTTTAATTTGGATAATTGTAAGGTGTTGCATTTTGGTAAAACAAACAAGGGCAGGACTTAAACAATTTATGTTAGGGCCCTGAGTAGTGTTGTCATAGAGTCAAAGAGTCATAGAGATGTACAGCATGGAAACAGACTCTTCGTTCCAACCCGTCCATGCCGACCAGATATCCCAACCCAATCTAGTCGCACCTGCCAGCACCCGGCCCATATCCCTCCAAACCTTTCCTATTCATATACCCGTCCAAATGCCTTTTAAATGTTGCAATTGTACCAGCCTCCGCCACTTCCTCTGGCAGCTCATTCCATACATGTACCACCCTCTTTTATATTGTTCCTCTCTCACCCTAAACCTATGCCCTCTAGTTCTGGACTCCCCAACCCCAGGGAAAAGACTTTGTCTATTTATCCTATCCATGCCCCTTGTAATTTTGTAAACCTCTATAAGGTCACCCCTCAGCCTCCGACGCTCCAAGGAAAACAGCCCCAGCCTGCTCAACCCCTCCCTTTGTTGAGCAGAGGTGCTCAGGTACATAATTCATTGATTTTTGCGTCATAGGTAGACAAGCTGGTAAAGAAGATGTTCAGCACAGTTGCCTTAATTGCTTCGACATTTGAGCATAAGAGTTGGGATGTCAAGTTGAGGTTGTACAGGATGTTGATAAGGCCTTTTCTGGAGTACTGTGTCCAATTCTGGTCACTCTGGTATAGGAAGGAAATTATTAAGTTGGAAGATATTTATCAAGATGTTACTGGGAATGGAGGATTAAGTTATAAGAAGAGGCTGGATAAGCTGGGACTTTTTTCACTGGACCATAGGAGGCTGAGAGTTGAGCTTATAGAGGTTTATAAAATAATGAGGGAGAAAATAGCAAGGGTGGGAGAGTTCAAATCTAGGGGGCATATTTTTATGGTGAGAGGAGAAAGTTTGTTTACACAGAGAATGATTTATGTGTGGAATGAATTTTCAAAAGAAATCGTGGATGTGGGTACAGTTGCAACATATGAAAGACTTTGGATAAGTACATAAGTAGGAAAGGTTTGGAAGGGTATGTTTAGTTTGAGAATATGGGCAGCATGAATGAGTTGGACTGTAGGGTCTGTTTCCATGCTAGATGACTATATAAAATCTGAAATTTTGTGTTTCATTTTTAAAGAAATATATTAAAGTTGTTAATTTTTTGTATTCCTTTTTATGGATTTATGGCCACATTCAGACATGAATAATGACATAAGGGCCAGGTAGGTGTTTAGTGGGGCAAGTTTAGTAAGATATGGCAAGAAAATTCTGTTTTCCCTGAAGTATTGGAGGCTGAGGGGTGACCTTATAGAGGTTTATAAAATCATGAGGGAAATGGATAGGGCAAATAGACAAGGTCTTTTCCCTGGGATGGGGGAGTCCAGAACTAGAGGGCCTAGGTTTAGGGTAAGAGGAAAAATTTAAAAGAGACTTAAGAGGCATCCTTTTCATGCAAAAGGTGGTGTGTGTATGGAATCAACTGCCAGAGGAAGTGGTGGAAGCTGGTACAGTTACAGCTTTTAAAAGGAATCTGAATGGGTATGTGATTAGGAAGGGTTTAGAGGGATATGGGCCAAGTGCTGGCAAATGGAATAAGATTAAGTTAGGATATCTGGTCAGTATGAACGATTTGGATCAAAGGATCTGTTTCCGTGCCGTACATCCCTATGACTCAATGACTCTAAAACCCATTTGGCCTTGTGGCAGAATTCCCTCCAAATAACTCAATATAATTTAGCTTTTGCCAGGAAAAGGTAAGATTCAGCTCAAAAATTAATTTCCTGTTCTGAATCTCTTCCATTTAATTGTGTAATTCTCAATTGAGAAGCCTTAGTAAATCAAAATGTATTGTTCAATCTACCTTGTCTCAGTCCTTCAGAATTTTAAATGTCATCTGGTAGCCTGGACAGTTCTCCTGAGGAAACCTTATTTTTTCCAAGTCTTTCTTTGCAATTTCCTGTTCCCAGACAACATCCGAGAGATTTTTTTAATGCACCTCTGAAGCTTCAATGAAGTTTCTTTGGCATCGAGTTCACACAGCAGACTCTCTTCCAATAAGGTATTTATTTCAAGTTTATGTCTACTTCTTGGCTTTATTAATCTAGCTTTTATTTTATCAACCTGGATTCACCTTTTTTATATGTTCTCGGGACAGAGACACTTTTAGCTGGGCCAACATTTATTGCTCCTGCCTGATTCACCTGGATAACATCTCTGCCATTTTCACCCTCTCCAATGCAATGCCACAGCTAAATATTTCTATCCTTTTACCTCCCCCATAAACATTCCAAAGCTGTAGCACTTTGTTTATCAGAATTCCCACAACCATGTTAAAGAGGAAATTTGAAGAGCAGTGGGGAAAAAAAACAAGGGAAGGAGTCTAATTTGATAGCCCTTTCAGAGGGTAGAAGCAAGCACAATGGGCCAAATGGCATCCTTCAGCTCTTTGTCATTCTAGGGCCATTGGTCATGGAGGCAGTCACTCACTTGCTGCATCTTTACCTTAAAGACCTGACTTGTATTATATCTCTCAATGCTTTCACTCTTCTTTCAGCAGCTTTATTTTGTGCTCCAGTGACCTTTCCTGGCATCTTATTCAATAACATTTTAATTCAGTCCCTATGCATTGCATTATTGTCATCAAACTGGACCTAAGTCAGCTTCATTCAGCTGGTTGCACTATGTTAAGACAGTATATTTGTGGCAATTGTACCAGCTGTAGATTATTGGAAGAGATCCATGTAGCCCACAAGGTCACTGCCGGCTGTGCATTCAGCAACTTTAACATGTGCCAGCTCAATGTGTTGAACAACACATTCGTCAGTACAGTATAAACAGGTCATTGGTAATAATGTCCAGAAGCTATAAGTGATACTAGACATTCATTGAACCTCTGATCAAAAAGAGTTTGGTGGAAAAACATAACAATGCATTTTCAAACGAGGACAGTAAGCAATAGGTAACACTGAATGCCCAATCTCAGTAATGAAAGTGCTGCTCCTTTACAAGTCAACACATTTTTAGCTGCTAAAAGGGTCAGATGCTCCTTACATTTTGTATCTCGAGGGCAAAGATTTTTATAGAGTTGATATCAATCCAAAAGCTGTTAATAGTGTAGGCCCAATGGATTAAGTACCTTTATATAAAAATAACGTGATATAAAAATAACTTCAATATAAATCTGTCCAAAGGCAAGACTGATGAAAAGCTAGCAGCATCATCACACAGTACCAATGATCTCCAACACCCTGAACACAAACATTATAAACACACAAACACTATCACAGGCTCAAGACTGTGGCTAAGACTAATTTTATGCTAAAATAGCTGTGTCGTGTTGAAATGTCTCATGATGACATAGATTATAAATGAGGCCTTAAGTGAAATGACAGCTCTCTGTTTGTAATCAGGGAATGCATTCTATTTTGCAATTGAAGGTTTGAAATGGATTGAAAGAGAAAACAGCTCAATTATGCAGTAATGTCTGGATAAATCTCCTCTTCTCAGAGTTCGTTAGTGTTGCAGGATTTTCTAATCGCTTGTTGAAATTGGCATAGTATGACCAGATATTAGATGTCTAATTCTTTTTAAGCTGTATTGAAATAAGATGAATGGTGATGTTGAAATTTAAACATGTTGTGCCATATTAATTTAAGAGGATGAATAAACAGATGGTCCCCATTCTAGATCGACAATCCTGTAAACCAAACTTCCTCCAGGAATGGTGTTCCAGAGAAAATCTGCCTCAACTATACCATGAATGAGACACTGTCAGTTTGTTCCACATTACCCATTGGCATCAATCTACAAGGCTCTATTTCCCTGTCCTTACAATCTATAATTTTCAAAAGCCCTTGGGACTATAGTCCTCAGATAGATACTCGTCCATTAGCACACTGATTCAAACGGAGCTAATGCTGATGAATGATACAGATGGCAGAAATGATCATGAAGTCAAATTCTAGAAAATGCAATTAGCCGCTTTCTGGAATTCATTCACAGGATGTGGGTGTTGCTGCCAGTGTCAATATCTATTACCCATCCTTAGTTGCCTTTGAGAAGGTGCTGAGGAGCTGTGTTCTTGAAACACAGTTGTCCATTTGGTACAGGTAGACCCACAATGAGAGAGTGATAGACTTCCAGGATTTTGACCCAGCAAGCTGAGGGAGCAATGATGGCAGATGAAGCCTGAAAACAGCAGCAGAGATTGCAATTGCTTCCAATTCAGGTAACACGCCAACATCACACTGCCTGCTCATTTCCAGCTCATGCTAAACATATGGTTGAGTGGATACATCCCTGAACAGCTGGCATAAAATCATGAGAGGTTAGCATGAGTTCAAGCAAGCCTATCCCATTAAAGCAAACCTATACCATTCAAGGGGAAGGCGCACTTTGACTAGAATAAGAGTTGGAAGTGTCTGGGGAAGAAAATCTGACCTGAAGGAAATGTGACTGGTATAACCAGGAGGAAATGTGCTCCAGAGATCCCTGATGCTTCCCTGGAGACCACGGTGTAGGATGTGGACAGGAACAATGAACCACCTTATCAGCAGGAAAGCAGACAGAGAGAAGGCTGAGGGAACAGGTATTGGCTCCAACAAGGTGTATAGACAGTTTGGCCCGAAGTTGCACATGGTTTGGCAGAGAGCTTGGAGCCCCGCATTTCTAACATGCATTAGGAAGCCAAAGCCATGTCAGCACTTGTGGATCGAACCACAATGACAAAAGATTGTTACCTCCATTTCCACTGCAGTAAAATTAAAAGTATGCAGTATCTGAGTACCACAGTGAAATTTCACATTGACGCCAAGCCAGCCAGATCTTACTGTCACATAATCTCAGGCTGCTGTTTGTCAAATCAAATCACAGCAATAACTGCCCAAAGGAGCTCACAACGATGAACAATGGTTCAGTAATCTCTTTTCCAGATCATTAGGTTTGTTGAGCTGCCACCTGTGGGAATATTAATGATTTAGTGGAGCAAAGAGCTTGCTGTCTTCTTTTGAGGTGGCATGGCTTGCCCTCCCATGGCTGCCATTCTGCCAGCACCCTTGCTGTACCAGTCCACTGAAAATTGATGCTGCCAACTTTGAGGGGGTACAATCTGAAAATTGCTTAAGGTCATCCTGAAAGGCCATCTGCAGTCAGCCACAGTGGTTGGCATGGACTAGTTGGAGGGAAGGGTCTATTTCCAAACTGTATAATTCAATGACATTATGACTCTATAAAAGTCAGCAGCCTTTCAAAAGACCCACTATAGCCATGAGGTAGTACTGAGTAGGTCAACTGCACAGGCAAAAGCACATAAAACACAGACACCAAAGGAATTCACAATAGAAAATAGTTACTTTACTATGGAAAAACAGATACCCAATAAACACAATCTGTCGATTCCTCAGAAACAAACCCAAACAAACAGACACAATGTAACCAAAAACTATAGCTACATTACCTTACATCAAAGACATATCTGAAATGACTTCCAGACTACTCAGACCGTTTGGCATTATGGTAGCCCACAAACATACCAACATACTTAAACAGCGACCAACCTATAGGATCCATTAGATATCACCAGGAAACTAACATCACTTACAAGATACTATGCAAGAACTGTAAAAAACACTACATTGGACAAACTAGCAGGAAACTTGCCACCAGGATGCATGAACATCAACTTGCCATGAAAAGTCACAACCTACTCTCACTAGTTTCCATACATACAGATAAAGGACACCACTTTGACTGGAACAGCACACACATCCTAGGACAAGCGAAACAAAGACGTGCATGAGAATTCTTAGAAGCTTGGCATTCTAACCAGAACTCCAACAATAAACACATCGATTTAGATCCTATCTATCTCCCCTTGGAAAAAAGAACTGCAAATGCCATCACTCACCATAAGAAACCAAGATCTATAAATAGAGAGGCGGGACATACCACCAGCAGTTCACCGGAGACTCTCACTTATGATGTTACCAAGTATGGTGAAGAAACGTCTGAAAACAAAACTTCAAGCTCAGCGAGCTAACTTACAGACTTAGTCAGTATTTATGTTTGGCAGAAAAGGAGACAAGAGCACTTATAGTCAATGAGCTAACCAACTGAAAAGAACTGAAGCTGAGAAGCTCCATGAAAAGCTCAAGATGCAAAAGAGCTGGATGTTTCCCTGATATGGCCAGATGTGGACTGGAGGATACTTGATTGGACAATTGCAAATGGAACTCTGGAGATGCCATCAGACTTGTCTTGATCTGAGCATTGCTGATAACAATTATACCAATGAAATTCAGAGATGAATATTGTCTTTTCAGAACTCCGGACTATGTGATAAAGAACTGTATAGTAATGTTGCAGCACATTTGTATGGGGAGCAATGTGAGTAATTGAAGTTCTACAAGGTATATCTTTGTTATATCTACTCTTAAAGTGAAACTTAGCTTTTTTATTTGAAGTACAGTTTGCCTGTTAATTCATCTCTAATTCACAATATTCTTTATTCACACCGTCTATTATTCGCCATTGCCAGCTGCATCATCAATGGTCTTTGCTCCATCATAAAGACATAAGTTGGGATTGTTGCATATGGTTGCATATTGTTCAGCACTATTTGCAACTCCTCAAATACTGAAGCAAGCCATATTCAAATGTGACAAGATCTGGACAATGTCGAGGCTTAGGCTGACAAGTGGCAAGTAAAATTCACACCATACAAATACCAGGCAATGACCACCTCCAATAAGAGACAATCTAAACCATTGCCCCTTGACATTCAATGATGTTACCATCACTGAATCCACTTTTACCAGCATCATTGAAGCCACCATTGCCCAGAAATTGAACTGGACTCACCACATAAACACAGTGTCTACAAGTGCAGATCAGAAACTAGGCATACTGCAACAACAGGATTATGGGTAATCCAATTTGGAGGACAGGAAAACTTTCTGGCTGTAAGAGCTGCTCCTTTTTTTGAGGTATTTTAGGTGTTGGAGGTGATTTCCTCGAATTCCAGGAGCAGCAATTACTGTTTTATACGCTGTTTCATTGCTTTGGAACTTTGGAATAAAAAGTCAAAACAACAGCAGTTTAAAAGGGAGACCAGCAGACAAAGGAAGCACATGGTGAGGAGAGTGCAGGAGAGAGAGAGGAAGAGAAAGAGAGAGAAAGAGAGAAGGAAGGAGAACCTACATAGTTACTGCCTTTGCTGTTTGAATTCGTGTATCGCTGAACATCGGAGTGCATCTGGGAAAATTAACAAACAGTGAAATTCACAACTAATCTTGAAAGAACTGTTGGGCGAAGTTCACAGCACAGAATCAGATATGTTAATTGTTGTTTTAAGTCTGTCCAAGAGAAAGGCTGCAGTAGTGGGTACAGTGGATTCTTTCTTGATTATATGTTTTTGGAGATAAGTCTCTTGATTAAACTTAAAATATAAGCCATACCTAGTAATTTAACCTGGGGTAGTGTTTGTAGAGGAATAAGACGGTGTTATTTTCTGTGTCTGTAGATTGTGAAGGAGCAAAAATGGCCTTTGCAGTGATATGCACTTCTTGTCAGATGTGGGAGTTTAAAGAGAGTTTAAGGGTTACTACGGATTATATCTTCCATAAATGCTGTTGGATGCGAATCTTATTAGATCAAGTGGATCAGTTGGAGAGGCAGATAGAAGAGATGAGGAATTTGCAACAGCAACAGTATGTGATGGATGGCAGTTATAGGAAGTGGGGAAAGTCTCAGATACTGTCACATAGATGGGTTAACTCCAGGAAGGATAAGAGAGGTCAGCAGTTAGGGCAGAAGTCTTTTGTGGATATACCCATTTCAAACAGATATGCTGTTTTGGAAAATGTAGGGGGTGATGAATTCTCAGGGGAACGTAGCACGAACAGCCAAATTTCTGGTATTGAGACTGGCTCTAATTCAACGAGGGGTACATTGGCTTCCAGGAGATCAATAATGTTAGGGGATTCTGTAGTCAGAGGTACAGACAGACGTTTCTGTAGCCAGCAGAGAAAAAGCAGAATGGTGTGTTGATTCCCTGGTGCCAGGATCAAGGATGTCTCAGAGAGGGTGCAGAATATTCTCACGGGGGAGAGGGGCCAGCAGGAGGTCATTGTCCACATTGGAACCAACGACATAGGAAGAGAAAAGGTTGAGACTCTGAAGGGAGATTACAGAGAGTTAGGCA
This sequence comes from Chiloscyllium plagiosum, assembly GCF_037043375.1. Lineage (NCBI taxonomy): Eukaryota > Metazoa > Chordata > Chondrichthyes > Orectolobiformes > Hemiscylliidae > Chiloscyllium > Chiloscyllium plagiosum. The sequence continues at coordinate 44,119,186 of NW_028270163.1, forward strand.
GAAATTTAAAAAGGAGGTCCTCAAGGGTAGTAATATCTGGATTACTCCCAGTGCTACGAGCGAGTGAGGGCAGAATAGGAGGATAGAGCAGATGAATGCATGGCTGAGGAGCTGGTGTATGGGAGAAGGATTCACATTTTTGGATCGTTGGAATCTCTTTTGGGGTAGAAGTGACCTGTACAAGAAGGACGGGTTGCACCTAAATAGGAAGGGGACTAATATACTGGCAGGGAAATTTGCTAGAACTGCTTGGGAGGATTTAAACTAGTAAAGTGGAGGGGTGGGACCCAGGGAGATAGTAAGGGAAGAGATCGATCTGACATGGGTACAGTTGAGAACAGAAGTGAGTCAAACAGTCAGGGGAGGCAGGGACAAGGTAGGACTAATAAATTAAACTGCAGTTATTTCAATGCAAGGGGCCTAACAGGGAAGGCAGATGAACTCAAGGCATGGTTAGGAAAATGGCCTGGGGATATCATAGCAATTATGGAAACATGGCTCAGGGATAGGCAGGACTGGCAGCTTAATGTTCCAGGATACAAATGCTTCAGGAAGGATAGAAAGGGAGGCAAGAGAGGAGGGGGAGTGGCATTTTTGATAAGGGATAGCATTACAGCTGTGCTGAGGGAGGATATTCCTGGAAATACATCCAGGGAAGTTATTTGGGTGGAACTGAGAAATAAGTAAGGGATGATCACCTTATTGGGATTGTATTATAGACCCCCCAATAGTCAGAGGGAAATTGAGAAACAAACTTGTAAGGAGATCTCAGCTATCTGTAAGAATAATAGGGTAGTTATGGTAGGAGATTTTAACTTTCCAAACATCAACTGAGACTGCCATAGTGTTAAAGGTTTAGATGGAGGGGAATTTCTTAAGTGTGTACAAGACAATTTTCTGATTCAGTATGTGGATGTACCTACTAGAGAAGGTGCAAAACTTGACCTACTCTTGGGGAATAAGGCAGGGCAGGTGACTGAGGTGTCAGTGGGGGAGCGCTTTGGAGCCAGAGACCATAATTCTATTTGTTTTAAAATAGTGATGGAAAAGGATAGACCAGATCTAAAAGTTGAATTTCTAAATTGGAGAAAGGCCAGTTTTGAAGGTACTGGGCAAGACCTTTCGAAAGCTGATTGGAGGCAGATGTTCGCAGGTAAAGGGACGGCTGGAAAATGGGAAGCCTTCAGAAATGAGATAACAAGAATCCAGAGAAAGTATATTCCTGTTATGGTGAAAGGGAAGGCTGGTAGGTATAGGGAATGCTGGATGAGTAACAAAATTGAGGGTTTGGTTAAGAAAAAGAAGGAAGCTTATGTCAGGTATAGACAGGATAGATTGAGTGATTCCTTAAATGACTATAAAGGAAGCAGGAGTATACTTAAGAGGGAAATCAGGAGGGCAAAACGGGGACATGAGATAGCTTTGGCAAATAGAATTAAGGAGAATCCAAAGGGTTTTTCCGAATATATTAAGGACAAAAGGGTAACTAGGGAGAGAAATGGGCCCCTCAAAGATCAGCAAGGTGGCCTTTGTGTGGAGCCACAGAAAATGGGGGAGATACTAAATGAATATTTTGCATCAGTACTTACTGTGGAAAAGTATATGGAAGATATAGACTGTACGGAAATAGATGGTGACATCTTGCAAAATGTGCACATTACAGAGGAGGAAGTGCTGGATATCTTGAAACAGGCAAAAGTGGATAAATCCCCAGGACCTGATCAGGTGTATCCTGGAACTCTGTGGGAAGCGAGAGAAGTGATTACTGGGCCTCTTGCTAAGATATTTGTATCATTGATAGTCACAGGTGAGGTGCCGGAAAACTGGAGGTTGGCTAACATGGTGCCACTGTTTAAGAAGGGCGGTAAAGACAAGCCAGGGAACTATAGACCAGTGTGCCTGACCTCGGTGTTGGGCAAGTTGTTGGAGGGAATCCTGAGGGACAGGATGTAAATGTATTTGGAAAGGCAAGGACTGATTAGGGATAGTCAACATGGCGTTGTGCGTGGGAAATCATGTCTCACAAACTTGATTGAGTTTTCTGAAGAAGTAACAAAGAAGATTGATGAGGGCAGAGCAGTAAATGTTATCTATATGGACTTCAATAAGGCGTTCGACAAGGTCCCCCATGGGAGACTGAGTAGCAAGGTTAGGTCTCATGGAATACAGGAAGAACTAGCCATTTGGATACAGAACTAGCTCAAAGGTAGAAGACAGAGGGTGGTGGTGGAGGGTTGTTTTTCAGACTGGAGGCCTGTGACCAGTGGAGTGCCACAAGGATCGGTGCTGGGCCCTCTACTTTTTGTCATTTACATAAATGATTTGGATGCGAGCATAAGAGGTACAGTTCGTAAGTTTGCAGATGACACCAAAATTGGAGGTGTAGTGGACAGCGAAGAGGGTTACCTCAGATTACAACAGGATCTGGACCAGATGGGCCAATGGGCTGAGAAGTGGCAGATGGAGTTTAATTCAGATAAATGCGAGGTGCTAACTTTTTGGGAAAGCAAATCTTAGCAGGACTTATGCTTATGCACTTAATGGTTAGGTCCTAGGGAGTGTTGCTGAACAAAGAGACCTTGGAGTGCAGGTTCATAGCTCCTTGAAAGTGGAGTTGCAGGTAGATAGGATAGTGAAGAAGGCGTTTGGTATGCTTTCCTTTATTGGTCAGAGTATTGAGTACAGGAGTTGGGAGGTCATGTTGCGGCTGTACAGGATATTGGTTAGGCCACTGTTGGAATATTGCGTACATTTCCGGTCTCCTTCCTATCGGAAAGATGTTGTGAAACTTGAAAGGGTTCAGAAAAGATTTACAAGGATGTTGCCAGGGTTGGAGGATTTGAGCTATAGGGAGAGGCTGAACAGGCTGGGGCTGTTTTGCCTGAGTGTTGGAGGCTGAGGGGTGACCTTATAGAGGTTTACAAAATTATGAGGAGCATGGATAGGGTAAATAGACAAAGTCTTTTCCCTGGGGTCGGGGAGTCCAGAACTGGTGGGCATAGGTTTAGAGTGAGAGGGGAAAGATATAAAAGAGACCTAAGGGGCAACTTTTTCTCACAGAGGGTGGTACATATATGGAATGAGCTGCCAGAGGAAGTGGTGGAAGTTGGTACAATTGCAACATTTAAGAGGCATATGGGTATATGAATAGGAAGGGTTTGGATGGATATGGGCAGGTTGCTGGCAGGAGGGACTAGATTGGGTTGGGATATCTGTTCAGCATGGACGGGTTGGACTGAAGGGTCTGTTTCCATGCTGTATGACTCTATGACTCTAAGTAACACACCTCCTGACAAGGAATAAGTTAGGAATGTGATGAAATATTCTCCACCTTCCTGGATGTTTGACACTGTCCAAGACAAAGTAGCCCGCTTGATTGACACTATATCCACTCCCTCCACTCCCAATGCTCAGTAACAGCAATGTGTATTATGTACAAGATGCTCTACAGAAATTCACCAAAGATCATCAGACTACATCTTCCAAATCTATGATCACTTCTAGAAGGTTTTAGGGCAGCAGATACATGGGAACACCACACCACATTCAAGTTCCCACTCAGAATCCTGACTTGGAGATATGTCACTATTCCTTCACTTTCAGTCAGTTGAAATCCTAGAATTGCCTCCCTGAAGACATTGAGGGTCAACCTCCAACATATGGACTGCAACAGTCCAAGAAGACAGCTCACCAGCACACTCTCCAGAGCAACTAGGGTCGGGCAATAAATGCTGGTCAGCCAGCAACACCCACATCCCATGAATGGATAATTATTTAAAAAGCTATTTTAAAATGTAGAATCTTGTTGGTCATCTATTCATTTGAGGTTTTTGCAATAAATTTAGTTATTTTGGTTTATGATTTCCCTCATAAAGGTGACATTGCATTTCAAAAGTACTTAATTGAATACAAAGTACTTTGGGATGTTTAGTGCTAAATAAGATTAGATTAGATTACTTACAGTGTGGAAACAGGCCCGTCGGCCAAACAAGTCCACACCGACCCGCTGAAGAGCAACCCACCCAGACCCATTTCCCTACATTTACCACTTCACCTAATGCTACAGGCAATTTAACACGGCCAATTCACCTAACCTGCACATTTTTGGACTGTGGGAGGAAACCCACACAGACACGGAAGAATGCGCAAACTCCACACAGTCAGTCGCCTGAGGCGGGAATTTAACCCAGCTCTCTGGTGCTGTGAGGCAGCAGTGCTAACTACTGTGCCACCGCGCCACCTATAAACACCAATCTTTCTTTCTCATAATTCTTCCTGGAATAATATTAATAAGGTACCAAATTTGCAGACCACGTATGTTATTTTAAAGTTGCACAGATATTTGGTCACAAATCAAAATAAAACAGACTAGAAGTATTCAGGCAACATTTGTGAAGAGAGAACAGTCAGTGTTTCCTGTTAATTAACTTTTGACAGAGCTATTCTCTGATTGGTCCACGTGTGACTGATGGCGGATTAACCTGTGGATCACCATGCCTCTGGTGAGGTCATCAAGGAAAGCTCTTCATGGTAACCTCAGCCAGTGTGGGAATTGAGTACATGCTATGGGTGTTGCTCTGCATTGCAAACCAGCTATCCAGCCAACTGTGCTAACCAACTTCCAACTCTCAGTGGGACTTCACATTGTTGTCATATACATGAAAAATAAATACTGCAGGCATGAAAGAGTTAAAGCTGTTATTCAAAGGCACAAATTCTTAGTACGAAACTCTCACTTCAGTCTAGTAAAATCACAAACAACAATCAAGTTAGATGGATGATCATTTTGAAGATAAGCCTGGTTCTTACCAGAATCCACTCCTCTCTGTGACCAATAACTAATTATTTGGCAGAGTGAATCAGCCTTTTCAATATCGTGCTCAATGATCTAAGTTATTCTAAACATTCTAAACATTAAAAGATTGTTTTTGATGTAATGGTATTGTTCAACTATTTGTCACTGAAATGTATTCTCACTTTAGCTCTTTCCCAACTCATTCATCACAATGCATTATTACATACCAAACCAACTAGTCACAAGGGAAAGAAACAAAGACTGGTCAGCAGATCGATTATTAAAATAAACACCCAATTTACCAGAACATTAAATAAGTGGATAATTGGATCATTGAGAAATCATTATGGCTGCAGGTGCCAAATTATTATAACAATACAAATAAAACAAGTGATCTTGATTTAACAAAATAATTACATAATTATGAACTTAAGTGTACAAAAAAAATGACAGTACAATTAAATGACAGTATTGAATTAAGTGTAGTTCAGGTCAAAGTAGGGTCTGTTAATATCGATATGAGTTATGTATGAAATGGATTTTTAATATCTTGAGTAATATAGTAATTGTATATTGTTTTGAGATTATAATCGTTAGCTGAAATTTGTAGTAAAATTGCAGATTTAAAAGTATAGTTTACATCTGTACTAAGATTACTTGCTATTTTTAAACATTAGACTGTGATATCTCAAACAAAATGTGATAAGAAATAGTTCACTGCATTCATGCAGTTCATTATGTAAATGGAGCATTGGAATTCTGTTTTAATCAAAGCTTTAAGAAAGTTAAACTTTGTCTGAAATAAAAACAAAATGTTTTACAAATATCAGCAGATCATGCAGCATCCCTGGAAAGAAAAGTTAACATTTCAGAGCTGTGACCTTTCATCTGAATACATAAGGTTAAATCTATTTGTCTCAATGTGAATTTGAAATGTGCAAGTCCTTTTTGAGTGAGAGAACATGGTGACCTCAGAATGTGGAGGTGCCAGTGTTGGACTGGCATGGGCACGTTCAGAAGTCTCAACATAGTTTGTGTTGTAGGTCGACTTGAGTGGGTTCGTGATTTGTTGTCCTTTCACGGTCTTCTCTGTTTATTTGCAGCTCTGCAGAAACTTGATGTCTGTGTCAATATGCACAATCTTCTTGTGACTTCTGACTTTGACCTCAGAATGGATAGAGATTTTCTTCAAAAATACATCAGGAAAAGGGGGCAACATGACCATTTCATTAGTCATGCAGGACAGAACAATCTATTCATTTGTCATATTTACCCAAATATTGCAGTCAAGAACAACAGAGTTTTATGATGCTAACACTATTATTTTGTGAATCAACCAGTAGTTTGTAAACTTGAGCCATTACCTACGTGTTGCCACAATTAGTTGCGATATTCATGCTGCTCCATCATTAGCTTCATAAAAATTGTAGCTCAGCCTTAAACCTCATGTGATTTTTCCTCATATTGCTGCAGTGGGATTGCTTCCCAATGAACCCAACAAGCAGGAAAAACAAACTTGGTTTTATGATCACTAATCTCCCTGGCGCAGATGCATCTGCCAATAACAGTGTCAGTATGAGTGACCACTGCACAGTCCTTGCAAAGTCTCTTCTTCACATTGAGAATTCTGTCCATCGTGTCAGGTGGCACTACCACAGGGATAAATCGGATAAATTTTGAAAGGTCTAGCAATTCAAGTGTGTGTGATCAATAGCAGCAGCATTGAAACAAAATGTCACCTTTGCAGAACTAAAACTAAAAATCAATTAAACTTTACTTTCGAATACAAGTTCATTAATATTAGTAATATATTATAAACTTTCATTATAATGACCTCTATCTCCAAGAAAGATGAGGACAACAAAGACCATCAGACCTGCAAGATCCTCTCCAAGCAACACACCACCCTGACTTGGGAGCTATATGGCTGTTATTTCACTGTCACTGTGTCAAAATCCTGGAACTCCTTCCCTATGAATAATGTGGATATACTAACATCCCAAAGACTCCAGGAACTCAGATAGACTGCTGAGCACCACCTCCTCAATGGACAATTAGAGGAAGGCAATAAATTTTGGCTTTGCCAATTATGTTCACATCACATGAATGAATTTTTTAAAAAGTCACTTTGAATATTGTGATTGAGTAAAAGGTGCTTTTACACTGAAGGATCAAAGCTAAGTGCAAACAGCCAGCTGTTTCTCTATCACAAAATATGGTTATCTACTTTGAAAATTGCCACTATGTTTCTGTCTAATTAAATGTGGATTAAAGAAGTTTTCACTTTTTATTTAATAGTTAAACATACAAACACTAAAAAAAAGGCTGTGGTAGAAACTCATTCAGAAGTCAGTCAAAAAGCATCATCCTCAAATCAGTGTAATTCAATGTTGATTTACCTATTCTGAAAAACACGTCAATGGACCATAACCTACTTGTGGTCTTGCTTGCATTCATTCATTCAAATAAAAGCTCCATTTTGCAACTGGGACTAAGTCATGTTCAACTTCTCAGTTACTCGTGGTTGGGAAATTCTGCAAATGATTGATGTTACCCCTTTGTTCACTTACTATTTTTATCTTTGTCTATTCAGAGCATCGTCTCTTATAACTAAAAGTATGTCTCACAGAATGACCGAATTATGGAGGTATATTTATAGAATCAATGGAACATTCTAAGCCAGCATCGTAAGCTATAAGGCAAATATAGGTTGAGATGGAAAGTGCGTTATTCCATCGACACTTGGTTGGAAACAACTTGAGTTAAATTTGGAAGACACCTACTATCTTTGGCAGATTTGGCAACGGATATACACACTGGAATAGGCAATACGCTGAGCTTTTAATGCTAATAGCCTCAAAAGTCTATTCTAAGATAGCCACCTAGGGATGGAAAGCTTAGCGAGAGTGTTGCATACTGTACTAATAGAGAAAAACAGCTGAAATTCAGTTGAGGTTTAACCCTCTGTTGAGAGAATAAACTGAAATATTTATTTCCTGCAGTATTACAAAGTTTTACAATGTGGATATACTAACATCCCAAAGACTCCAGGAACTCAGATAGACTGATGTATAACTTAATGTTTACAGTCTCACCATTCTGTTAGGACATTGTGTGTTCAAATCCCCCACTATGTGACTCGAGTACATAATACAGTTTGATATTACAGTATCATACAGAAGAAGTGTTGCACTGGTGAAGGTGCTGTCTGGATAGATTCAACTAATCACTTTGTTTGCCTCTGTTTATAAAATAATTCAAGAAAGAATTAGGGGATTATCCCTAAGCAGCATGCCTCCCTGAACAAACATTGCTAATGGGTGATGGAAGTGAAGTGGACAGCAAATTAATTAGTCAGTTCTTACGCAGAAAGCTAAGTGTACATATGTTTCCTGATGAAGGACTTTTGCCCGAAACATCGATTTCGCTGCTCCTTGGATGCTGCCTGAACTGCTGTGCTCTTCCAGCACCACTAATCCAGAATGTGATACAGAGTGGCCACTGTATTTGTAAACCCAAACACATGCAGCTCAAAAATCAATTAAAGTTTCAACTATTTTGTAATGTTCCTGGGAAATGTGATAAAGCCGCCTTTAATTTCTTCAAAAATACCACATATGGTGCTGAATATTTTTACATCTAATAGTGTCATCATGAATTTCTCGATTAGATATTTGACTTTTCATTTTGATGTAAATCTTCACAGCTTAACAATATTACTAAGTTTGTGTAATGTTATAGCATCAATTCCTCATCCTGAACTACCTCTCTGGCAGGCATATCTTAACATTCATTGGTCACACTAGATGTGACCAAGGGACTCATCTGATAATGGAACTAAGTTTAGCCAAATGGGAGAAATGTTACATTTCAGCAAAAAAAGTGATCAAAATTTTTATAAATCGGTGTATATTTTCTAATAATCTTGAGGTTATGATGCACTAAGTAAGGACAAGGAAAACAATGATGACATCTACAATGTGCACCATAACACAGATGTTACTACTCATCACAACTGGCTGGTATAAATCTACTGTCCAAATAATAGAATTTCTTGACTAAATATAGGTCAACATAGTTTAATACCTTGCACATAATACTCTTCACTGGTCCTGTCATTGAATTATGATGCATATCTCAAATATAATTTCCAGGGTTAGACAAGTCCACACCGACCCGCCGAAGCGCAACCCACCCAAACCTCTACATTTACCCCTTACCTCACACTTCGGGAAATTTAGCATGTCCAATTCACCTAACCTGCACATCTTTGGACTGTGGGAGGAAACCGGAGCACCCGGAGGAAACCCACGCAGACACGGGGAGAACGTGCAAACTCCACACAGTCAGTCACCTGAGGCGGGAATTGAACCCAGGTCTCTGGCCCTGTGAGGCAACAGTGCTAACCACTGTGCCACCGTGCCGCCCACAAGTATATCAAGTAATTTAAACTGAATTCATGTCATTGTTATATCACTCCCCTAACTATGTCAAAATGCACGCAATGTTCTAACATGAGTTGTTAACACTGAACCAAACAGCATTGCAGATATTTCAATGCAATGCGACACAAGACAGATGAATCTATTGTCTTGCCCAGTTGAAGTGCAATCTGATAAAATTGTTTTCAATAAGGAGCTGTGATTGATAGCAATGACAATATTCAGAAGAATCTGAAGAAATATTACGCCTGCATATTTTATGCATGTCTAGAAGCCCAGATTCTTATTTATCTCTTTCAATGTTGGAACTGGCTAACTAATAGAGATTAAAATTTGAATGTTTGCAAGCAGTGAAAAAAAAAACTGTCCATCGTTGTACCTGGGGTTACAACCACAAAGGTCTGCAAGCAAGACTCAGTCTTGGGAATGAGATGTCCTGTACCCCAAGGACCCAAAAACGATTCTTCATACATCCCCAGAGTCTGCCTCAAGCATAAAATTTGCATTTCCATTGTTTTCCCTTGAGAAAAACCTTTCTTAGGATCATGGCATGCTCAGCTTTACCTGAAGGTCATGAGGAATGGTCACCAAAAATAAGATGGGCTTCAGTGAGTTTCAGAGCTAATGTGCAGACTAGATTAGAAGGAGTTCCTCTGTCAGCTCCAGACTCCCACTGCTGCTGTGATTTTCTCTCCTTCCTCAGTAATAGTTATCTGCACCACCAATGGCATAGAATCAAGGCATGCTGAATGAATAAGTGGCTGCAGAAGCACATCAGACTGTAACAATGTCCCCAGGTAAGTTAGAGGAGGTCATCGGGCTCCAAGCCAGGCCAGCATTGAGCCTCCAGAGTTGAGTTCCTAGTGTGTACACTTGGATAGAAGCAAATACGGTATTGCTATGCTGTAACTGGAAAACTGTTCTTGCAACCCTCAGTACGCCTGTTTACACAGGAGATTGCAGTTCAAAAAATACAGATCCAGCTTTGTGTTGAAGAAAGCATTTTAATACCACACACCAGAGAAGAGAAACAAAGAAGGTGGATGTTGGAAATCCAAAACAAAAACAGAAATTGCTCGAGAAACCCGGGCAGCATCTGTAAGAAGAAACCAGAGTTCATGGCTCAAGTCCAGTAACCCTTCTTCAGAGCATTTCTGAAGAATGGCCACTTGAAATGTTAACTCTGTTTCTCTCTCCATAGATGCTACCTGACCGCCTTAGTTTCTCCAGCAATTTCTAGTCTTGTCTCCACAGCCACATCCTGCCCATTGTGCCCACAGTTGGGTAATGGCCAACTTCTACAGCCTTTTCTTTGGCGTTTCTATTTAAAGGCTTTTGAGCCCTGTCCATGTTTTCAACCTTCTGTCACTGGGTGGCAGACTAAGAACTTGAATAAGAGTCTCTGCCTAATTGCAGCTGGATAAATTTCAATAATGTACTCATAAAGCTAGCCGTCTGTTCCGAGACATGTGCTGTGTGCTGCCGGGGTGAAAGCATGCTGATGGCATTAGAATTTTTCTCGAAAAAAGCAAGGTGGACTTCCACAGCACTCAACAGAGAGATTTGTCTCAATAGGAGTGCAATTTCTGAATTGGGAGAAAAATATTTCAGGTTGGAGAGCTATTGGGACAGCACAATCCTTTGCAGATCCTCACACTTTGATTTGTAAGCACTAGGCGCTGTGCTGCAGCTTAACAGGTCCACTTGAATTCATAAATCTTTATTATTATTTTAACTGGCACTTCACTTCAGAAAGAAACAGTAAGTTTCATTTTCCTACTGTTCTGAAGAAAATTAAGTTCTAACTATGTGCATGATGGGTTACTCTTTAATAAAGACTCAAATTAGCATCCAATAATCAATACAGGCGCTTCTCTGTGAGTACAGTATTGAAATGCTTTCTTCAACACAGAGCTAGACCTCTATATTTTTAAACAGCAATCTCCTATGTAAACAGATGTATTAAAGGTTACAAGAACGGTTTCCCAGTTACAGCATAGCAATACCATATTTGCTTATATCAAAGTGTACACACTAGGTACTTCTCATAGCATTAATCAATATTTGACGATGATTGGCCAGCCATTCAATTTACAGATAATTCAGATACATTCCCCCCCATCCCCAAACACACTCCAATATCGTCCATCAAGAGAGCAATGGCAATAGTGAAGTTTCATTCAGTGACTCACAGGATTAGCAACAACAGCTGAAATATTTGGTGAACTTATTTTTGAGCTGGAGTCTTAGAGTCATAGAGATATGCAGGATAGAAACAGACTTTTCAGACCAACTCGTCCATGCCAAGTAGATATCCTAAATAAATCTAGTCCCATTTTCCAGTGTTTGGCCCATATCCCTCTAAATCCTTCCTATTCATGTACCCATGCAGATGCTTTTTAAATGTTGTTACCGTACCAGTCTCCACAATTGTCCCAGACTTTGGCAGCTCATTCCATACACACACCACCCTCTGCATGAAAAAGTTGCCCCTCAGGTCCCTTTTAAATATTTCTCCTCTCACCTCAAACCTCCTGTCTCTAGTTTTGGACACCACCAGTCTAGGGAAAAGACTTTGACTATTCATCATATACATGCCCCTCATGATTTTACATATTTCTATAAGGCCACCCTTCAGCCTCTGATGCTCCAGCTAAAACAGCCCCATCCTATTCAGCCTTTCCCTATAGCTCAAATCCTCCAACCCTGGCAACATTCTTGTAAATCTTTTCTGATCTCTTTCAGGTTTCACAACATCTTTCCTGTAGCAGGGAGATCAGAATTAAGCATTCTTAAAAGTGGCCTATCCAATGTCCAGTGCAGCCACAACATGACCTCCCAATTCCAATACTCAATGCACTGACCCATTAAGGCAAGCCCACCAAATGCCTTCTTCTTAATGCTGTCTCCCTGCCATTCCACTTTCAAGGAACTATGAACCTGCACTCCAAGATCTCTTTGTTCTGCAACACTCCCCAAGACATTACAATTAAGTCTTGATCTGCCTTTCCAAAATGCAGCACTTCAAATTTATGTAGATTAAACTCTATCTGCCAATCCTCAGCCCACTGGTCCATTTGATCAAGGTCCTGTTGTACTCTGAGGTAACCTTCTTCGCTGTCCACAACGCCACTTATTTTGATATCATCTGCAAACTTGCAGAACACATGAAAGAAAAGGATTAAAACTGCATCTGTCACTTAATGAAAATGGATTCACATACACAATGGGGGAAATCAGAATCTCTTTGTCCAGGCAGTGAGATCCTTTGTGCAGTTCTTGCACAAATTCCTTACCACTCTGATCACCATATACACAGTCAAGTGAGACAGGCGAAAGGTAATGGGGCCAAAGGATCTCGAATCCTGTTTCACCACTAGAATTGTCACAATGTGGAGTTTTGATCCCAGCTCTAACACGGTCACAGAAACTAAGCTATTATTAGTATATATTTTAGGATGGCGGGCACCAATATTAGATGACTGTTTGTATGTGAAGGAGTCAAATTCGCTTCATTGCTTTGTCACATTGCACAAAATGCAGCCATTCTGGCCAAAGATAGTTAGAACTTATAAGACCATAAGATTATGAGATACAAGAGCAGAATTGGGCTATTTGGCCCATCGAGTCTGCTCCACCATTCGATCATAATTGATATGTTTCTCAACCCCATTCTCTAGCCTTCTCCCTGTAACCTTTGATCAGCTTACTAATTAAGAACCTATCTATCACTGTCTTAAAGATGCTCAATGTCTTGACCTCCACAGGTCAACCCTCTGCTTGAAGAAATTCCTCCTCACTTCAGTACTAAGCTGATAAGAGTTTACAAATGTTCACTTTCTCAATAATAATTGATTGCTTTATGATGGTTTGCCATTGAGAAACTTGAATTCATCCTACACAGCAATGAATAATTTGGCATGGTATGGTTCCACTATCAGTTGTCACATTAATGAATCTCTCTCAGGAGGGTTGGATCAGGACACGTGTGAACCATCATTATCTCTTTACCAAATAGGCAAATATGGCTCTGAATGGCTTTACTGCAGTCTGGGGATACAAGTAAAGTGCAGAGCCTGAAATCAATTGTTTTCATTGTAGGGCACAGAAAGAATTAAGCTTGAATCTCTGAACCCAACCTGCATCTCCTTTTTGAAAGTCCTCAAACTCAGAGTGTGAGAGTGAACGTTTTGAATACCATGTACTACAATAAAGGCCAACAGATTAAGGCAGCTACCAAATTGTTGTGTAGGATTCAGTGAAAACGTTATCAAATGCTGAAGGTTGGCGTCAATGTTAACATTCTACGTCAAAGTTGTTACATTGTGATTACTCGCCTGAAATTGTTTGGAAAGGAAATAAAATTCCACAAACACTGAGGAGGATGTTCATGATGACGCAGATCTTCATTAGGCCTGTCAGATTAATCTCAAACTCCAATGTAACTCACCTTAGCACTCTGTCACATTCAGGAACATCTATCTGTTCATGCCAAGCAATTCCTTACAGTGCTGAAACCATGGCAGTGATTACTGAAATGACATTTGACATGATATTTGTTGAGTTGTATGTATTCAGTAAACTGTGCTGCCTGCTATGAGAGCTGCTTTTATTCCCTGCTATCTTATTAGTGCTACACAGTCCAAGGCTTGTCAAGTTCACAGACAGCTTATGCATTGAGCTGTCAGAAACAGAGATTAGAATTTCTCACCCTAAATTTCAGATATTTATAAGGATTTTATTTATTTGTTCATGAGATGTCGACATCACTGGCTAAGTCAGTATTCATTGCTCATTCCTAATTGCGCAGCGGACAGTTGAAAGTCACCCGCATTGCTGTGAGTTTGGTGTTATGTGCAGGCTAGAACAGGGAAGCACAACAGATTTTCCTCCCTAAAGGGGATGAGTGAATTTGATGTGTTTTTACAACAGTTGTCTGTGGTTACATGGTCACCATTAGGTTAGCTTTCTATTCAAACCCATGTCGCCCAGAACATAAGGCTGAGGTCTCCGATTGCTAGTCTAGTGACACAATGTCATTATCTCACTGACATTTTGTTGTGTAATTCTCTCTACTTTGTATGGCTTGCTTATATTCTACTCAATTGCACTTGCATGATCTTGTGTCTTGTGCTTTAAAACAATATTGTTACTATATGTTGAGATCCTGTTCTGGAGTGTCTTGGACTTTAGGTGTCTGCATATGAATTATCATGAGGCTCCTTGTTATTTATCTCTAAGAAAGAAACATAGAAGCCCTACAGTACAGAGAGAAGCCATCCAGCTCATCAGGTCTGCACTGACACTCACACCCAGACCCACCATCCCTCTCCTCAATCCCATCCTATGCCCGTAACCCTGCATTTGCCATGGCTAACCCACCTAGCCCATGCATCCCTGGTCACTACAGGACAATTTACCCTGGCCAATCCACCTAACCTGTATATCTTTGGACTGAAGGAGGAATTCGGAGCGCCCGGCAGAAACCCATGCAGAAACAGGGATAGCACACAAATTCCACACACACAGTCACCCAAGGCAAGTCCCTGGTGCTGTGAGGCAGCAATGCTAACCACTGAGCCACCAGCCCCTATGGAGTTTAACCTTTCTTTATTTCCATTCACAAAAAGTAGGTTATCAAATTTAGGGGGAGGTGATGGCCTAGTGGTATTATCACTGGGTAGTTAATCCGGACCAGGGTTCAAATCACACCATAGCAGATGGAATGAAGAGTCTAATGACCCTGAATCCACTGTCAATTGTCAGAAAAGCCTATCTAGTTCACTCATGTCCTTTAGGGAAGGAAACTGCCATCCTTACCTGGTCTAGCCTACATGTGACTCCAGATCCACAGCAATGTGATTCACTCTAAAGTGTCCTCTGAGCAATTAGAGATGGGCAACAAATGCTGGCTTAGCCAGCGATGCCCTCACTGCCTGAATGAATAATAAAAAAAATAGCTTCCCAATGTATTAGCTAATTTACATGCTCATTCTAGACTGGTGTCGTCTCACTTACTGATCTCAGGGTATTTTCATCACTAACATCATCACGATTTATATGATTTGCATTATGCCAGCTCTGTGTCTATGACTATAAATCAATCATAAGGTGCACTACAGGATGATGAGTCATCTTGGTTTTGTTTCTTTCCTCATGAAAACTACCCCATCTCCCTCCTAACAGGTGTGTGTTTAATTCAGGAAAGTCTGTGTACAACATCAATGGAATTAATTCCCTCCTACAAGAAATACCTTCCTTTATTTTCCTGTGGCCATTAGCCTTCTTACTCTGAAGAATTTGGCAGAATGGGTCATAGTGGATTTGGTTCATGTCAAAACTGATAAAAAATGGTTTGAGTGAAAGACAAATGGGATCCAGGTAAATGGAATTTAGATAGTCAACCAAAACGACTACCACATTTGGGAGAGGCATTAATCTCAGTAAGAAACACAAGAAAACACCTCGATACAAACAATGATGTGCCTGGTCAAGCAGTCGGTGCATGGAGTTCCAACACTACCATGCCAATGGTACCTTGACCAACTGCCTAATGACAAACTTTGTCAGAAATACTGTTGGATCATCCAAACTGTGGAAGATGTTATTGTTGATGCTGCTGCTGCTCTCACTTGGCGTTTGTTGGTTTAAAATCCCAGGCCAGCTTGTGGTGGACTCATCAGGAGTTGGACTCCTGGATGATATTTTCCCTTTCAGAGGGAGACATATCAGTGGTAGTACCCATTTTACAGTTAACTCAGCATAGCCCTAGAGAGAACACGCAATTGCTTTGGAGGATACTCATGTTTTTAATAGGTGACAGAGTGGTACAGATGGAGGCTCTTATTCAGTCATTGATGTGTGCTTATGGCTGTGAGTCCACATGTTAAATATTTGATCTTAGATTGTTGAGCTGTCCAAGACCTAAAAGCCTATAATCAGGCAGTATCTTCCAAAACACACATTTCGGTCTCTAACAGTGAGTCTGTTTGTTGATAACATCAATCATGTAATAGGATGGTTTTGGTAATAAAAATAAAAACAACATAATTTATTGTTCATAAATCTAAATTATTCCAAAACAATCCTCAATGGAATAATATGTAGATGGTTCATGCTTTATAAGATTTGAAAAGCTTTTCTGTTTATAAAAAGGCAAATTCATTTCATTCGCGAATAATCTAAATTATAAGATTACGTCCAGTTATACATGTTAGATTCCATTAGAAAGTGATCATTCTTTTTTGACTTAACAATATGCCACAGTTTAAATTTACATTTTTTCCTGTTTAACACTTTCCAAACTGAAGTATAGCATGTTTTAGAGAGAGATAGTTACATTCAACTGAAACAATGTGCAAAACGTAAAACATAAAACAGCATATTTATAATCAAATCCCAAATGTTACTGTAGTTACAATTGCACATATTAGTTGGTACATATATAAAAAAAATGACTTGCATTTATTTAGCATCATTCATGGCACAAATGTGTCCCAAATCTCTTTACAACCAAAGATTTACATTTTTGAGTACACAATACTGTGGAGAACACAACAGCTAAATTGCAAACTGCAAACTCCCAGTCAAGTGAGAATGACCAGATAATCTGTACATGTAATTTTAATTTCTAAACTAATACTGACTACTCCCTTGCTCTTCTTTGAAACAGTGCTATGGAATTATTTATGTCCACATGAAAACGTATGCAGTTTAGTATCCCATCTGAAAGACAGTGCCTCCAGATGTGTAGCACATAAAGTTTTACACTAGACTCAAATCTCCAGGTTTGGATTGAACTTACACCATTGAAACTTTATTGGTGAGACTGCTACCAACTGAGCTGACTCTCAACTGGCACTTAAAGTCATAGAGTCCCAGAAGTCCACAGCACAGAAACAAATCCTTGGGCTCATTGTGCCAATCAAAAACAAGCATCTAACTATTTTAATCTCATTTAATCATAGAATCCCTACAGTGGGGAAACAGGCCATCAAGTCCACACCAATTCTTCGAAGAATAACCCACTCAAAACCATTCCTCTACCCTGTTACTCTACATTTCCCCTGACTAAAGTACCTAACCTTCACATCCCTGAACACTTTAGGCAATTTAGCGTAGCCAATTCACCTAA
This sequence comes from Chiloscyllium plagiosum, assembly GCF_037043375.1. Classification (NCBI taxonomy): domain Eukaryota; kingdom Metazoa; phylum Chordata; class Chondrichthyes; order Orectolobiformes; family Hemiscylliidae; genus Chiloscyllium; species Chiloscyllium plagiosum. The sequence goes on from NW_028270163.1 coordinate 44,136,557, forward strand.
CCTGCACATCTTTGGACTGTAGGAGAAAATTCCCAGCAAATAGCCCATAGCCAAGTATGCCTTGGCACATCTAAATATGTCTTCAGTGTTCTCAGGGTTTTTGCCTCAACCACCTTTACAGACAGTGAGTTCTGGATTCCCCTTTACCCTCTTAGTGAAAACCGTTCTCCTCACAATCTTCTGGCCCTTACCTAAATTAATTGGTAGAAAAGGTACACAGATCAAAAACCTCGGTCCATGGCAACCTTACACATAAGACATATTCTTGCACAGTTATGCCATCTGGATGCATTTTGGATCAAATATTGGATCAATTTGGATGCATTACCTTATAGAATTGACAGTAGAAATGTTGAAACTTAAGGCATGTACAAGTCTACAAAATATCCACATCATGTAAAATGTCTGGAGTTTTGTGTACCATCATCATAAAAGACAGATTGGACAAAGTTAGATAAAAGTTTCAGTGATGTTGCTGTAGTTGGTATGGTAAATAACAGCAGATTATTGAACTACCTTCCTTTGAATTGTTCAAATCCACACAGCAGTCAATGTTCTCCCTGTACATCTTAATGCAATAATCGAGTTACAGATCATATTGAAGTAAAAGCTTCCAGAATTTTAATTCTGGTCACCCTGTAACAGGAAGGATATTATTAAGCTGGAGAGGAATCAGAAAAGATTTAACAGGATGTTGCTGGGAATTGAAGGATTGAGATTAAAAAAAATAGCCTGGAAAGGCTGGGACTTTTTTGCACTGGAGCATAGGAAGTTGAGGGGTGAGCTTATTGAAGTTTATAAACTCATAGATCAGGTGAATGGCAAGGGGTTTTTCCCCTAAGATGGAGAGGTCAAAACTGGAGGGCATATTTTTAAGGTGAGAAGAGATAGATTGGGGCAACTGTTTTGCACAAAGCTCATGTGTGGAATAAACTGACAGAGTGAGTGGAGGACACTGGTACAGTTACAACTTTTAAAAGACATTTGGTTAAGTTCATGCATGTGAAGAGTCAAGTGCAGGCAAGTGGGACTAGTCTAGTTTGGGAACATGGTCAGCATGGACTCTTTCCATGCTGTTTGACTCTATGAAAGGAAGCCAATACATCCAGTCATAAGATAACTTTGAATGAGAAAGGTCAGTGGGACTCTTGTAATTTATCTATCTAAATGGACCTAATATTCCCATCAATGCATTGTCCTTGCATATATCTGCATCCTTTGCATTCACTCGTGTATCTGGTAGTGAATCAGTGGATTCATCAATCTTTATGTAAAGAACAGCATGTATTTGGATTTTTATTGGTTTGATCCTGTGATCCCTTGTCCTACTTCTGCAATTAAGTTTGTAGCAATTTTCCAACTTTTCTTTTTCCATATCATTTATTATCTTGTTAAAAGTAAGCTTAGCAAGAGCCAGATCTTCATTTGTAATCATGCCAGGTCTTCAGTAATTGGAGAAGGATATTTGCTTTGTTAAAAAAAGACATAAAATTAATACTTTTAACCAAGAAAATGGATCCACTGCAGTTAACAAAATGTTGCAGATATTCAAATGTTGAGGGATCCAACTTTCCAGGTCTGAGAAGAGACAAAATGTTATAGTACTCATATTGCAATTGGTTCACAATTTCAATCAGCCTGTTCCTTTTTATCTTGATCTAAACTTCAGTGACATTTAACACTTTCTGTTTAGACCCACCACAAGTATTCATAATAGTGACTCATAAGACATCAAGAACTAACAGCAGAAGTGTTTTGAAAGTGATGAATGAGTTAGTTAATTGGTTCAAAGGCTTTTAGGGCCATTGAACTTGTCTTTGATGCACCAAACATATAGGTCTTTACCACATCAAAGTATGAAAATTGTAATATTATCACTATTTTTTTCATAGATTTTATTCATTCTTGGTCTTGAAATTATACTGTTTACAACATTTAGTGACAGTTGCCCTGAGGTAGGATTTAGAGTCGTAGAGTCAGACAGCATGGAAACCAACCCTCTGGTCCAACTAGCTCAAATGGAAGGTCAAAATAGCAACATATTTTACTATTCAAATCCTGGATCTCTGTAATCTCTACGAATCAACAATTGATTCTGTTACCTTTTGAATGAAAGTCTATACTATATTCAGTGAGCATTATAGAGGTATAGAGACATAAAGCATGGAACAGACTCTTCAGTTCAACCCATCAGTGCTGACTATATTCCCAAACTAAACTAGTCCCACTTGCCTGCATTTGGCTATATCTCTCCAAACCTTTCTTGTTCATGTATTATCGAAAAGACTTTTAAATGTTGTGACTGTACTTGTATCCACCATTTCCTCTGGCAGTTCATTCCACACACAAACCACCCCCTATGTAAGATTTCTTGAAGTCAAGTCACACAAATTTGTGCATTTTCCTTTGCTTCCTCATTCCTTTCTTTATTCGACAAATTATATTTGTAGTCTCTGATTTACAGTGATTGAATGGTTCAAGGCTCCTTGTGTTATATGGGATTTTGAGATTTTTATTGGTGTTTAAAAATCAAACTCCATTTACAATCAATCTATTTCATTACATCCCAGAAAAGTCAGTATGTCCCTAGATGTCAAAAATAGAACCAAGAAAAATAAGGAACTGGCACATTCCAGGTCCTCCAAGAGAGTAATCCTAAACATGTCCTTTTGCACAATGGGTTTGACTGACTTTTTTTTTATTTTCTTCTACTGAATTTGGAACATCTGTCTCAAAAAGATTGTTGCTGCATTAAACAGAGTGAAAAGAAGCTCACTCACAGTATCTCAATAGTGTAGCTTCAATTAAGCAACACAAAACACACAATACAAAAAGCTAGCAGCTTCTTCATTTTAGAGTGAGAATGGTAAGGACAGTAATTTGCCAATGTGGATCATGAAGTAGAGGGGTGATCAGCAAATCAATGACAACGCAAGTTGCCTAGCAAAAAAGGTGGATGTTTGAAACTGAGCAGGTCACCTCATATAAATGGGTGAAATTTGCATAAAAAGCAGGTGAACATCTGATAAATCAATGCACAAGAGCTGATTTTGTGATTAGGACCTCAATCACATTTTGATTCTGACTTGAGTGAGGAAACAATCTGACTGCAGCTATTCTGCAAATGAAGGAGACTGCCTTATGTCCCCTTGGTACAGCCATAAGGGGCATCAGATCTCCTTTGGAAAGTTGTGACTTCCTCCGCCTTGGGGTCTAAAGCCTTGAAAAGAATTAAACCTGAGAATGGATAAATATAGAAAAGTATAGTTTGTGATCCTGTCAGCAGAATGCAAGAAGACATACTCTTAAGCTGTGACTGTCAGTCTTGTATAATGGTTATTTAACATGGCCTGCATTTAAAAGAAGCAGAAGAAGCATGTGTACTGATTCATTGATAAAGAACGACTATCCGTGTGCAGGATGTATGGTCGTTGTATAAGTAATTCACTTTTCAGTTGAAGGACCTCTTTTAAAATGGTTTAGTAATCATAGATCAATTTAAATGCACAGCACATAGTATAATGCTGGATGCCCATCAGCTATTGTGTCAATAAATCAGTGTACCTGATGATGATATCATTAATGCATGTTACCTGAAATGTGGTTGCAATCCTTTTTACCTCAGATCATTAGAAGAAAGACACTATTAGAAATATGCCAGTTTGTTGTAACTGAATAGCTTTATATTAGCCCAGGTAATATAAAGAAGAATGCAATGTTTGTACATAATAGTTAGCTGTCATAGATATCTGTTGGATTCTTCAATACCAGGGTATCCACATCCAGTTTCTTATATTGTGGGAAATAATATTGGCACTACCACTTCAGGTAAATTGCCATGTTGGAAACAAGTTCAGCCTATAGTAAAAGCAATGACCATCTGGTAAAAGACTCCAATATGTTTGTGATAGATATTTAGAAAACTAATTGAAGACCAAATGAACAGCAGCTTTGGACAACAGAGAATACTTTGAGCATCATCAAACTCTATGAGTACACTTTTGCAGCCTTACACATTGACAACCAAGAAAATGATACTAATTTATTGTTTAATTGGAATATATGTTGATTCAAACCAAACAAAATTTCTAAGATTACTATAATTAAAAAAAAAGGAAAGAAAAGCCAAAGTGCTCTTTTCGCCTTCAGCAAAAAAAAATTCAATTCAGAAGCTGGAAGATAGAACTGTACTTCTGATTGTTGATATGTATCAATTACTCAGAACTACAGCTGCACAGGTTGTATTCTTAAGGAAGGAGCAGCTTATAATCTACATTCACTTGAAGTCAGGAACACATTGCTTAAGGTGGCACAGTAAAACATTTTTAAGGGAAAATCATGGAGAGCAGAAACATTATTGTAGATTAAGCAGCAAGTGCCACCCTTACCGGTTTACAGCCACTTAAATAACACATGCAATTCTGCTTACACCTCAAGTTATAAACAATCCCAAGAAAAGAGCTTTCAAAATCTTACTGACCATTGACCTGGAGGGGTTTCACCAAATTAACATTTCTGATCTTCCCACTGACAATCAGAAACATCCAGAAATGATTTGGAAAGTTCTCCAAGAGCAACTCATGCTTAGAACTAACTCCTCAGTCCTTGAAAGGATGAATAGATTTCAAATTGTGTAATGCAGACAAGCAACACTGAGTCTGTTGACCAGTTTCAAGGAAAACGCCACAGCAAAGGAAATGAGTGTGTCTCTTCCAAAGTGGAACTCTCAAAAAGGTACTTGAGTTAATCATTACCTCCCAGCTAATGACACACTTGAGGAAGAATCCCTTAAGGAAGAATAATAAAATCATACAGCACAGCAGAGGCCCTTCAGTCTGCTTGGATAAAAGTTATTTTAAAATACACCTATCCCACTTTTCAATACTTTGCTGTGTCATATCAAGTGCTCATCTAAGTACTTTTTGAAGGTTATGAGGTTTCCCACTTCAACTATCCTCACAGGCAGTGCATTCCAGATTCCTACTACCTTCTGGGTGAAAAAATAATTCTCAAACGCTTACTAAACCTCTTGTCTTTCCCCTTAAAAATGATGCCTCCTTGTTGTTGACCATTCGACTAAGGGTAACATCTGCTTTCTATCCACCCTGTACATGCCCCTCATAATCTTATACATCTCAATTGGGTCCTCTCTCAGTCTTATCTTCTCTAAAGTAAAAAAGAAAAGACTGAGGCAATATTTGAGAATGGATAAATGTGAATATTATAGTGGCTTTAGATGCAATCAGCACTATTGCTACAGTTAGTAAACATCAACAAGCCAACCGAATCTATCACAGACATGATTTGTCACACCTACCAAAACATTCTGACTTTTCTGGATTTCTATGTGTCATAAATCAGCATTGCACACTCAGGAGCAGAAAATTTGGTTCAAAGACCAAGTCAGACCCCAGAACAAAACAAAATGGTTGATCACAACAAAACCAGCAGCATGTAAAGTGTTAAGAAGGCAATTTAAACACCAATCATTCACTTACTTTGCTGACTTCCTCGAATGTCTGCACAGACCCTCTGGAGTCCATGAATCCCAAGTTTGGAAACACGTGAGAACATGTTGTAGAAAGAGGGGGCATGGTCTCATTTGTGCAGTACGCATTATTTGTATAATATGCGCTGACCATTGTTGTAGAGAGAGACGTGGGAAGAATTATTTGAATGGTTCATACTCTGGAATTGAAATATTAAAGCGTTGGAGCTTTCAATAGTCAGTAGCTTGAATCTACAAATATACATTAGAAATGTGAGAAGTCTTACATGCAGTCAAACAGAGTTCATAAGAATTCTAGCAATGCCTGAGGTGACATAACAGGGATAATAGATTCCATCCTATGAGTACCTTAACTTCCAAAGTTGCATAACAAAACTCTGCACATTTATTTGTAACAGTTGGTTGTCGTTCAGTCTAATGCTTCACCATGTTGATGAGTTTGGCAGATAGAAACTAACAATGCAGAGTATTCCCCTCTATTAATGAACCAATAATATCTTTTGTTCACATTAAGTTACATTATAATGTTTATTTATCTGTGCTTGTTTCACAATTGGAAACACTTAAGCAGTTACTTAAAACATCAGTTCTCCCATAAGCCTGTCTGCAACACTGGCAAGTCTTAAAAGGAGTACTGATTATAATACTTAGATTAGATTATTTACAGTGTGGAAACTGGCCCTTCAGCCCAACAAGTCCACACCGACCTGCCTACGTGCAACCCACCCAGACCCATTCCCCTACACCTAACATTACAGGTAATTTAGCTAACCTGCACACTTTTGGACTGTGGGAGGAAACCAGAGCAAACCCACGCAGACTCAGGGAGAATGTGCAAACTCCACACAGACAGTTGCCTGAGATGGGAATTGAACCCAGGTCTCTGGCGCTGTGAGGTAATAGTGCTAACCACTGAGCCACTATGCTGCCCACTACTTCTTATTGTTTCTAGTTAGTACTGAAACAGATCGATGAGTAGTAAGTACAGACAGACTCCAACCATGACAAGATGCAAAAGACCATAAATGTGGTAAAATAATCTGATATATATATATATATATTCAAAATATAATGCATCAACACATGCTAATAACAGTTTAACATAAACAAGCTAGTTGAAAATTAACATTCTCTTGAGGAAATAGAAATGGTCATAAAAATATTATCTATAAGTCAGCAAGAAGCTGATAACTAATTACCATGGAATATTAAAAATGTTCCATCATCTATTTTGCATGCAACCTTTCAGTGTTGTACATTCGTGCAATAAAATCCATTGACGTAGTAATACTTCAAACAGCTGCTAATAGTTTCTCCAAATACCCTACTTCAGTAAAAAGAACAAGTGATATCATTGGCTTAGGATAAGAAAATGCTGACACTATTTATTAAGTACCTTTTACATTCTCAACATGTCTCAGCGAACCTCACAAACTATGGAGAACTTTCAAATGGGAGCCACTGTGGGTCTCTCAGTAAACTTGGTAAATGTTCTCATAGCAAGGACCCTCAAATAGTAACTGAGACAAGTCGACAGTTTATTTGTTTTTGACTGAATTAGTTACGAGAAGAATATTGAACAAGATACTTAAAGAATGACCGTTGTCTTCTCCAGGCAGTGACAATAACCATTTACGTCTTAGTTTAATGCCTTAGCTAAAAGAAAATTCTTCTGAAAATACAGCATTCAGTACTACCCTGAAATATGAGCTACATGTCTCAGGTGACCCAGTGTTAGAAAAGATGTATGTATCTTTTTCTCAGAAATTTTAAGAAATAGGTTGAACGCATTCTAGTTCAGGAGAAAAGAGCATTGTCTTAATGTCCTGTACAGGTTAACTCACAACGTAGCCAGGTTTAGATCCTATTTGTTGTGAAGGTGTAGGTGTGTACTGTACCTTTAAGAGAGAGAGAGGAGGGTGGCCAGGACTGACTGAAAGCACAGATTGTGCTGAACAAATTAAAAATGTAGCATTTGGTTGACACAAATAGTTGGTACTGTGTTGCCATGGAACAAAAACAAACTCAAATTTGGCCAAACTGTTTAAATTATGCTCCAGAGACCAAAATCCAATTGAATTTGAATTTGATGCTTTGATGACATTAAACCAATGAAATAATCTGATGTTTAGGGGAATAAAACTGGACATTTTGAACAGTTAGAGGAGAACTGCCAAGAACACCAACAAGAATAGATTGCTAGCTGAATAGCTCTCTGAAAGGTACCTGTCCATAAGCGAAGTTGTGCAACAGAAGACCGAAGTAAAGATGACCCAGAAAAATACAGCGAAAATCTACAAAGGAGAATTGATAAAGCTGACTGGTTTTGAAATGTGATTTCTATTTTGCAAATCTTAACTGGGGCATTTTAGCTAATCAGTATTGTAGAGTGGGTGGTAAAAGATGGGTTTAAGAGAAAGAAGTTGTAAATACTGGTTTTATTGTTCTCTGTTGGACTTAAAGAATAAAATTGTTATTTTTTTACTTTAAATAGTGAAATCTGGGATAGTTCTTTGCCTCTTAACAGATTATGGCGTGAGGTGAGCTTCTCTGTGTATCAGGTTTAAATTAGCAGAGGGGTTTACCCATGTCGTAACATATTAGAGGCCTCTGTCATACCTAGAAGACAACATGCAACCATAAAAGATGCCAGCACATTAATCAAAGTCTTGTGCCTTAACAACTGGATTGTTCTCTCTCTGGCCTATTCTTCTCGGTGTTAGTCATTTTCTCCTAGTGTTTTCACAGTTCGCCTATTATGCATGAAATTGTTTTCATGTTCTCCCTGTTCGAGAGCATTGCATTAGCTTTCACTGTTGGGAATATCCCCACTGCTTGCATCAATAGTTCCAAAGTTGGTAAAATTGGATTTCATCTCAATTTTGTCCGGGAATATAAACGAGGAGAAAGAAATCAATTAACAAGAATGTAGAATGATACATTCATTTGACATTTTGTACATAAATAGATAGCAAGCTGAACAACAATCTCTTGCTAAAATGGTAAAAGTTGTTTCACTTGAAAATGTACCAAAATCAGTGTCAGTCTGACAACCATCCCCACTTACTGGCAGCTTAGTGGCAAAGGGAGGAACAGTTTTCCAAATTTGTGATGCCATTGTCAGCACCTAGCAGTCCTTGGTCAATATCCTGTTCAATGTAGAATTAGGGTTTCTGCTCTATTTTAATTAGTAAGTTTTAACATTAATAAAGGAAATGTACCAGTGGGATCTCCTCCCCCTTCTATATCGGCCAATTTATAGTACAGCAGATGATTTAGATTAGATTCCCTACAGGGGAAACAGGCCCTTCCACCCAACAAGTCCACACCGACCCTCCGAAGAGTAACCCACCCCTGACTTATGCACCTAACAACTATGGACAATTTAGCATGGCCAATTCACCTGACCTGCACATCTTTGGAATGTGGGAGGAAACCCACGCAGACACAGGGAGAATGTGCAAACTTCACACAGACAGTCACCCAACGCTGGAATTGAACCTGGGACCCTGGTGCTGTGAGGCAGCAGTGCTAACCACTGAGCTACTTGCATTAAATTAGGGCTCTTTGATGTAGACCACAATCACAAACTCATTTCACATAGGAGCCTCACTGCTGAAGAAATTTGATTGTTCAAAATGAAGATGAGTAATTAACTATTTTATTAACATTGCTTGACTGAATTGAACATTTGTGACCAGGAAAGCTGTGAGCACATGCACTCTCCTGGATCATGAGTTTGTTACTGAAAGCATTAGAGGAACATTTGAAACAAATTGGTTTCATTTTGCAACACACCCAGGAGAAACAATTGTATCCGAGACGAATATTCTCCTCTGCATTATGCATTAGCCACAAGTGGGAACCCAGATGTGGCTGACTATACATCTAAGTAGAAAGTAAAATGATGAGTTCTGAATCACTTCTGTTGAACATATTGACATGACATACGAACGTGTGCTATAATCTCTTCATCTACTTGTTGGTAAAATGGATGATGACAAGCAGAGTGTGAGGGTCAGTGTTCTTTGATTGTTAAGAGTGCTTTATTTCTATGGTTACCAAATGGGGATAGATGTTAAATGTACGCAGGAAGTGCATTTACTTGGATTTTCTGTCAGGCATCTTCAATTAAATTTAGTGCATGTAGCTAAAACAGTTGTGTCACATCTGTGGCTTGTCAACATTTCTAATGTGGCTGTGGTGCACCTCTAGAAAATAGGCTGCACATTACACTGGAATTCTACTCAACACAGCATTAAGCATCGTCCCATCAATAATCTATTCCTTTTCTAAATATCATTGCATGGCAAAAAATCACAAAGTCTGGATTAATTATACTACTTGCATAAAGTTCTGCCTGCAGGGTTGTAAGCACCCAAAGCAGCAGTAACAATTAAAAACAGGATTGGGACAGGATACTCACAGTCAATCACTATTCCTGAAGACCAATGTTAGATGGTCACTTGATGCAACCAAGTGAATTTCTAAAGGAAGGCTGAAATACTGATGTCTTTTACTATTCAAATCCTGGATCTCTGTAATCTTTACAAATCAATAATTTACTCTGTTATCTTTGAATGAAGGCCTATGCTATATTCCGTAAGCATTGTAGAGTCATACAGCATGGAAACGGACCCTTCAGTTCAACCAGTCCACACTGCCATGTTCCCAAATTAAACTAGCATGTGCTTGAAATATGTTCCTATGAAATATGTGCATGAACTTATCCAAATGTCTTTTAAATGTTGTAACTTACTTGCATCCATCACTTTCTCTGGCAGTTCATTCCACACATAAGCCACTCCCTGTGTAAAAAAGTTGTCCCTCATGTCTTTTTAAAATCTTTCTCCTCTCACCTTAAAAGTATGCCCTCGAGTTTTGAACTCCCCTAGCCTCAAGATTAGACTCTCATCATTCACCTTACCTTGCCCCCTTATGATGTTATAAACCTAAATAAGGTCACCCCTCTTCCTTCTATGCTCCAGTGAAAAAAAAAGTCCCAGCCTTTCCAGTTATTTTTATATCTCAAATCCTCCATTCCTGGCAAATCTGTTCTGCATCCTCTCCAGTTTAATAATATCCTTCCTATAACAGGGTGACCAGAACTGCATAAAATACTTCAGAATTCTTTCCATTAAGTTTTGTTAGATGACATAAAAATGCATTCATTTTTTCCATTCTGGTATTCAGTAAATTGTATCCACATTCACCACACATAATACCTCAGAATTTTAAACACCCAACCTTTACGAAACAAAACCAAACACACATCTTTTTCTGATCTGAATGCTGTAAAGCCTGAAAATGCCGTTTTGTGTATTACCTCATTTCTAAAACACCCAAGACAATCTCTGCTGTGGATTCTTCAACAACTTAATTTATTTTTTTCGAAAAGCCTTTGTATTTATATAGCACCTTTCATGACCTTCCAAAGCATTTTGCGGATGATAAGATATTTTGAAATGCAAGCACTGGTGAAAAGTAACAAATCAAATTTTTCCAGAGTTTGGGTTAGAGGTAAAAAGGTAGATTATGACTGTGTGATATTGTAAAAGAAGCAGCAGTAAATAGGAGCCTGTTTCATATCTTTATTTCCAATTAAAATACAGAACTTAAAAATTGCTAAAAAGAGACATGAGGTTGAAGCTTTTTGTTTTGCACTCATCAGGACTGAAATACAAAAAAAACTTTTGAAAAGGGAAACGCACTTTATACAATGTGAGAAGGGTATGCTGTTTGGTTGAACTAAAGTTGGCATGAAGAGACAGCAGGAAGTTCTAACTTTCTTAATTATCAGATTACATTTAAAACAGGCAATTCAACTCTGTTCAGAGCATCAGCATGGAGATTTAACAGGAACTGTGCCCTTTCCTCAGTGAAAAGGAGAAATATGTGAACATATTCGATTTGCTTAAAAAGAACAGTGTTTGATTATAAGTAGCTTTCAGCACCCACAGATGAATCACACAATGAGCCTAGCTTATAATTCTAAATTGGCTTTTGGTGCCAGTCCAAGAGCTGTCAGGACTATATTGGAAATATTATTCAATTGCAGAATCACATCTAATGTTCGAGGTTTTGACAGTGTGGGCTGGTTAAGCGCAGTTGGCACACTGGCCACTGAAGAATGCATTATTTAATATAGTCTGCATATGGTTAAATCTGTAGACGACATACCTGGTATCACACTGGCACTGAAACTCATAAACCATATTATTCATTTGTGTGGCAGGTAAGACATATTTTTGGCTTGATGGCAGTGTCCTATAAGTGGGAGATACAATTTATGGCTTTACTGCTAAGTAGCAGCATGAGAGGGCTAGCTTCACCTTCTTGTTCAAATTTTTAAGACAGCTTCTCCTTCCAGGGTAAACTGAATTTAATGTGGCAGCTCTCAAGGCCAAATGTTGTTCTAAGAGGCCCTTCCATGGGTTTGCATGATATAGAGCAAGGGATGATTTAATCGGGATAACCATTATCATGCGGGACTTTTACATACCCTATTTTGTTTGACTACTCCATTTTGAAGATGGTTTTGAGTGCAGGATGATACTATTAAGATGTGTAACAAAATTCTTGGATGCAAGCTAGCTACTTTCCCTCAATGTGTTGGTTGAAAAACCTACCACGGACTCCTTACTACTATCCTAGTCACCACAAGCCGATGTTCAGAAGCCTAATTTCCACATGATACATGATCAGCTTTGTCGGCAACCTGACGAACTAATAGGCCATCTAACCATCAGCTTTTGGTTTAACTATAGTGCTGATTGAGCCTCCTCATCCCTCTGTGGCAAAGAATTCCAATGATACCCCACAGTTGGAGCAAAGAAACTCTTCCTCATTTCAGTCTTAAATGGCCTGCCCCTTCTTCTGTGACTGTGCTTTAGATGTCACCCCTCCCCAACCAAGAGGGATGGGGTTCTCATTACAAAACCAATGGTTGATAGACAGTTAAAAGTGGAATAAAGACTGTAAAAGAAAATTAACTTAAATGAAACCGAAAGATCGGAAATTTAAATCAATAATACCTGACATCATAAAATTAGAAATGCAACACGAGGTCGATCAGCATTAATCACTCAGGTGTGCTGTTTCCTTTTACCTTATTTCATTGTTAACTCAATCTTAAAAATAGATCTTACTTTCAAAAATAATGCTTACCAGAATATTCAAGATGAGACCTTTAGTGAAAATGTGACGTCTGTTTGTAAAACTGCTGCAGTTCCTGACAGGCAGAATGCAGAATGCAGAATTCATGTTATTGACTAACAGAAACATGAATCATAATGAAGCTGCAACCTTGGCAGCTTTGACCAGAAAGCTCTATTCCTGTGACCTTTCAGTTACCCATCTAACGTTACAGTGTTTTCAGAGAATAAAAATGCAATCCAATCTGAAATGACTTGCTTCATCTTTAGCTGCTTCACTTCCAGCCTCACTCCCACCATCACCTACCTCACACCCACTCTTGCCTCCTGTCATCACCATTGCACTCAAACACTTAAAACTTAAAACCCTCAAACTAAAATCTGGAGGAGGAAATATGATTGATCAATTTAATTTGATAGAGTAAATCATGTTAATTTTGCTCCTGAGTACTTCTGACTGGAGAGTTATTGCACCTGAAAGGATTTGCAGAGTTTAATGTTATGGACTGTGTAAATGTTTCATTGCCCGAGGTTAAAATTCTGCTTTATCCAGCAGAATTTTATTTTTATGTGGAATTATTAGGAGCTGCAAGGCCATTTACTGTTATTGCTATTTGTTGCCATCTGATCATGTTTTACTGTTTCTTAATAAAAATGTTGCTTGTTTAAAAATGCAGAGACAGCTCCAGACCAATATTTCCTTCAGAGTAGGACATGAAATTGACATGAAATGGAATATTTTAGAAATATGGTCTAAACCAAGCTGCAGTGGGTCACCTCGTAAGGTTTGTCATTTGTTAATTTCTTCTCTTTTCCTTCAGCTCAAAAGAAATTTCATTGGAAATTTCTACAAATTTGTAGAAGGTATGTTGAACATTTGAGAATTTGGTGCATGAGAGCACCAATGGTATATATATCTTTAAAACAAGAATTAATGGAAAAAAGGGAAATGGAGTAACAGCAGAATAGTATACAGAGACTTAGATACAAGACAGCCAAGACTTTTATTTCTGTCAAGATTTCCCATTGTTTGAAAGAAATCAGAATACAACAGAGGCTGAAGGGTGACATTGTAGAGGTTTATAAAATCATGAGGGACATGGACAGGGTAAGTAGACAAGGTCTTTTCCCCTGGGTGGGGGAGTCCAGAACTAGAGGACATAGGTTTAGGGTGAGGGGGCAAGATTTAAAAGGGACCTAAGCGGCAACGTTTTCACACAGAGGGTGGTGCGTGTATGGAATGAGCTGCCAGAGGAAGTGGTGGAGACTGGTACAATTGCAACATTTAAAAGGCATGTGGATGGGTATATGAATAGGAGGGGTTTGGAAGGATACAAGCCGGGAGCTGGCAGGTGGGACTAGATTAATTTAGTATATCTGGTCAGCATGGATGAGTTGGACCAAAGGGTCGGTTTCTGTGCTATACATCTCTCTGCCTCTATTAGAGAAGCCTTGGTGCAGTTAGGTAAGAATTTGGTCACATGAGGTGAATAATGTATTCAGATTTTCCTTCTCAACTGGATAAAGGATATACTTGCCTGGAGAATGTGTAACAAAGATTGACTGGACTGATTTCTGGGATAAGGGAATATAAGGTGAGATGGAATATGGGAGGCCTATATTCCCTGGAATGAATGAAAAGTGATATCATCAAGGTTTTTTTAAAACATTTTTTAAGTTAATTGACAAGGAAGGTAAAGAGAGGGCCTGTTTTCTCTGGCTGGAAAGTTTGAAATTAGAGGTCATAGTCTCGGCATAACATGTTGACCATTTAGGACTGAGATGAAGAGAAATTTCTTCACTGAAAGTGGTCACAAATGTTTGGAAATCTCCTTCGTAAAATTGAGGAGGAAATTAAAGCATTTCAGATTTTTTTTTCAAAATCTTTTGGCAATAATTTTGTACCTGCAAGATGTTGCCTTATTTCTGGGATAGGTCAGGGAGCGGGAACATAAATTTCATCAGTTAAAGGGTCTTTAAAAAAGAATCCTAATTTTCTGTAGTGAGTTTTCACAGGGCAAGTGAATGGCCGTCCTTTCATGAAGTCAATAGAGGATAAATGCAAAAGGGTTATTTTACCCTTTGGGAGAATCATTGGCCTGAGGACATAATCTCAGAATAGGTGGCTGCACATTTAAGACACAGATGAGGAGGAATTTCCCTCAGAAAGTTGTGAATATGTGGAATTCTTTATTCAGAGGGCTTTGAAGGCTGTACTGTCAAATAGAGAGACAGATTTTTCATTAGTAAGGAAATCTAATGCTCCGGTGAAATGGCAGGAAAGTGATTAGATTAGATTCCCTACAGTGTGGAAACAGGCCCTTCGACCCAACCAGTCCACACCAACCCTCCGAAGAGTAACCCACACAGACCCATCTCCCTCTGACTAATGCAACTAACACTTAGCATGGCTAATTCACCTGAACCTCCACCTCTTTGGACTGTGGGAGGAAACCCACGCAGACACGGGGAGAATGTGAAAACTCCACACAGACAGTCACCTGAGGCTGGAATCGATCCTGGGATCCTGGTGCTATGAGGCTGCAGTGCCAACCACTGAGCCACCGTGCCACCCCATGTTGAGTATTATCAGAGCAGCCATGATCTCATTGAATGGTGGAGCAGACTTTATGGGCTGAATGGCCTACATCTGCTTTTTTATTTTATGGTCACATGATCAATACAAATCCATCCATTTTTGGCATCGAAAATGGTATTTCTTCCTCATCACAAGTTGCTGGGCTGCTTACATATCTATAGAGGCAGGCTGGTTAAACATGCTATTATTTTTACAGGAAATTTGAGTTATAAACCTGAAGCCAAAAAGATCAGATGAGAAAACTGTGACACAAAATGAATTTACAATCAAATCAGAGGTGAAATAAAAAAGAATAAGTATCATGAGTGAACCCTTGCAGGAAGAAAGCCACAGGGGTTTACTGGAGGATTTCCAGAAATTGTAAAAACGCATCAAAAAGTGAGCAGATGCTCCTGTAACAGCAGAAACTAACCAGGCTGGTAATTTCACCTTTCCCCAGCAACATAACATTCGATGAGGATGGGAATTGTAGGTCAGAGGATTGTAATGGCTGGGTCCTGAAGGTTTGTCTTTGGAATTGGATTTTTCTCCATTGATTTTCATTGATTTTACATTCAGACCATCTGAAGTGTCACCAGTCCAGCTACCAGCTGCTCTAAGATGCTGCCATACCACCAGTAATGTGTTTACCTTTCGAAGGGATGATTAACAAATGTATACCTCCTTCTCGTTTTCCAAGGAAGCCAACAACATGGTTGGGGTTTGATACTTCGAGAGATTTGACGAGGACAAGGGTAGTTGCAGATTGTGGAAACTGCTAATATTTAAAGAAGTTCACAGTTTAAGGGAAAACTGAACTTGGAGAGAGATGCGAAGTAAAAGGCGAACTGTACCAATATGCAACCAATTGCCATTGGGAATGTACGTAAAGAGCAATGTCATCATGCTGTCAGATCACATGGGACTGAGGTCTGATGGTGGAAGGCTAAACTCTACTTGACCATGTTGTGGATATAGTTTATATCAAGAAATTTTGAATTTGCATTTGCCTTGTTTTCAGCCCTCATGTAGCTCAAGCTCCCAGATGAGCCTAACAATAGATTGGATTACTTACAGTGTGGAAATAGACCCTTCGCCCAATAAGTCCACACCGACCCTCCGAAGAGCAACCCACCCAGACCCATTCCCCTAGACCTAACACTACGGGCAATTTAGCATGGCCAATTCACCTAAACTGCATATCTTTGGACTGTGGGAGGAAACCAGAGCACCTGGAGGAAACCCACACAGATGCATGGAGAATGTGCAAACTCCACACAGACAGTTGCCCAAGGCAGGAATTTAACACAGGTCGCTGGCACTGTGAGGCAGCAGTACTAACCACTGTGCCACCGTGTCGTCCGACACTGACTCCTACAAAGAGTTCTATTTTTGACAGATGAATAAGGAATGCTTTCAGTACATTACAATTCTATTAACTTTCACTTATAATAAGATATGAACTTGCAGGAGGTAAAGATTTGTAGCTTATGGAAGCATTTATATGTTTATGTTTCATTATGTATATTGTGATAGACTCACCATCATTGTAACCCTTGGAAAGTGCAAGACAGATAAATTGACAGTAGAGCATAGAGCATAGAGCATAGAACAGTACAGCACAGAACAGGCCCTTCAGCCCACGATGTTGTGCCGACCATTGATCCTCATGTATGCACCTCAAATTTCTGTGACCATATGCATGTCCAGCAGTCTCTTAACTGTCCCCAATGACCTTGCTTCCACAACTGCTACTGGCAACTCATTTCATGCTCTCACAACTCTTTATGTAAAGAACCCGCCTCTGACATCCCCTCTATACTTTCCTCCAACCAGCTTAAAACTATGACCCCTCGTGTTAACCATTTCTGCTCTGGGAAATAGTCTCTGGCTATCGACTCTATCTATGCCTCTCATACGTAATGAGTTTCAAGCATTATTGATTTTTAGAGTTAAAACCAACATTTTTCACAGTAGTATTTCAATTACATTTGTCATCAATGTCAGCAGTTAACACCATGAGACAGCTGTACTACACAGGGTTCAAATGCCTGGATCACATCAGTAAACTTACTAAATGAAACTGTGAATAACTCTTTAACACAGTTATAAGATCCTCCAGATTCAGTGCTAAACCTGGTTCCAGTGGCATTTCCACCTGCCTCTTTATCAAGCACCCCACTGGTCCTCACCTACCACCCCACCAATCTCCATGTACAGCGCATCATCCGCCGTCACGTCCGCCACCTCCAAACAGACCCCAGCACCAAGGATATATTTCCCTCCCCTCCCCTATCAGCTTTCCGTAGAGACCACTCCCTCCGCGACTCCCTTGTCAGATCCACACCCCCCACCGACCCAACCTCCACTCCCGGCACCTTCCCTTGCAACCACAGGAGGTGCAACACTTGCGCCCACACCTCCCCCCTCACTTCTCTCCAAGGCCCCAAAGGAAACTTCCATATCCGCCACAGATTCACCTGCACCTCCACCCACATCATCTACTGCATCCGCTGCAGCCGGTGTGGCCTCCTCTATATTGGGGAGACAGGCCGCCTACTTGCGGAGCGATTCAGAGAGCACCTCTGGGCCACCCGGACGAACCAACCCAACCACCCTGTAGCACAGCATTTCAACTCCCCCTCCCACTCCACCGAGGATATGCAGGTCATTGGACTCATCCACCGCCAAACCACAACAACGCGACGGTCTGAGGAGGAGCGTCTTATCTTCCGACTGGGAACCCTCCAACCACAGGGGATGAACTTGGACTTCACCAGTTTCTTCATCCCCCCTCCCCCCACCTTGTCTCAGCCGAATCCCTCCAGCCCGGCACCGCCTTCCTGACCTGCAGTCTTCTTCTTGACCTCTCCGCCTCCATCCTACTCCGACCTATCACCCTCACCTTGACCTCTTTCCACCTATCACATTTCCAACGCCCCTCCTCCAAGTCCCTCCTCCCTACCTTTTATCTTCTCCTGCTGAACACTCTCTGCTCATTCCTGAAGAAGGGCCTGTGCCCGAAACGTCGAATCTCCTGCTCCCTGGATGCTGCCTGACCTGCTGTGCTGTTCCAGCAATAAAGTTTCAACTCTTTATCAAGCACAAAGAGTTGTAATTCCCTTTTCAGAGACAAGTCCGCAATTTGAAGCAGCTGTCAGTTGTACCCCAGGGACCCTTAGTGTTTTAGTCATTGAGGGGATGTACGTGTTATGGTCAGTATTTAGTGTCTACCCCTACTTACTATAGACTAGATGGTGTCAAGACTTCCTTAAACTGTCCTGGGACACAGAAATGTCCAAGAGGTCAACACTTCTTCTGAATGGGTGGATCACTGACCTGTTCTCGTCCTTTGCTTATTACACTTTAAACTTAGTGGTAAAGAATAAGTATTTTTTTCTGACTTCCCAAGGATATTTTGAAACTGCGGCTGCTTTTTCTTATTTTCTGATGTTGCTATGTTCTCAGTGACAGTAATTGAAATGATGTGGGTGAACTCAAAGTCTACAAGGACTCAGCCAGTACACAGCCTAAGATTTGGATATATTGGGATTGCAGTCAGTCCTTTACTTACCTTCATTGACTGCCTCTGTCTGCGCAAAACTGATACAAAGGTGCATGCCACCTTTAAATGAACATGAACCAGATTCCCATCAAGACACTAACTTTACCTGAAGTTGAGATTTTCCTGAAATCTGTTTTATACTAATGAGTACCTATCACATATGAATAAAGTCCTGCCTTTAGCAAACTGAAATTTGGCATCCCTCCTCATTAAGTCACCCACAAGCCTTGCTTCCCATACTTGTTGGCTCCATTCATTCTTCCACTCTATGTTAGGAATACAGGAAAAGCTAGGAGCAAGTTACTGCAGATGCTAGAAACTGTAATGAAACCAAAAAATGCTGGAAATCACATTGGGTCAGGAAGCACCAGCTCTGATGAAGAGTCATCTAGTCTCGAAACCTTAGCTCGCTCTCTCTCCTTGGATGCTGCCTAACCCACTGTGATTTCCAGCAGGTCATGGATGAGGTCGCGGCTAATCTGTATCCTATTCATCTACCCCCCTGAGCTCCACTTGTTCCACTTCTTGGTATTGGAGATACTTCGTTATTTCTACCATTGCATTGCAAAAATAGTTTCCTCATTTCACTCCTAAATCGCATGGCTCTTATTCTAAGCTAATGTTCCCTTGTGGTAGATTGCTCTTCTTTATTGTAATAACACTTTGAGATAGCTTCTTCCTGATGTTCAAGGATAGGAATTGTCTAGTCTCTTAAGCATCCTTTGCCACAAATGATCATTCTCTAAAATAACAACAGCAACAGTGGGGAATAGAATACCAATTACAAACAGTCAATATTCGTATTTATAAGTGAACATCATGAGCTATCATCATGAAATGATAATGCTTAAATTAAAAGCAGCAAAAGTACCTGCAAAGAAATAGATGCAATCCAATCCAATCAGTGCTCTATATAACATCAAGATATATAATAATTTGAGCAGATCCATCAGTAAAAGCTAGTTTGTTGTTATTACTTATGAATCAGAAAAGGTTTGAGTTGTTTTAAAAAGTACTTTCATATAATTAAGGGTTTTGCTCTGAGAGAGTCCTGATCTGGAGCTCAGCAGTTGATCACCCAGTTGATAGGCTGGACATTGAGAGGTGCTCCATATGCATCAGTGCAAATGTTTAGTTCATGTGAAAACAGATTTCAAAATGACAGTAATTTTCACTGAGACAAAAAACTTGCAGATGCTGGAATCCAAAGTAGACAGGCAGGAAGCTGGAAGAACACAGCAAGCCAGACAGCATTAGGAGGTGGAGAAAGGGTTACACCCGAAACATCGGTGGTCCTGAAGAAGCCTTACACTGAAACATCGACTTCTCCACCTCCCAATGCTGCCTGGCTAGCTGTGTTCTTCCAGTCTCCTGCCTGAATGGCAGTAATTTGCACTGGGCACGATTATCAATAAATTACATTGACATCAATGTAACTTCATTTACACCAAGAATCTTATGGTAATGTGGAACCTGCTGCCACAGATTGTTTGATATAGTTTACCTTGAAGCATTTAAAAGCAGACTTAAAGGCATAGAATCAAAGAGGTGTACAGCACAGAAACATATCCTTTGGTCCCACTTGTCCATGCGAACCAGATATCCTAAATTAATCTAGTCCCATTTGCTAGCATTTGGCCCATTTCCCTTGAAACCCTTCCATTCATATACCCGTCCAGGTGTCTTTTAAATGTTATAATTGTACCAGCCTCCACCACTTCCTCTGGCAGCTCATTCCATACTCGTACCACCCTCTGCTTGAAAATGTTGCCCCTTAGGTCCCTTTTAAATCTTTCGCCACTCATCCTAAACCTACGCCCTCTAGTGCTGGACTCCCCCACTCCAGGGAAAAGACCTTGTCTATTTATCCTATCCATGCCCCTTATGATTTTATAAATCTCTGTATGGTCACCCCTCAGTCTCCAATGCTCCAGGGAAAACAGCCCCAGCATATTCAGCCTCCCCCTATAGCTCAAATTCCCCAACCCTGGCAAAATCCTTGTAAATCTTTTCTAAACCCTTTCATGGTTCACAACATTCTTCCGATAACAGGGAGAATTGCACATAGTATTCTAGAAGTGCCTTAACTAACGTCCTACACAGCCACGACATGACCTCCCAACTCATAAATTCAATGCACTGACCATTAAAGGCGAGCATACCAGACACCTCCTTCACTATCCTATCCACCTGTGACTCCACTTTCAAGGAACTAAGAACCTACACTCCAAGGTCTCTTTGTTCAGCAACACTCCCCAGGACCTTACCATTAAGTGTATAAGTCCTGCCCTGATTTGCCTTTCCAAAATGCAGCACCTCGCATTTATCTAAACTAAATTCCATCTGTCTCTCCAGATTTGTGACAAACTGAGGGAGTAAAGTGGTACAAGACAATGGTATGGGAGTAAATACATTGCTAGACATGATCGTTCTGGATTCATCACAATTATAAGATTTCTCATCATGTAAAAGATGTTTATCATAGCTACCAGTTAAAATACAGACATCATTGAGCTTGCCTACATTGCATTCTTGCTACATTACTTTGTGCCTTCCATCTATTAAACAGCTAAAATATATCAAGAAAGGCCAAATTGCAGCAGGCTACCAAATATACTATGCCAATATGTATGAGGTAAATTAAAAATTATCATTCTGTAATGATTTGTATTATATTTATGTGTTGTAAACTTAACACTAGAGGGAACAAGCACCCTACAGAAATGACAAACCAGATCATCTCCTTATACGGTTCATTGCATCAAGAGACAAATTGAAATAATAGCAGTTGTTACCATAACAACTTGAGTGTTTATGGGGCATAACATATAATTCCAGCAAAGTGCAAATGCTGAAACTGTGTTTTACACAGATACTCAAGCGTTTGGTTGCTAGGTTTAAACTTATGTACGGAATTCAGTGCATTGAGCTTGTCTCGTTCATCCTTTTCTGCAGAGCAGCCCATTTGTCACTGTACTCACATTATGCGTTCACATTGTGCCCATGTTTAGTGGGGCAGAAGACAGAATCATTTAGAGGACAAAGGTCAAGCAGAATGTACAGCATAGAAACAACAATCAGTCTTATGATCTATGTCGGAGTTTATATTCCAAACCAGCCTCCTCCCTCTCATCTACCTCCATTTGCATATTCTACCATTCATAGAATCATACAGTTGTCCAGCATGGAAACAGACCCCTCAGTCCAACTCATCCATGCTGACCAGATGTTGTACATTAACCTAGTCCCATTTGCCAGCATTTGGCTCATATCCCTCTATCATATATTCATCCAGATACCTTTTAAATGTTGTAATTGTACCAGCCTCCATCTCAAACTATAAAAGCGCACGCTCTGTGTGAGAAGTTGCCCCATAGGTCCCTATTATATCTTTCCTCTCTCACTTTTCTCCGTCATTGCTTTATCTAGTTTCTTGAGGTCAGGTAGAATCTCAGGTACTGCAATCATTGATAGTACAAATATTGCAAAAAGTCTGAGGCTATCTGCAGCAAAGGAGTAAATGCAAAATATTTTTAAAGCACTTCAATGAATGTGGAAGTGCAAGATTCTAAGTGCAGATTTACACACTTTACAGCTTCACCATTAGTGCAAATTGTTTTGTTCTGTGCATGAGGTCTAATTCTATTGAATCTTCCAAAGTATTCAGTGCTTGAGAACATGTGACTTTCTGCAATAACTCTTAATTTACAGTTTCATCTGTACACAGATTTCCTCAAAACCCTGTTCCAGCTTCTTTCCCTTTCCAGTGCACTTCATTAATCATTGGACATTATCTCTATATTATTATATATGCTGCTGATGGTAATCTCATGGCACAAATTTGTGTGTTGTTTCTGACATATTTTCAGCACACACTGACCAACCATATGATCTTAACTACAACAAAAATCATGGATATATGCTTTTAATCTACCACAAAGCCCTTTTGAAAAAATAAGAAAACAACTTGTATTTTTCTAATCTTTTTTCCTAAGGATTTGTACTGAACAATCTATAACTAGGTACCTTTGTACCAAAGATGGAGCCATAAGTGGAAACTTGTAAGCTTTTCACTGTAAACATGTGAGTACATGTGACAATAAAGCTAATTCTAATTCTAATTCTAATAATATGAGCTACTGCTTAGAAAAATCAAGATTTGTGAATTTCCTGTTTTGCTGTTAAAAATCACACAACACCAGATTATAGTCCAACAGGTTTAATTGGAAGCACACTAGCTTTCAGAGCGACGTTGGACTATAACCTGGTGTGTAATTTTTAACTTTGTACACCCCAGTCCAAACTGGCATCTCCAAATCATGACTACTGTTTTGCTGTAGCATGGTAGTAACTCTTCATTCCACTAGCATGAAAGATTTCAGAGGAGCAAAGTTTGATCTAAAAATGCCATCATCTTAACCTTCTGGAGAAAGGACAGGATCATTTCAAATACTCATCCTTTATCTATTTATTCACGTAAAAGCCATCCATATTGCAAAGCCTTATGTAATGACATGGGTTAGGACCAAAACAGCAGATGTTTTGCTAATCACTTGTTCCTGCTTCCCACCACCCATCTCTCCATATGTTTTCTACAGTACTCCTTCTTCAGTTCTAAGGAACACTAGACTTCAATCGTTAAGTCTGTTGCTCTTCCCACAGATGCTGCTAGACCTGCTGAGTTTCATCAGTTTTTATTTTAGATCACCTCATGTTGATTGAGTATAGAATGTGGTAGAGCTGAAAATGTGTTGCTGGAAAAGCGCATCAGGTCAGGCAGCATCCAAGGAGCAGGAGAATCGACTTTTCGGGCATGAGCCCTTCTTGAAGAAGGGCTCATGCCCGAAAAGTCGATTCTCCTGCTCCTTGGATGCTGCCTGACCTGCTGCGTTTTTACAACAACACATTTTCAGCTCTGATCTCCAGCATCTGCAGTCCTCACTTTCTCCTATAGAATGTGGTAGGCTGGCCAGGCTCGAATTCATAGAATAAAGTCTCAAGATGACAAAGGCATTGATGAGGGTTTCTGTAGCAGATGAGCTGAGACATGGACAAAGTTACACAAGGGGAAATACACTGTCTTAATAATGGCACGGTCAGAGCTATGACCACAAGGTAACAAACAGTCTGATTCAGCCTGAAATATTTGTCAAGTTTAAATGGGAATATTTAACGCTTCAGGTCCTATAGCTAAGCATACGTGCTATGAAATTGCTTTTGTTTGCAGAACATCTTTCTATTTGGATACATAAACAGGATCAGATTAACCTTCCTGTATCTTTGAGAATCTCACCATGGCAAGTGTCTGGATAGAAATCAATGGTAGTGCATTTTATCAGCAACCACTTCTGTACCTAACATGTAAAACCTAGAATGAGGCAGACAGATGTGCAAGAGAAGATTCTGAACTTTATGGTAGAGGGGAGAGGGTTAGGAAAATGAAAAGAAGATTAAGTAGTAAAATATAGTCAAATTTCTAATAACTGTCATGCTCAAAAGGAGTATGAGTTGGATCAGCAACAATACAACAATAATTTATCAAGCTGATCTCTGTTTAAAAACACTAGGATTGGAGGACTAATAAATTTAAGTAAAAATTAACCTAAAGTTAAAAATAAAATGGACAATAGAAAAGAACAGAGATTGGGGGAGAGGTGCCTCGTGCAACTTTACAGTCAAACCATCAACCATGTTATTCAAGAAAAACAAAGAAGAATGTTTGCTAATCTATTGGTGCATCCACTGGCAGTTTAAGAAGTTGCATGATTCCTAACACATTTTCAGGATGGGCTATGAGAACCTTCAAGTCTCGGGGTTCAATTCTGTGTGAACCATCATTTCAACCAGTTTAACGTTGACAGACCAGGGCTATTTCTTGGATTCTGTCTGATACTCTGCCCACCATCAGGCTTTCTAAGACTGAGTCAGGCTTGTGTAGCATAAAAGGTCACCTGCAGGCAAACATCTTCAAATGCTTTACATTCATGAGGTGAAAGACAAAGTGCTTGAAACATGAGGAGAAACTGAGAGGATTAGTATAGGAGCTTCAAGTTCCATGTGGGAGAAGGATATTGGTAAACACCAAAGGAAGTAACTAGATAGAGGGAACTCAGCATAGAGTTCTAGAGGCCTAGATTGGACTGGCTAAATGGGTGGCTACCAGTTGGAGGGTCAAAGAAGCAAGAAGATGAAGGAAAATAAGCATTTTGAAGAAGTGTCATATTGGATTCCAAACATTAACTCTGCTCCTCTCTCTACAGATGCTGCCAGAATAGCTGAGCTTCTCCAGCACTTTCTGTTTCTTAAGAATAAGAAGACTGCCAATCAAGTGAATCAAAATTGGGTGAGATGGGGTGGAACATGAATAAGGAGAGATCTGCCATCACAGCATCTGGAGGTTGTTGGAAAGGACCACACATCTGCACACTATTGTCCCAGCCAATGGTCCTCAGGACTGAAAGGATGGTGGCAAGGGAACCTACAGCATAGTTGAGTGCCCCATCCTCATGAGAAGAACTTGGGATTGCCATGAGGCAGCAAGCTGGAGGTGGTACCACACTAAACCCCTCTGTAAGTTTCACTCATGGGACTGCGGAGGTGACCATCCACCTGCACCCTGCCCACACCCCTCCAACCCTTAGAAGTTCAAACCAAGGACTTGCCTGTGTGCCTGCCCGGCATATGTTGCACGTGATCTGTTTTCATCTCCTTTCGTAGCCTGATATTTGGTGTTTGCTGCAGCTCCCATCCTCACGAGGGAGTCATTTACCCCACCCACCCCAAGTGTGGTCAATGCCATTTTCTTCCTGTTGCACAATTTCAATTTGCAGCACCACAGTAGGTGACAATAAGTGCTCCTTGGCTTCACACCACCCCAAATCCCTACCTAGCCTATCTACGTGCACCTGCCCACCTTTCAGCCCCAGCCCCTGGCAAATGAGGTGACCATGCTAGATGGGATCATGGGAGTCTTGACTACCTATACAGGGATCCCCTGACTGATGGTGTGTCCACAGACGTCAGTGAGGATGGCTCTCCCAATGCTTTGAGACATTGGGCGCTTGCTTGCTGCACGTGCTATGTTCAGCTGCATAAGTTGCTGGCCAGTCTGTAATAACAAGGCACACTCCCACACTGCACAATGTGCACCCTTTAAACTGAGGAATGCTGGGCAGTACAGGAAGCTGACCATTTTGTTTCTACTGCATCAGTTGGTGAAGCAGAGATGCGATGAGCACACTGATAAGTGAGTGAGCGCTAAGAAAACAACCCTGAGATCCAGCCTGGTCCACTCTGTGCAAAGTGCTGCAGCTTTGCAATCCTAATTGCTGCCGTGACCAGCAGTATGAAGCTGTGCTCTCAGAGCTCACTGGAATCACATGATTGAAGTGTCAGGATGGTTGTGATGGGTTGGCAGATGACAGATGTCAATGTCCCATGGAGAGGGGTGGACAGGGACACTTCCACAGTGCCCTGAGTGGAAGGTTTAGAGGAGTCTTGTTGTATGGCACCACCTCCTCCTTGCTGCATTTGGGCTGGTTGCTGCCTCATGAGCACGCCTTGGATTGTGGTTTGCTTGCAGCCAACCTGGAGGTTGTTCAGAATAAGCAGTGAGTTGAAGCTGCCAGCTACACTGCCAGCTGGTTCCCTTGTTGAGTTTCCCAATGTCCAGTTTGTTCAGCGAGTTTGATTAGGTGTGTGGTTGAATATTAGTGAGACAAGTTGTGATATTAATGAGCGTTAATCTCAATTGATTTGCATCTTGAGACTGCTTAGTAAGAATCTCGCCTTGTTAAAGCATGAAAGGTGGAGTGCCAGTCTTCTCATCTGATTCTGCCACATATCCCACGATAGCCCACCTTGCTCAGACCCTGATACAATTCTGCTCATTGGTAATTAAGCAAAAGCAATGTGATGCTTGGTTATGGTGTCAACTATTCCAACATTCCAGGGTGGTAAGGTGGTTAGCACTGCTGCCTCACAGTGCTAAGGACCTGGATTCAATTCCAGTCTTGGGTCACTGTCTGTGTGGAGTTTGCGCATTCTCCCCTTGTCTGTGGGACGTTGGTCTGGTCTCCTCTCACAGATCAAAGATGAGTAGGTTAGGTGGATTAGCCATGGATTTAATGGGATAGGGAGGGGGGATTGAGTATTGGTACAATGCTCATCTGAGGGTCAGTGCAGACTTGATGGGTTGAATGGCCTCTGGGGATTCTATAAACTCAACAAGGCCAACGGGCTCAAGATTGAAAGCAAGGTAATTCCTTTGGAGATTTGTTGAGATGTTTATGTCAAGCGGTTGACAAACCAGAGGAGGGGGAGATTAAAATTAGAAACATGTGAGTAACGTGAAGATAGTGGTTCTTGGTGAAAAGTGACAGTGATCAGGTATGGGGGAGGCAGAGAGATATGGAAAAGAGTAGAGATTGGGAAATGGTCAGAAAAAGTTCAACTATTAACGAGACCTTGAAGACCATGTTACTACCATTTTCAGGAGCCATGTAGAATAAACATCAGGAGAAGGACCATTTGAGGGCTAAAGATTAAGCATTCCGGCTTCCATATCTCATTTCCCCTCTTTATCTGCAGCAGTCTAGTCTGAATTATCAAAATCAAATTTCTGGCAAATGAGCATCCAAGAAAACTAAATCTCAATATCCTGTACTCACATTCCTCTTCAAACTGTCATGCATATTAGCTCCTCTCTCCCTCACACCCAAAACAAGAGCACTGGGATTGTTTGATGTCTGAGCAGCGTCAGTCCGAATCCACTCTCACAGTAACTGCTTACTTTCACACATCATACGCCAATATTCAGCACCAGATTTAAGCCATCAGTCATTTTGGACAGTGCCAGATTTTTTTTTTCAAATCCATTGTGTGCTGGTTTTAAAGTCTGGCGTTCATGCACAAGTGTCCTGAGTGAACTCTAAAGGAAATCATCAAGAAACTGCAGTCACAAGCTGTGTGGAAGATAAATGAAACAGCAAAGAATCTGCCTCTGATCATTGTAGTTTCATTTCACACTAATACAATCAGAATGAGCCCTATAACATGTTCTTTGATGACTAAACTTGCCCACAGTGTACTCCAGATGGGAAGAGGATCATACATTTAGCATTTATGCTTCTATCAAGGATTGTGTTTCCATAGCAGCATTTGTCCTACTGTATCTGATGCTTCAGAATTGCTGAGATGCTTGTTATTAATGCCATGTGAATAATGGTTATTTGCCTACTTCTTCTAGTTTTTTATAATAGCAAAGAACACTTCAGAACAAAACGTTTGAATCTCCTCTCTCAGAGTTTGAAGATACTTTTTTTTTCCTTTTAAACCAGATGATAATATTTACATTACAGTAACTGAATTTTACATTGTGTGATTCTGTATGTGGCAGCTATTCCCACAGTAATCTGCTCCATTAATGTTTACATGCATGCTTCTGTTCCTCAATAGGGTACATTTGTTTGCTGGCTTCATTCTTACAGGCAAATATTTCGGTAAATCATTGTTATGCTCGTTAGCTCACAAACTTTCTAGGAAGAACACCTTTAGCTTTCCAATAATGCTCATATGAAATAAAGGGTGGCTTTTCAAGTTCCACTTGAGTGTGTTTCAAAGTTGTTGGAGCATGGTTGCCTTTATTAAAGTGCAATGATTTTACCACTTTCATGCAGGCGATGCACTGGCAGAGATGCAGCAATGTTGTTGGAGATCCTTAAGCCACTCTGTGATCCACCTTGTGCAGCCAGACAACTCATGAAATGGAGGTTACGTCACCCCTCTCAGCTGGACGTAAGAGGTCCCTGAGCAATACTTGAAGGATAGCAAGATATTTTCCCTGGTGTCCTAGTCACTATTAATCCCTGTCTAACAACATCACTTAAAACACAGAGAAGTCTTACAGCACAGAGCGGACCATTCTATCCATCTTGCCCATGCTGACATCATCTGATCGTTATCTCGTTGCTGTTTATGGGAGCTTGCTGTGCATTGATAGACTGCCGTCTTTCTATATTGTGACAGGGTCGCCATGTGGAATGGCTTTGGCAATAATTTGCTTTGGGACATCCAGAGGATAGAAAAGTCCTCAATTTTTCACGAATTTTCTGTCCCTCGTAGCTTCTCAACTGCACCAGATTAATTGCCACCTACCCAAGTATTTTTATTCATGCTTGGGATGTGGTCACCACTGGCAAGATCAGCATTTGTTACTCATCTATAATCACCCTGGAGGAGGTGAGTTGCCTCTGTGAACTGCTGCAATCCATTTGGGGTAGGTCCACTCACGGCATGACAGGGGAAGAGTTCCTAGTGTTTTGAAGGACAGAATTATCTGCCATTATGGCAGGCTTCTTTTGGCATCCACTACCACATAGTTTCTATTGCACTTATAAGGCTGTTCCTTTGATGAACTGATATTTATTTCTGCTGTCACTTGCTAACTGCTGACACAGCTAATCACACGATCGGAACAAAAGTTCGGGTGACTGGCACTGCCCATGTCATGTTTTGGGATCAGAGAGTTGGTCGCAATAAAAGCTGGTTTTATTATTCACTCAAGTGAGAGCTTGAAAGGAGAAAATTTAATGACTAGCCTGAGTTCGTCACATTTCCCTGGAGTTAATCAGGAGATTTTGCAGATACTGCCAATGTTTGTTTCACTGCTAGTGGGAGGAAGGTATGAAGTCCAAGTCATGATGTTATAAAACATCAATGGAAATTAATTTTCCATCACAACATTGAATTCCACTCCCTCTACGTCTGGGAATTTCTCACATTACCAGATATTACTACATAATCACAGCATCTTTCATTGTGGGACTTGCTGATCAAGGGAGCATTTCATGCAATTAAAGTTTCTGGCCTTTCTACTCTTGACTATATTTTTGAATAACAGTGGACATGCAGTCTACAGAATATACAATTCTAAAAGATGTACTCAGGCATATGAAGTTGTCTCACAAATTTGGGTGCATTGATTTCATGGTATGCTGCACGTTACAAGTTTCCTGTGTGTAGAACACAGAACGCAGTAGAAGAACATTCCCTTCTTGGAGAGCAATGACTTCAGTTCCAAAGTACTAAAAAGATAGGTAAATAAATCTGAATATGCAGCAGAAATAGTTTCTTAACTTTCACATTGATGCTCACGAGTCATTTTTTAAAATGGGTTTCCAATCCATGCCCATAGCTAGTTGGGAAAATGTCAAAATCATAGTGTGCGTATACTATAAACTGCACCTGGACACCAAAATCAAAGAATGAACATTACAACAGTTGAAATATTTACTTAAAAGTGTGACTTTAAACATTGCAATATTCAACAAATTTCCAGTGTTTCATCACTGCATTATAACATCTTTGCAACATTGTGGTGCACTAGCTCCCCCGGTTTGCAGTCCATGTAAGGAGTTATTTTATATTTTACTGACAAAGTACCGCAATGAATAATGGTGTTTTAGCCACAGGACTGACATTAATCTGATGTCATTAAAGCTTGGTTTACCATTGGCCTTTCAAGTCAGTGTAATATAATGTGAGGTATTTCAAATTGGCTGTTGGAATTTTGTTTAGACCCATTGGAATACAATAAATAACAATCTTTAATCTTCTTAAAGCATGTTTCCCTTTGCTTTTCTTCCCAAAAGTTTTAGCAGCCAAATGTATCCCTTATATTTAATCAGGGTTTAAGCATATTGGAACAGAGCACATTTTATTGATGATTAGCAGTGGATACAAGCCTAAATAATCTTAGTTTGCAATGGGCATAACTTCTTGTATGTAACTGAAGTGTTAATACTTATAAAATTCAAAACTGTAACTCAAGTTTCATGAAGGAAGGGATTTATAAGTTCATGGTTGCACCGAGTGGCAATATATTTAATGTTTTAGCGATCTACACCACCTATTTAAATCACAAGAGAGAGAGAGACACACACACATGTTTTGTCCTTGATGTATGTTGCAGAGGAGAATGTGTTTTTAACTAGATTCCACTGGGATTCTGACAAGTTTCAATGTATATTCTTGTTTGAATTTCTATGTTGTATATCAACTGTTCTTCTTCTGCCCTTGGGGTCAGTTAGCTCAGTTGGCTGGATAGCTGGTTTATAATGCAGACTGACACCAAAATTTAATTTCCACACTGGCTGAGGTTAGCTTGAAGGGCTGTCTTTCTCAACCTCTCCCACTTTCCCAATGTGTGGTGACCCTCACATTAAACCACCACTAATCATCTCTCTACTATGCAGAAGCAGTCCTCTGGTCCATTAGGACTATGGTGATAAATGACTTCTTCTTTCTAAGTTACTAGTCACTCAGTGAAAGAGGGCAGCTCTGACTGAACTGAGGTATGAAAAATTGAATGGACCAGTCGGATGACTATCTTCCAATACAAAGTGAAGAAGCACTTGTTACTTGTTATTGAAGTACTTTAATCAATTTGCCTGACAATTCCTTCCATAGGTTCTGCATGACTAAAAGTTTTCAAAAAATCTCTGCACAAAATCAATACAAATTGTAAGAATTTAAAGTCAATTCTGAACATTTACTTTGAGATAACATGGAAACAGGCTTTGTCATTTGGGGTATGAATAATTTTTTCTCATAATTATTCTGACCAAACACCTCCATTTTATATCGCATGTCTTATATTTGGAATTTATACTAAAACTCACTGCTTTCCAACAATGATGGTGCTATGCCATGGGAATTTCATTCCTTCAGGCAACTCTTTCCCTCTGTTGCCAGTTGCTAGAGATTCACAAAAACAAAAGAGGTTGAACCATCCCAACTATTGAAACACGATATAAAATAATTAAGTGCCTATCTCAAATTACATTTTCCATACAGGTGTCAAGCACGATCTTTCCAGCAAGTGTCATTGAAAAGTTATACTCAGACTCAAATTTACTATCCCTTATTTCAGCAAGTTTCCCCCATGAGCTTAATACATCTCCGCCAGACGGCACTGACAAGGGACCAACAAAATTAGAAAGTGTGGGAGAAATTCAGCAGATCTGTCAGCTTCTGTGGAGAGAAAACAAAGGTAACATTTCGAGCCTAAAGAGGCTTCTTCAGAACAGTGGTCAGATCAGGACCCCACTATTGGAAATGTTTGATGCAAACTGTTAGTAAATGGCTCAATGGACCAATGTCATTCAGTTCTCCATTCCTGGGCAGGATTGATGTAAAAGGATCATCAGGCAGTTGAATCCATAACAGGGAAGTCTAACTCCATTTGTAATGTCCTTTAAATAATCACTGAAATAATTCTATTCCTGATCGAAAAGCATCAGAAGTCTTTTAGATTTCTCATAAAGCTGGTGCATCTTTTGGTATTCACTCCATCCAAGAGAAACTTTGGTTTATTGAATACAATATAGTGAATGGCTGAAGGAAAAAAAGGAGAGCAATAACTCACCAGTATTTCAGAAGAAGCAGCCACAACCAAATCTAGAATTCCTTAATGAGAGAGGTTCTTGACATCCGTTATGAAATGGTTCATAGCTACATGGAGAAATGGCCTGAAATTAATAAGAGTGCCAGGAGGAATGCAGCCAGCACAATGCTGGAAAATTCTTTTTCGATTTCTGGCTTAGTTTGTCAGGGTTTCTTACTCTTAACAAAACAACACCCAAATCAATGTGCAAAAACATGAACTTTAACACAGAGCAAAAATCCAAAAACATCTGAGCAAAAAAAAACCCTTTAAAAATCTCAAGATAGTTGTTGGTGCTGAGGTGGGAGTGTAGTAGTATCAGAGAGATGTTGTCCATGCTTCGTCATTCCCATTTGTTTATGTACTAAAACCACTTGTTGTTGAAGCAAAGGGACACAGAATTTGGTTGGCGGTTCAACACAATTTTATTAACAAAATATTCCTTATTAATGTGAGCATTTCCCAAATTCACACAATATTTACTCAATGTGTAGCTCTATCCATCTGAGAATGGATGTTACTGCAATGATCCACATGTCTGAGCTGGGCTGATGGAATCTCCTTCCTCTCCGTTGTTATGGCTTGCTCTTTTCCATCCCATGAAGGGCATCAGACCCTTGATAGGACTGGACTTGACAGAACCCAAGGTTGATGCCCTCTGCCATGAGAAAGCTGTGAAAATTCAATAAGAAAACATATGGCCGCACACAAAATGGTGGAAGGAGAAAGCACAGCAAGGCAGACATTGATGGGAAGGTGAACCTGGGAGAATATGAGATAGCTGAAAATGTGTTGCTGGAAAAGCGCAGCAGGTCAGGCAGCATCCAAGGAACAGGAGAATCGACGTTTTGGGCATAAGCCCTTCTTCAGGAATGAGATAGGGCAGCAGGTGGTGTAACAAATTTTCCAGCCGGGAACATTCCCGTCCTCCAGATATTCTCAAAGATGGACCAGGCATCTTTGTTGCAGACATAAAAGCTGTCTGAATGTATGTCTGCTGGTGGGGAACGTTGTTCAGGGTATCTGACCATATAGGTTACAGCTGCCTGTTTGATGCCTGAGAGATCATTGCTTTAGGGAATTTTAACATAAGTCTATAAGGGATTCATCGCTGTGGTTCGCCAGATATAAACCACCTCCTGTTTTTTAGTGTCCATCCTGCATCGGAGAGGATCTGTTAATGAATATTCTTAAAGGAAGGTTTCTCTTCTGCTCCCCAAGTTCCTTTTGGTCTTCCCCTGTTTTGTTTTGGCGCAAATGGTCTCTTGGGGACATTTGTTGCCACTACCCAACGCTCATGGGGTTCTCCTCTGTAACTCAAAAAGAAGGTGGGCACTTTGGTATATTTGACCATAATGCTGCAGTCCTGTAACAGTAGAGTCTAGCTCACAATGCAGATTTCGGTGGCCGTGCCATCTGTAATCCTGTTGTCCTGCAAAACTTGAATGGGGATGCGCTCTGTCAGAATGGGGTAGTTTTCCTTTGCTCCCTACAACTTCCAAACACTTCTAGTTTCTTAACTGGCCAATTTCAGGCCGATAATATCTGCAAAATATTGTAATATTGTGGGGTGGCACGGTGGGGGGGTGGCATGGTGGCACAGTGGGGGGGCGGCACGGTGGCACTGCTGCCTCACAGCGCCAGAGACCTGGGTTCAATTCCCGACTCAGGCGACTGACTGTGTGGAGTTTGCACGTTCTCCCCGTGTCTGCGTGGGTTTCCTCCAGGTGCTCCAGTTTCCTCCCACAATCCAAAGATGTGCAGGTCAGGTGAATTGGCCATGCTAAATTGCCCGTAGTGTTAGGTAAGGGGTAAATGTAGGGATATGGGTGGGTTGCACTTCGGCGGGTTGGTGTGGATTTGTTGGGCCGAAGGGCCTGTTTCCACACTGTAAGTAATCTAATCTAATCTAATCTAATCTAATCTAATCTAATCTAATCTAATCTAATCTAATATGGTTAGCAAGTGCTTCTCACATGCAGAGAAACCCTGCTGAAAGAGTTCATGAGGCAAGGACCATCGCTCTGTGTTTGTTGTAGTGTAGCATCCAAGACTGTAGTTTCCAAGCTGAAGGGGAGTTCAGGGTTGGTTCCCTGCAGGGGCTTGCACTAGGGCCTTTTTAAATTCAGCAAAAGTCTACGTATTATTCAGTCCATTCGCTCTGGGCATTGTATAACCATCGATATGGTTCTGACAGTATTGTACTGAGCTCAGGAAGGAACACAATGAGCTTACAGCTTTGGGGACGGACAAGCAGGTTATTGTCTCAACTGGCTTCCCTTATATATGAAGTTTCCCCTGAGTTAAAACAGTTCCTACATGTGAGACCTGGGACCTCATGATCTGTGCCTTCCTGGAGTTTAATCCTAGGCTGGTGAGGAAAGCTAACAATTCCTTTAACAATGCCAATGCTGAGACCTTGTCTCTATCTGCAGGAGGAGATCATTCACATTCTGTACCAAGCAGTCCACTAGGGAACCCCGTGAGCCCTTTAGCTAGCACCTGATGAAATCTTGATGGAGAATTGCAAAATCCCTTGGGCAAGAAATATCAAACTCCATTGATATTTCTGCTCCTGAAATACAAATGTATATTGGCAGTGTCGACAGATGGCAATGGACTGGAGTCATTGCTAATGTCCAGTACAATGAAATATTTTGTCTGTGGGACCTGCTTGTTAATAACTTTGGTGCTGGTCGTTACCATCAGTGGTGTAATTGGGGTAGTTTTAGTTTGTTCTCTGTAATGATGGTAAGCTGCCAAAAAGCTCTGGTTTCTTAACCAGCCAAATTGGTGAATTGTTAGTGGATGCCACAGGATACAGGAATCCCTGTTGCAGTAAACTATTGATGACTTTGCCCCTCTGCCTATTTCGGAAATGTGCGCTGTCTCTGCAAGCTTGGGTCCGGTCCATCAATCAGTACCTTGCCGGTCATGTGGCTGCAGTCATGGTTATGGCTGGTGAATGCTTTCAGGTGCTTCATTTGCACTGTTGGATCATTCGTCATCTCAGGGAGTTTAATGCATAAACTCTCCCACCACAGAAACTCTTTCCAAATACCTGCCTGGGGCCTTATCACTTTCCTGTATCTGTCAAATGCAGCTGGGTCGAATGACAAATTACACCTCGCATAAGGATGGAGGTTTGCTCGCTGAGCTGGAAGGTTTGTTTACATGTTGAAAAGGAACCTTCCAGCTCAGCGAGCAAATCTACATCCACAACCTCAACCTGAGCTACAAATCTTCTCAAAACTCACTAACCTCGCATAAGATCCAAGCCCAGGATGTGTCCTGCCTCTGAGGGGAGACTCACTAGCACTACTGGGAGGTGACCAATCACATTCCCCAATTTCAATTCTAAAGGGTCAGTCTCTGCCCCTGCTGTAGATGTTCTGCAAAACTTCTAAGGAAGAGCTTCCTATAGGTATACCATATACTATCTAAGTTGTGAGATGTGTTAAGAGGCGACTGTCTGTGTGGAGTTTGTACATTCTCTTTGTGTCTGCATGGGTTTCCTCTGGGTGCTCCAGTTTCCTCCCACAGTCCAACTATGTGTAGGTTAGATGGGTTGGCCATGCTAAATTGTTCATTGTGGGATGTGTATGTTAAATGGATTAGCAATGGGAAATGCTGGACTATAGGGAGAGGTTGAGTCTTCACTAAGTGTGTGTTCTTATTCCCCCCTCACCCCAGACTTTCCAGAATGTTCTGTGACTTTTGGCCAATGAGGTCATGAACTGGGTTCAAGTTATCCAGTGCAGTGCCACCAACACCCTTCACTGTTGTCCTGTTGAATGTGTAAAATGTACATACTCAGGCAGTCAAGATGCCAGAATGTCTGATCAACATTTCTCCAGTGAATAACCCTTGAGCTGGTTGTATAACCCTTGAACATTTGTGGTCTTTTTGATCTTGGTTTCCAGTGTTCTCTGTTGTCAATAGGCTGTCAGCTGCTGTTTAAGTTAGTTTGGCTAATTTTCTGTCAGGCCTGATTTCTCCAGCTGCTGATTAATTGACAATGCCAATTTTGGGCTGAGGTTACTTGACCACACAGAGCAATAGTAAAGGATCACGAATGGAATGAGAGCCAGTTTGAGATGACTTACAAATCAGATATGCTCCACTATTATACAGTTCTTACAAACTGATGTATCCCTTCTTTACAATTAGGTAGGAAGTTCAGTTTTTTATCACAGGATTATCCTTGAGCTTTACTAATACCAGTGCAACTTCTTCTAATGCAACCATTTGCAATGACAGTGAATGGGATTAGGATCAAACAGACTCAGATTTCTTCACAGTCATAGAGTCACACAGCATGGAAACATCACTGTACCTGCATCCATCACTTCCTCTGGCAGTTCATTTCACATACAAAGCACCTTCTGTGTGAAAAGGTTGCCCCTCAAGTCCCTTTTAAATCTTTCTCCTCTCAGTTTAAAAATATGGCCCTTAGTTATGAAGTTCCCCCACCCAAGGGAAAAGACATTTGCTATTCATCTTTTCTATGCGCCTTATGATTTTATAAATCTCTATAAGGTCCCCCCTTAACCTGCTATGCTCCAGTGGAAAAATCCCAGTATAACCAGCCTATCCTTATTACTCATTCCCAACAACATCTTGGTAAATCTTTTCTGAACCCTCTCCAATTTAATAATATTCTTCCCATAAATCCATGGTGAAGTATTGTCAATCTTAGCACTTACTCAATAAAACTAGCCGCAAGATTGACCTGAACAGCCTGATTGTTTGCAAACTGAAATGATCGCAAATAGGAACATTCAGACAAATTCAAGCTCCTGATTGTCCAGTATTACTCTGTTATAGATAGTTGGCCATCAGTATGATGATGATCTTAATAAAAATAACAAAATGATTATTTTCAAATGTGCAGTTGAGGAGATATCCATTCAACTCTTGGGAACAAGCTCTCACAAGTCTTCCAGTCATCCTTATTTGCTCAGAACAACATAGCGGCAAAACAATTAAATTAAATGAGGAAATTAAGTTTTAAAAAAGCAATGGATAATTAATATGAGACACCACAAAACAAAACTGAAGTGACAAATGAACCATATGAACCAAAAAGAAGGGTGTGGAAAGGAAGTGGAAAACTTTGATGTACGGAAAAATTGTAATAAACTGTTACATCTCAAATAAGATAAATATGACTCTTTCCTCGCACACAGCAAACAACTTTTGATGTTAGACTCATCATTGGCAGGCAGAAGTTCATATACATCATACAGTATTGTACAGTTTACAGACAGTAGTTGATATACATCTGCATCATCTTTAACAGATCATAGAATCTTACAATCCCTACAGTGTAGAAGCAGGCTATTCAGCCCTTCAAGCCCACACCCACCTCCAAAGAGCTTGCCACCCAGACCCAACCCTCTAATCTATCAGCGTAACCCTGCATTTCCCATGGAGAATCCACCCAGCTTGCACATCCCCAGAAATTATGGGCAATTTAGCATGGCCAATCCACCTAATTGCACATCTTTGGATTATGGGAGGAAACCAGAGCACCCAAAAGAAACCCATATGGACATGGAGAGAATGTGCAAACTCCTCACAGGCAATCGCCCTGTCGTAAAACCAATACATTGTGGGAAGCATTTAAAGAATTCTTCCATAGGATTTCAGAATTGCTGACAGCATTTGTTGCCCATCCATAAGTCACCTGGAAAAACATTAAGAATTTGCCATCTAACGTAAGTGCACCTTCAAAGCTGCTACATTTTGATTCAGTAACAATGACAGAACAATCATATTGTTGCAAGTCATGATGGTGCATGGCTTGGAAAGGAACTTGCTGGTGGTAGTGTCTCCATATGTCTGCTACCCCTATCCATCTCAATTGGCAGCATTCAGTAGAAGAGTAGTGATGACCAGTTGTGATAGTGGACAATTTTGATCAGGCTGCATGAGAGTAGCAGCTTGTGGGAAGGAGAAAGGTCGAGAGAACAGAAGAGTTGTGAGAGCGGGGGGTTGAGGTGGAAGAGTTATGAGAGCTGAGGAAGAGAGAGATTTGAAAGTGACAGGAAGAGAATGAGAGTGTGACAGGCTAAGAGTTGGGAGACCAGGAGAGGGGATTCGTGAAACCAAGATGTAAAAGTTGTATGAGTGTCTTTTTCCATAATCATCTCGTTGGTCCCATTGGAAGCAGTTCTGAGGCCTCATGGGGAATTACCTTAGACCATCATCATTACATTCAGAATGACATAAAGCAATTATGTGCTTGTGTATCACAGAGATTCAGAGCTGATCCCAGCACTGTCTGTTACCACCTTCTCTTCACAGCCAGAAATTACTACCTCAGGGGTAGAGACACTATGGATTGCTCAAGAGGTGGTGACCCACAGTTTGGAAACTCCTGGTTCACCATCACGATACAGTACATGGTCTGGGAATACACAGCAACCATTGAAAGACTTGGTCCACTCAGTGGTTATCAATCGAACTCAGTGCTGGAGGTTGTAGGATTAGAAGTTCCATTGAAAGAGGCTGGGCAAGTTACTGCAGTGTGTCGTTTATACAGTGCTCATACGTTACATGCTGCTGTTTCAGTGCATCAGTGGTGGAGGGAATGAATGATTTTCCTGGTGGATGAGGTGCCAACCAAGCTTAAATAGATATTCCAAGTGAGAAAGATTGGCATAAAATAATACTTCTGAATTTCCTCTTAACTAGGACAAATCGATAAAGGAGTAGATGATTCAGCCTCTCACTCATGCCATTCAGTAATGGCAGATCTGCATCTCAAAAGCATTTATTCATTTGGTACTCTGTAGTGCTAAAGTTCTAAACAGTGGATGGCAAGTGTATACACTTAATGATACTTAATATCACCTGACAAATGTTTTGGATTACAAGACAATGTAATTCACTAGATGTCCCCTTGACAGGTAAGAGAAGAGAGAAGCTATTGAAAGGGTAAACGAGGGGAACTAAAATTATGGAAGCTAGAGAACAAATGTCTGATTTTAATTCAATTGACAATGTTATGAGATCCCATTTTCTACAGAAACTGAACAATGGCAAAGATGTTAGTAAAGAGAGTGTGCTGATATTGGTCTACCACCACTGAGTGCAGACCTTGACAAAAGCACCTCAGAATTCAGATATATTTAACAGAGGAAAAATTTCAGAAGCAGTTAAACGTGTAATTAGTGGAAAAATTATAATGTATCTTTGATTAGAAAGGAATTTTGGGTTTGTTACTCTGGAAAAGTCAAGGGAGAAATATCAACTCAGAAAATACATTGAGAGATATAAATGGATAAATGTAACCAGAGAGGTAGCAGTGCAATGAGTAACAATAAGGTTTTTCCATTGAATTACTGAAGTTTATCCTGTGAAATATAACCCTGTAACAGAACCTCCATTTACCTGTACATGGATATGAACCAATCTAACACAACTTCAGACTGGAGATACTCTATCTCTCTCTCTGTCGATTACCCAGACTGTATTTAACACTATGCCTCTATTAAACATTGATCTTCAAACAGCTTGCTTTGTGCCTGCTTGATATTGAGACAAACAGGACATTTTGAATTCATTTTTCATTTATTCTTTGATGAGATGTAAGTGTTGGTAGGAAGGTCAGCATTTCTTGCCATCACTAATTGCTCTGAACTGTATGCTTTGGTAGGCAATTTCAGGCCACAATTAATAGTCAACTACAATGCCATAGGTCTGGAGTCACACGCAGACCAGATTTCCTTCCTAAATGACATTAGGGAAAGCCACTCAAATAAGCAAAGAAGTAAGGATGCTGGAGAATTGAAAAAAAAGCGAAAACA
The DNA here is from genome assembly GCF_037043375.1 of Chiloscyllium plagiosum. Classification (NCBI taxonomy): domain Eukaryota; kingdom Metazoa; phylum Chordata; class Chondrichthyes; order Orectolobiformes; family Hemiscylliidae; genus Chiloscyllium; species Chiloscyllium plagiosum. The sequence goes on from NW_028270163.1 coordinate 44,176,621, forward strand.
GAAAATGCTGGGGAAACTCAGCAGGTCTGGCAGCATCTCTTGAGAGAAAGCAGAGTTAACATTTCAAGGGAAGTGCCCCTTCCTCAGAATTTCAGAACTTCAGAACTTCTGAAGGTCTGTTTCCATGCTGCATGATTCGATGACTCTGTGAGTCTATGGGTGGCTGGACTCAAAACGTTCACTGTGTTTTCTTTCCACAGGTGCTGCCAGACCTCTTGCATTTCTCCAGCAATTTCTGTTTGTGTGTTAGGGAAGGACATTTAGATAGATTTTTTTACATTAATCAATGAAAGTTGTCATGATTAACTTTGCGTTGAGTTATTCATTGAATGCAAATTCCAGCAGCTGTGAATACTAACCCCAGAGAATTACTAATCCAGTGACACCACCAATACACCAATATGTCTCCACATTCTGAATTATTAGAATATTGCAGTTTATGAGGAGCTGTTTGGAAGGAACATGAATGTATCCATTCCACCAGATTATTTATTAGTGCAGCATATTAGTACAGGGTCCATTGATATCTCGGAGCAATATAAGGAAGACTTGTGCAGACTAAAACTGACCACAGTTTGGGGAGGAATACATTTAATCACTACTTTCAACAAAGTGCTCAAGAGAAAAGAGCTTTCATCTCTTTAGTACACCAGTTATGATGTCGCAAAGGGCTTCACATTCAATTAATGGTTTCACAAACTGGAATCATGCTTATCATACATAAACTCAGAATGCACAGGGTTACCTCACACAAACTGAAAATGAAAAGCTTGACTAATTAACTGTAATGCCAGCCTGGATACACACTCAAACCTTGGACTGGATTGTGAACTCAACCTTCTGCCTCTGAGGTGAGACTGCTAACAAATGCGTCTCACTGAACTGAATCAAGGTGACAGTAATAAAAATTCTTTTAGATTTATTTTGCCACTTGTTTGGATATTGAGATCTTGGGACAGTTTGCCACTCACACGAGTGCTGATGCACAAAAATTGAAATTTCTGAGGGTATACTAAATGTATATTTAATGTAGCTACTTAATATAGTTTTATCCCATTCTTTCATCTGCTATCTTAACAAAGGCGTTAACTGTGTAGAATAAACAGTTTAATGCTTATGTTAAAACAGTGATTAAAGGAAGGTCAGAGGAGTGTGTCATATACTAATATTGGCAACAGCAATTACTAGATTATGTGAACAAAGGAAATTTCTACCTTCACCCAAGTAATGCTAGTGTCTGAATTTGGTCAAATGGGCCAAGAAACTTAATAGAATTGTGGATGGTCAAGTCCTGTTTGATAAATGGAGTGAAGCAGGTGGTCACTGTATCGGGTAAAATACACTGATATTGCACCCTGAACTGTGACAGTATGATTGGCTCCAGATTTTCTTGGCGGTGCAACCTGAATCAGCAAGATGTGATAGCATTGCTGTGAATCTTACATAAAGTTCTGCACTGCTTTCATGAGCCCAGCATGGTTTGGAGGAGCAGTGTCCAAAGAGGATGGTTTAATTCTTTCTGCATGCAAAGGGGACACAGTTTTGTAATTTAACACAGATCCAGACAGAGGATTATGTGAATATATGCATTGAACTGGCTTATTTTGCATGACATAATTCAAGTTTTGATCCCTCATCTTACAGATGTCATATTTTAAGGTCTATTTACCCAAAGTGAAGCTTGGTGAAACAGGTCTGGGAAAGATGTTATTAAGATTATTCCACGCTTTTTGTGAAGAATAGGGCAGAACGTTCCTCGCCCTGAGCAATGACGAGAAAGTTGAAAATGATCAGAATTTTGATGTCAATAAAAGACTGAGTGATTTTCCCCTCAAGCCTTAAATGGTGACTTTGGACTCTCATCATTCAATAGTCCCTGTATGCTCATGACTACCATTCTTCTTGATCCTTCATTCACTTAGCATTGGCCAACCACCAGCCTCACACCATCACCATGCCTGCTCCGGAAATAACCCTCATACCATCTCAGCTCTTCAACACATTACTTCAAAGTTTAGGAACATCTTGCAAACGTCTGCCAGGTTGCTTTGTATGTAGGGACACAAACACAGACTTCATGCATCTGCACAGGACGCTCTTAGCTTGCTGTCTTTGTATTGATTGTAACATGATCAGCCACGTGGACCTCATTGGGTTGAGTTCTCCGACTGGGGCTGTTAACCTAGTCCAATCAGGGAGCCCTGGCTGACAGATATAAACAGGAGGGTTAGAGGTTCTGCCAACTCTGAGAACTGGATCTGATGAAGCCAGATCAGTGTCAAGTACAGTGCACATGTGAATAATGGGTGATTTGCTTGCAGGATACTGACTTTTGTGGAGTTATTTCAGTCTTAACACTCACTCACTTTGAGATTCCTTGGAGGCTGTCAGACACTATTTTGCATTCCAGTTGCACACTCACTGTCTTTAGCAGTGACTTAAATGCTCCCAGCCTCCATGTGAGTCACATTGCTTTTTAAGTACATTGGTAGGTCAGTGTTTAGTTACAGGCTCAGTTAGAGGGAAAGAAGGCAGCCAGTAATGATGGGGAATGCAACCAGTGCTCTGTACTCCATGAAACAGCTACCTCTATTTTCTGAATCTTTCTGTTCAGTATTCAATTAATATTTATAATGAGAGGTGCAATAAGAATTATGGAGCACCGTTATTGTTTGTTCATCACTGGCTGGAGGTCATGTTGTGGCTGCACAGGATATTGGTTAGGCCACTGTTGGAATATTGCGTGCAATTCTGGTCTCCTTCCTATCGGAAAGATGTTGTGAAACTTGAAAGGATTCAGAAAAGATTTACAAGGATGTTGCCAGGGTTGGAGGATTTGAGCTATAGGGAGAGGTTGAAATAGGATAGGGCTATTTTCTCTGGAGCATTGGAGGCTGAGGGGTGACCTTATAGAGGTTTATAAAATAAAGGGGGCCATGTTCTTTTCCCTAGGGTGGGGGAGTCCAGAGATAGAGGGTATAGGTTTAGGGTGAGAGGGGAAATATATAAAAGAGACCTAAGGGGCAACGTTTTCACACAGAGGATGGTACATGTATGGAATGCTCTGCCAGAGGAAGTGGTGGAGGCTGGTACAATTACAACATTTAAAAGGGACCTGGGTGGGTATATGAATAGGAAGGGTTTGGAGGGCTATGGGCCAGATGCTGGCAGGTGGAACTAGATTGGGTTGGGATATCTGGTCAGCATGGACAGGTTGGACCGAAGGGTCTGTTTCCATGCTGTATATCTCTATGACTTTATGACTGCCATTTATTGCCAATCCCTAGTTGCCCTTGAGAAAGTGGTAGTGAGCTGCCACCTTGAACTGCTGCAGTCAAAAAGAAACTTTTTAACATTTAACTCAATTCTTAAAATCTTTTTAGCACTGCAAAAGCTGCTTGAAGCTAAAATAATTCTGGTTTCTCCGGGAATCTCACATGTCTACTTCACCTCGTAGTGCAGTATCCTGTCTACAAAAGCCACACAAAGCATTGCCTCTCACTTGTTCAATGCTGTACAGCATGATGCTCAAGCATTTCAAGGCAACATAGCAGTCCAGGCACAGTCTAAAACTTTGAAAGGTTAAAAATGATGGAAGAATTAAAATGGAATTCCTCCTAACCTGCTAGCTATCATGAGACTTCACTATACTAATCTGAAACTGATATCCTAACAGATGCCATATAAGCAATTTAACTTCAGGCCCATGCAATGCTGGTGCACTGTATCATTGGCTGCTGCTTTCACGCCAATGGTCAGCAGGATATCTTTTCTGTAGATATTTGAAAGTAGGATCACATCAAGATATCAAGTTTATAATTAGATGGATGATTAGATATTTATTCAGCAACCAAAAAGGTCAAGGACAGTGGAATTAACATGGTCCATGTGTCTTTTGCACTAAACAGCGTCTGCTTGCCATAATACAAACAGAATCTTAAGCAATTAAACAAACTCCAAACCCAGCTCATTCTTCCTGGAAACAAGTTGCATTTAGGTTATCTCTGGGTCTCTCAGGCCAGCGATGCATTGCTCTGACATAATGTTTCAGAAAGTCCTCCTGATCAATATTCTGATCCTTGTCCTCAGAAAATTCCCATTTCATCTGCACCCAGGACATCCCCCACTTAGTCAGCTTGAGTTGTGAAGGGAACAGTGTGCCACAATGATGGCAAATCTCGGAGGTTTGGTTGGGGGGTGGAGGATGCAATCATATTGGAGGTCTGCATCTGGTTCCATGGGAACAGCCATGACTCTTACACACTAGAGAACTTATAGGTTCCTGCCTCATTTGATCCTCCCCTTCCTTCCTTCTCTCTTTGTGATCCTCTGTGTGTTTTTGTAGTCTTCCCAATCTTCTGCTTTCCCAGTGCTCTTGGCCATTTTATAGGCTCTCTCTTTTTCTTTGATATATTTCCTGACTTCCTTTGTCAGCCATGGCTGTCTATTCCACCCCCACCCCTCACACAAGATAACCTTTCTTTTCTTTGGGATGAACCTTGCTACCTCTTGCACTTGCTCTTGCACTGGTCTGGGACAACCAATTCTGGGAATATGAACACGTTTACATATTTGACATGTTAAGCATTTGAGTTCCGTTTGCTTTAAGGCTGGCCTTAGTCAAAGGACATGTGAATTTGTTGGTAGTCGTAAAATACTGCTGGTTCTTTGCTGCCTTTAGTTGACTTTAAGGGAGAAATGAGAGTGTGTGATAAAAGGTTAGTTATTCCAAGCAGAAGGTTGAAGTGATGTTCCATAAGGATCAATTAAATTTCAAGTGCTAAGAAAAATAACAATGATAAATATTTCAGAAAGTACTTGGAAGAACTCTCTAGCATAGGTGCACAATTAGGCTCCCAAAATGATTATGGCAAGATATTATACACAAAGCTTCTCTACAACATCAAAATGTCTGAATTTAGGAATAACATGCTGAGCTGAATTAAGAACTAGACTCCCCAAAGCCTGTTCACCATCTATAAGGCACAAGGCAGGAGTAAAGTATCAAAAAGTGTGGCATTGAAAAAGAACAGCAGGGCAGGCAGCATCCAAAGAGCAGGAAAATCGATGTTCTAGGCAAAAGCCCTTCACGGGGCAGGAGTATGATGGAATACTCCCCACTTGCATGAATAGGTGCAGCTCCAGAAACATTCCAGAAGCTTAACATCATCCAAGATAAAGTAGCCCATTTGATTTTGCCACTGCATCCACCACCAACACTCAGTAGCAGCATTATGTACTATCTACATAATGAACTGCAGTAATTTACGAAGGCTCCTGAGATGGCACCTTCCAAAGCTACGACCAATATGATCTGGAAGAATAAGGCCAGCATGGAACATGACCACCTTCAAGTTCCCCTCCAAGCCACTCAACATCCTGACTTGGAAATATATTTCCCTTTCTTCACTGATACTGGGTTAAAAACCTGAGACTCCCTCCCTAATGGTTCTGTAGGAGTGGGTACATACATTGAACAGCAGAGTAGGCTTCTGAGGCAAGTAGTCTACTCCCACTCATACGTCTTGAGTTCTTTTGTGTCAATCATTACTTCAAGTAGTTAGAACTGCAGGCAGTTTTGGCCACTCACTTGAAGGGTGCGGGAAGACTGACAGAAACAATGTGAAAAATGTGTGATTATGTATATCAGGAAGGGGGGGGACTCTTTCCTGATTAAAAAATAAGACCAATCGGTGACCAAACGAAGGTATTAAAAATTCTGAAAATTCTGAAAGTGAGAATCTTTCCATTAGTGAAGATAACTAGAGAGCATCAATATAAGATATGGGTGTGTTTGAAATTAATAGTTTAGATGTATTTAGAAAGAATCCAGACAAGAGAATAAAGGGATGCAATCACAGATTTAGATAAAAAAGGAGGAGGAGGCTTGAATGGAGCGTAGACGTTAGTATTGACCGGTTGGGGTAAATGGGGCCTGTGTGCCATCTCCTGTGTAATCCTATATAAGAATGAGCACATATGCTGCAAAGTTAAAGATCACACATTTTTAACTTTGTACATCTAGTCCAACACCGGCATCTCCAGGTAAGCTGTATTTTTGGTGACCTTGATTGAGGGATAATTATTAGTCTGAACATGAAGGACACCTCTATTGTTCTTTGTCTTCTATGTGTTGCCAGGATTGGAGGATTTGAGCTATTGGGAGAGGTTGAACAGGCTGGGGCTGTTTTCCCTGGACAGTTGGAGGCTGAGGGGTAACCTTATAGAGGTTTATAAAATCATGAGGGGCATGGATAGGGCAAATAGACCAGATCTTTTTCCTGGGGTGTGGGAGTCCAGAGCTAGAGGGCATAGGTTTAGGGCGAGAGGGGAAAGATATAAAAGGGATTTAAAGGACAACTTGTTCACACAGAGGGTGGTGCGTGTATGAAATGAGCTGCCAGAGGAAGTGGTGGAGGCTAGTACAGTTGCACCATTTAAAAGGCATCAGGATGGGTCTGGAGGGATGTGGGCTGGGTGCTGGCAGGTGCGACTAGAATGGGTTGGGATACCTGGTCAGTATGTACGAATTGGGCCGTAGGATCTGTTTCTGTGCTGTACATCTCTATGACTCTATGATTCCTTCCAAAGACTTCAGGCCAGACAGGAATGATGGATGGGTGACAGGGGGTACCCCTCCCCCCCACCCCCCCCCCCCCTCTCCGCCTCCCCACCCCCACCCCCCCCAAGATTTTTACAAAGCCCTCAGATTGATGTAGAATGAAGGATAGAACACTGCCCACACTTTCACCAGGGCCATAGTGGAACTGGCCATAGAACTCCTTAAGTTGAGGCTTTGATGCCCAGACTGCTCCAGCAGAACCTTGCAGTATAGCCCAGAAAGGGTGTCGTGCATCCCATCCTTCTCCTTTGCCTCCTTGCTGGACCTTTCCCTGTTGTCTCTCTGGAGGCTCTTTTGGATTTACTGTGTCTTCTGGACTTTCTGACAAAGTCACAATTATGGTCTCCTTCTACATTGTCTTGGGTGTAGCACTAAAACACAATGACTCTCCAGTCACTGAACTGATGTGAGATCATGAGTAGATAATCTGTGAAAAAAATAACACAATTTTATGGAGAGAATTGCAGAGCCCTCACATCCATCATAGAGAAGCCTCATATAACAGCTTCACACAGAGTAGCAGAGAGGCTTCCCAAAGCTATCATTGTTGTGACTCCATGAGGAGTTAAGACCATAAGACATAGGAGCGGAAGTAAGGCCATTCGGCCCATCGAGTCCACTCCGCCATTCAATCATGGCTGATGGGCATTTCAACTCCACTTACCTGCATTCTCCCCGTAGCCCTTAATTCCTGAGGTATGCACCCTTATCCAATTGATCATTGGGCAACAAAAGCATTTATTTCAGGGAGTAGAATTCTGCTGGTCAGCCAATATGACTACATCCTCCACTCCCCTACCAAACTAAAAGGCTTCCTTCCATTTCACAGACCACGCCTTTGCATACTTATAGTTCAGTGTGAGAATCTGGTATCTGTGAAACATTACCATCCAGCGCTGGCTGTGGAACATGTTTGTGAAATTTCAGCTTCCTTTTTCTCATTGCACTTGCTTTGATGCAAGGAGGGTGTTACGACACAGGGTAAAACCTCCTGCCTAATGTAAACACAGAAAACTTTTATCCTGTGTAGTAATATGTGAAAATTCGAGAGGCCAAGAACTGTTTAAAGTAAAAATTAACAACTTTATTTCAAAAAGTATAACAGAGAATAATTAACTAACAACTATTTACAATGCCTTTCTCTAACCTATCTTTTACTTTCCCTTCTATAATACTAGTCCGATAAAATCCCTGAGTAAGATTTACCAAAAAATTCAAATTTCCAAACCAGCCAGCTGTCGAATCTTCCTCTGTAGGTTTGCTCTCCAGGTCAGTGTCAATCTTTTTTTTCCTCTGTTCAAACTCTTTCTCTGGACAGGTACCTCCCAGAGAGTTCTCACTAGCAGCCTACATCTGTTGGTCTTTTGGCAGTTCTCCCTCAACTGTTCAATTTTTCCCAGTCTTATACTCCCAAAGCATCGGATTGTGTCATTGGTTTTTAATATTTCCAATATACTCAATTCAAACGTGATTGGAGTCTGGTATTTTTCGGGGTATCATTTACACTGATTGGCCTAATTTAAATTTGTTTCTGTCTCCGAGCAACCAGCTACCCTGTCTAGTGGATCAGAAGGTTACATTATATCTTGTTCAGAACACTAGGGGCTGTCATGTAGTTCCGCGAACCTTTAACTCTCTTAAAGGTACAGTATCCCTTACACCTTCATAACACCTCCCTCCTTAAGAAAAAAATTACCCATCATAATGAAAAGATGTATCATTTTTTCTATTCTTTAAACACGTTACCTTAAGATACCGATAACTTTAATCTTCACCATAACTTCTTCCCATATAACAGTATATATGCATGTAACATTAAATAAATGCAAATCTCATCTAAATGTTATCAGTTAACTCTGCAATAGTGCATCTGCAATTACATTCTTACAATATGTAGTATCTTTAACTTAAAAGTCTGTAACATAAAACTCCAACAAAATAGTCTCATATTCTTGTCATTAAAGCGCTCTAAGAATGTAAGTGGATTGTGATCCATGTACACAACCGTCTCTGACACATTGTTGTACCAAACTCAATAGTTCCTTTTCGATTCTGGAGTATTTCCTCTGGTGGACGTTGTTCTTCTTCAAAAAGTAACCAACTGGAAGTTCAATCCCATCCTTATCTTCCTATAGGAGTACAGCTCCAACTCCAATGTCACTAGCATCCATGGCGACTTTAAAATGTTTTGAAAAGTTTGGTGTAGCTAGAACTGGTTTGGTGGTTAATGTCAATTTCAAATGGACAAATGTCTCCTGGCGTTGTTCTGCCCTCTGAAACTTTGTGTTCTTCTTCAGCAAATCGGATAACGGTGCCACTACACTGCTGAGGTTTGGAACAAACTTCCAATAGAATCCACTGAGTCCTGAGAATCGAAGCACCTCTTTCTTCGAGGTTGGTTATGGAAATTCCTTGATGGCCTTCGTCTTTGCGTTCCATGGGGCCAACCTTCCAAGACCGATGTTATCCCAAGAACGTCACCTCTGCTTTTGAGAATTCAGTTTTATTTAAGTTTATCACCAGTTTTGCTTCTTGTAGTCATTCAAATAGCTTTGCCAATTGTACCATGTGATCTTTCCAGGACTTACTAAAGATCATACATTGTCCAAATAGACTGTACATTAGATTACTTACAGTGTGGAAACAGGCCCAACAAGTTCACACCGACCCAACGAAGCGCAACCCACCCATTCCCCTACATCTAACAGTATGGGCAATTTAGCGTGGCCAATTCACCTAACCTGCACATTTTTGGACAGTGGGAGGAAACCGGAGCACCCGGAGGAAACCCATGCTGTCACTGGGAGAATGTGCAAACTCCACGCAGTCAGTCGCCTAAGGCGGGAATTGAACCCGGGTCTCTGGCGCTGTGAGGCAGCAGTGCTAACCACTGTGCCGCCCACCGTGCCGTACAGTTTGTTAATCCAGCCACAACTCTGTTCATGAGTCTGTGGAATGTGGCAGGTGTGTTCTTCATTCCAAAGATATGACTTTAAACTGATATAGCCCTTTTGGGGTTACAAACATAGAAACTTATTTTGCTGTCTCTGATAAAGTTACCTGCCAGTAATCACACATTAGTTCCAACTTGGTGATGTAACTGTCTTGTCTGACTTTCTCGATACAGTCCTCCAATTTTGGACTTGGAGATGAGTCCGATTTTGTAACAGCGTTGACCTTTCGTTAATCCATGCAGAATTATTGAGTCCTGTCCGGATTGGGAGCTAACTCACTCTGGTTGGGTTTGATGATGTCCTCGTCGACCATGGCCTCCACCTCCATTTGGACCTGCCTGGCTTTGAAAGGATTAAGCCAATAGGGGTGTTGTTTTATCAGAGCAGTATTCCCTACGCCTACTTCATGTAAAATAGCATTAGTCCTCCTCATCTGATTCTTACATATGTCCTTATGCTGCAGTAACAAATATTTCAACTGCGTTCTATGCTCCTGAGACAGATAGTTTACTAACCTATCCCACCCCTCAAGGCCTTCTTCATTTTTTAATCCATTTTGAGGCACATCAAAATCCACATCATCTGGATTTGATTCCTCACTCTGCGGGGCAGTAACTAACATCTGTTTCTCTAGTTATGACTCTAGTATAATACTATTTCAACATGTTCACATGAAATACCCCAATACCTTTTTATCTATCTGTCACCTTTGCTAGGTAGTTCACCTGACTAGGTAGTTCACCTTTACTAGGTAGTTCAAATTTTTCTCAATTTGATAGGGAGCACTAAACCTGGCTTTGAAGGGATTTCCTATCACTGGTAACAGTACTAACACGTTATCCCCCCTGGAAAACATCTGAATTTCAGAGCTTTTGTCTGCCACCTGTTTAGCTAACTGACCAACTCTATTTAGTCTCTCCCTCACTTCCGATACATAATCTAAGTGTGAGATCTCCAACTTTGGTCCTGTCAATTCTTCTTTAATTAACTTCAAGGGGCCTCTCACTCCATCCAGGAATATTAACTCAAAGGGAGTGAACTGAGTAGAGTCATATGGGGCATCTAATATGGCAAATAATACGAATGGGACACCTTTATCCCAATCATTCGGGTAATCCTGACAGTATGCTCTTAACATGGTCTTCAAGGTCTGATGCCATCTATCTAAGACTCCGTGGGATTCAAGATGATACACGCTGGATTTAAAATGCTGTATACCTAAACTATCTATAACCTCCTTAAACAGCCTAGCAGTAAAAATTGAACCTTGGTCCGACTGAATCTCTCTGGGTAGCCCATACCGTGTGAAGAAAGCTACTAACTCCTCTACTACCCTTTTTGCCTTGATACTCCGTAATGAAATTGCCTCCGGAAATCCGGTAGACACATCCATTATGGTTAACAAGTACTGGTTCCCACTTTTACTTATCGGGAGGGGAACAACACAATCAATTACAACTCGCATGAAAGGCTTTTAAATATGGGAATTGGCAACAAAGGTGCTGGTGTTATTACCGCCTGTGCCTATCTACCATTTGGCATGCATGACACATTCAGCAAAAGTTAACCACATTCTTGTGCACTCCAGGCTAATAAAAATGAGTTTGTACCTAAGCCTGAATCTTTTGTACCCCTAGGTGACCTCGTATAGGTAGTTCATGTGCTACCCGTAACACTTCCTATCTGTATCCTTCCGACAAAACAACCTGGTGCACGTCAGCCCATTTCTCCTCTGCACTAACCTGCCGTAGCCTCCATTTCCATCTTAGGATTCTATCTTTCAGATAATAACCCTCCGGAATATTTTCTGCCTCCTTTTCAGAGTACGCATCCACATACATATCTTTTATTGTCACGTCTTGCTATTGCAAGTCCCTTAGCCTTTCAGGACTAAACATGTCCTTCTGACCCTCTGCTTGTCCAGGTTTTTTCCTACACCATTACATCAAACAGAGTATCCATTAACTGAACCTCAACTCCATACTCTTTTTCTTTACTTTTCGCTTTGTACTGTGACTTTTAATAGTGGGATCTGGTTACCACACAGTCTGGGAAAATACCAGGATATTTCTGTTTTAACTCTTGAGTTTCCTGGTCCTCCTTGGGCTTCTCCACAACAAGGAGTATCACTCCCACCTTGGATCCTGCCAAATCATTCCCAAGAACAAACTGAATTCCTGGAACTGGCACTCTGTCATTCCTCCCACTGCAACCTCCCCAGACTTGAGTTGGCACTCAAACCTGATCTTATATAGAGGAATGCTGAATTTCTGTCCATCTATCCCACAAATTACCATACTCTCGGGTAACAGAACAGAAAGAGTGCATATTCGCTCGCCCCTTACTATCAGTAACTGGTTAGATCCAGTGTCTCTCAAAATTATAACTTTGTGCCCTTCTCCCTCTGTTCTTTCTGAGTAAACTTTACCCACAGAGGCAAATTCTTTGTAAAGGTCAGGTACTAACTCCATACCGAGCCCCTGCCTAGGCTATGCCCTCTCCAGCAGCTCTGTTCTTCTTGGGGTTTCCTTGATGACTTCACTAATGCCACCAGTTTAGCTTCTTTTATCATATCTTTTCCAACAGTGCCTTTCCTGACTTTACGTGTCCCACTTCACCACAGTGGAAACACCTGAAGCCTTTCACCTCCTTTTCACCCTCTTGGGCTTCTTTTTTATCCAGTGCTCTCCTCTCCTCGTGGTTTCATAGTATAGACTCTCCTCTTTCCCAACTTCTATCCCTCACAGGATGAAATTCTGGCAGGAAGCTTGTCTCATGCACCAACATGTATTCATCTGTTAATTCTGCTGCCCCTCTCACTTCCTGAACTTTCTGTTCCTCCACGTGAACTCTTACCATCTCTCAAAGTGAGTTTTTAAACTCCTCCAGCCAAACTGTCTCCTGTAGAGCCTCAAAGGTCTTATCTATGTTTAAAGTACGCGCCCATCGATCAAAATGATTATGTTTAATTCTTTCGAACTCAACGTAAGTCTGACCTCGTTCCTTCTTTGTGTTTCTGAACTGTTGTTTATATGCTTCTATACCAATTCTTAAGCACTTAAAATAGCCTGTTTAACCTCTTCATAACCTCTTGACCTCTCATCTGACAGCATGGCAAATACCTCACTAGCTCTGCCTACCAATTTACTCGGGGATTTTATTGGACTATTATTATAGAAGGGAAAGTAAAAGATAGGTTAAAGGAAGGATTCGTAAATAGTTGTAGTTAATTATTCCCTGTTATAATTTAAGAAATAAAGTTGTTAATTTTTACTTTAAATAGTTCTTGGCCACTCGAATTTTCACATATTACTGCACACCCAAAAATCCTTCAAACACTCCATCTGCCTAGTCAATGTTTCAAATGAAGTAAAGAAGGCTTCAACATCTTTCCATCAAAATGTGGCAGAGCTTTGACATATTTGTATATATCACTACTTTCTCTTTTAATCTCCATTCTGTTAACTTGACTTTGCAAACTAAGTCATAACTATTCAAATTCAAATTCTCTCCCTTTGTATCTCTCCTTTTCTTCCCTTTGTCTTTCTCTCTCCCTTTCTTCTCTCTTTCTTATCTCAGATCAGAACATTCTCTCTCTCTTTTTCCTCTCCCTCTCTCTCTTTCCTCTCTCTCTTTGTTTATCTTCTAACTCCACTTTCCTCAATTGTAATTTAAGTTTTTCTACTTTGACTGCACTTGTCTCTTTCTCTGACACACCTGAGTGTTTGAGTAATTCCTTTACAATTTCAGCTTTACTTTTGTCCTTGGTTAAACACAAATCAATTCTTTTTTTTGCTAATTCTAAACCTATGGCCTTTTCCTTTCATTCTAAACTTTCTTGGCAAATTTGAGAATCATTTGCAAATCGCAGAACCTCTTTAGCAATTTTAAGAGCCATTTCTCTCACTTTTAATTTAATCAAACACAAGTCATTGAAATTAAACAAATTGTCTCACCTATGTTTTATTTAAAGATCTAGGACACTAATCTGCAAATGTTTAAATCTGTTGGGATTTTTCGTACGCCCCAAATCTATTCAAATCTGTCTAAACCAGTTCAAATCCCGACGACGAGCTGCCAAACTGTTACGACACAGGGTAAACCCTACTGCTTAATTTAAACCAGCAACACAGAAAACTTTTATCCCATGCAATAATCTGTGAAAATTCAAGTGGCCAACTATTTAAAGTAAAAATTAACAACGTTATTTCAAAAAGTATAACAGAGAAAAATTAACTAACAACTATTTACAACTCCTTCCTCTAACCTATCTTTTACTTTCCCTTCTATATTACTAATTTGATAAAATCCCCGAGTAAGATTTACCAAAAAGTTCAAACTTCAAAACCAGCCAGCTGTCGTATCTTCCTCTGTAGATTTTCTCTCTAGGTTGGTGTAGATTTTTTTTCTCTCTCTTTGTCAAAGAATTTTCACCAGCAGCCTACAGCTGTTGGTCTTTTGGTAGTTCTCCCTCAACTGTTCAATTTTCCCCAGTCTCATACCCCGAAAGCATCGGATTATGTCATTGGTTTTTAATCTTGTCAATATACTAAATTCAAACTTGATTGGAATTTGGTATTTTTCTGGAAGTATAATTTAAACTGATTGGTCTAATTCAAATTTGTTTTTGTCTCCAGGCAACCAGCTACCCTATCTACTGGACCAAAAGGTTACATTATATCTTGCTCAGAACACTTGGTGATGTCAGGTAGCTCTGCTAGCCTTTAACTCTCTTAAAGGTACAGTATTCCTTACACCTTCATAACAAGGAAATTCCTGCACACAATACGATACCTGCTAATAACAATTTGATCGGTTTGCTGTTAATTGAGCAGCTTAGAACTGGGAACAAATTACAGAACGAGAGAAAAGTGTCCTCTATTTCCCCAACTTAGGCATGGTCCCTTTATTCCCTGCAACTAAAACCCACTGTAAACATGAAGGAAACCAGCTTATCTCTGCTGCAAAAGATGGTGTGACTGTGTAAAAGCTGTTGCTTCTAACCAATAAATCAGAGACCTATTATCAGTGAACCAGCTGCCTTGTGTTGTGAAAGTAAATTTCAGATAACACTAGCTTCAAATCCCGGACACTTTATTTCTGTAAACCGCAGGAGAGATCCCGAGTGCACCAAGGGACTCTGACAGTCTTCTTGTAGAGGCACTCTCCGGTGAATATCAGAACATTACAAGTAAATAGCATTTTTTATATCTTGTTAGAGTATAACTGATACAAAGGATTCTGACATCACAGGGCGGAATACAAATCTCGTTAACAATATGTGTTTTTAATTCTCACAATAGCTGGAGATCGCTGCCTTCCTGAGATAATATTAAACCGTTCTCAGAGACTTGTGATTGTACTGTTCTCAGTCTCCTGCTAATTGATAAAGGGGTAGGTAATATCTGATAATTTAGTATCAGTAGTGTGGTTAGTCTTCACATACTCTTGTTAACTGGCAGGGAAGTATATGAATGGAAACAGGAGATGGTTAATGGGATGTCTGATCAGGGGCTGACAGTCCTATTCAAAAAGTGAATATTTTCACTCAGGGCTGGGAGCGAAATACACACGTTTGGCTCCACATGGCTTTGGTGGTTCAGGGACAGCCAGATTCTGCTGTGATCTCTGTCTCTGCCTGTGACTGGACAGGCATACTGTCAAATACTGTACATAGAGAATCATTCCAATAGGGGACCTTTAATCCTTGAATTCCCACTGCTTCTAAGCACTAGGGTAAGCCAGGGAAACAGAACATTTTACTTTTTGGGGTTCAGAACCTCCAGCTCAGAACATTCTCTTCAGCATCTCTTAGCAACCAGTTGAAGCATTGGGAGAAAGACAATTGAAGATTTTCAGACTGTAAGAGAATTACTGTTAACTACTGTTAAAAAAAAGACGAGGAATTGAAACCATAGTCTGCAAATTTGAAGTGCTGGGTAAGTGACAGCAACTGTGAATTTTCCCATTCTTGCGAATATGAAAGGAGACGTGAGACAGAACTGGAATTTTTTCCAATCTCAATTTTAAAACTGGGAAAATAGCTGCTGAATTAAGCAAGGCAGGTGAGCAAATAAGTGAAGCAATCCCCTGACGCTTTCATGGGAAAGTGTGTTATAAGCATTATTACAGCATAAACCTCACTGGAGGAAAGGGAACAAAGAGAGGAGAGATTTTGAAAGCTTTGGTCACATATACACCACATTCAAGCATTTGACAGCAGGGCTCGGAGAGAGGGAGAATACTAATCAGTATGTGACCATGCTCACACATTCAGCTGACCTCTGTGTGTTTGGACAGGTGAAAGATAGGATTGTCTAGGCATAAGGGATCACATCGTGAGAGCATAACTGCTAAGAGACGAAGCTATCAATATGTGTTGAAGCTGCAAGATTGTCAAACAACAACTACAGCATATTAATGGGAGAACTGACAAGGCTTTCCACAATGCTGATTGACATTCTCGATAACAACAGCATGTTGGAAATAAGGAAGAAAGTTTTACAGATCAGCCTGGAGAAAGATCAAAGCTAGAATACAGGATGTAAATATTGTGAAGGACAACATACAAAAAGAAAGAAAGCATGTGCAGCCTAAGGAAAGGATCATTCTAACAGGGAAAAGCCTGAATCACTGACACACAAGGGTTTAGCTAAAAAGAAAAAGCACAAGCCAATAAAGATGGCAGCCGGAGAGATGTTAGCTGATGATGTTATCTGACAGGTTGGCATCATTCGGTCTAAAGATGTTAAGTGCTTTGTGACTGTTCATTGGCTGGTACTTCCTGCAACATCATGAGGTTTGCAGACTTGTACAAAATGAGTCAAGATGGGAACCAAAAAATGAAGTCCTCAAAAAAAAGGTTGAGGCCATATGTTGGAACACCACACAACCAAAAAAAAACAGTGAAACTGAGCACCCAATGAAAAGAATGAAGGTGTGCATTAATGAATTTTCATGCATTTTCATGCAAATGAATTTTCCTATTATTTACTGGTGTCCCTCAGTTTGACTGGAACAATACATCCATCCTGGGACAGGCTAAACAAAGACACATGTGGGAATTCCTAGAGGCCTGGCATTCTTACCAGAACTTCATTAACAAACATATAGATTTGGATTCCATTTACCAACCTTTCAGAAACAGAACTGGAAATGATATCACCCACCACAACAAACTGAGACACATAAATAGCAAAGGGGCAGAACGCCAGCACTTCACCAGAAGCTCACTGATGATGTTACCTAGCATGGTGACAAAACATCTGAGAACAAACCTTCCAGCTCAGCGAGTAAATTTACAACTGGATGGGATAGGTATGGAGTGATATGCACCAAATGCAGGCAAATTGGACCAGTTTAATTGTGGAAACTGGGCAGCATGGGTAAGATGGGCCGAAGAGCCTGTTTCCATGCTGTTGACCTCTGTGACTCTATCTGCAATTCCAGACTGCAATTAAACAAATTGTACTTATCTCAACTAAGGCAAGTCTGAAGCTTGGGTTGTTAAACCTATATGTGACAAAAGATGTTTGCAGCATTCATGAGCCATTAAGCTATTGACTACTGAAGGACCCCGGAGGAAGTTTGAAAATATGTTTCTAAAGTTCTTAGAAAACTACCTGGTGAAAGTCAACTCAAAATCCCTGCATGTCTGAGATTAATTTAGCATCTGTGGCAGAAACTTCCAGACGCTGTCAAGACCAGCCTGAAAGACAAGATAAATGAAATAGAAAAGAAGTGATTAATTTCGAAAGAGACAATTCCGACAGACTGAGTTAGCAACATGGTATTAGAAATTGGGGTCCCTTTAAAACTGAATTTTCCTAGTTTTACTGTGTAGTACGTAATTCTACTACTGTTGTGGTATGCCATTGCAGCAGTGACTAACTTTTCAAACTTCTAGCATATGTAAACAAAAGGAAACATAAGAATTGCTGAGGTCATGATGTCCCACTGAACTAACATCAACAATTCATCTGACACCACATATACTCTCTTATTAATGAATTCTTTACAAAAATAAGAAGTTTTTGTTCTTAGGAAGAACAGTAAACTAATCCTCAAATGAAGATGGACGAGGGGACTTTGGTTTACCTGCTCGTGGGCATTGTCTAAAAGGCTTCAGACAGATGATTGACACTGTACAGCAAAAGGCAATGTATTAACATGTGTAGTGGGGAAGTGACGGGAGTGACAGAGAGAGAGAAAGAAAGAGAGAGAGAGAGTGGGGGTGGGGGGGTGAATCCAAAGAATTGAGCCAACAATTTCATGGGAGAAGATGAGAAGTTTAAGGGGAGAACAAAGATTTATACCACCGAAGATTATCACCACAGCTGCTGAGATATCAGAGACAAACATCCCACTATTTTAAAATTGTGAGGGTCGACCACTTCTGCTTCTCCATTCTACAGAGCAGCCCGGGGATCATTAAAGCACTCTCATCTGTAGGGGTTTGTATATTTCCTTACTTTATCTAATTAAATAATGCATCATACCTGTCTCAAAACTGTTTACAAATGGTCAGCTGCCTATATTTAGTAAGTGTAACCATGAACCCCCAATATCAAACTTTGCCAGTGGATGACATAAAAAGCTGAAAAGCTGAATGCACGCAGAGATCCAAAGGATCTCAGTAACATTAATATCACCACCTCGTGCCAATCATTGATGAAATTTTACTACAACTCACCAGGTCAATGGTCTTTACTGCCTTCAATGTGAAGACTGGGGACTGGCAAGTTAAGGTGAATATTAGACCAGCTGATTTTAATGATTACCAAAGAGATTGAAAGTATTTCAGTTTGCTGTGATAGACACAATGGTTCTCAATTCATGAATGAAGACATAGGGCACTTGGTAAATTTTTGGAAAATTCCACACTATGCATAATATCCACACTATCTCTAGTCAAGTGGAGGAGGCTGAAGTGGCAGTGAAAATTGACAAAGGGATCACAGCAAAATCAAGAAAATCCAACACCGACTTGTACATGGCAATTCTAGAATGGGAAAGACATCTTCAGAATTGGTCCAGTCCAAGGACTAATGTCATGTTCTTCCAGTAATAAAAGAAAAACTGACTGAAGCCAGAAGTAGTGAGAGAAGTGAGTGACAAAATCAAGGTGAAATGACACAAAGTTAAATTTCACTTTGATAAAGCTGCCAAGTTATTACCAGAGCTGAACACTCGAGAGCCAGTCAGAGTATAACACTCTCAACAGGAGTCAATCCAAATGGCAACTTGAGTTCAGTATAGGGCAAATGTCCCTCCAATTATATATGGTGAATGTGAACGATGAGCTGTATCATTCCAACCACAATGTACAACTATAAGAGATTGTTCCTTCACCTCAGGCAGCTGATTGGAAAGATGTGATCTCACAATATTTACAAAATTTAGAACAACCGAGAGTCCAAAGATCCACTGTTCCTCAACCAATGAAGTAGATACGAACAATAGTTTTCACAACAACAATACTTGCCATCACTGATGGGTGGCATTGTAGCTCAGTGGTTAGCACTACTGCCTCACAGCATCAGGGTCTCAGGTTTGATCCTGGCCTCAGGTGACCGTGTGGAGTTTGCACATTCTCCCTGTGTCTGTGTGGGTTTCCTCCGGGTGCTCCGGTTTCCTCCCACCGTCCAAAGATGTGCAGGTTAGGTGAATTGCCCATGCTAAATTGCCCAAAGTGTTCAGGGATGTGTAGGTTAGGTGTATTAGTCAGGGGTAAATGTAAAGTAATAGGGTAGGGGAATGGGTGGGTTACCCTTCGGAGAGTCGGTGTGGACTTGTTGGGCCAAATGGCCTGTTTCCAAACTGTAGGGATTCTATGATCTTCTATGAATGTGCAGGGACTGAATGCAATTAACACCCATTTCTGTAAAAGATTTTTTTTGTTGGGCAATTTATACAACTTGTAGCTGTAAATAGTGGTACATATGAACAGGAAGATGTTTGGGGAATGCATTTGTAGTGTATTGACTGACTTGACATAGTCATGTGATTCTACCTTTACTGTAAATTTCATTCACTTCAATTCATGGTCAACTTTAAACCTATTACTTGAAACAATAATGATGCATGCGATTAGCATTACATTCGTTATGCTGGGGATATTTTTCCACACAGATTCAGGACAAATTCATATCATTGAACACATTAATGAAAGAAAATGTTAAATGTGTGATTCATAAGCAGCTGTTATTTTTAGAGATTATCTGAATATGGCTTGAGACAAATTGAATCTGGACTGTACCTGGATAAACCTGACTTAGCGGCTTCTGAACTATCCAGTGGCAGAGATTATCGATGAACGTCTGTCACTGTCCTTCCTGAACAGGAGAGGGCAGAGCAAAAGAGCATGAATAGGCATCCAACCTGACAAATGGGAGTGATGAAACACAATCGATACAAGTGTCTGTGACTGGTTGTATATTTGTCTAATTAATTAATGAGATTAGATTCTCTACAGTGTGGAAACAGGCCCTTCAGCCCAACAAGTCCACACCGACCCTCTGAAGAGTAACCCACACAGACCCATTTCCCTCTGACTAATGCACCTAACACTATGGACAACTTTAGCATGGCCAATTCATGTGCCTTGCACATCTTTGGACTGTGAGAGGAAACTGGAGCACCCACAAGAAACCCACGCAGACATGGGGAAAACGTGCAAACGCCACACAGACAGTCACCCAAGGCTGGAATTGAACCTGGGACCCTGGTGCTATGAGGCAGCAGTGCTAACTGCTGAGCCACCGTGTCACCCCCGTGCATTGTACTTAAACTTATGCTTCTTAACACAATCAATAAATTATTTCAGAATAGCTTACAAGTGATTGGTTGTCAACGTTAAATAAGTGTAATCAATTTCTAACAATGCTAACAGTGAAATAAAAGCTGGAAAGCTAAGTGTATGTAGAGGTCCAAAGGATCTCAGTAAAATTTATTACACAACCCCATTTCAACCAGTGAAGAAATTTTGTTACAACTTGATAAAGCAAAGTTCCTCATTCCCCTCAATATGAAGGGTAGGCTCTATCTAAGGAACAACACCCTCTGAGTCCTGCCAAACCCATGTCAATGACCATTTGAGATCTTTCCTGTTTTAATTGTATCACCATAATGGATGGTGATATCAATGATAAATGCAGGGTTCACTCTTCTCTTTCGGCATTTGATTGCTGTGATTTGGAGAATATGATTTTCCACTGTTGATTATGTAAAGAATTTGCCCAGTTGTTTGGAGTTCTCAATACCAAGATCAAATTTTCTGAGTATTATTGGGGTGTAGAAGTATCATGTTATTAAGCATGTAAATAAATACTAAAAAGTCACTCATCTACAATCTTTCTACAATAAGATCACTTGATTTAAGTCTGGAGTAAAGAAGGAACTATCCCAGACATCCTCAAACTGAAATGAATGGTGATTAGAAGAATCAATGGCCCAACATGCCTGATATGTTTACAGGTTTACAGGTATGGGTCAGAATCCTATAGGGGCCTGAGTGACATGGACTATGTCAAAAACTGTGGGAGAACTGCATAAGATGTTGTGGGGACATGATGGGGAGTGGGAGTGGGGTCTCTCTTGTTGTCAAGAGTAACTTGATGCATTGACAGAGTTCTAGGCATTAAAGATTCTAGCTAGGAAATTCTGAGATGCCTGTTAATTGGGATTATTGCTTATTGACAGTCTCACCTCATTAATATGCAGCTTCCGATTCTGTCACACACCATGAGGAAATTAGACACTGACACCTGATATGAAAGTCAGAGTGTGTACCTCGCAACTCCAGCACCATATCCCCTTCTTGGAAACCCAGCAACAATATTTCAGGGCACACTCTATGGGCACCAGCCATATGCACCGCATCCACAGACCTTTCTGGGCCTATCCAGACCCTCATGAATCCTCTCTGATCCATATGCAGGTTGCTTCTGCACGTTAAAGCTCTATTCCAAGGCTTAATGTTGCAATGCTGCTGCAAGGACACTTTGCAAACAGGGAAAGGCATACATCTGATGGATTAGACCAGGCTTCTTCTCAGGATTGCCTCAAAAGAATGGGATGATCACCTTATTGGGATTGTATTATAGACCCACGAATAGTCAGAGGGAAATTGAGAAACAAACTTGTAAGGAGATCTCAGCTATCTGTAAGAAAAATAGGGTAGTTATGGTCGGGGATGTTAACTTTCCAAACATAGACTGGGACTGCCATAGTGTTAAAGGTTTAGATGGAGAGGAATTTGTTAAGTGTGTACAAGACAATTTTCTAATTCAGTATGTGGATGGACCTACTAGAGAAGGTGCAAAACTTGACCTACTCTTGGGAAATAAGGCAGGGCAGGTGACTGAGGTGTCAGTGGGAGAGCACTTTGGGCCCAGCGACCATAATTCCATTAGATTTAAAATAATGATGGAAAAGGATAGACCAGATCTAAAAATTGAAGTTCTAAATTGGAGAAAGGCAAATTTTGATGGTATTAGGCAAGAACTTTCGAAAGCTGATTGGAGGCAGATGTTCGCAGGTAAAGGGACGGCTGGAAAATGGGAAGCCTTCAGAAATGAGATAACAAGAATCCAGAGAAAGTATATTCCTGTAAGGGTGAAAGGAAAGGCTGGTAGGTATAGGGAGTGGTGGATGACTAAAGAAATTGAGGGTTTGGTTAAGAAAAAGAAGGAAGCATTGACAGGATAGATCGAGTGAATCCTCAGAAGAGCATAAAGGAAGTAGGAGTATACTTAAGAGGGAAATCAGGAGGGCAAAAAGGGGACATGAGATAGCTTTGGCAAATAGAATTAAGGAGAATCCAAAAGATTTTTCCAAATATATTAAGGACAAAAGGGTAAACTAGGGAGAGAATAGGGCCCCTCAAAGATCAGTAAGGCGGCCTTTGTGTGGAGCTGCAGAAAATGGGGGAGATACTAAATGAGTATTTTGCATCAGTATTTACCGTGGAAAAGGATGTGGAAGATATAGAATGTAGGGAAATAGATGGTGACATCTTGCAAAATGTCCATATTACAGAGGAGGAAGTGCTGGATGTCTTGAAATGCATAAAAGTGGATAAATCCGCAGGACCTGATCAGTTCTACCCGAGAACTCTGTGGGAAGCTAAAGAAGTGATTGCTGGGCCTCTTGCTGAGATATTTGCATCATCGATAATCACAGGAGAGGTGCCAGAAGACTGGAGGTTGGCTAACGTGATGCCACTGTTTAAGAAGGGTGGTAAGGACAAGACAGGGAACTATAGACCAGTGAGTCTGACTTCGGTGGTGGGCAAGTTGTTGGAGGGAATCCTGAGGGACAGGATGTACATGTATTTGGAAAGGCAAGGACTGATTTAGGGATAGTCAACATGGTTTTGTGCATGGGAAGTCATGTCTCACAAACTTGATTGAGTTTTTTGAAGAAGTAACAAAGAAGATTGATGAGGGCAGAGTAGTAGATGTCATCTATATGGACTTCAGTAAGGCGTTCGACAAGGTTCCCCAAGGGAGACTGATTAGCAAGGTTATATCTCACAGAATAAAAGAAGAACTAGCCATTTGGATACAGAACTGGTTCAAAGGTAGAAGACAGAGGGTGGTGGTGGAGGGTTGTTTTTCAGACTGGAGGCCTGTGACCAGTGGAGTGCCACGAGGATCGGTGCTGGGCCCTCTACTTTTTGTCATTTACATAAATGATTTGGATGCGAGCATAAGAGGTACAGTTAGTAAGTTTGCAGATGACACCAAAATTGGAGGTGTAGTGGACAGTGAAGAGGGTTACCTAAGATTACAACAGGATCTGGACCAGATGGGCCAATGGGCTGAGAAGTGGCAGATGGAGTTTAATTCAGATAAATGCGAGGTGCTGCATTTTGGGAAAGCAAATCCTAGAAGGACTTATACACTTAATGGTAAGGTCCTAGGGAGTGTTGCTGAACAAAGAGACCTTAGTTTGCAGGTTCATAGTTCCTTGAAAGTGGAGTTGCAGGTAGATAGGATAGAGAAGAAGGCGTTTGGTATGCTTTCCTTTATTTGTCAGAGTATTGAGTACAGGATTTGGGAGGTCATGTTGCGGCTATACAGGACATTGGTTAAGCCACTGTTGGAATACATGAAATTCTGGTATCCTTCCTATCAGATAGATGCTGTGAAACTTGAAAGGGTTTAGAAAAGATTTACAAGGATATTGCTAGGGTTGGAGGATTTGAGCTACAGGGAGAGGCTGGGGCTGTTTTCTCTGGACTGTCGGAGGCTGAAGGGTGACCTTATAGAGGTTTACAAAATTATGAGGAGCATGGATAGGGTAAATAGGCAAAATCTTTTCCCTGGGGTCGGGGAATCCAGAACTAGAGGGCATAGGTTTAGGGTGAGAGGAAAAAGATATAAAAGGGACCTAAAGGAGCAACTTTTTCACGCAGAGGGTGGTACGTGTATGGAATGAGCTGACAGAGGTTGTGGTGGAGGCTGGTACAATTGCAACAGTTAAGAGGCATTTGGATGGGTTTATGAATAGGAAGGGTTTGGAGGGATATGGGCCGGGTGCTGGCAGGTGGGACTAGATTGTGTTGGGATATCTGGTCGGTGTGGACGGGTTGGACCGAAGGGTCTGTTTCCATGCTGTACATCTCTGTGACTCTATGACTCTAATTGCTCTCTTAGCACTCACTCACATTTTGCCTGCCTGCGTGGTCACAGTTTCCCTCTTTGCCTTGCCTTGCTTCACCTCAGTGCAGTCACAGAGCCAGTCTACTTATCAGCAGTTGCTAATAAAGCGGACAGACAACTTGCTAAATGACACATTGCTATGTCAATCTCACACCATGTGCCAGAAGCATACATGACAAACACAGTATTTTTTTTTCATTCTCTTATGGGGTGTAGAAGTCACTGGCTAGGCCAAATTGCCCATGAGAAGGTGGTGGAGTTGAGCTGCCTTCTTGAACCGCTGCAGTCCCGGTGCTGCAAGCAAATGGCTATGTCTCAAGGTCCAAAGGGATTGTTCATCAGTCCTACCCATGGATATATCCATCAGTTGGGGGTCCCAGCATAGGCAGCCTCCAATTCCATGGCAGGGGTTTAGTCTTGGTCAAGTGACCAGTCGACGTTCTGTCAGTCAGGTGATGGATCTATGTCCAGGTCAAGGTGATTCCTGTCGCTCCATTGTAGAGGGTCCAGGAGTTAGCATTAGTAAAGGAACATAAAAAGGTTTTCTCTTTCCTTTCCCTCCCTTTGTGTCTCATTGCATTCCCAGGCTCTACAGTTGAGCTTGACCTACACTGGACTCTGTTGGCCCTGGAGGTTTGGTTGAGCAACTGGGGAGCTGTTTGAGTTGAGAAGGTGCAGACATGCTGAGTGTGTCCTTGCTGAAGGAAAGTGCACCTTCTTCAGTTTGAACTTCCACACATGTGATGGAGTGTGTATACCCAGCAGACCCTGAGACTGCTGGACATGGCTCTCCATTGCAGCCACCAACCTGTCCATGGAGGCAGCTAGGCGGACACATGCTTGAGGCAGCTGGGTCACAACAGGGAGCTGCACTCCTGTGCTCCTGACTCTAATCCAGCGAACATCCCCATTTGGGCTCAGTCTGCAAATTGGTAGAAGGTGCAGGAGGCAAGCTTCCTCTGAGGCGTCTGCACTGTCCTCCTCAGAGGTACTGAAGGCCCTTTCTTGCAGAGCAGCGCACTTGACTTTCTAGACTTCGGACCAGCTGCACAAACCTGCAAAGTGCAAAAGACAGAAGTTGTGTCAGTCGTGTGCTATTATTGACACTGATAGTGGGGCTGACATAAGAACTGCACTGGAATGAAGAATGGTATTTACTCAATTGGCGGGACATGAATGTCTGGGCATCTTCACAGGGAATGGTCCTAGTCTTTTCCTGTGAGGGTCAAGGTCATCCCCTCATGAGGGAAGTTCCTAATGTCAGTCACACCGCCATCCGGGCTATTTTTAAGCTATGGAATGATCGAAAGGAGGGGATTGAGTGAAATAAAGATGACTGACACAACTGTTAATACTGGTGCAGGTAGGAGAAAGATGGTGAGGGTTCCCAACTGAGTGAACAGGCAGCACAAAAGGTCTATAAGGTTAATAGTGCAGGAGGTTGTGTCGAGTGGGATGAGGAATGATTGTTGAAAGATGTTGCAAGCAACACTGTGGGTCATACAGCAGTAGCCTTGATAGGAAGTAGGTGCAGAAGCAGAAATAAAGTGAGTGTAAGGTAACAGAGGTGACTCAAAGTTAACATGAAACTATAAAGTTGAACACACAGAATAACTTTATGTCTTTCCTACAATGAACACTAGTCATCTCTCCTTTTGGACTGAGGAAGGATCACTGGACCCGAAATGTTAACTGATGTCTCTTCACAGATACTGCCAGACCTGCTGAGCTTTTCCAGCAATGATTATGTACCTACCAATACTAAACACATCTGATGGGACACCTCCAAATTGACTTCCAAGTCATTATTATATCAATTCTTAATAACTTAATACTGTGATACTGTTACTATTTTACTTTAAAGCCTCGGCTTTCTTTTGCTTTGGAGCCAAAGCAGACTGGATAGATGTAAAAAGTGGAAGACAACCAGTCTCCAGCAATATTGTACAACACTCCCACTACCCATAACAAACTCCCTAAAGCCTGTCTCTCAGCTGCAAGGCACAAGTCAGGAGAGTATTGGAATACTCCCCACTTGCTTGGATGAGTGCAGTTTCAGTAATATTTAGGAAGCTTGACACCAACCAGGACAAAGTAGCCCCGTTTGATGGGCATCACATTCACAATCCTCATAAGTAACAGTGTGTACCATCTACATGGTGTACTGCAGAAATTCATCAAGGCTCCTTAGACAGAACCTTCCAAATCCACAATCTTTACCACCTAGAAGGATAAGGACAGCAGATGGAGTACATCGGAACAACACCAGCTCGAACGTTCCCTCCAAGCCTCATATTACCCGAACTTGGAACAATATCATTATTCCTTCACTGGCACTGGGTCAAAATCCTGAAACTCATTCCTGAAGAACACTGTGGATTTGCCCACAACACATAGACCACAGCAATTCAGAAAGCCAACGCAACACCAACTATACGAGATCAGTTAGGGGTAGCACTAAATGCTGGCCTCGCCAATGATGCCTAAGTTCTGTGAATGAATAAAAACAAAATAGATTAAATGGCAGATGATACTGTTTCTATACTCATTGTCATTAATGATGGCTGCATACAGGCAGATCCTGAAGACATGTGCCTTCTCCTCATTTTGATTCCTTTAAGATCACAGACTGACGAGAAGTGCAATGGAAGATGCAATTTCTCGAGGCATTTTTTTCCTAACTGCATAACTCGAATAAACTATGTTTTCCTCCTTAGGCAAGTTGAGCCTTGAAAAAGAATCCTTAATCTTTCATTGATCTTAAAGACGCTGCTTTGGCTAACTCATTGCTCTTTATATGGTTCTTCAGCGGTGGTCCTGCTGCAGTGCTGAGCAAGGATTTCTGATTGGAAACAACAGCAACTAAATGTACCCTAAATACTTCATGATCACTGACCCAAAGAAAGCAGACCAGACTGAACACAGAAGCAATACCCTGACCTTCCTGGGTTAGATTCAAACAAAATGCAGCTCTGGAATTCTGGTAGAACTTTGTAGCACTACTTTGTTTTGAGAAGCATACTGAAAATTGCATTCAGATATTTGTGAGCCATCATGTGAATGGGATAGAATTTAAGTTCAGCATGGCTGAAACAACATTTTACATGTAACTAAATACAACGCGAGGTCTGCAATTGCACCATAACCCCATCACAGAAATGTAGGCTTTGAACTATTATGTGTCTGAGATGTCTTACAACATGTCATGTTATTGTATTACACAGCAATGCCACAGTGATATATGATTCTACCAGTAGGTGCCTTGTATGTAATCTTTACTGGGTGCCAAATAGTTTTTGTTCATTGTTATCAAATTGTTGAACTTTACCTTTGTGAAGACTGCACATGAAAATAGCTTAGATACTTTGCAGTATTTATTTTAAGTGATGTACGATAAATTCAGAGAGTGAATCTTCGTTCTGTTATTTATTCTCTGTCGGTGGTAAACATCTCTATGCCTCTAAGAACACCATCTAACAGTAGGTCTATGGAACAACTGGTTCTTTTAATCAGTGCTTTAAATTCTGTTAGTTAATGAGAAAGTCATAACCAAAATGCGACTGAATAAATGGGAATGTCAAATCCAAAACAGATACTGCCAGACAGCAAAAGATGAATCAGATCAGCTTCTTTTTAAACCATTCTGATAAATTTGTTACCTCATCACATCTGACTATTCCAATTCACTCCTGCATCAACCAACCATCAGCACCTGTAACCTGTATTTTACCGATACCTTAAGAGCCACTCATCGAAACTAACTTTGGTTGGCTTCTAACTCACCCCACCTGCAAACATACAATTCAAAATACTCATCCTTTTATCTAAAACTCTTCTTGGCCTGTTCTTCCCTTTCTGTATAACTTTCTGTCACCGCACAATCCTCTTCCCTCCTCACTACCCATAAATTCTGTTTCTCTAAAGCTTGCTTCATTTTCTCCTTCATCAGTCCACAACTGGGAGTTGTACTTTCTGCCATCTAGGCCCTGCATCCTGCAATTCTCTCCTGAAACACCTCATTACCACCCAACTTTTCCCCATTATGACCCTTCTTAAAACTCACATCCTCAATCAGGTTTTTGGGCAGGACTGCTAACATCTCATGATGAAGCAACTTGGGCCATTTTTAAGATGGTACATAAATGAAAATTGTTGTAAAAACCTAAGAATAGGATTCCACTTTAATTCCCATGCAATACCGATAAGAATCACATTCTTTAACCAGGTAATAAGGGTAATGCCATCAAAACTATTCTAAATAAAACTAACCTAAATTAAACATACTGTGTGTACCTGCCAGGACCATAAACATAGAGCACTTGGTGATTTGATCAGAGATTTGAATCTAAACAGAATAGAAAAAAAAAGTGTGTTTACTTAAGTTCATGCTGATGGTTCCTGTAAAAGATGCCAATTTATGCTTTTATTTTATGCTGACCTGTTTCCATTCAGTATAAACAACATTAGTTGTCATTTTTTTTTTCCTGACAAACATTGCTGAATCGTTAGGTCAATGGAGTTTCCTGACTTTTTTTTTAGATTAGATAACTTAGATTAGATTACTTACAGTGTGGAAACAGGCCTGTCGGTCCAGCAAGTCCACACCGATGTGCAACCCACCCAGACCCACTCCCCCACATTTACCCCCTCACCTAACACTACGGGCAATTTAGCATGGCCAATTCACCTAACCTGCACATTTTTGGACTGTGGGAGGAAACCAGAGCACCCGGAGGAAACCCACGCAGACACGGGGAGAATGTGCAAACTCCACGCAGAGAGGCGAGAATTGAACTCAGGTCTCTGGCACTGTGAGGCAGCAGTGCTAACCACTATGCCACCGTGCCGCCTATACCACCATGCCGCCCACTGTGTTGTCTCAAAGAAATATGCCAAGGCAATGGACCAAACTAATGGCTGTCTGCAGACCCAGATGTTCTGGGCTTTCCTGAAGGATTGATTATAACTGGCATGCCACAGTAGGAGCTATGTCAGTGGGGCGGAGAGGGGCATTTCCCAGCTATAAGGCTCATTTCCCTTCAGGTCTACTCACAGAATGTCTAAGGGCTGAAGATGGTCGTGTAGGCCACATCCTACTGCAGATGACCTAGGAAGATTTGGGTGCTTGCTAAAGATACCAAACTGGCCTTCAGGATTTGCGTGTTCAGTTGGCATCTTCTGAAATGTTGTTATCTGTTTGCGGGGGCCTCACTCTCAATGTAAAAGCCTGAGGGACTCAAACTGAGCTCTAGCTATAACTCCACATTGTGATAATGGCGATAAGACAACCACTTTCACGATGTAGCACAATGCACAATGAAAGGGTACTATAAAGTACAATTGGCAGCACCATATTGAAGTTTACCAGCTTTTGTTTGGGTACAGTTTGGTCATCTGAAGATCTGAATGAAATAATTTTTCATTGTTATGTAGTGCAAGAGTTATCACAGCCTTAGGGTCCTGATATCTATACTTGGCACTGAGCCAGAAGCCACTGTTCACCTTTTGTGCACCATTCTCTCCAGGGTACAATCGCCTCACCAGCAGTAGGCAATGGTTCAGGAGAACACCAGGTCGGGGAACTGGTCAGCTATTGGGACACTGAGAAGCAGTGCCCTTAGCAGCTTGAGAGCAGAGCCTGAAGTCCAGAATGTGGGCTGAAGAACAGGTCAGAGCCAGAGGCGATGAACAGGATGGGGTCAGAGATCAGCAACAATAGGCAGAGGAAGCAGGTGCTCTGAAACAGTGAGCTGCAGCATGGTATAAACAAGAACCCTGACTGGAGCATCAAAAGCCTTTGGCAATGTCTAGAGAACTGATGACGGGAATAGCTACACCTGCTAGAGAAGCGAAAGTACTAGACAATGTAGCTGAGTCCAGGATCCCAAGTGAAAAAGATACCTTTCATGACCTAGATAGCAAACTAATCTGGCTCATGTAGTTAAGGATGGATTAGCAATAGTAGCTCTAATGACTGTGTCTTCTGCTGAACATAAGGCATTCCCTATCTTTTTGCTCTACAACTGTGCTACTGAACTGATTCAAGACCAGGCATTGAGCTCTCAATGGTTTTCTGGTATGTTTGGAACATTGAACTGCCCACTGTAAATAGTTTGTTTATGACTTAAGCATTTTTCATGATTATAAATGCAGGTTTGATTGCAACAGAGTAAAGGGCCATCGAACATTTCATGTTCTGTTTTCTTGTGTGTGTGTGTCTGTGTGTGTCTGTGTGTGTGAGAGATGCAAGTCCAAGCTTATAATTAAAGTCAAGAAGCAATTATTCACTCATAAGTTGTTGACTCTGAAATGGTCATTCTGAGTAACGCAGTGAGGGCAATAATTCTGGGAGTCACTCAAGGCAGTTATGTGTAATTATAGGAAGCAATGGAGAGATGGGTAAAATGGGCCAAATGGCCTCCCTCATCTTACATATCTTTGTGCTGTGTCCTTCACTGTCCAACTTAAGGGTGCCAAGGTGTAGCATTTCACCGTGCACATCCTGTGCCAATTGGACTTGATATCCTAGAAGTTCGAACAGCTGTTGTTTTCCCGATATTTCTTTCAATATGCGTTTTGGTTTCACCTGTTTGTTCTTGTCTGGAGTATTTTGAAGAAAGAAAATTTCTTCATATTTTGACAATGATATTATGAACCACCTTTAGAAAAGAATACCTGAGACAGAGAGTTTTAAAAGGAAAAAAAGTACCTTGGATCAGAGTTGTATGTGCAACGTGCACCATGCTTATTTTTTGCATTGAACACTTCAGCAATAGCATTGGATCACAGACCAATATGTGACAGTATCTCTGAGCGAGCAAGTATTTGGAACTGGATGTGAACCAGGATTCAGATGAAGTGGCTGACTCAAACTATTTTTAAGCTATAGATTATTCAAGCACGACATCATTGCATGAAGTGCTTGTATGCTTCAGTTAGTTACAGAATCAGGTTAAGTTAACCCTTCAAATGCTGCAGAAAAGTTGCTTTGACTTTCAACACTACACTTACAATAATAAGGCTACTCAGATGTCAGGGATAGTCATGTCAGTATAATACATGACAAAACAATAATCTAAATAATTTAAAACAATATGAAACAATCCAGGAATATAGGGACAGAGGAACAGGAG
Source organism: Chiloscyllium plagiosum (assembly GCF_037043375.1). Lineage (NCBI taxonomy): Eukaryota > Metazoa > Chordata > Chondrichthyes > Orectolobiformes > Hemiscylliidae > Chiloscyllium > Chiloscyllium plagiosum. Next base: position 44,207,996 of record NW_028270163.1, read on the forward strand.
TAAACCATGTAGCCTTTGATCTTAATTTGCAATTATGACATCATTAGGTTTTCTGGATGGGCATATGAAATGGAAGGTTTAAAATGATATGGGCCAAATGCCTGCAAATGGGACTGGATTAATTTAGGATATTTGGTTGTCATGGAAATGTTGGACTGAAGGGTCTGTTTCCATGCTGTATAACTCTGTGACTCTATGACTCAATTCCACTTTCCTATCATTCTTTCATAATTTTTTGTCTATCAAAATTCTATCTAATTCAGCCTTGAGTATGTTCAATGACACAGCCTTCACTGATTCCTAGGGAAGAGAATTCTATGTACTCACAACCCTCCAAGAGACAATAAAATTATCTTCATCTCAGTCTTAAAAGGGAGAACGTAACTAAAAATCCTAACTGGGTTACCAGTGTAATTCTTTGCACTCTCAGGATTATCTAGCAAATGTTGTCCCATTGCATAATCACATCTAATGTTGGACACAGTTGTGAGGTTTTCGAGTGTGGGCTGGTTGCGTACAGTCAGTGCTATGTTTGTTGCAAACAGCCAAAGAGAAATGTGTTCAATACTACCTGCCAATCTTTGGGAAGTTTGGCCAACATACCTGGCATCACTCCAGCACTGAAATTCATCTACCACATTAATAATTCATGTGGTAGGTAGAACATCTTTTTGGCTTGATGACAGCATCCTGTTAATAGTGTACACCATTTGTGGTTCTACTACATAGTAGCAGCATGAAACAGCTCACTTCATCTGTTATAGACTCATAGAGTTATACAGTATGGAAACAGACTCTTCAGTCCAACTCATCAATGCCGATTAGATATCCTAAATTAATCTAGTCCCATTTGCCAGCACTTGGTCCATATCCCTCTGAATCTTTCCTATTCATGTACCCATCCAGATGCCTTTTAAATGCTGTAGCTAGACAAGTCTCCATCACTTCTTCTGGTAGGTCATTCCATACACTCACCAATCTCTGCATGAAAGGTTTGCTCTTCAGGTCCCTTTTATATCTTTCCTGTCTCCCGCTGAAACCTGTGCCCACTAGTTCTGGATTCCTCCACCTCTGGGAAAAAAGGACTTTGTCTATTTAACCTATCCATGCCCGTCATGATTTTATAAATCTCTATAAGGTCACTCCTCAGCCTCTGACGCTCCAGGGAAAATTTTTCAAATGTCAGTGTTACCTTATCTTTCCAGGGTAATCTGAAGCAAACTGTATACTTTTTAGAAGAAATAGAGACCAGTATCGGGCCCTCCATAAGTTTGCACAATATATAGTGACGGATTTTTCTAACAATGATACTCATTATCCTGCAGGATGGTTTTAATGCAGCTTGTTATTCTGTACTACCAAAAGATGACTTAAATATCTATTCTTTATAAGATTATCTTATCCAGAAATAAAAATCTGCATTTATACAGCATCCAAAAGAATTGCAGGCATTCCAAAAGGACATGACAGTCAATTAACTATTTTCAAACTGTGGTCACTATTTGTAATGTAAAACGAAACAACAGCTGAGTTGCAAATACTGGGGTTCCACAGACAGAACACCTACATTAAGCAGAAAAAAATGAATTGCTGACTATTGCTATCCTTTATCCTTGAGAAAAGAAAGTTAAGAAAACTGTGAGGAGAACCTCACAGAAGCAAAGAAGCATACATTCATGTAGAACTCTGAGCTCAAAAACTGCATGTATGTGCCCGTCAGGCAGGGAGGAAAGGGTCATGTGAGGGAGCCGTGGTTTAATAAGGAATTGGAATCCCTTGTTAAATGGAAGAGGGCGGCCTATGTAAAGATGAGGCGTGAAGGTTCAATTGGGGCGATTGAGAGTTATAAGGTAGCCAGGAAGGACCTGAAGAGAGAGCTAAGAGCAGCAAGGAGGGGACATGAAAGGTCCTTAGTTGGTAGGATTAGGGAAAACCCTAAGGCTTTCTATAGGTATGTCAGGAATAAAAGAATGACGAGGGTAGGAATAGGTCCAGTCAAGGATAGTAGTGGGAAGTTGCGTGTGGAGGCTGAAGAGATTGGGGAGACACTGAATGAATACTTTTCGTCAGTATTCAATCAGGAACAGGACATTGTTGTCAATGTGAGTACTGAGTCACAATTAAGTAGAATGGATGGCTTTGAGGTATGTAGAGAAGAAGTGTTGGAAATTCTGGAAAGGGTGAAAATAGATACGTCCCCTGGGCCTGATGGCATTTATCCTAGAATTCTCTGGGAAGCAAGGGAAGAGATTGCAGAGCCATTGGCCTTGATTTTTATGTCCTCGTTGTCTACAGGAGTAGTGCCAGAAGATTGGAGGCTAGCAAATGTGGTTCCCTTGTTCAAGAAGGGGAGTAGGGATAACCCTAGTAACTATAGGCCGGTGAGTCTCACTTCTGTTGTGGGCAAAATCTTAGAGAGAATTGTAAGGGATAGGATTTATGAACATCTGGATAGGAATAATGTGATCAAGGATAGTCAGCATGGTTTTGTGAAGGGCAGGTCGTGCCTCACAAACCTTATTGAATTCTTTGAGAAGGTGACTAAGGAGGTGGACGAGGGGAAAGCAGTAGATGTGGTGTATATGGATTTTAGTAAGGCGTTTGATAAGGTTCCCCATGGTAGACTACTGCAAAAAATACGGAGGTATGGCATTGAGGGTGAGTTGGAGGTTTGGATTAGGAGTTGGCTGGCTGGAAGAAGACAGAGGGTAGTAGTTGATGGCAAAGGTTCATCTTGGAGTGCCGTCACTAGCGGTGTTCCGCAAGGATCTGTTTTGGGACCATTGCTGTTTGTCATTTTTTATAAATGACCTGGAGGAGGGGTTAGAAGGTTGGGTGAGCAAGTTTGCGGATGATATGAAAGTCGGAGGAGTTGTAGACAGTGAGGAAGGATGTGGCAGGTTACAGCGGGATATAGATAAGCTGCAGAACTGGGCAGAAAGGTGGCAAATGGAGTTCAATGTAGCTAAGTGTGAGGTGATTCACTTTGGTAAGTGTAATAAAAAGATGGGGTACTGGGCTAACGGTCGGATACTTGGTAGTGTGGATGAGCAGAGGGATCTTGGTGTCCATGTACACAAATCTTTGAAAGTTGCCACCCAGGTAAATAGTGCGGTGAAGAAGGCATATGGCGTACTGGCTTTTATTGGTAGAGGAATTGAGTTCCGGAGTACTGAGGTCATGTTGCAGTTGTATAAGACTCTGGTGCGGCCACATCTGGAGTATTGTGTGCAGTTTTGGTCGCCATACTATAGGAAGGATGTGGAGGCACTGGAACAGGTGCAGAGGAGGTTTACCAGGATGTTGCCTGGTATGGTAGAAAGATCGTATGAGGAAAGGCTGAGGCACTTGGGGTTGTTTTCATTGGAGAAAAGAAGGTTTAGGGGTGACTTGATAGAGGTGTATAAGATGATTAGGGGTTTAGATAGGGTCGACAGTGAGAATCTTTTTCCACGTATTAGTCAGCTATTACAAGGGGGCATAGCTTTAAATTAAGGGGGGGTAGGTATAGGACAGATATTAGGGGTAGGTTCTTTACTCAGCGAGTCGTGAGTTCATGGAATGCCCTGCCAGTAGCAGTGGTGGACTCTCCCTCATTATGGGCATTTAAGCGGGCATTGGATAGGCATATGGAGGATAGTGGGCTAGTGTAGGTTAGGTGGGCTTGGATCGGCGCAACATCGAGGGCCGAAGGGCCTGTACTGCGCTGTATTCTTCTATGTTCTATGTTCTATGTTCTATGCATGAATTTATGTAAAACTCTGTTATCTCACTTTTTAGATTAGAATCAATCTAAACATCAGGTCATAGACAGGGAACACAGGGGGCTAACACCTTCAACATATTGTCTAGCTATCACCATTGTTAACAGCTAACCCGAGAAAGCAACTTAAAAAAAAAGGTTTTGTGATTTACACATGAAAGAAGTGAAACTATCACTGTATTCTAACAGATGAAAGGCTTAACAGACAATCAATTTTTCAATGTATAATTTCAGTTACATCACACTGCAAATTTTTGCTATAAATTCTGTGTTACGATCGAGCCCTCCACTATCACCTGATGAAGGAGCGATGCTCCGAAAGCCAGTGTGCTTCCAATTAAACCTGTTGGACTATAATCTGGTGTTGTGTGATTTTTAACTTTGTACACCCCAGTCCAACACCAGCATCTCCAAATCAAGCAAAGAAACAAGTTGTGATCAATTTTAAGCATGGGAACAGAAATCAGGCCATCGTTTAGACCAAATTTTAAAAAAGAAAATGACTGTTTTCTTTTTTGCACAAACCCACACTCACTCATAAATGTTTAGTTTAGCCAAATTTCATTTTGGACGCTGAAACTGAGTTAGCATTATTTGGGTATCTTCCCACTAACCCATGCAACATTCCAACACAGCCAAAAGTAGAGGGCACCACTCAGCATGATTATGGCACCAGCAATGGTTTCTTTTAACAGTATGGCAACTAACACTCTTGTTTTTATTTAAATTCCACAACTGAACTAAATTAAATATAAAAATGAATTTTAATTCTCCCTGTGGGTTAAATTGGAACTCACATCTCTGGATCATTAGTCCAGGAATCTGGATTAATAATCCAGTAGCATAACTGTTCTGCCAATGTACCCCTTTCCAGCAGTTTAAGTTTAGGCTAGGTCAAAAAGACGCCTTTTTTTGTGTATGGTTTTAAACCTTAATAGCTACACTCTAGTGGCAAAATAAGTTGTGTTGGCATAACTCTAGCTGGCTGCCTGACTATTAGTAGAATTATAGGAGATTTTATTTAGCCTTATTGCATAACCTGTTCCTTACTGTAGCCACAAAGCTCTGCTATTTTCTTACTTGTAGCATGTAAAACAAATCACTTGAACACCATGGAGCCAAACGTCTACTTTGAGATGGTGAGCTCAAGTCATGGTAAACTTACCTCTTTGAATGTGCACCATCAGACCTAACTTTCATCCAAGGGGTCGGGTGAAGGTACAAATTCAAACCTGCAAGCAGAACAAAAATGGTCATGAGGTACCATGGTCAGATATTGCTTTAATTTTGCTTGGCAACTGCTTTAATGATGGACCAGGTACATCAAAGGATTGTGGAAACATAGAGACATAAAGACAATGAGCCTGTTCCACCATTCATTATGATCATGGCTGATCATTGCACTCAATCCTCTACTTCGTGTGTGTGTGTGTCTGTGTAAGGGGGTATTGTGCCTTGTTGACACATCTGGACAGAACTTAACTTTTTTGATTGATGCCTTTGTGTGTCTGCAAAAAGTTGCACTTCTGTGATCTCTTTTGTCTATGTCTAAATATTTATTCATGCAAAGATCAGTGGTCAAGTGCTTAAAGTTTCTGTTATTGATAGTTTAATAATCTTCTGTGAACAGTTTCATAGGATTATAGAGATACCTTTTTTTATTTATACAGAGTCATGAATGTATGTTTTTTCTAAGTAGTTCCAAACATTTCATTGCTTCTTTGGGTATGTTGGCTCTGTATGTAGTCTATACAGGGTAACTGAGCATGGAAGTTTTACAAGTCGGCATGGATGGTGTGTGGTAACATTAAGAAGGATGGGACAGGATTTGGCATTGAGTAGGAATGAAAATGTGTTGCGGGAAAAGCGCAGCAGGTCAGGAAGCATCCAAGGAGCAGGAGAATCGATGTTTCGGGCATAAGCCCTTCTTCAGGAATGATTCCAGCAACACATTTTCAGCTCTGACCTCCAGCATCTGCAGTCCTCACTTTCTCCATTGAGTAAGAATGGGGACTATAAGTGGCAAGACATGGGTGTGGGCTTTGATTTCGTCCCTAAATGCCATTTTCAACGCCCTACCCACATGAAAATCCGGGCCAAGTTCTGAGGAGTCAGTCCAAAAATAATCTTCACAAGTGGCATCAATCTGAAACAGTGACCTATCTGACTGATATCCATTAGCTACGTGAGATGAGACCAGATGGAAACACAGTTAGTAATTAGGAGATTCTTTGCAGCTTCAGAGTATAGCTGTTAATATTTAATGTCCATCAGCATTTCTGAAATGATTAAGCCATTTAATGACATGCATTGCATAGAATTAAATAGCTGACAACATGACTTATGTTTCATTAAGTTCCCTGTATCTTTGCTGAAAGCACTTTCACACATTCTGCTGTGTGGGGCAGACCTTCCTTACAGCTCCACTCCCAGCAACTTTTGAGACATCTTGTAACAGGAGCAGAACTACTGATTGCCACAGATGGACAGCAGGCAGACACAGCCTTTCCTGCTGGTTTGGAGTTGGCTTGCAATTTATTCTTTACAACATGAGGATTGTTTTACTCCTCCTTATATCATTAATGTCCAGGTCAGCACTAGCATTGTATTTGAATAAACAAAAGAATTTGTATTCCTCTAATCCTTTGGTAGTGTAAAGGGAACTCACATCTGAATGGATCGGGACTCGCAAGTTATTTTAATCTAATCCACTCATTGGAACTGATGGGATTGGTTGAAATGTTGGTTTTATATTGCATTGTGTATTAATCAAATCTAAAACATCATGCTTTCACCTTAATTACTTAACATGGTTATATCTGAAATTTGATAAGTGTGATCATGATGTACTATTGACATTAATATATATGAGCTGATATACTGTCTAGAATCTGGAAGATATTTCTTTAGAAACTGCCACTGCTGTTAGTTCAGATCTGTTTCATGTTCATGATTTCCAGTAAATTCAGTGATGGGACTTTTACTATCAGCAGGGTATTCATACCTGCAACCACAAAATCAATTTCATTGCCTGAAACAATTTCTAGACTGACCATTAAGGATATAATTGTTTACATTTGAATGTGGGTTCTGTCCATTTTACATCTTCCAGTTTTGCTTCTGCCTTCTTGTTTAGACCATGCACTTTTTCTTGGCATCAATGCTGCTTTTTAACTGGTCACAGAAAGCACAATTCCTTCAGTCACAACAGCTTCACTTTGGGCAATAGGATGGACACCAATCCACCAATGATGCAAATTCATGAGACCTTCCAAGTGGAACAACAAAATCCAGTCACAGTTACAACAGAAACAGCTACATGGCTAAATTTTTTTTTTCTTCCCATCCTCTTGACTTCAATAAATTCACAGTAAAAATACAGGAATAGCAGAACTAGGAACCTCGGGATTCCTTTGGCCTGTTTCATCCCCACAGTCCACACAGGCTAGGGTTGTCTCTACTCCTTTGTCCCATTAACAATAATAAGAATACAGCACACTTTAATCGCCATTACTCTGGATTTTACGCTATTACTTTTAATTCCTATGAGCTATAAGTCAATGAAAGCACATCTTTTGATTGAGCCTTAAGGTCATTTTGGTGACCTAAGTTTCAGATGACTGTGAACACTGAGGGTTCTTGAACTCAGATAAAGATTGCAATGTCTATTAGGAATCTCTTCCAGCACAGTTCATAATCTTCAACCTGGAGATATTTTTGGGGAATAGACGCTGTGTGCACAGATTTTTATTTCTGTTGTATAATACACATGTTTTGCACACAGTACCTGTCAAAATGTAAATCATGTTGGGATTTGTATTCATTGCAATGTCAAGTTGTTTCTGTAAATGTCAAAGTGAGGCTGTAAGCCTGTCTCTAAAGAAATAAAATGAATAAAAGCAGGAACCTGCAGCAATTCTGTTAGCTTCTGATGAGCAAAGAAAAGACACTGTTTTTAATTCTGGAAGATATTGCAACACAGGGCATCAAATGGAATCCTAGAAGACAATACGGAATTCATCTCTTTGGGGTGAGCATCACATTAGGATTATTACCATTCTCTCATATGAATGATGCCATTTTATAACTCTTTGCACATGGTTGCATCCAACATGATGGGTGGAATCTTACAGGGCACTGAATGGCATTAGTAATGGTGAGAATTGGGTGAAAAGAATAGTGAGATCTTTCTCAAAGTAGAAACTAATTCGATGCATTTTGCAACAGAGTTCCAGAAGTCAGGACAAGGTTCTCACCAGGGAGTAGCAATATATTTATTGTAGTGATTGGAACCAGGTGAGTCTTATTGACTATGGGATTTTTGATTAGGGTTGTTAACCTGGACCATCATGGAGCCCTGGCTGACAGATCTAAACTGGGGATTCTTCCGCGGTTATGTTAGACCCGGATGTCTCTGGAGAAGGAGCACGTGGTGTCCACCAACACCCTTGAGCAGTTCGGGGAGAGGTGGGCGCTGCAGGGAGTGCAGTGCATTATTTCCCCCTCCAACTCTATTTTGATTTAATCCCTGCCTTCCACTTCACTGTTTAATCACACAGCATTGCCCTTTGATATGAAGGGCACTGCTTGTCACTGGCCACTTGGATGTTTCCTTTCTTCCTGGTGGTGGAAACTGAATAAAGAATCATACACCTTGTGTCTTTCACTGTGTCTCACACCTGGACACACACACACAGCATGGGTGCGGGGGAAAAATAAGCACTACCGCAATTAGGTAGTAGTGTGGGGGTATAAATAAAGGAAAAAATAAACAACAGTATCAGAGGTTCTGTTCAGTCTGGAAGCTGGCTCTGAGGGAGAAAAAAAAATAAACTGGGGATTCTTCCGCGGTTATGTTAGAGACCGAGTGTCTCTGGAGAAGGAGTACATGGTGTCCACCAACACATTTGAGCTGTTCAGGGAGAGATGGGCGCCGCAGGGAGTGGAGAGTGTATTATTTCCCTATCCAACTCTATTTTGAGTTAATCCCTGCCCTCCCCTACACCTTTTTGATCACGCAGCACTGCCCTTTTGATGAGAAGGGCACTGCTTGTCACTGGCCACTTGGGTATTTCCTTTCTTCCTGGTGGTGGAAATTGAATAAAGATTTGTACACCTTGTGTCTTTCACTATGTCTCACACCCACACACACACATTGGTGCTGAGGAAAATATAAGCACTACCGCAGTTTGGCAATAGTGTATGGGTAATAAAAAAAATAAACTGGGGATTCAGAATCTCCTCGTTTCAGGAATTCACACCGAGCTGGCTGACTACACCCAATTTACTGTGCACATGTAAATAAAGGGTGACTTAGCGACAGGATACAAGCCTCTGTGCAGTTATTTCACTTACTAACAGGGAGTTTTGTTTGTTATCACCCTCTTTAGCTGCAAATCTTGCTTCATTATTGCGTAGCTTCCTATCATACTATGGAAATTACACATTGAGAATTTCCAACTTGAGAATCAATGCAGGTATCCGGCAATGCCAGCTGGACACTTGCTCCTCTGGGCCACAGTTTTAGATATCCTGTACGGGTAACAGCTCAGCATGTTATAGCATACACCTCATACACATGGACACGGACATCCAATATATGACAGCCTCTCTGCAACATCATGTTACATTATAGATGTACATTCACAACACTTCCGCATTTTAATGCTACACTTTGAAGTGCACTGCAAACTATTAATGAAAGGCTTCTGCAAGGTCACTTTGTGTGCAGGGACAAGCATTCAGCACATATATTGGACCAGGCTGCATCTCAGGGCTGCTCACTTGCTCACTTAGCATTCATTTGCTTAGCGCCTTCCTGAATACTTCCAGCCTCACTGCCTTGCCTTTTTGCACTGTGTCACATCTTCAAAGGTTCCCACAGCTGCTGTATTGGCTTGCAAGTTAGCGTACCCACAAAGTCAGGCAACTGGTCATCAGTCACCAGGCAATGTGTTGCTGTGTCAATCTCAAACCTGCATTCTGTGACATCAACTTATGTGAGACGCATGCTTCATGTTTATCAAGTAAACAGCGATGTCTCAAAGTCTAAATGCAGTAACTTTCAGCGAAGTCTGAGAAGGCATTCATACATCAAGAGGTCCCAGCACAGAATGTCAAGGGTAGATGCTTCTGTCAGTCCAGGGGCTTAGACACAACTAAGTGGTCTTCGTGAGGGGTTTGGAAAATCTACAATCTACAAAGTAGGACACAGTGAAACCAACATCACTTTATTTATCATCATCACATCAGCCATTTGGAGAAATCATCAAGCTGATTGGATTCCAACATTAGCAAGGATTTATCAATGCTGTGTTATGCCTGACAATTCGTATGCAGTGTATCTTTAAACGATATGCTCATTATATCATTATTGTCTCATAGTCTGTGATTTGAGTGCATAAAAATCTCACCTTCTTCTTTGCTGGGGCCACTGGAAGCATGAGATGCTGATGGAAGTGTACTGCTGTTGAAATCAAACAGCTTAATATTAACCCTGAGACCAAAGTGTCTGTTTCTATAATACGTGTCTATCAGGAACTGTTATAAATGCTGGTTAAATTTTTCAGTATCATGTTACCACTGTCTATTTCCTATGTTTTGGGAGTTAAAGTTTGCCTCATCAGGTACAAACAACATGTTGGAGCCAATAGGCCAAATCAAGGTGGCAGATCAATTAAGGAGAGGCTGGATAGAATCGGACCATTTACTTCCTTGGGCGCAGGAGGTTGAGCAGTGACCTCACAGAGGTTTATAAAAAGGGTGACATGGTGGTTAGCACTGCTGCCTCACAGCACCAGGGACCCAGTTTCAATTCCTGCCTTGGGCCACTGTCTGTGTAGAGTTTGCATATTGTCCCCATGTCTTCGTGGGTTTGCTCTGGTTTCCTCCGACAATCCAAAGATGTGCAGACCAGGTGAATTGGCCATGCTAAATTGCCCATAGTTTAAGTCCATTAGTCAGGGGTAAATGGAGGGGAATGGATTACTCTTCGGAGGGTAAGTGTGGACTTGCTGGGCCAAAGGGCCTGTTTCCACACTGTAGGGAATCTAAGTTAAAATCATGATGGGCATATATAAGGTAACTAGCCAAGGCCTTTTGCCTAGGGGTAAGGGAGTTTCAAAACTAGAGGACATAGATTTAAGATGAAATGTCATGACGAGCAACTTTTTCACACTGAGGGTGGTGCCTGCATAGAATGAACTGCCAGAGGAAGTGGTAGAAGTAGATACAATTACAATATTTAAAAGACATTTGAACACGTATATGAATAGGGAAGGTTTAAGAGGGATGAGGGTCAAAAGCAGTCAAATGGGTCTAATTTAGTTTGGGAAACCTGGTTGGCATGGACAAGTTGGACTGAAGGGTCTGTTTCTATGCTGTATGACTCTATAACTCTATGCAGTTCATTCTATGCAGGCACCACCCTCAGTGTGAAAAAGTTGCTCGTCATGACATTTCATCTTAAATCTATGTCCTCTAGTT